>NC_142243.1:100315873-100940873 GCF_052056855.1 Sturnus vulgaris | reverse complement strand
TCTGATATTAGCCATTCTTTGTACAGGACGGGTAGCATGAAAAGCATCTTAAATAGTTCTCAGTTTGTTTTCCTGAAAAGATATTGACAGTATTAATTACTTCTGCTAACAGAAATTTCTGACACTTGCATGACCTTCTGCTGCATATGAAAAAGGCTGTCATGGTTGGTGTACTGATATATGCAAGAAAAATCCCAGGAATTGAAATTTAATGAAACTAGAGAAATCTTATCCTTAACATTAACAAGTGAGAATTTCCAATGACTTCACAAAACATAGATTAAATTTCTTCTGGTGGGGGAGGGTGGATTTCTGTATGAAGAAATGAACTCCTTTGGAATGCAGCAATAACATGCACTGATAGCGAGAGAGAACCAGCCATGAGCAGCCAGCCTGGCTCACTATTTCATTCATGTATGAGAAGGTGAACACACACATGGGGGTCACCTCTTTGTGGTACATTTGTAAGAGTGTCACTATTAATTATATTACACTGGTATTTAAAAAAACCAAAACAATACCTTAATCTACTGTAAACCATGCTAGCATAAAAAGATGCAACGTTCAAGTGTTTGGCACAAAATTGCCATCCTTAGATTAAGAGCCAACAAAATTTTCTAGAACAGCAGCAATGGAACATCTCTTAGGTTGTTGCTAAACAAAACCAAAAACAAACAAACAAACAAACAAACAAAAAGGGAAAATAAAGATTAAATAATTGAAATTCAAACAAACTGTGATGGCACAGTGAGCTGCTGTTTTCATAGGTGTTTATAGCTATAGTCCTTTGAACTGATTTTTTACAGTAAGAGGCTATTTTACCAGTTTCAATGTTTCTTTTTCTCTCTTTGTCTTTCTTACTTCTTCTTTTCTATTTCTTTAAATGTTCAGTTTTAGTTAGATTTCAAACCCTTACTTTAGCACGTACCACCTACCACTCCAAGTGGCCATTTTGTCTCTAACTGAAAATAAAGTTATTCCAGCATGTTGGAGAGAAAACACAGAACATTTTCGAGAATTATATGAAAAAGTGTGTAGGCTGTTATGGATCTTTCTTCTAATACATTATGGCAAATACACTCCCAGCACAGGATAAGGAGATTTGTTACCATTAGAAGGTATTTCAGTTCAGAGAGAGAATAAAATAATCCACCCCGAAGAGCTGTGTGTTCTGGGTGATTACATATTGACCTCAATTCCTGCTATATTCCTTAGTGACTTTGTCCATACAATAATGTTTCCCCTGCTGGGACCTAGTCAAACACCACCTAAAATTAGATTTTTCTATTGATTTTTATGGCCATATGCTTCAGTTGTTACTTCAAAAAAAAAATTTCACGCTCACTGTTTGTCATACTATATTTTGAAAACCATATTGAAGAAATCCCACAACGTTAAACTGCATGTTTTACCACATACAGACTCTGAAATACTCATAGAAGAATACAAATCCTCATAATCTATTGCTATGCTACAATTTTTTTCTCATTTTATTTTTACAGGATGCATACTTCCTGTTGCTAAGAAAGTTAGCTTTAAAAACAATATCTAAGGTGTTTTTGTGACTCCTCAATCATATTGCCCCATAAAACTGTAAAAATGTTTGCTTTATTCAAAATAGAGAGGGAGGATTGCTGTCATTATATGATAAATGTAATAAATAAAAACAATACAATGGCAAATTACTGTCAACAAACACCCAAAGTGAGCAGAGAGAAATTTTCTCCTATAAATCTCGTGAGACAGAGAGGCAGCCACAGGCTGCACAGAACCCCCAAAGCTCCCCACAGGCTGTGCCAGCTGCTGGCAACCTCCTGCTGTATGGCTCCACTTCTCCTCTTGTATTAATATACATTTTTTTTTCAGAGATGCCTTGTAAACCTTTAATTATTGCAGAATAATTTTGGACAGTGCAAGATTTTTCACTCTAGAATAACAGTTATTAGGTCAGAAACCAGCATGCGGGTGAATTTAATATTCCTTTTTTAAACTTATTTTTAATGCTGGAAATTGTACATCTTTCAGGCATGAAACAACAGCAACAACAACAGAGATTCTAAGGAACAGTCTCCTGAGCTGTGGACTAATGAGCAGCTGATGTCTTAATTTACACAAACAGATGAAAAATTACACCAAAACTTCAGAAAAAAAAAGAGAATTCCAGTGACACTGCTGCTACCTGCAGGAGCAGCTTGTGTTAGCTCTTGAAACTTCACAGTTATTTGCCATTTATGAAAAACTTTGAAACTGCAGAGCATTTAATCATATAGGCACTAAAGCCTGTTAGTAGATCTACAGGACTCAGAGACTCATGAAATTGTTAGGGTTGGAAGAGACCTCTGAAGATCATGTAGTCCAACCCCTGTTCACCAAACTTGAGATTCAGATAGAGTAGTTTTAATTGGAAGCAAGTAAAAGTTTTTATTCAGGTACTGTTACTCAACTGTTAAAGACATCTTTCTGGAAAAATATCCTAATGGGCAAGAAAATCTCCGGCTGAGAAGGAGTGAGTTGCTCTCCAGCTGCCACAGCAATGTGAGAAGGTCCTGCAAATCCTCAGTTACAGAGTCCTAGAATGGAAACCAAGAAGAGAGACAATTTTCCTTATCCTGATTTGGTGAAATTCACCTCAGAAGTGTAATCACTCTGAGCTTGTCTACAAGGCTTTAAGCTTTTATTTATGAGATGACCACTGCTATGCTGATGCTTGCATGTTGCTTGGTGTTGCCCCAGTTGAGTGCACCTTTCTCAATTCACCTAGATGTCAATACAGATGACAACTGTATTCTCTCAAACGAGTTACTTTTGGGTTCATTTTTAGTTTTCTTGTTTTTTTTTTTTTTTTGTTCAGATAACTAACTGGTCTGAAGTCAGTGGCAGCCTGTGATGCAGCAAAACACAGAAAATAAGCTGAGGACCCATTACTTTGTTGTTAAACTCAGTTAGCAGACACACCTAGATTGGCCAGAAAGCACCTAATAACATTCATTTTATTATCCCCTGTATCTAAAACACAGACACAGATGATCCTATAACTCCCAGTATGTTTAAGATACCGGGCCACAGGCTAAGGACAGCTCCCTGTCTCATGTTCTGCTCCATCTCTGTGAAGCTCTGCACTGCCACTTAGGGTTAGTGAAGGATATTTTGGTGAGAGAGTATTTGAGTTTAAAAGCATTCTTGCTGCTGCTGACCTCATTTGCATTTCAACCCCAGGTCAGTATTCTGAAGATATTCTCAATTAGGAAACATTACTAAAGATGAGTTTTTCAAGAAAGATGTGCAACACCAGTGGAAATTTGCAAGTCATATATCTGAACTAAATAATGTATTACCTATTGTATGTGAAGTACTGGGAATTGCCATCCTGTGTTCTCCTCAGCAAAGACTTACATGTACACAGTAAATGCTAAGGACTGGGATCTAAAACCATACAAATTTATATAATAGGCTTGTTGGCAAGCAATCAAGAAGCTGCAATGATGACATAACATCCAGCTTGACCATTCAAAGCAGGTCCATGTATTTTGTTTATGAGGAATGAGGACATTTGTGAACCTAAGACTGTAGGTTTGCTGTAAATTCAACACAGACACTCCATTTTGGATGCATGAAACCAGGTGCTGTAAGAATTCTCCTCTGAAAATGTAACCAGTTTTTCCTTTTTTTATTTTTTTCCTTTTTTAAAAGGTGGTGGCTTAGGTAAGATTGGATGAGAACGTAAGACTGGGGAACATACCCTGAATACTAAACTTAACTGTAAAACCCCTACTGTTAATGTTCAGTGCCTGAAATACAAGTCATAAAAATAAGATGTGCCCAAGAATAGCTGAAACTGCGGCCAGAGGGCACACACTGACCCTCAATCATGGGGCCAAACCCTTATGGGTTACAACACAGGGAGACTAACCAGGTCTTAGGAATGCTCAGATGCCACACAATTCCTGAATGAGGTTAGGTAATCACAAAAATATGATGATGATGATGATGAGGTGATAAAATGTTTTACACAGTGCAGTCCAGGAGCCAAGAGAGGAGCCTACAAGAACTGCAGTGTAGTGAAATTATATTTACCACAACTCCTTCTCTGTCCTAAAGCAATGGCAGCATGACTGCTATCTCAGCAGTGGAGCTGTAAATGATTACTTTAGGAGCCATCTTGGAGAGAGCTGAAGGAATCACTTGTTTTGCACAACCAAAAGAAACCTTAAGTGAACTGTGGAGTGTCCCCAATTCCCTGTGGACAGCAATCTTTGGCTGCTAACCATTCTTTTCTCCCCTAGAAGACATTAAAACATTTATCTGAAGGAAAAACAGATCTGAAAAGCTGTCACAGCAGCTTCTACTTTATGGCAAAGGGAAATCCTTAAAAAAACGCAGGACTGAAGTCTCAATATAGAAAACTCCCCTCCCCAGTCTGGCCAGAACTGCTGCCACAAGCCTGTAATTGCTGTAATTTGCAAGTTTGGTATGGAGGGGAATCAATGAAAAACATCATCCAGGGATGTGTAGTTGCTGAGTGAGGAGAATCCATAAATCCAAATTGCTGGAAGAGCAAAAAAATATGAAAAATGAAGTATTTTTCCTGGGGATTTTCAAGTAGGCTTGAAAACCTATTACTCAAAGGTTTGAAAACTTCATCAGTAAGTCATGACTAATGTCTCTATTTGCATGAACACACACAATCAAAACGAAATTATTTAAGCTTAATCTACAATTTTATACCACTTAAGTGAAAATCATTTCTGTGAAAGTTTTGAACATGCACCAGATGACACATACATCTTAAAAAAGAATCTGAAAGCCTCATTTTTAGTGGATTTTATGCACTTACCTCTTTTGAATTTAATAACTTCTTTCTTGATTACAGGCTTATCATAAAAGATAAAGCAAAGAAGTAAGAGCATGATATATCTGCAGTTAGTGCAAATGGTAATTGAATTCTCCTGGATAAGGATTTTCAAGACTCCTAGCTTACATGGCTGTGCCTTTTATTAGGGAAACTAGATGAAAGTTGAATATTACCTTTTAAATTCTGTAGCTTATTCAGGAAATCCATCTCCACTTTAATTGCACTTTCCTCTGTAAGGTAAAAAATTATTTTACAGCTCTTAGAATTTGAAGGTATTTTAGGGTTCAATTTTCTTTGAAAACACAAATATGACAAATACCCCATCCTTCAAGACAGATGGATCTCCAAAATTTAGAAATTAACTGTGAACGATGTTTAAATATGTAATCTTTTTTCATGAAAGCTATTAAGACTAAAGGTTATTGTGAGGCTATTTATGGTAGTCTAAGTGCCAGAGAACAGGAAATATGGGGTCATTCACGCTTTATAACTCACTTTGTTAACATGCAGGAAGGCAGGATGCAGCCACTCTATGTTACCCGTTTTTAAGAGAAAATGTGATGGAAGGAGTGCTGTCCTTTAAATAAATACATAAAGCCCTCTTGAAGGAGGAAAGCAATTCACAATGTGAATATAGATTTTAGCCCTTAGAGTTAAAAAAATTGTTTTGATTTTCCAGAATGGCAACACCAAACATAAGTATTTAGTTATGACACTGCTACAATTGCTTCCCACAACTGTAAATTGTTGCAGGATACTGAGAAAATAGCTCATTTTGGGATAAACACAGCACTAAGGCTTACAGTAACAACAAATGTATTAGCAATTTTCCCGGATTATTCAATATGAATAGTTTCTTCAAGAACAAGCACAGCTTAGTAGAATAGAAATGTTTAATAGAAAACAAGCATCCAGATCTTCTATGGCCTTATTATATTGTACTTGCACTTTATGAAGTCATGCAACTGCAGCCCTCATTCCCTTCATGAGATCCATGTATAATTTCTATGCTTTAAACGAGCTCTTGCCATCCTTGCAGGAGTGGTTACTTCCATTAGAATTCATTTGGCATTAAGTGCTTTCATTTTTTGTCTTTCTGAAACAGAAAAAATGGCAAACAATCTGTATTTTGACTTAGTGACTGATTTATGAGAAAGATCATTGGGGTGAGTATGCTGAAACATAAGTCTCTGAAGAGACTCAGCACTTGGTAGTCTGAGGGGAAAAGACCTCACACTGCACCAAGCCCAGTCAGCAAATGCTGACTTGCAGAGCTGTCTCCTGCCCTGCAGCTGAGTGTTTGCAGTGATTACCATGGGATGAGCATGACAGCATTTAACAACTGCTTTGCAAAATACAGTAATTACACAACATAGTAAGTGGAAAAGAATCAAGTTTTGGTGGTCCATCCTTGCTCTTTGTTTGGTGAAAGGGGTGGGAGATCAGCCAATAATTACATTTCTAGTAATAACTTAACCCAGCCAATAATTGCATTTCTAGTAATGACTTAACCCAGCCATAAGCATCACACTTATGGTCAGATGAATTATATTAAGTCACACATAATTTACAAGCACTGCTAAACAAATAAACCAAATTCCCCTCTGTCAGCAGAAAATACTTTAATCACCTGGTTAAGAAGAAAAGACTAATTACATGTAGACATGGCCTTGCTATAATTCTTAGAGATATTATTCAGGTTTTGCTTTGAATTAGCTCGCTTCTACCTGACTCTGACATAAAATAAAAGCTTCATGTATTGAGGGAAATTAAAAACCCTGTTAGATACTCCAGAAGCATGGCCAGAAAAACTGTTGTGCTTAGTCACCAACGCATCTTTCTCTCAAACTCTTTCAGCATAGAATACTGAAAAGCTTTGGAGAATAGTTACATAGTAGCACTTCAAAGGCAACACAGGCCCGGATAAATTTGGGCGGGGGGGAGGTGGAATTTGCCCCAAGCAAAAGACTCAAAGTCTTTAGAAACCAACAGATTTTGACTCAAAATATTTTATACATTGTTGTAATGTAACTAAAATGGATGCACACACCCCATATCCTGAACAAACCGCTACGTTAACATAACTGTCACCTCTAATATCAGCAATTGAGACCTCTTTTTCAATTGTTAGCATCTTAAAAAACATGCAGCAATTTGAACTGAAATCTTCAAAACTACAACACACACCTTGCTGTTCTGTATCTAATATGTGTAAGACACCACAATTACCAACATTATCAGTTTTTGAATCTGAGCATACACTGCGCACTCCTGCAATCTTAAAAATTCCACTTCACTCACAGCAAATGCTGATATCAGTTAAAAAACCCTTTATTAAGAACAATTCAAACCAGAAATTCTAATACTTTACAGTAACAATTTCAATGCATAATTTAAGGAAACTACTCATTTTTCAAATCTTTTCCCCTGTACAGTCCGTCTTCTGTGTACACACTTTACATATTAGCATAGTTGTAATTTCCCATTGGGATTACAGTACAAACATTTTGAACCAGATACAGTCCAATTTCTTTGGTTCAAAGTGATGAACTCCTTCCTCAAAGGCTTCATAAATTTCTTCCACAGCAGATCTGCTGCTGCCACAGATCTGTGAATCAGAAGTGCTTTCTTCAAATTTCAGGCTCTCACTGAACAAGCTGCTCAATTTCAACATGACAAGTCGACTGATTAACAATCATTAACACTGACCATTAACAATCGAGAAGCTGCACTATATTCTCTAAGCATTTTACGTGGTAGGCATGCAGTTCATTTTCTTCTGGCTGTGGAGAACCTGAAAGGAAAAAAACACCAAGATTTTAATTTCTAGTTGATTCTAAATATAAAATTACTTTTTCAAAGATTGCAAGAATTCACGTTGCTTTATGACCTTAAACTCTGTGTATCAATGAGTAGCAAGTCATATACTAATACTTTATGTTGCAAAGTCTGTTTTGGCTTTTTCCTTGGGTACGACAAAGCAGGAAATGTAAAATAACAACAGCCACGTTGAAAAATTTCCCCATGTGTACTCCGAAAAAAAATCTAGCCCAATAATCACTGTTAAGTGATCAAAGCTTTACAAGCACAACTAGTTGAGACCCTTAATGCAGGAATATTTTAGTGACAATATTGATGACATATTACACAACTGTAAACTGTAACAATCACAGTTGCATGAAATCTTATATACTCCTTATTTTGATAAGTAAATATTTATTGAATTAAAATTAATAGGTCAGTCTAGGACCTCATGTTCTATAGCAGTACATAAATAAATGGGGATTAATCTTATCAAGTCTGTAAAAGGTACATATTTCTACCTTGTTGATTCAACATGGTATATTGAAAAGTGTCTGATCAATGGTAGTTCTACTAAAAGGAACAATACAAACATATATCTATTAATATATTATCAGTATATGAAATGTTGTATTGTTATGTTTAAGGATTGACTTAGTAAAGGCCGAGTTTGAAATAACAGTACAATCACAAAATTAATGAATTTGGGAGACAGCACAGGAAAAAGTATCATGAGATGTTTATAAAAAATACATCTCCTCCTTATTAGGATACCAGCAATGGTCAATGGAGCCAGAAAGTTTGTGGCAAATCTGTAATGCAAATACTATGGAAACCTAGTATTATAAGTCCCTTAATTAATAAATCTATTTGAGTACATCCATAGAACAATTTAAATAAGTAGGAAAGTGCGTTAGCTCAAAAATGAGACATTATCATGTCCTTTCAAGATTAGACTAACAACCAAAAAACCCATTATTAGCTACTGAAGCTCCAGGTACAGACCAATGTTGGAATGTTCTTCAGGTCAACCTATTGCATTGAAGCCATTCAAGTAAGAGTTATGTTCAGTTACTTGAACAAAAATCTCAAGCTTTCAAAATGTCACTAACCCATGCCACAATATTTTAATGTGGGAACAATGCTCTGTTCTGATCCCTTTTTTATGTGGCTCAACACTCTGAGGCTGAGCATGGTTAGGCAAAGTCAATGCTAAAAAAGCAATTTTTCTTATCACTAAATTTAAGATTTAAAGATTCACAGAACTGCCCCACGACAAGGATATTTATTGCAAGCATGATCAGACGTATGCTTCAAAACTAACCTTGGCAATTACCTAAGGCGTTTACCTAAGGCATTTTTCTCCATCTGTATTTTTAAGATGCCTAACCATAAGCCACACTGCTAATTGTCGTGTTATGGACAAAAGTATCCTTTCAAAAACTTGTAGCACAACAAAAATTTACTGTCATGATATAAACAGAAATGCTTTAATGATGGTAAAAGTAAGAATTGGCATTAGGTAGAAGTAATACCTACTTTTCTTCACTAAAGAATAAGCCTCATCTATTCTTCTCCTTATGGATGGATTCTTCAAAGTCACCTTTGCCTGCAAGCACACACAAACACACAAAACACAATGAGCTTTCTTGCCTACATGATCACACCTTAACAGCACAGTTTAAAAAATTACAGTAATTCATCAGAGCATGAGATGCAGGAATTTTTAGAATTAACGTGACTGTATCATCATATAGACTGCATTTATATAAGTAGTCAGAAATTACTAAGGACAAGCTGCTTCTATACCATGTTGTTTAATCTCCCAGCCTCAGCAGCTACACAATTAAAATAAAACAGAATGACTATTGTAAACTTTATTATTATTTACTTAGAGATTACTGTATTGTTTACAGCATAAAAATATAAGATCACAGTTCTTTCACAGATTTCTCAAATACTAACCTTCTGATAGTTGTGAAGCAAAGCCCAAAGTGAAGCTGCTCCTATTCTCTGAACAGCAGGACTGTTACTTTCCAAACAGGCAGAGAGTACTGCAATGGCTTGATCTAATGAGACAAATAAAAAAATGAAACCAAATGCATCTAGAAAATATAATCAAGAGCAATGTAAATATATTCGCATGCCTCAGTAGATGGATGCTTGGAGTATACTTATTTTTATGACAAGTACTGCTATGGCAGAGAAATTACAGAAACTTTATTATCGATTAAATTTCAATATGCTCATAAAATCAGCACAGTACATTCAAGGAAGTGTTAAAAAAATATAGCAAAACAAAACCAAGTAATGCTGAAAAGTTAAGCCACCAGTAATAAAACATGAACATTACGTATAGCTATCAGCTATGCTTAGGGACTGAGTAAGCTGTGAAACTGTTTTATAACTCCCAATAGCCACAATTAGAGCCACATCAGGATGGATATTAAGATGTTTCTATTTCCCTTCACACTTATTATGCAGATGATTTGCAACCAATGAGAAATATTTGCCACCCCACTGTAGGTGCCTTAATTTTCTAGTATTGCTCTGAAGCCAAACTTTTCAACTTTGCTCATTCACTTCACAACAAAAAAGCATAGATTATGTAACTGAATAATGTATATTTAATTAAGGCAGTAAATCCACATCTTAGGAAAAAAAAAAGCATGGACACTATGGAAAACATGCTGAGAACTTAAAACAAAGACAGAAACATTCTCTCTGCAATTAAATGAGAGAAAGAAACATGCCTTCCACAAACAACCAAGAAAAAAGTTCTGAATACATTGTTACATTAACTATATATGCCATGACATAACTTTATCATTATCGTAAACATTTTCTCTACATGATAGTACATAAAATAGTTTGTCTCAACATTCAGGATTTGCACAAACTAAGAAAGATTTGTCCAATGGAAAGATAGGAAGTTCAGTTATTTCAAACTGACTGACACAAAGAATCCTTCAATCCTCCCTGAAAAACTAGCTGTTTGAAAAAACTGCAAAAATATTTTCATTCATAACGTGCTATTTTATCCAAATGATGTGCCTAACAATAAATTTTGATTTTCTTTTTAGAAAAATTTGCTTTTCCTAATATTATGTATTACTGTAATTGTCTCTCTGCCAAAACACGTATTGTGTAATTACTTCTGAAAAATTAGTTTTTATCAAAATGCCCTCCTAAAATACAACATTAAGTTCTTGGTCAGTAACCCAAATTGCCATGAAAATAAAGTCTTCTGGAAGCCATGATATTCTAAGAGAACAAAAGTTTGCAGATCCTTCAGATACTTACCATTACCTAATATCTTTGGTTTATTAGCTGGACTAAAACATATATTATGTAGAATAAGAAGTGCTAGATGTTGGCTGTTCTTGTGCTTGTATTTACACATTTCAATGATCTGATCTAAAAACCCATTTATCTTCATGACCATCTGTTGTCCATCTTCTCCAAAAGATATGTTCAGTAGCAGCTTTAGCCAGAGAGTAGACACGTTACAGGAATTTTTATTATTTCCTTTTGGCAATGAAAGAGATAAAAAGTTCTGCAGGAAGTTACTCTGTTAGAAGGAAGAAAAGGGTATTTAGAATTTATAGAAATCCATTATTAGTCAAGGATTTTTGAAAAAAAAATTACATGTGAAAAAAACTATATATGAAGAAGAATCTACTGCATGGTTAAAAAGTTAATATGCTAACATACATTTCTGTCCACAATAATTTGCAGTGTAGATACATAAAAGCTGATTCAACACAATTTATTTCTGTAAAGGCTAATTCCTACCACTACATAAGCTTTTCGCTTTGCACTCAGTGTTTGTACTCAAAAATAAGCCAGCGACATTTGAAGTGAAATCAATGCACTACTTAGATAATATATTCTTGATTCCTCACTTATTATTGCATGCTATTAATAAATGTTAAAGGTATCATAGAATGTCTCAAGTTGGAAGTGACTCGTAAGAACCTATAGCACCACTCCTCCCTTCACTGACAGTCAAATCAATTTTTCTAAGCTTTGAAGAAAAAATACTGTGCATTGATATTACAAACACTATCTCAGAGTTTACCTCCACTTTCAGGAGACTCTGAGTAAAGAAGAACATCTATTCCCCTGTTGCAAGAGGGAGGTGTTCTAACATAAATTTCTCTAATGAAAAAGTCCTTGACTAAATATTCCCAGCCTCACTGAATCTTGACAACATATACAAGCATCTGGTTGAAAGCAAGCAACCCAGCATACAAACTCATTGTGGTTTTCTTCATGTGAATATAATATTGGTAATTTAATTTTCACAGAGGGAATTGATTATTCAGCATTGCTTACACTTATGAAAGCAGAGCCCAAGAGAAGGAAATACTATCACACTAGAGTGAAACTATGAAGAGTCTAAAAGCAAAAACAACTCACAGAATATAACAGCTACTACAGAAGAGATCTCAAATTCTTTGTTTCTATCGAAAAGTTTGAGTACTAGCCACTTTGTAATGTATTACCATGCTTTACATAATTAGCATCACAAAAAGATCTATTTCCCCCTGCATTTTTGACAGGTAATTAGGTCCAAGAACAGAACATTGTTAATGGAGATCAAAAGAAATTTTTGCAATTAATAAATTACTATAAAAGATGCTAGAAACAAACATACTTTTTATAATTTCTGTTGCATTAGCTCATCTCATCATGTCACTACTACAGGTGACTTTCTACATGGTCTGTTTTCTCTTCTAAAGGTTTGAATTTATTTAAATGATCAAAGTCTACGGGAAACAGATTTTTCAAAGCACATTTGATAAAACATAGTAAGGATCATTCTATATAAAAAAATACAGAAAGGAAAAGACACTACATACATTTGTCTAATAAGATTAGATTTTTATCTAATATCTAATCACTCCTTTTTTCCAGTCTTTTTGCAAAGATTGTTTCCCACAGTATATCTAATGATTTACATGATTTAATGTTTAATTTCGTGTTCATTCATGTGCAGTTTGTTCTCTAGCATACTCACTTTCATGATCCACTAGTGATTCCTATCAGTACATATGGGTATTAAAAATGTTACAACCCATTGAAACAGACAGGTTACAAAAAGCTCTAGCAAAAATTGTCCAAACTATGAATACAACTAAACTACACTCTGCTCTTAGTGAACAGTAACACAACTAACTGAGAAGACACAATGGATTTGATTCCCACAGACGAGTTTCTATATGATCACAGGACACTCCATATTAAAATATGAGGGTTTATTAAAAAGGAAACTGCATCCATTGCTAAAATATAGGTTATCATTTACTTACCTTCTGAATAATTCCTTTACAGTCATGAGACAGAGCAAGGTTAGATATTAGACAAAAGACCACCTGCTGAACTGGGCTGTTATCATTTGACACATGGGAAGCCAATTTCAAGATGTAATGCATTAATGAATTACCAGCTGCACTTCGTGCAGATGGAAGTGATGATTGTCCACCACTGGCCCAACAAAGTGAAGCACAACCTTAAAGCAATGAGACATTTATCGTGTTAGAAATGCAGACATGTATTAAAAGAAAAATCTATAGAAAGAACAGTGCAACTGCTCAAATGCTGAGATGGAACTTTTCAAAGGATTTGTTAGATATCTTTTCTTAGAACCCCAATGAAGTCAATCAGATATGCTTTGAATAGAAACGTGCCTGAATGTGGCACTTTACTGGAACAGGCATCTACTGTTCTATTGTTCTAGAATGTAAGAGGCGATTCTGCTGCTAAATAGAAGCCACTGCTTCATCTCAGAAAGTCTCCTTAAAAACCGAAACATGTATCTAATGATAGGATATTTGGCAGTTGAATCTGAAGGATTCTCTGAAACTGGTTCAGAAAAAGAGGTCTCTGTATAATTTGAAAGGATTAATAAAAGTTTCTTAGAATATTTTTCTGAGAAATATAAGTGCTGTCTGCAGCTGTCATGTACAACAGAAGAATGTACAATCCTATGCTACAGAGCTACAAGTTTGAATTAATACAGCAGTAGGGAACAGCTATGTTACCAACCTAATATAGGTGAATGCTTTCTGCACAAATACAGATATATGTCTTCTTTTTTAGTGGCATTGGCCATCAGCAACAACATTAATTTCTTACATGGCAAAAGTAAACAAAAATGAGACAATGTTTAACGGTAACATTTACATGCATTTCTCTGACTACAGGGAGAAGTGGTTAACCAGTTCAGAGTAGCTAAATTTGGGACACCTCATAAGCCAGCTATTCTGAACAGAAAGAAAAACCATGATTAATCAGAGAGAACTTGCTCTTATCAGCAGGGAAATTAAAAATGCAGCCTACAGTCACTTCAGCTTGATTTCTTGCACATGGACAGGACATTACGTTTTTATTTTACACTCTGTAGATGACTAATACATGTCTTTGTTTGGCCCATATTAAAAAAAAATTCTTTATTAAAAAAGCCATTGCAAACTCATTTAAGGTCTGGAGACATTAACTTTAAAAAAGTGTCATATCTTAACTATGTTAACTCTTTTATAGTATCTTGACAGGGAGAAAGGAACAGACACTTTTGTGTCTCTTCAAGCTACTTTCAAATCATTATCCATGATTTGCTAAATCTAAATAACAATTATTTGGAAAGAGAAAAATCCATGCTAGAAAAAGTTCAGGCTTCTAGTAGCAGGGATAATTATCAATGTAAAAAAAAAAGGTTTGCTTAAATGAAACAGATTCCGTATGAAAAATATACAAGCTACTTAGTCCAAGGCATAAATAAATTGAAGAAATTTAATACAAAATTGAATGTTTGACTATTTAAAACCAGAATGTTCTCAATAAAGACTGAAGTACAACTCACATAAAGTACTGATACACTGCTCTCTACTAAAGAATTCCTAGAATAATATTTCCATAATATACTACTCAGCTTGGCAGGACATTCAGCATAACCTTCAAACATAATGGTTTGAATTAAATGCTATTCAATCCTTCAGTACTATTGCACTCTTGCTAAATCCAACAGCTTGAAACCAGATCTGAAAAAACGTCTTGAATGTATTAAAATCAAAACTCTTGATGGACTTTGATGGACCAGTGTTATTACACTTTCCTCCTACGGTAGCAATAAACATTCTTTTCCCTTTATTATGCTCTTCTGTCTTAATTATTCTGGTAAAATATTTTGATGTATTCCACCACAGAGTGATTTTCATACCTTCAGGATAGTTTGCAGTGTAGACACAAAGCAAATTCAGAGCTATTTGCATTGAGGAATCATCTGCTAAAAACCACGGCCACAGAGAATGCAGAACAGGAACAAGATGAGCTTTGAGTGCTGCAATCTACAACAACATGAGGAAGAATTTCAAATGCTATCAAGCCTTTGAAAATGAAATATAGAATGAGAAAACCGTATTTTTATCTAATGTTTTGTCTTATGGTTTAAAGAGCTGGAGAACTGGCATCATCATTTCAACCACCAATGAATTTAACTCTATGCCTGTCAAAAACAGCACATATCTTAATTACTGAAAAAGATACAAAAGTAAAGATATATTAATTCCAACTGTTCTTGTTTGAGAGCTCTCTAAAGTTTTATTCAATTCCTTCTGAAGTAATTATTGGAACTCAAAAAGCATGGAAATACAAGAGTGCAGTTGTACACAGAGCAAATGATAGAAATCTTCAGTAATCAACAGCAACCTCCTTCAGTCCTCCAAGCAATTCTTTCTGCAGATCCTGATCAAATCAAGAAAAACATTCCCCAATAATCTTAGCTGAGATTATGGCACAACCAAGTTATGGAGACTTCAGGGATAATAAGATGGGTTTATTCACCCTCAAGTGTTCTGCATACAAAATGGATGTTAATACATGTCCTGGAAAAGGAAAGTCAGAAAATCTTGTAGTTCCAACAAAGCATTTGCTAAAAGTAGCCCAAATTGTATAGATAGCACAAGTAACACAACGCCAAGAAAAATTAAACTGTGAAAGTGGAAATAAATGTGTGAATGGTATCAGCAATAAGAAAGAGGAAGAGCAGTGATCAGAAAGAAAGAACACAGGAAAAAAGTGAAAACAAGCAATGTAGTATTTTCCCCATGGGAAAAAACAAGGAGGCAGAAAAGAAATTGAAAAGAGCAGAGAAAAAGACAAGCATAAAATGAAAAGAAGACATTCAAGATTTTGAGCAAGAAAAATGATTTTATAAAAAATAGATACGAAAACAAAATTGTGTTTCAGAGAATTAGTACAATTTAGCTCAGATAAAGAAAAATAAATAGCAAGTTATTATTTAGAGTTTGGGGTTTGTTTGGTCTTGCTTGTTTGATTTGATTGGGGCTTTCCTGTATTTCAGAAAGGCAAAAGAAGTAAGGAGAAGAAACAGCTTTCTAAGATAAAAAATGTATCTGTGTGCCTTTCTGGTGTCCCCACACTTTTCTCTATATCCATTTTTCATGTTATATGCTTTGAAAATTAGAGTTACTGACTTACTCAAAGCAGAAGTGGACATAAAAGATAACAACCATCTGAAACCATTGGGAGATGATATCTCCATAAGAATACTAAGTTCCTAATAGATGTGTGAAATATTCTTAGGAAGTGGGTATAATAATGAAACATGAAGTATTTCTTGCCATTAATATCAAACTTAAATTTAGCCAGCTTGAAAATAACTTCGAAGTAGAAAAAAAAAATTATGTTCATTAAGTAACTAAATGTGCTCATATTACTTCAGTATAAGAATACTTACTTTGCATTCTTCATTTTGAAAGAGGCAGTTTCTAAGTAGCTGCATAGAACATCTTAACGCCTTGATAAGATTATCCTCCTATCCAGGAAAAAATAATTGAAGATCATCAATGTAAGACCAGAATGAATTTTGTGCAAGGAGAAAAGATATTTCAAAAGAAGTGCAAATCTAAAGTATCAATGTTTGGGTCACATCCATTCAGCAGTTTTTTTCTGATTTCAGGTAAAATTCATCTCAGCTAGCTTCAAACATGTTTACTGAAGACATTTATAACGAGCAACTTATTATCCTTATCTCTCTTTAGAACCCACAGATACTATTTCTAGGGGCATCAACCTGACCAAATGCAGATATCTGTAATGTTGAGCTCCATTTTTCTTATAAGTAATAAAGAACAGGTGGGAACTTTCTGAGTATTTGTTCCATCCTAAAGTACACATCTAAAACAAGTCAAATGAATTATTCCCTAGAAGCATTTATTTTTCTTCCTTGGATAAAAACAAGGTTAAATTAGCTCTGTCTTTCAGACTCTGAGATGAGCTCAGTTGGAACATGGTGCTAACAATGTCAAGGTTGTGGGTTTGACCTTTATATAGACTATTCACTTAAGAACTGGATTTGATGATCCTTGGGAGACCCTTCCAACTCAGAATATTCTGTGATCTCTACAGCTGGTCAGGCCAACCTATCCTTATAACACCAGGATCTTTATTTCCTATCCTCAACTATAAATACAGAAGCTATAAATAACTTCCAACCCAATAAGAATATTACAAAAATAAATACAGACCTTTGAACAGTGAGGTGCTACACTGAAATTCAAGTTGCAAGTGAACCAAAAATCTATCTTCATGTCAGAGCTGTGACACTACAGGGCAGTGACAGCTGACCTAACTCCTATAAGGGTGACACACTAAACCACTTCTGAAAGATTACCCAATTCCAACAAGCTTGCTCACCACAGGATACTACTTCTGTCTTATCAAGCAAAAAGGAACAAAAATGTAAAATAAGATTCATACTTAATCTCAGACAAAGTGAAGAAACAATGCATGCTTATAAATCATAATATGCTTATATATCATAAATGATATATTTGATGACATTTAGAGATGAAGTAACACTCTACTGCAAAAAGGTTAATGAAAAGCCAGGTGTAGTAGATCAGGAAGAAACCTGCAAGTCATTATTACAAATACATTTTATAACTAGTTTGTCTCACTTCTAGCCAAATAAAATGCTAACTCTAAGACAAGACTCTTAAGACAAAATAAGAATTATTTCAAGGAATTGAAATGTATGTATTAATTTAGTTAATAAGTAAAATAGCATTAAAATGCCACAACATACAACTCATATTTACTGTAGAAACTTCTAGGAGGCTGAAAAAGTTACATATTGCATTGATAGCACTGTTTGTATTTATTTTAGGATATCTTGCTTTTTACTACGATAATATATTGATGTGATTTTTTGAAAGCTTGGCTACTTGTAAATACTTTTCATGCTCTTTATTAGCATCACACTAATCATTGTGAGAGAAAAGGAATATGAAGTAAAACACCTCAGTTGACCTGACAATGAAGCTAGGTCAAACACATTTTTCCCAATAACTAAGAGTAAGAAAAAGGAAAAAAGAAAAGAAGCTATCATGACTTTCCTTTGTGACTTGTGTCCTGAAGTGGGCTAAGGAGCAGTTTTGTGAATCATCAGCTAAATCTCCCATGAGAGCAATGTCTCTGTGTCCCCCACATGAAATTGTCATTATGTACCACATATGAACAGCACACTTACATATGATGCAGCAACCTACAGTCCCAGCTCAGCAGGGAAATCTGCCACAAAATTTTTTGCAAATTTTTCAAAGAATTTTCAGTTAAACATGAACACGTTTTCTGAACTTCCTCAGAGGTTTCTTTCCTCCAATTTCTTCCAAGTTTTTAATTTCTCCTCAACCCAAAAACTACAAAGAACCAGCTGACTTCAACTTTAGAGGACATATCTGGGGCAGGACACCTTTCAGCCTCCAACACTTGAAAAGGGAAAATGAATGTGTTTAGGAGATCTCAAGAAAAAATATGATAGCCTTCAAATGTCAGGGTCAACCTCAAATTTTTTTAAGAGTTCATTGTTATAAAACACAGTTCCATACTCTCACAAATCAAGTATCAAAACCTCAGAGAAAAATACTATTTAGCTGAAGCAATGTAGAAATACCCTACAAGAAGTTGTTTTCTGTAATTTCTGCTTTATGTGGGAGTGGACAAGACATCAAACTTGACAGCAGAGGTTACAGCCTATATTTTATTAATTCTCTTAGATGAAAGTGGCAGAGAACAAGAAGATTACAACAAAAATCTTATGAAACAGTTGCATGACAGTAAAACATAATTTATATCTAAATGCGGTAAAGAAGAGTTGGGTGACATGATAGTCTGGAAGAACTGGAAGGGAGGTTGGAAAAAAAAAAGGCTAAATAAAGAAACTGTTAATAGAGAGAAGCTACTGGGAATGCAGGCAGTGGAAGGACCACAAGTATGAGGTTAAAAAATCCAAAACTGACAGGAAGTTAGAAAACCAGGGAGAATTGAGTCTCATGACAAGGAACTGAGATGTCCAGACCAAGTTTGAAGGAGAAAATAAAAAAAATAAAACTGAAAGCCAGATAATAGGAGAGCAAAAAAGCCTTGATTTACATGCATAAGCAGAATAGAACTAATTTATGGATAGGAGGGAGATTGACTGATACAGGAACAGACAAAACCAAAATAGGTAGCTCTGGTCGAAAGGCTGAAAAAAACAACTTAAGAAAAATGAAAAATATTGTGGAAACAAAACGGAAAAAATTAGGTGGATTAGATAGGGCCATAAAGTGAAGACTGAAAGTCCAACTAAGTTTGAAAACAATACCCTGATATTGCTCTAAGATAAATATCATAAATTACAAGCACAACAGATTACAAAATGATGAGATGTGTATGTGAGTGGATGTCTGAAATTGAATTTTGAACTCTCAATCAGCCTGCTATTTGTTGCTTTCAGCCAGACTAATTCTGATAACCTGGTCTAAAAGTGGGAAGTCCTGAATCCTCCAATTCATGAAAAGACATGAAACAAAACTAGTAATTCAGAGGCTGATCATGTGTTCTACTTCACATGTAGACTACTGAGTTTAGGCAAACAGAAGCTTGGAGTTCTGGAAAGAAAAGTTAGTGGAAAAAATGATTCCTGAAAAGAGATGAACCCTGACAGAAAGAAATGGGCCCAATAAGAAGAATCTGAAGATCCTGGCTGGAGGCACAATGTGGCAAATGGGAGAACCTGAGATGCATGGAAAAAAACACCAAGACATGCCCAGGAGCTTTGTCCAGTGAATACCCAAGACTGGGCAGCTGCAAAGTATGAATCAATGTGATTTTCCGCCTGATGCTCCTCTGCCTGATGTTCCTGAAGTAGCAGTCATGTCTATGTTGGAAAAGGTGGTTGAGACCTAGTGAAACATCTGGATGGAAGAGTATGTGAGATAATTAAGTTCACAAAAGCTCTAAAATCATTGAATCTTACAGAAGCTCCAGTATTTGGATGCACTACAAGCTGTCATTTACTTTGTTTCATCTGTGATACATACAATCAGTATCTGCCTCAAGAAAATAAACAAACAAAAGAAATCTGGGTAGTGCTTTATCCTTTCAGTGTTCTGGTTTTTATATATACCTTTTTTCTCTGTGCTTTCCCAGGCTTTAGGGAATCCAAATTCAGCTGTGCGTGAATGTGCTTCATGTCTTCTATGCAGCTGTCTATCAGGTCAGCTGGAAGACAAAAATCAGTAACATTTATAATTACATTCACAATCAAAAATGTTTTATAAAAAACCAAATTATCTTTCTGGCAATGATCTTGTGGGTATCTTCTTGATATCAGGAAATAGCAAACGGTTTCTGAGATGAAGTGCATCTAATTGAATGCTCTCAAGAAGCAAGAATACATTTGAGTCCTCTTGCAACAAAGTCCCATGAGAGGAATGTCCAAAGGAAGGACTGATAAGATTGAGAGGGGAAGATGATTTGGGTGGAGAGGATAATAACTTATAACTCTTCAGGATATCTTCAATAAGTGTGCAACTTCAAGAAATTAGGGCATCCATTTATTTTAACCAACCTTTCCCTAACAACAGCAGATTTGCTGCATCTGTGGTGAGACAAAGGAAAACAACTGTTTAGATGACTTAAAGGGCAAAATGTTGAGTTAGGCTCTTTTCTTTCGATCTAGAGTCTTTAAGTCACTGTAAGATGATGGAGTGACTACTTGAGTGGATAAGGTAAGATATCATCTGTCTGGACTTCTGTAAGGAATTTGATGCAGTCCTCTACAACATTCTTCCAAATTGGAGAGTTATGTAACTGACAGGTGACTGGATGGTGGATGAAGAATTGGTTAGATGATCACACCTAGAGGGTACTAGGAAAGCAGCACAGGAAACACCTGTTGGAGCGAGTCCAAAGGCAGATCACAATAATCCTGAAAGGGATCTAATACACCTATAAAGATAGGCTTGGAGAGTTGGGATTGCTCAGTATGGAGAAGAGAATGCTCCAGGAAGACCTGGTTGCAGCCTTCCACTGAAAAGAAGCTTAAGAAAGATGGGGACAAACTTTAGCAGTGCCTGTTGCAATAGTACAAGGGGTTTTAAACTAAAAGAGGACAAATTTAGGCTAGATATGAGGAAGAAATTTTTTACCATGAGGATGGTGAAACACAGAAACAGATTGTCTAGAGAGGTGGTGGATGCCCCACCCCTGGAAACAGGTTGAATAGAGCTCTGAGTACCTGACAGAGTTGAAGTTGTCCCTGATTATTGCACGGGGGTTGGCTAGATGGCCTTTAAAGGCTCTTTCCAATGCATTCTATGACTCCATGATAATGAGATAATTCAACTTAGAAGAGATGACCTCCAGAGGTCATACACTCACAACCTTCTCCTCAAAGCTCTAAGCAGTCAAGGTTTGCCTGCAGCTCTATCCTGTTGGGTCTTGAAAATGTCCAAAGACAGAGACAGCACACTATGTCTAGCATTGCTTTACTGACTTCAAAGGGCAAATGTTTATTTACAGGCAGTTTGACTCTCATATTTCAATTTATGCCCATTCTTTCCACCCTCCTATACCATGCATTGCTGTAAGAAACCTGTTTCCAACATCTTCAAAGTCTCACAGGTCCTCCCAAAACCTTATTTTCTCCAAGTTGAACTTAAGTTAGCTCTCTCAGCTTCTTTTCTAATGGCACGTGAATACAATCACCCTGATGGCCCTCTGGTGAACCTGCTCCAGTTTGTTGATATTTGTTGTACTGGGCCAAACCTGGATACGCTGTTCTAGATTTAGTCTAACAAGTGGTAAGTAGAGGAAAGAATCTTTTCCCCTTGTGTTCCTGTGTTCAGCTTAGGATGCTTGTTAGTCTTCTCACATGCAGCTTGCTGCCTACCAGGCTCTTTCCAGCTCTCCAGTCAGCTTCTACTGCTTTAAGGGCTTGTACCTTTTGAGGTGCAGGACTTGGCATTTTTAACTTAAAGTAGCCCTTAAGACCTGAACAGGTGATGCTAGAGCTATAGGTATCTGTACACCACTGCTTTGAACCCCAGAAGTCCTCTTCCTCTTTCTAAGGTCTGTGTTGCACAATAGCAAGGATGACTTGGCTCTAGCACAGAATGATGCACTTCCTGCAGTGGAAGTGCCTTCACAGGAAGTGGGAATTTAGATGATCTAGTAAGTCATCAACAGAAGAAGAACCCTGACTGAAGTAAGGGCTCAGTACAGAAAAAATACACTGGGAAAGAGCAGAAAATGTTAAGACTTGAAGCTGAGTCTTTTACCATTACAGGGATCAGACTGAGCAGATCTGTCTAACCTATCTATTTCAGGGTAGTGTAGGTTTACAAAGTAGAAAGAAAAAAACAGAGATGTAAGTTACAGGAAAGCACCCAAGACAAAGTGCACTTGGACAGATAAAAAGGCGTAAAACACATGATACATGAGAAATGCAAATTCACCACTCTCCCTTGTGTTCTAGAGGGCACAAAAAGCCTTTGATTAGAATTTGGTTTACTACTGTGAAGGGAAGAAAGTCCTACTTAAACTGTAAAATGGGACCAAAGAAACATAGGGAAAAACAAATCTGAGAAGTCTCCTCTTGTCGAGATACAGTCAGAACTGAAAACACAGGACATACTTTCACTTACAAAAGTATTGGAAGATGCTGCCAGTGAAAAATCTCAAGTTTCTAATGGATGAATATGCCATTAGTGGTAAAAAGCTAACAGGTCTCTTCTTACTCCAACACAGAGCTGTGACTTCACCACAGAGTTTTAAACTGGCTACAACATAATACCTCATCTGGAGCTGAAAACTTTAATTATTAATAGGATTTCTTAGTGAAAATCTGAAAAAACCCCACCACTGAAACCTAGGTTTTCTGCTTTGAAAAAAAAATACAATCTAAGATTATATGTAAAACATCTGCAAGTATTTGCAAGCATTAATATATAATTTAACATACATTTTGAAATGCTCACCTTCCAAAGCACATTTCTGGGCATTTTTACTGACAGCTAACAGAGATAACAGTGCATTTGTAGCAACTTCTTTCAGCACATCCTTTGAAGATTTTTGTTCATAGACCTACAAAAATGCAATTTCATTACTGAAATGAAAAAGTGACCATATTAAAAGTAGTATTCATAGCTATAAATAGGTCAGAGTCTATATTTTCATTTGGATGATTTATCACTGTATTCCTATATAGGCGTTCTCCCTCTCTATACTCATGTTTATAGTCAGTCTGCACTGAAGTTTCCAGTTCTTTTATAATTAATTTTCTTAAAATTAAATCTTTCTTCTTTTGCTCCTAAGCCCACTCCTCTTATTCTTTTCTTAACATTTTAGTTTTCTAAGGCCTAGATTCCAAATTCTAGCATTCCCTACTTTACCTAATATTCAGGAATAGGCTTGGTATTGCAGGCAAGTCACTGACATGCCTTTAGTGCAATCGCACTTTCCTTCTACACAATGATGATGAAGAGATTCAATAGAGTGATATTCCTTAAAAAAAAAATCACTGATAATTATTTTACATATTCTTACTACCCAGTGAAAAATGGTAGCTAGTCTTAGTTTTGTGAGGCCTTTTAGAGAATCACCACATTTCTAATAACCTAAGTATAATCTCTGTGTTTTCAAAGGAATATTTATTTTGAGTAATATAAAAAGATACTTGAAAGACAAGGAGCAGTCTGTGCTTCATATATTATCCACTAGAGAATTTTTTCTATCTAGCAATTTCCCCTAAAACACCATGCCAGTTCTGACATCCAAGATAACAGAAAACAGCATCCATTTCAATCAGAAAAGAATAGGAAAATAAGAACAGTTGCTGGATCACAGTAAAACATATTTTGAAGTTAGCCATAAATACAACATCTTAGAGAAAATCTTAATACTTTTGACAGAAATCTCATGAGTACCTATCCATAGGTCTCATAGATTTTAATTCTACATACACCACGTATTAATGGACTAACAATTTTTTCAAGTTTTCATATGCAATAAAATATCAATGTATGCTCAAGGGCCATAATTTATTGAAGCGTTCACTGTAACCAGGGGTGTGTGGTGGGTTTAGAAGGTCAAAGAATAAAGAATAATAAGTTTATAACAAGAAAAATCCCAACACCTCATTGATAAGGACAACTTACACCAATTCAAAGCACCAAAGCATGGACTGAGTTCTGTGTTCATAACCAACAAAAAAGAACTTTACATTTAGACTTCAACTATCTTTATTAGATCTGGTGTGAAATCTCAAATCTAAAAGCAACACAAGAATGTTCAAAGTAGATTAACTGTTTTTCTGTTCTGATGGTTTCTTTTCAAATTAAAAACTTTAGATGTTTGAGTACTTAAAAGCTTAAACTAATTGACAAAAGTCAGGAAAGAAAAAATTGGTGAGTTTTAGCAATCCTGCACAGCCTAACATGGAAGTTTTGTGACTTATGCACTCAAAGGCTTTTGCCCTATTGAATTGCCCTATTAAATTTTCTTAATATTCATGAATGTTTTAGCAAAAAAATCATATTTGCCCATCAACCTCTTGGGTATTTTCCTGTAAGTATTATGTGTCAGACTAGAACTGATCTAATAATTAAATTGAGTTGTCTTATACCTGTATCTTTTTCAAAAGCTTTAATTTCATCTTACTATTTTCTAAATTATATCTTGAACACTAGCAAAATTCTCTTCTTTCTTGAAGCATGCACTTTTATGTATTTTTTTCTTACTGTGCCATCAAGAACTGCAATTCATAATAAAAAATAAAATTTATGTCAAGCATAGGGAGCACAAGTAATTAAGAACTAATTAATGATTAACTACTAGTTGAATGGAAAAAATAACTCTAGAAATTTATAATGCCTTATGCCAACAAATTCTATAATCTTAAACTATTATAAAAGTATTAAAATGAGAATGGACACTTAATTATTTTTTGAAATTATGCTGCATAATAAATTTAAGATGTCCCATAAATCCACAACAGATCTGGTTATATTAGTCTGCACCTACTCTAAGTTAGTTGAAGGGGAGATCACAGTCTTTCTAAAATACTGTAAGCTTTATACCTAGGAAAAAAAATGTTAGGGCCAAAATTTGAGTTTAGATATAGATTATGATTTCCTTCCTAATTTTCTTTCTGATCTTAAGTATACATACAGAAGGATTAATATTTAAGTACACAAAACAACCAAAGCCTTTCAAAGGCAGCATGTGCACTTACTAGATTTCTTATATTGCAAATGAATTCCAATTGGGGACCTGGTCTACTAATATTCACACCTGCACAGTGGGTAAGAAATTAGCATTTTCCACTACATATATCAGGTATTTTGTAGATTTTATGTATTTAGGATGATTAATGGAGATGACTGTTTGAAAAGCCTCCCTTCTTTTCTATGTTAGCCAATTATTTGCTTGACTACTTCTCTTCACAACTGCTTCTCCTGAAGAAAGTCCTAAATCTTTTGGGTTGTTTTTTTCATTTTTAATGGTGGTTTCGTTTAGATGTTTGCTGTTTTCACAGGTTACTTTACCTTCCAGGGGCTAATTCCACTGTCCTCTCAATGACCACTGTGAGGGGGTATAAACAAATACATGTACTTTGATCTAAAAAACTGAAGCTGTTTCTTTCCTAATTCTGTTACCCTTTTGGGGAGATCATAGCAGCTCTGTAAGGACCCAAAGACCACAGGTTCTTTTGAACTCTTTTATGAACAAAATGCAATGTCTGTTTACATTTCTGAACAGTTAAAAAGCATGTCTTTTACAATACTCAAACTGTAATATCCTTTCATTGACCTGTCAGCAGTTCATTCTGCATTGTATCGCCTTTTTCTCATCTCATCATAAGAATCGTCCCTTTTTGCTGGCACAGATTGATAAACAGTTATGTGCACTTGTATGAAAACAGAGGAATGTTACAACATGTCTTTATCACACATACTCTCATGCAACCATACCTTTTGTGCCAGAGCCAAGGAGTTTTATTTCTGACACATATGTAAGCATTAATACAAAAACCTAACGGGATATCAGCAAACTATGGAATTTGAACGAAGTGCCCCCGTTTTGCTTGAGTCCCTGAAAATCATGTCCTCACAGGAAAACGCTGTGCTTTGAAATTATCTGAAATTAGTTGCCAAAGACAGAGAATTCTGGTTTCAGTGGCCTGTAGATTGACCAACAAAGACCCTATTGGGAAATTCTTCCTCCTGAAAGACAGCAGGTTCTCAGTGGACAAAATACCATGGCCTCATTAGAGACAACAGAGCCACAGTACTGCAATGAAGTGGCAAAGGAACACTGTTTGTGACAAGTCTGGAAGGAGTAACGTTATTCTACAAGAATTCAGCATCCATACAAAGAGAGGAGATGAATACTAAGAGAGCATTCTTTTGGTCACACCTTCCTATATATGACCAATAAATGTCAAAAAAAGTGCTTTACATAGAAAAACAGTCCTAGGATACTTATTAAAAAAGTAGTTATGATCACTTCAGAACAACAGAAATCATAAATCACCTTTTATATAATGTGAAACATTCAGAAAAAACACTAAACTTCTAATCAGAGATGGCTATGACTGTTACAGTGACAAACTGCACATAAATTAAAGAAAGAAAATAAATATATAGATAGGAGGACTAAGTTGTGAGGGAAAACAAGACCAAATTTCACATATAATTTTGCTTACTACTACCAACTTGTAAATAAGGGAAGAATTAAATATAATGGAGGTAAAAGAATCAAAAATATAAAAATATACCCTGCAATCACATTGTTGAATTTTAAATACCTGAATAATTAATGAAGTAAGTTGAGTTACTGGTTCCTGGCATCCTTCAGTGTGATCCAGAAGAAAGCTAATAGTGGGAGTCTGACATACACTCTGTTTATCCTCCAGCTGTTTTCTTCCTTCCTCATTCAAAAGGACAGAGAGGAACTGTAAACTAGCCACATATAAAGCAGGATATGTGATAGACAGATGAATACAATCAGAAATGGTATCTAAAAGGTTAAACAAAAAAATTAAAATTTTTACATTTCATTATGAATAAAGCTCAAGTATACTTTAGAACACAGACAGACTTATTGAAGAAAGCAAATGAACCCAGAAGCAGTTATACTGTGCACTGCCCAAGGAACTCTACAAATTCTATGCATCTTACAAAACTTCAAAAAATATCAGAAAGAAAAGTTTGAGTTTTATAGGGGTTGAATGAATTAATTGCTCTGCATTCTTTTACATTACAAAACAAACAAACAAACAAAAAAATTTCACTCAAATCACTCATTTGTCCAGTAATCTTTTGAACTCTCCTCATTTAATCAACAGCTTACATTATAAAACCAACAGTACCCATTAGCTGCTTTATTTGCAATTTAATTTGGATTCACTAGATCTCTTAACATGCACAAGCTTGTCAATATTGAATATTGAAGCAAGTCACAGAATCCTGCCTAACTATATAACTAACTAATGAAAGAATAATTAAAATACAATAAACAAACTCCTGTATAATAATGTTGGATTTCTATATCTCTCATATCCCCTCAAAACTTTCCTTTCCTTTTATGCAAGATATTTAAAAAAAAAAGGAAGGGGAAAAATGAAGTGCTAATGGATCATTTCACAAATGCCACATTTGGTTAAGGTTTACAAGTAAAATCACTCATCCATACATGTGAAGAAAACAAAACAAGTCAGTCAAGCTCTGGACACATTGTTTTTCATTGTGGATATCTCATTAGTAATTACTTAATAGCATCTAAAGAGGAATGACTCTCTTTCTATTTGTTTATTAGTTGCTAGGAAAAAAAACCAGCCAGGAATAGTTATTACCAATTATTGCTGCACAGTGATTTGCAAGAGCTGCTGTCACAGATGGAAAAGATATCTGGCCACTTTTCCACAGTAATGTAGTTAGAAGGCTGAAAGAGTCTACCCATGTTTCATGAAGTACAGATCTTAACTCGGTATCTGCAAAGGCAATACAAAAAAAAAAAAAAAAAATCAAACTGTTTACAAATGTGCACAACCCTGGAAAGCTGAGCCTGACCACACCTGTCCATTTACATCAAGGTGGAACCTAAATGAAGACCTGCCTCTGTCTGGATATAAAGGAAACAAAGTACTTCATTACCTAAGCCATCTTTGGGACGTATGGTGAGAATCCTGAAGGTATTCCCCAAGAGAGGTTTCAGCAGCTCATCCTGGCTTAAAAGGTCAGAGTCCACCAATAAACATGATTTTAGAAGCCTGGACACAGATGATAAGTACTGAAGTAGTAACAAGACCTGTTAAATATTTGTAGAAAAATATGAAATAAAGCCATGTATTTACACCTTCCACATTATTTTAAATTTACTCACATTATGTCAACTGATTCATAACATTTTGAATTCATATACACCACTTAAATAATAGGACATGAATTGAAAATGTTTCTCTTAATTTTTACTATAGAAGATGAAACAGACTCCCTAGTCTGGAAACAGGTGTACAATCAATTTTCTAGTAAGAAAGCAAAAACTTCTTGTGAGAAGGTCATGACTCTTGCTGCATGTACAGCAGCATACTCATTGGAAAAATCACAAAGAAAATCATAAAAATGGTCATTAATACTGAGGAATACATATGTCTTCCTAAAAACAGAAGCTGACATTTTATTTAATTATTTATTCTCATAAATTTTGTCCAGAAACACATTTCTTTAATTAAAGGAGTAATTTTCTTCAAAATAAATCTGAATGCAGAGCAGCAGAAGCTATGAAATGGCTCTATGTCATGAAACAGCATGTTCTATGCATTATACATACAGAGTTAAATTTGATTAAAAGGTAGTTCTATCAGCAGTGACCCTACATAGTTTGCATACATCAAAATTAGTTGAGAACGATCTAAATGTCTGAAGGATCAGAGACAAAGCAAAGCAGCTGGGTTTGTTACATACAGTAAATATCCATTGTGTCAGTAACTATATCTGGCTCATAGTTCAGTAACATACAAAAAAATTCTATTACATAATTTCTTCAATGGCTAAATTTAACTCATACTTTTAAAAGACAATTCATTTTCAGTTTGGTCGTTCTAATTAGAGTCCTAACACAGAAATTAATTCTTCTATGTTGAATAAAATGGTTTCTTTTCATTTAAGCTTTGTCCAAAGCACAAAGATTCACACGAATGTAGCCTATAGCAGCGTGTCTGGACTATATAAATGAATATAAATTATGCTACTATAATTAAATTCATAACTTAAAAAAATTAGGAAGTAACAAATGCTTCTCTAACCTGAGCTTTTACATCTTCTATATGACATCGATGACCCAACGGAGCTTTCAGTTCCAAGATGCATCTTTCAACCAGATTAGCACTTACAAGACTAAAACAAAATATATTGGTTAGAAATATAGTTAAATAATTAAACATTCTATTAACTTAACATTCCATGGAAGAGAATAATATAAATAAACAGAGTAAAAATAAAGTAAGATGCACTCACTGCTAAACCCCTGTTTTAAGGCAGTCTAGTGCAATGGCAACTATAGTACCGGTATGCTGTTTCAAAATAGCTAGACTAATATAAATTCCAATAGCTGTTACTGCACTGGCAAAAATCAATTTTTTCTATTTGATTTCTTATTTTCTTTCCTCTACAAGAATAAACAGCTCTGTGATAATATAAACTGTATTCACACCAGGGTTGTTGGGGTTTTATGTTTGTCTATGTTTCATTTTTTCCATTAATTGCACTATGAAGAGCAACTACAAATGCTCTTGAAAACTTTTACCAAAAATGAACTAATTTTTCATGCTGCACTTCAGGACTTCCAAACATTTTTTTATAGACAAAAGTATTTGCTACAATAAAAATGGAAACATGGCGTACAATCTGAAGACTTCTTCAAAGTGGTTCCTCTTTTTAAAAGGAAGTAAAACACTAGGATCTATCATCTAAATTTGGCAAGTTTTATTTACTCTCTTAATGTGAGGATACTTGGCTCATCTTCAAAATATTTCATAAAATTCAAAGAAGAAAACGATAGAATGAGCTGAAATAATCTGCAATTCCAAATACTTGACAAACCCCTAAAACATCACGAGAGGAACACAGTAGTCCTGTATAAGACGTACCACACAAATGGAATCACCAATACGACCACCTATTCTATGAAAAATAAAAAAAGAAATAATTCTGATTCTTTTCTTCAATTGATTGTATTTTTTATTTTAAAAAAGCAATTTTGAACACTTTAGAAGCAAGAAGTGATCAATATGTTTAATAGTTTTAGTAAGAAACATGGGTAGATCTCATATGAAGATTTTTTTTAAACATCTATTGCTACACCTTGTTTGTAGTTCAACAGTTATCGATCTCACACCTGCTGAGAGCTGTTAGCAAATGTGTTTGTTGAAGAGCAATTCCAGTATCTTTTGGCATGACAACCAGCAGATTGTGCAGAAGGCTGCAAACAGCTGACAAAAGGGCAGGTGTGATTACAGCACGCTGTTTAGACAGAGCAGCAGACATGGGAGGATCATGTTGACTTGGAGATTCTGTTATGGTTGTATCACTTTGACCTAGAGCGTGTTGAATAAAAAAAAAAAAACCCAAAACAACCCAACAGTTAAATTACAGCAGTTACATAAACCAAGTTTATTTGTGTTTTTCATTAAAAAGTCCACATTTAATTAATCTACATTTAAACTGCATATTCAGGAATGAATGAAAAGAAAAAAAGATGAAATCAGATACAGGAAGTAGTTCAGAAATAAAATGCTCCCTCTACCAGGCATTAAAAGAGTTAAGTAGCAAATTTGGAAAGACAGAAATTCCCAGTCCTTTCTTTAAAAGAAAAATATTTTCATTTGTACACAGCTCTCTCTATATACATGATTATAAATACATTTTTATATTAGCTTTTATCTTTCTACATATGAAGAGAATTATATATACATTTCTGTGTATGTGTGTGCATACACACTCCTGTGGGCATGTATGTATATGACAGCTCTACCATGACTGATGTGTTGAAAGCATGACTTAGATGCCAGAAGGAAAACCTAAATCTTGAGTTACATTTCAAGCAGTAACATTTTCACTTGCTTCTGTCAAATTTTGTATTAAATGAAGTGCTTAATGTTTGTCTTTTAAAACAACCACTAGAAGCATCAACTGCTCCAGCAACATACAAGCTGTATAATGTACAGCACGAACAAATACTGAAATATGGAGGTGTGAATACACTGTATTTAGCATCATATACAACTCAGGCTTGACTTACCTTGTGCCGTAAGCCGATCAACCACAGTTTCAGGAATAAAACTGGCTGAACTTGGAACTGTTGCCTGAAGCTCAGTAACACTCCCCAGTGATGGTGATGCAGACAGAATCTAGAAAGCCATAAAAAGGAAACTCGTTGACTCCAGCTTTTACAGACTAGTCTTTTACTTATATCCTGCTTGGGACGGGGGAACAATCCATTCTAACCAACAAAATCAAATACGATGTAAATACTACTGTTCAAAATCAATTTGATTTGACTTTTACACTATGTGTGCATATATATATGACAAAAACCCCAATAACTGAAATTACTAAGAGATGGGCAATATGAACAGTCTGAAATATTTCAGTTAAAAACTGATCAATGCCCATGTTACTAGAAATTCTCTCTCTTCATCCTTCTTTTTCATCCATATAATTGACTCAACCTACATTTGGATAAAGATAGAAAGACATTACTGAAGCATTTAAACTCACATTTTTCATGGACTATTTGCTCTACTGAGAACACCAGCACTTGTCCCTTTGTACCAGGACACCCTCAGACAAAAATATCATAAGTGCGTTCATCATCAAAGTTGACGTCCCTGAGTCTTTTGAACTCTGAGTACTTCTTTAACCTTCATCCTCTGACTCTTAAATGTATTCATTTCATAGTGAAGATATGAGAAGTTTAAATGACAGTAGACAACTTTACCACACTCACAATACCACGCTCCTCCTACCAATTTTGCATTATTTACTCTATGGATTTTTATGTGTTTTTAAAAAGTTCCTAATGCTCTTGCTACTGTGTTTAAAACCACAAGCCTGAGATCAGAAGACCAAGAATCCAGCTAAATGACGTGCTTTTGTGACACAACAAGACCTGTAACCTGTTTCAGAACACAGGACAAGTATCTATCATGTCAAGTCACTCTTTCACTTCTGGTTTTTATTTTCTAGATGGAAAATTCATATCAGATAATTTTCTTAAAGAATCACTATACAAAGCAAAGAATACAGAATGCTGGAGAATCCAATGAAATTGCAACACAGTTATAACTTGAAGAAGGGTGTTATTTGAATTTTCCTGACAGGGAGCTTTCTAAGGAAGACTGAAATATCTCAAAGATTTGGGTTTTTAAAAAAGTTTTATAAGAATAACAGTTGGAATATATTTTTACCCAAGGAAATGTTAAAAGTGACTTAACAGACAAAAAGGGTGCAGGGAAGGAAATCACAGTTCACTCTGTTCCTAGCTATTGTATCCTTGCAACCTCCACATTGTAACTTCCTTTTCTCCCACATTTTCCTCTGGTCTCCCACTATTGCTCATCCTACAATCATGAGTCTTTCTTCTTAAGCCTGCTCAGTTGTTCCTCAAGAAAAGTCAGAGGATTATTGTAACACATAAAACAAGCTACAGTAAGATCCGGGGGTGTGTCCAAAACACAGGATTCACTCAGAGCTTGGATCACATAAACACTAGGGCAGTACTTGGCTAAATTATTTTCTTATTAGCAAAATGCAGTACCAAGCTGTACTGAGTGATTGAAACTCAAAATTCTATTTTGATTGCACAACTAAAAGCATATTTACCAATTAAAATAAGTTACTTGAAGTTCTATGCTTGCTAATTTAAATAATTACTAAAACGCATTATTTATATTAAACAAATCTATCTCGACACATGACAAATTCTGCCTTTATTCAGCACTATATGTCAATTCCAAGCATTCTAATAGCTGAGAAAATCCATAACACTTTTCCTTAAATAGTACAAACCCAAAATGTAACTTCTAACAGTTCATATGGTTCTTCTGAAGCAAGTAAAACCCTAAAAGGACTTTAACTATACTGAGAGTCATCTTACAGATATTATTATGAATTATGCAATCTTTCATATATTAGTAAGCAGTATCAGCTACCTCATACAACTATTCTCTATCTTCTACAATTCTCTAAATACTTTAGGCAAGAAAATAAAAACAAATTCTCAGTTATGTTAAAAAAAAAATATTTTAACAAATCAGCAAAAGCTTTATCTGGTTAGAAAAATATCATCTTCCTGACTGATGGAACACTCATTGATAATTGCTTCACAGTGAGAAATAGGTTAAATCCCAAAATTTTCTGCTGTCATAAAGAAAACATCCAATAACACAATTAAATTGTTTCCACACTGTTCCGCCTTCCAGTAAAAAAAAAAAAAGAAAGCTATTACCACTTTTATAAATCACCTTTGATAAGGATGAACTGGAGGTCTGGGACACAGCATTTAGTAAAGGATATTTACTACTGCCACCATATTGTTTCGGGGAGCAATGAAGCATTGTGTTGCTTAACAGTGAAACTGTGGAAGAAGGTGTAATAGGAGAAAAGGTTCTGTGTATGGGGAGAGGGAGGATGACAACTGCAGATTAGAACTAATTCAAAAGAATACAAAAATTGTCAGAGTGGAAACACTGGAGAAATGTGAGAGTTTTGCCATTTATCTACTAGATAGGAATAAAAGGTCTTTTCTTAACCTCTAGTACAAAAATCCCTCTGGCATTGCTTTAATAGGCTTGCAGTGATTAATTCTATTCAGTTCTCTTTTCAAAGGTTTAAATCACTTAACTGTATAGCACTCTGGTAACCACGGTTCCAGAAAATAAAGCACACATTTTTATAAAAAATAGTAAGAAGATTTCATAGGAAAAAAATGGTCATGACTTCAAGCTCGATGGGAAATACTGGTAGATCTTTAGCTCACATCATTTTTAGGCCAAGTTTTTAAATAACTGCTCATTGTGCTAAGATGTCCTGGACACATAATAGCCCTAAAATATTTATGCAGTGTAAAGCAAGTCAGTATCCCCATGCAGATTGGTGATCCCTTATCATATGTACTAAGCACAAACCAAATATGTTGGTTAAAACAGGAGTAAGGATTTGTCTTCTCTAAGGATAACCTGAGTTAACGTTTGTACTATTTATTCTATGAAAGACCAAGATTATTAATCATTTCAGAACTGGCATTTTTGCAGTATCCACATTCCAGTTCACAGAAAAAGCATAGATAAATTTGACAAAAACCTGTAATCCACTGGGATCTTAAAGACACAAAATACAGTGCACACAACTTAATACAGTACATACAATCCAGTTCTGCTGTCTTCTATTACAGTGAATCACTGATTTCATCCCTACATGACTATTCTTTACTCTATAAAATGAGAAAAATTTTGGGGAAAATAGTTGGGGATGAACGAAAAAAGATGAAGCAGAAAAGTAGTTTAGTTGAAATTTTCAGTTAAGGTCATATGACTCTATGTGAAATCAGCTCATGATAGCAGACAGCTCAAATAAAGTACTGGTTACATGAAATCTGGAAGCAGAGAAAACCCATAGGATCTTAGGAATAGGAATCGATACGGATAATTTTTTAAAAGATGTTATTAAAAATCAGAGAAGAGTTTTCAATAGAAAGAATTCTCCTTCGTTTGATTGCTCATTCTCAAGTAGTTGTGGGTGTTTTCATCAAATCTGTGCCACGCACCTAAAACACATTTCTCCCTTCAGTGAGACCGGCAGATTCCTTTCCATCTGTGATGGGGAAAGCACGCCATCTCGTGGGCTTGGAATAACAGTATCTTCCTGGCACCATCATCATCCAACATTTAGCAACAAACTTCTACAAACTTTTTGTAATGACTTCATGAATATATTTCTTTAATCATACATCAAAACAGAAATTGGGCTGATGTGTGACTCAAAAATTTGAAGTTATATAAGAATAAATTACAAATGCCTGAGATTTCAGGAAAAGTTTGAATTTTCAGAAGTATTTCCTAACTTCACTAGATACACACTTCAGGTAACTCTGAAAACACCGTTTGCAATCAGCCTCCATTAAAATTACACTCATCCATCTTTTCTCTAATTAATAGTGGAATCGGAACATCAGACCTCTACATCTTGCAGCTTGGAAATATTCAATATGTTAGCACTGGCATTGTTTTAAAGGTAAGAAACTTAGTTAATAATAATAAAAAAGTTTACAGCTGCTAAAAATGTCCATGAAGGATAAATGTAAATTAAACTAACTTCCAGAAACGACAATCAAAGTCTTAGTGCGACATCTTTGCATATATCAGGGAAAGAAAGAAAACAAAACACAAACTTCTATAAAACTCCCACAGTTAGAACTTAATACTAGCAAGTGTGAAGTCTACAATATGTGGAAGAGAGATATAAATTAGTGTAGCTTAGTATTACACTGTACTTTCAATTGTAAATAATTAGTTGTCTATCTATTGAACAGAATAGTAGAACTAAGTCTGTGTTAAACTATGATGCCAATTTACATATATATATATGATACATTAATTTGATCTACTAGAGTCCAAATTATTTTTTCCTTTTTTTTTTTAAACAACTGAAGTGGAAGAAATTTAATGTAGTGAACTTGTCCAATTCTTCACAAAAACTCAAGCACAATTTTAAGTAGATTAGACACCCAGGCCTGATTAAGAATTGCTGCAATTTAATTTTGTCTTCAAGTAACATGAACAAAAGAAGATGAAATTTTTTCAACTTTCATTCCTCTATGTAAGTGGCACTCAATTTATTCAACAAAAAGTGACCTGGGAACAACTGCTTTTAAAAAATCTGAGATTCTTATGTAAATGTTTTTAAGGAGCAATCATGATTGCATGTATTTCCTGATGTACATGCACTTTCATTTATTTTAGTTTTAATCTTCAAATTTGAATATTTGTATTTAAAATAACCCTAAGGGGCTGGGGGGTTGCTGCTCTTCATTAATGAAAATCAATTAATTAATAAAATTTCTGAAGATAAGAAATCATTTTACACCTAAAGTGCACTTTTTCATCAATTATTAAAAACATGTAAGCTAACATTATCAGTACTTGACAGCAATAAATTTATAACAGAGAATCAAAAGACCAAGGAAATTATACTTGTGTAATACTCTGAGATTTCAGTACTGGTTTTTGTGTTTTTATTTTTACCATGTTCCACAGCAAAATTGAGCAAAGAAATTTTAGTCGATAAAAAAATATAGGATCTTGTAATTTATCAGCCTTTGTCATATCAACATGCAGTTCTCTCTTTTAAGAAGAACAAACTCCTAAACAATGATATTTGGGATTCAGTAATAGATTAGATGATCATTCATAAATGGAAAATTTTTTAATATGAAACTAAAAAATGGACTTCAGTGCAACATGTCAAGAGTTTTCTTGGATCTATACAGCAGTCTTTGAAAAGTACATGATTTTTATCAGGTAACTCATGGATGTTATAAAAGCTTCCTCCACAGCCTGAACTGATATTGTAAATCTACTCTGGGACTGAAAGAATGTATTTCAATTTCTCCTCCTTCATATTTGCCATCTTGAAAGACAGCACACGTGTACAACTTTTCATCGCTGTAGTCATTCTAGTCAGAAACACATTTTTCAAGCAGCCACGTGCTTTCTGCTTTCCATGTCTGTTTTGGATCCTGCAAACACTTGTGCCACTTCTGTATTCTACAAAAGCATTTTCAAAATCCAAAGTTTATTATGGCACAGAATACCCAATGTATTTATATGGCTTTGATTGATCCAGTTCCGTAGCTGTTTTGTGTAAATACAGGTTCACTCTGAACGGACAACTTGGATAAAAGCAACAGAAGTGACAACTAGAAATGGAGACAACAGCATTTTGTCAATAAACACAATTACAGAGTAATCTCTAGAGAATATGTCTTGCTGTGGGAAGCTATAGAATTCAGTACTGTCTTATGCATTTAGCTAGTCAAGGCAAGCTACCTTATTTATTTTTGCTCAGGTTAAGAATCACAGAAGGTTTCTTTCAGCATATTAAAGTTATACTGGAGTATATTTCAACTTAATTTCACAGCTAACTTCTCATTGATTTCAGGTTTTGTGTTTTCCTGCAGTTTTTAAAATAATTTTAATAGTGCTAATTTTCTTGAAAGCAGTTCACAAACAATTTTGTATTTAAAATTAATAGAATACTCAGCAAGTTACCATAGTTTCAGATGTTGAGTGAGAATGTGAAGATTTGCTCTGACTAGGTGGAGCCTTCCAAAGATTGAGAGAATCATCAAAATCTGTATGGCAACAAAAATAAGAATCAAAATTACTGTAAGAACAGCAGAGAGCATAAGAAGCTTTTTAAACGATTTTTTCAGCGAAAAAAGTAGCCAACCACAGCTATCCTTCTGAAGATCTCAGAACCCAAGTTTTCACACATTGTACCTATGAAATATTACACATCAAATTCCTTGAAAGAAACAAAAATAAAAATTCAGTGCAACATAAAGTAGTCGAGAAAAAGCTACACTTCGTTCAAATTGCATTTGCATAGCCTTTAGTAATTTCAAATCGTTAAGATTTAGTTAAAACTTCAAGAGTACAAAAGTATTGAAGTACTATACTAGGATCTCAAAGAACACACATAATAAAAAGATGTTCTTGTCTTCAAAAACCTTCAAATTCGCATTTTAAGAGAAGTAATTTCAAGAGGACCCATATTCATAAATATAACGAAGGCAGAATTAGTTTGCAAATCTGTTTCAGAATAAAAAATGCCAAAAATTTTATAGCGCAGATCTGTCAGTAATACTTTCGAAGCTGTCATATATTTAGAAAAAGCTAGACTACACAGTTTGTGAGTGCAGACCCCACAAAAATAGATTTCCTATTTGTATCCTCACTAATTACTAAACTGACCTATTTTCTTTTTAACGTAACACTGCAGATGAGTTTTTTACATTCCTAAAAATGTGATAGAATTACATAGGGAAAAACCCAGAGTTTAGGTCCTGTTCTCCCCTTTTTAAAGAAACAAAAAAACTGTTTCATATTCCCGAAATACTAAATTTTCTGACTTTGCTTTGCAATGACTGATAAAATGTATCTCAGTTGCTCACTGAAAAGTTGTACCATTCTACATTTTGAGTTACTCTTAGATACAATATTGTATCAGCTAACAGAACTATTAAAATGCACAAATAAAGAGGACAGTGGGAGTAGTAAAATGTGCTGGATAAAAAAAAGCAGACACTGAAGAAATTGAGGATTTTTTACGTCTGGAATTTTGTGTACTGCTGACGTACTTCTCTCAGTGAGTTAACCAAGAATGCTGGTTTTCCCCGGGTCTGTCATATAATCACAACTTAGCTGGGGAAGTAACATTCCTTTTCTGTCCTTGCCTCTGGAACAGGTTTAACAAATGCAGAATCCAGCAGGGTGCTTGGCCTAGAATGTGCAAAACTCAAACAATACTTTATTTTGCAAAACTCTAAGTGGTGCACTGAGAGGAGCTGTCATGCTGCTTTTGCTGTTGAATTATACTAAACCAGCCTGACTCAGCAGCCCCAAAAGTTAAATATCCTGATAGTGAGTTGAAGGATACTTTTTCATATCTGCCACTTCTTATCTAAAAATCCTAAGGACCAGCTGGCCTGAGACATATGACTGACAGTCAATCACTTTAAGGTCTGGAAGTCCAGTTCCCGTTTCAAAGAGCAGGTTTTTCTAAAATACTTCTAAAATACTTGTGTATGGAGATTCCTTCGTGGGGTGGGAATGCCCCTCAAAGTCACTCCAGGCTGAGCGAAAGAGATTTGCCCAAGGTCATTGATATAGATAACATCAATCTCTACTTAATAATTGCTTCTTTTCTGACATCTTTAATATAGCTGCTTTAATATCTTATACTATACTACACCATCAGTTTTAAATCCTATATTATGTAGTAAATAATTTTGATTATGATATTTTGTCTTTTTGCCTAGTCATTTATCATAGTAAGTCATTCATTTTTATATATCTGGTTTGCCATCCTTAATCCCACTGGATAGACAAAGGTTCAAACATCTCTGTAATTTCTTAGATTTAAACTACTGAAAAAGTCTGGGTCTAGGATTGAATCCAGCTGCAGTCAGCTCCTCTCTGAGAAGGCATTTAGGGAGCAAGAGCGTCCTTCCTGCACCCTGTGACTCAGTGGGAGGGCTTCTCTAAACAACTTTGCCTGAGGTTCCTACTCCATCCATGACACAGACATAAAGGCAACTATTTAAATCAGCAGCCTTAAACAAAGATGGAAATACAGAAACTTAGGCCCACAAAGAAGGTAAGAAATATAAAAAAACTCATTAGTTTTCTGCTCCATTAAAGCTTTGACTAATTCATCTCTGCAAAATTCTCTAGCTTTCTAAACTTATGATCATCAGGCATATTTGGACAAGGAAGTGCATTCCCACAATGCATAGTAAGCATAGAAATATTGTTCAATAAATGATTAGTCAATATAGAAGTTAGATCTGAGACATCCTAAGGCTATATAGGTTAAAAATAAATAAATCCAATCTGCGTATTACATTTCATCAGTCTATGAATTAAATTATATCCTAGAATGCAGCTTAATTCAGATTATTAGAGTCCATTCCTACTCATGTATCCTTGAAGTTGAACACACCAAGAAATAGGAATCTTGAAAAGAGTTCATGTATTTCGCTTCCCAAAATTTTCCTTGCATGAAAGTTAACTGGATGTCATAAAGTGGAAATGATTAAAAATATTTTACCTCCAATATTTTGCAAGAAAATTTACTGCAGAACCAGTTATGTCTTTTCAATTTTCAACTTTATGAAGATCTAAATAACAGCTTAGAATTTTTTCTGAGCTATGTTAAACTAGTAACTTATCTACTTAAATCCTCACGGCAATATTTTGACTTCACAACATATTTAAGTGCAGCGTTTATATATTTTCTCTTCCCTTTTATTAAGAATTATTGGAGGTAAGTTACTCAAGACTATAATTTATTTAAGTAGGTTTCAAATACCAGACGATTATATCAACATCACGTACCAGTTACACCACCTTTTTCTATGCTGAGCTTGTCTTCCTTGTAAGAGTTCAAATCAAACATGTAACATCCTAGGTAACAGTGTTTCACCATCTGATTCACATGTTCATAGAACTGGCAGTGATACAAAAGTGCTTTAAGTGCAGGTATTCCTGTCTGAGAGAGGCCAGATTCTTCATCATGTACACAAGGACCCTGAAGACATGAAATTCACAGATATCATTACTTTAAAGAAATGCTTTACATAAAATAAACTCAGAAAAACCCACCTTACCTAAGGCTAATGCTGTGTATGTGTGCACACTGGTTTACAGGCTGTAACTAATAAATTCCAGAAATGAAATGCAGATTTTAATGTTGAGCTAAATCATAATATTTTACAAAAGCTGTCATGACTTAGCAAAATCTTCTGAGAAGTGTGCTAACAGTTAAGCAGAAATTAATGAAAAGCTGTAAACGAGTGGCTTCAAGACAGTAAATGTATCAGTACACTTTACAATTGTAATGTCTCACTTAATTCTACTTAAAGATATCAAGCAATGAAAAAGTTTACTTCAAGCAAAAAGCACACGTATACTCAGATAAGACTAAATATTCTGGAAAAGTCATCCTGCTCAAAGTATACTGTCATTATACTACATTTAGCTACATCAATCTTCTATGAGAAAAGATTTCTTTAGAAAACAGGACAGAAACAAAAAAAATTCTCTTTGAAGTATGGTTTTCAATTATTTCTTATTAAATACCAATCAGGGAAAACTTCCTAGAGCAGTGGATTTATACCTTAACATAATGGATTCTAGTCGTATTTCAAATAAACAGTTTAAGTTGACTGCCTTTGTATTGTTTCAGTGTTTTCCACGTTAACACAAACAACCAAGAAGTTTTATTAGGCTACACATAATCTGGGTTAGACCGACCATAAAAATTAGAAGTGCAAAGAAGGCATAAGAACTCAGAAAAATTCAAACCAATTACGTTCAGAAAGGCAGGTTTTGAGGGTATCCTGCAGTAGGTCAAAAATAAACGAGTTAAAATTATGGAAAGAAAAACTTTCAGTGCTAATTAGAAACTTTCTATGGCAGTCAGGAGAGAGCAGAGCTGGATCAACTGAAAATAAGTAATTTTCATTTTAATAATAAAACACTCTTTATCCCCAAGAGGCTCTCCCCCAATCCCTTCACTTACACTGAATACAAGTTTATTTCCCAGTAAACCAAAACAAAACCCAAAGCCAGACACAGTAGAAGCAGTAAAACTATTTCGCATTACATGCAAGGTAAGTTATCACCAAAATTTTAGATGGTTAATCTCATTCTTTTTGGTTTCTGTAATACAGAAACTATTTTCACTATTTGCCTTTTACATCAACTAGTCGAGAATGAGATATGATGAACAGTTGGAGCCAGAATGTAGGCTTTCAAGTAAACTATTTTTTATTAATTATAAAACTCTACTCATACACTGTCAGCAATAGACTTGGACCATATTGACTATGGCAAATACAAACTTAGGAAATACTGATACATTTAGTCCAAATTTTACTACCCAGGATTGTCTTTGCCAGTTTCAAAAGTCATACCAGATACATTACTGCACAATGGGGGGCCCTTGAAAGATTTACTCATCAATTACAATTGACAGAGTGCTCTGATTTCAGCAATCTTTATGGAACACAGTCTGCTGCACTCAGAGTACTTTACACAGGTTGACTTTACTCAAGACTAAAGAGTGGCATATGAAATTTTTTAAGTGACATAGCAAAACAAAATATTATAAAGCAGATCAATCAGGCAACAGTAGCACTAGAGACATTTTCATGAAGATACTGGCCTCCAAACTCTATTTATATTTCCTTTTCCAGTCATATTTGCCTAAGGGATAAAATGGTAATGTTCTAATTGGGCTATGGCACAGTATTCCTACTATTCACCAAGATCCACTTAATAGCCCTCCTTTTCTTCCTGGCATTAAAGGAAAGAGACAAATCACATTATTCAGTGCAAAGGAAAAAAGTTACTCTGAAATATAAAATTTGATCCTGGTAGTATCTTACATTTTTAATTGTTCTTTTTATTTTGAACAGTTTTACTTTACCAGTAACCATGAAGTGTTGTTTGCTAACATATTTCAGCACTTATGAACACTTACTAAATTATGAGCAATTTCCATGAAATTGCAGTTCTTAATAAGAATCACGTTGACTCAAAGCTTCTTTTAATTGCACTGGAATTGATCCAGAACTGTGCAACTGGATTCAATTTTTGTCACTTCATGATAGTCATTGAAATTAAAAAAATATATATTGACAAGTTATGATGGCAGCCCTTTTGTAACCCCCTACTATTATGAATTTAAACAGTTGCTATTTATATTAATAAATTCGAAATAGTAAGACTGAAACAAGGGCCAGATTTGTAAAATTGCTTCCTTTATGATCGCATGTAAAGAAAAGATGAGATATTCCGTAAAATTCAACTCTGCAAGAAATAGCATAATTGATTTTGGGTGCAGCCGAATCATAGATAACTTATCCTAGTAAAACAGCTGGAATGCCTTTCAGCACTAACTTGATCTTTTGCAGAAAGGAAGAGATTAAAAGTGATATTGTTGCATCAGCATATTTCTTCAAAAACTAATATACACTGTTCCTACATACGTATAATCTCACACACTGAAAGGAGCAAGATAGACATTAACAAGAGATATCAATGTCACAAAAATTTAAAAAATTGCAAGCTAAGATTAAAATATCCTGATGTACAATGAACCAGACTTGCCAAGAGCAAAATAAGGTGACTGACTCAAGAGCAGAACTGGAAAAGTCTCCAGCAGATCTTATCAGTTTGACAAATATCTGATGAGAGAAGGCAAAGGGAGACAGACTCACTGGTATCAAGTGAGAGAAGGCATTGAGCAAAAACTAAAATACAGGAAGTTCTATTTAAATCTAAGAAAACAACTTTCTATCTGAAGGTAGTCAAACACTAGAACAAGTTGCCCAGAGAGACTGTGGAGTTTCCATTCGTGGAGAAATTCAGAACTCAACTGGAAACAGCCCTGAGCAACCTGGTCTAGTTCACCTTGCTTTGAGGAAGTGTGGTCTTCAAGAAGCATTTAAATTGACCCAAGTGACAAATTGCTTCATCTTTCTTTCAAAATATTTTTTTAAACATCACATTCGCAGAATTTCCTCTTCCTCATGCCCCTCAAATCATGTTTTACCTGCATTCCAAGTGTAGGCAAAATAAATTATCAATTTCTATCCTGAAATATTAATGATACATCATATAAGTAAGCAAGTTTCCTAGGAAGCCAAAGAAATGCATCCATGAAATGCAACACATATGTAATCTAAATTTGGTTGTTCTATTGAGCTTGCTGGAAGTTTGAGAGAAGCTTGTCTATTCATTTATTTCTCTTTCCAAAACATAACCTTAGACATGTAATTTAAGTTGATATTTTATAGGTATTCTGACAGAACTTTTCATATCAAATGACATATCTCTGCAGCACTATGACTTTTGTCATCAAATGTAATAGTCACTTACTTGCCAAATACAATCCTTCATGTCTTCTGTAGGGATTGGAATCACAAGTAGATTTTGTAGAATAAAAGCAGCCTGAAAGAAATTAAAGCATCAATATTGCCATCTAGCCATCACAGTTCAAAAAACCACATCAGATTGAATAGTACAGTCTACACATTATTCCTCTGCTTTAGATATATGCTGAAATACACAGAATTCTCGTGTTCATATTGGGAAAAAATAATTAGAAGGATGTAACTTCAAAACCCTCAAACTTCACTTATAAGAGCATTAATGCATGGAACAACAGCAGGCTGGTATAAAAAAAGACAAGGAAAAGATGGGATAGAAATCACAAGGAAACAAATGTATTTGTTTGTAAGATATTTTCATCACTGTTCCACTACAGTCAATCCTAGAATAAGCATTACAAGTACAGGAAGTACCAGGGGGAAAAAAATTCCTGAATTGAAAAACCTAGATAACTGTTTATGACTACTCACTTTGCTGTCCTTACGTTTTGGGCTTTTTAATTATTATAAAATAATTGGGATGATGTGATGAACACATTAGGACAGAGACATGTTTCAAATATTTTCCTTTATAAATACATGGCATGTTTGTTTTTCTAATTTTTATTACACACATTTCACATGTCTGTGCATGGATTGAAATTCCTTTTATGTATATTTTGTCAATTTTTTGTCAATGATGTGAAATTTAAGAGACCATAATTAAGAGACAATAATTTGGAGTTAAATAAAATAATGAAGGACACTTTATTAAAGGCATTTTGAGATATAATTTCAAATATTATTTTGAAAATAAAATTAGTTAAGCAGTAGAGCTGGGATAAAAACAAGTCACTGAGTGTCAGAGTTTTTATTTCTTATTGATTGGAACAGAAGGAAAATCTTACAACTAGAGCTGTAAAAAAATGCAAATAAAGTGCACAGAGCTTAAATTCATCGATATATAATTCTATGTGTTGTCTACTGTAGTACTGACTTTCAGTTCTCACCAGTAAACCTCAGTGCCTAGACAAATTAGATTACTTCATGTCTGCAATAAACAGGTATTTACTGCAGATCAGGTGATGAGTTTGTACCAAAGCATTCACAAATGTTACAGAGCAGCAGTTAAAATCAGGCTAATTAGTTATGCTTTAGCAACGTATTTATCTAGCTGAGTAAGCCTTAGGAGTTTTTATGAGTTCACTTGTATTGTTTTTATCATTTCTGTTTTGAAATAAGTAATCTCTATTTGTTCCTTACGCAATTCCCAAATAAGCAGCTAAACATTTTTATTAATCAGATAGTGTTTAACTTACAAAGCAGCAGGTGTTGTGCAGCAACAGGTAATAGATATATGCAATAGAAAAAACAAATTTTTTTTCTCCATAATCAAAAAGAACTTGACAATCTACAAGAGCAGAAGGACACAAGAAACATACCTCCCTGCGTACCATGCTACATTCAGACTGATCCAGAAGGATGTTTATCACCGTTCCCCACAGGCCTCCTGAAATATTCTGGCAGCTTTCTGCTAAAGCAATACATCCTATTTCAAGAGATGTAAGAGCTGATCCTATTCCAAGTGCTGTAAATCTGACCTAGTACACATAAGCACAACAGAAAGTGGTTATTTCTTACAGTAATTAGCTAATACATATTTTATTATTATAATGTTGTATCAACTGAATCTGGAGCTTAACGGAATAATTTCAGAAGTAACAGCCTCTTTTCCTATATTTTTCTTGCTCTCTACTCATAATCACAACTAAGTGAAAAAACAAAATTATTCTTAAGTACACAAAAATAAGCAACATAGTCTTTAATATTCTTCATATTTTACCACTTGAAAATAGGTCAATTTAGCAAACACATAATTTAGCAGATTCACATTAAATACATTTGCTCTGAATTTTTAGTGCAGGTAAATGTTTCTGCTTTGCAGCTAAGTTACAGTAATGACAAGGAAAACTCCTATGAATCATGATAGTGAGTGACCAATGAAAGCATAGAAGACAGAAGATACAAGGAAGAATTTTTTAGATTATTTTTATATAGAAATATTCTCCTTACTGTAGTATTACTGCTATTTAGGAAATAGTCAGTAACATTTTAAATAATTCAAAACAGCAGTTCTACTATTAAATACATTAATGAATCAAAAATTATCAAATGCATAAGGATCAAAATAAGACACGATGTTAATATGACAGTAACGAACCTCAGGATCTCTATCTACCCATAAAGGAACCAGCCACGCCAGACCTAGATGAGACTGAACTTGTTCTTCACTGTTATCATACGGCAAAGACCAAAGAGATATCCAGTCCTGATTAGTAAATAGAAAACAATTAAGAAATTACTTTATAAATCTTTCAATCCATGCCAGTGTACTAACATTGTGAGCTACCAACTACTACTAAAATAGTTTTAACACGAATTGTGCAGACAAAGGATAATTCTGTACTTCTCTTTCCTTAAGGATTTGACACTAAATCACGATTGTAAACAACAGCCACGTTTTAAAATTTGCGACTAAAAATTGAGTCCAGTCTAAAGAGTAACACTGTCATAGCCATAATTTATGACTTAGAAACACAAGAAAATAAAACTTATCATTATGCTACTATACATACTACCCTATAACCATGATACTAAAAAAAGAATCAAGTCTGCACCTTCATCTATGTATTTATGATCCAAGTCTTTGGAGGCCGCTATCTCCCTGCAGTATACTTAAAACTCCGTCCCCTCCCAATTTTAATAAACTCTTCCAGTACCTAATATCTTGAAAAAGGAGTAGAGAACTGAAAAAAGAGACGTCTGAAATTTGGAGAAGCAGATATACTGCAATTTCTAGTTACATGTGTTCTTAATCATAATGAAAGGGGGATTTTTTGTGGATATCACAGATATTAGTAAGACTGCATTTTAATTCTCTAAAATAACACTTAATTGTTGAATTTGCTTCAACTGCATCAGGATAAAGGCTCTTTTTACTAAGCTATCATAAATCTAGCTCTCAAAGATATATGTGAACACAAAGCACAATATGAATTTTGCTAGTATTTAATGATAGCTTTTATCTGGCAATCTTTTTACCAGGTATGTGCATGTTCTTTCATATATATACACACAACTGTAAAAGCTCTAAGCACATGAGTGTTTAAACATAGTTTAGAAAGCCTGTTGTCTGTAAGGCTGAAAGAATAATGATGCTATAAATTCTTAAATTTATTCATCCTATAGAAAACACAGATTTTCACTTATTTATAAAAAGGAAATTATGCTTATTCTGAAAGAAGGCCTTTCAAAATCCACGGAATTATTTTCAGAACAATTCCATTACGACTAGAACTGATTCTTCAGGTTTTTGCACACTATACTCTATCCTGTACATTTATCTAAGATTATAGACCAATTGAGATCAATGTGGGGGCTTTTTTGCCTTTTGTGCTTCCAGTTGAAGGGGAAGGAAGAGTAAGCACTGGTGTGGTTTTAGCAGAACTACTCAACTGGAGAGAACTATTCCTAAACCACGACAGAAAGTTATCATTGAACTTCAGCAGTTAAAATCTCTCTGTGCACAGCCCTCACCAGTGACAAGATAAGGTCAACTGCAATGGACTCACCGTATCCTTGGCTTGAGCCATCATTTCGTGAGACAAGTGAAGCAAGCAAAGGACTGTGCTTTTTGTTACACCTTTTCCCATGAAGGACATGGCATTTCCCCCCCATTCAACATAAAACGATGAGATGACCTAAGAGTGGGGGTACAAGTTCATAATAGCTTTACTTGTCTGTCAAAGTTTTAAGAAGATTGAAGTTTTCAAAAGATACAATCTTAGGAGCAAAAGCTAGTTGTCAACCATGTCCACAGACTTAGCAAATATATACGAACACTGAAAATAAGAATGAAATTTTGTCTTTCCAGCAACTGCAGCATCTTGAATTACCTCTTTTCTGCTTTCTCTGTGTTAACAACCTACTCTTCTCCCAGACCTCCTTTCATATGTGGATTTTGCCTACGGGAAGTTATCTTGAATTTTTCCTCCTGGAGTTTCAGTTATTAAAAACATCACATATATTTTTTATCTTGCTTAAAACTGCAGTCACTTTGTATTACCTCTTAAACCAATGATGAGAGCACATGCAATACAACCAATCCTCACAACTACAGCTACAAATCACTCAATCTAGTCTCCATATCATTCCTATTACCTAGCAGGAAAAAGCATCTTTCTCACACCTATTGCTAGTGATGAATTCACTAAAAGTACATTGTAAGAAGCACAGCGTCATTAGTTACACAGTTCTTTACTGGCATTCAAACCAAAAGCTAAGTAAGAACATAAGCTGCTTACCTCTAGAAGACCTGTTAAGTATTTTTTACGAATTGTGACAGGTTCAACTGCAGCAGAATAGGTACTCCAGCCTGGAAGTGCAGTAACATGAACCATTCCTTGTAATGTTCTCTCCAGTGACGGAAGTCCATAAAAATGTGGTGCATCTGTTAGCCTTAAGCACTGAAGCAGCTTCAGAGCCAGCTCTGTTCTGAATAAGCCAGCAAGTTCCAAGCCTTCTCTGGTTTAATTGTAAAAAGAGATGAACCATCAATATGAAGCTGTTATAAAGAATCATTTTGAAAAAGGCCAGTGCCTCATTCTTCTTACTGTTAGCCTGTGATGCTCAGCATCTCAATTACTTAATATTGCATTATGCAAAGAGTAACATGAAATTCAATGTGACATGTCTAGCTTCACCAGGTTCTGAAAACATAGTATTGCATCTGATTACAACAAAGTTGCTTAACTAAAAAAGTCAAATGAGATATAACTCATTATTAAGAAGCATGTTAAATAAAGAGAAAGAGATTGAGGACAATGGATGACACAATGGGAAGACCTGCAAAGCTCAGTAGCTCCAGAATCACACAGTATCTAAAACATTCGAAGTTGGAATGGACCAACAAGGATTATCAAGTCCAACTCTTTAATGCACGACCCATAACACTTATGTTTGTTCTGGTTCAAGAGATAAGTTAAAAAATATTTTCTGCAAAACACAATCAATCTAGAATTCAGTAAATAGAAAAAATACAGGAGTGTGAGACACATAACTAGCAGGAACTTCTATAACATGCCCTCTTTTCCCACTGTCAAAAGTTTTAGAAAATAATCAAATTGGAATAATGAAAAGGGTAACATTTTAAAAATATTTTCACAAACAGTTATATTTTGACACTAAATAATCAAACATTATCTTAAACTGCATTTTTGGTAGCTCTTAGAATACATTTGGATAGAGAGATTTAGTGTGGGAAATGCTTTATGAGAAACTTGAAGAAAAAACAATGTAAATTAATTTCTGTGACCACTAGCACATTCTCTTTCAAGTTTCCTGGTTAATTTCCTAATTTTATGTGAAAAGGAATATCTAATGTTGATTTTCATTTCAAGAGCATATATTCCATTTTCAATTTTCATGGTTCAGAGCAATTGAGTCAGGATGTAATAATATCCAAACTGGGACCAAAATTCAGCAGCAATGGGTGTTATGATGCCCAATATGAATGGCGGAGGCAAGTCCATTTCCACTGTACCTGTCAGTCAGTGACACGGAACAAACTAACAACATGTTAAAAAGACGAATGAGTTCTTTATCCAGTCGTTGCCTGACAGCAGCCTGTGTTTCATCCATTTCATCCTGCACTTGGGATTCTGGTCGCACCAGGAGGCCCATAAGGGATTTTGGCTGCTAAAAGAAAAGAATAATAATACAGTCACATAATGCATTGTTTAAATTCTACTTTAATACCTTCATTAAAGCCATTTTTCTGTTGAAAACTTGCAAATCACACACATTATAAATCAGAAACTCCATGATTACTTAAGAAGTAACTGCAGAAAGCACAGTGAAAAACTGCTATAATGACCAGTAACTTGAATCACAAATCTACTAAATGCCATAAAAGAATCTACTGTTAAGGCCTTTAAAATATCCTGGCATTAAGAAGACAGTGTATTTTGAAGCATAAAAGAAAACTCAAAGTAATACAGCAATAACCTGCAATAGAAATAGATCACAAAAAACCAGAAAACACATAGTAACAAAATTAGTTCAGGTTGCATTTTGGACATCGCAGCTGCTTGAAAGACTTCATATCAAATGACTTTAAGGTTATATATTAATTAATTTTATATTAGTATTTATATTATTGAATGGGCCATATTTAAAACTTACAGGCTTCCCAGGCAGCAATATAAATTGCAGTACCTGTAGTCTGTAAGTAATTGAAATATAGTCTACTAGCATTTTTCCCTAAATGCTTAGACTGTATTTGCAAACGGGACAATGCTAGAGCATGAAGGCATTTAACACAGGACCCCCTTTGTAAGTGGATGCTCTTGCATGTTACATAAGTTAGCCATTTGTAGCTAAGCACACCCTCATGTAGTTCTGCAGGTATGCACACGTGTGTGCAAGTACAGTTATATGGTCAATCAAATCATGTAAGTATATACAACAACCCCATTCTTACATTTTTAAGCAATGACTTCACGATCCACTTCAGATGGTCTGAATTCAGATTTGATTTCTGCTCTCTAAGCAATTTGTTTAAAAATCTTAGGACATCTACCAAAAGCTTTTCATCCTCCACAGAAGCTGGAAGCACTTGTAAAAACCTGCAATACAAATAAAAGCTTTTTTACTTGTAGCATTTTAAAACAGCATTTAAAATCTCAGGCTAATAGGACTGGAGTCATCTGCAAATGTTAAATTATATGGAGTAAATATGTATATTACACATATAGAAAATATGGCATTATATCAGCCTTTGATACATACAATATGCTGTTAACATCGTTATTGCTATTATGCAAAACACTTATGCATATTTAAACATTTAGTTGCATATGGTAAACACGGAATTCTGTTTCGTAAACTGTAGAGAAATCTGAGCAGGGTCACATACAGGAAATAAAAGTTATTTATGCATTAAATACTAGCATTTGATAATAGCAAAGCTTACCTATGCATTTCAAATAGTCCTTATTTTAAATAGAGAATTTTAAATATTTGGTGGTTTTGTGCGGGTAAATTGCAAGATCACATTATCTTGGAGATTGGAAGGGACTTGCAGGGGTCACCTGGTCATGCCACCCTGCTTATGAAGGGATACGTGCAGCTGCTTGCTCAGGACTGTGTCCAGGAATCGAGTTGCTACAACCTCTGTGGGCAACCTGTGTCTGTTTGGTCACCTTCACAGTAAAAAAGTGTTCCCTGATGTTCACAGGGATCTTGTTTTTCAGTTTGTGACCACTGCTTCTCTCACTGGACACCACGGGAAGCAACGTGGTCCCACCTTCTCTTCTGGTACTCGAACACACTCATAAAATCCTCACTCTGAGGATCTTCTTTCCTCCACATTTATCAGTCCTAGAGGTCTCATCCTTCACTCAGAGGAAAGATATTCCAGTCTCTCATCATCCTTGTCGTGCTTCATTGCTTTCTCTCCAGTATGTGTGCTCCATATGATTCTCTCTCATACTGGCAAGTCCAAAGAGCCCCAGACCAGTGCTGATTAGAACAGAAGGATCACCTGCCTCAACTTGCTGCCAACATTCCTCCTAAAGCAGCCCAGGATAATATTTGCCTTTTTTACTGCAAGGAGAAACTGCTGGCTCATTTTAATCTTGGTGTCCCACCAGGACCTCCAGATCCTTTTCTGTAACGTTGCTTTCCAGCTTGGTTCACCCCAGAAGCATGGGCTTGCTCCTCCCCAGGTACAGGACCCTGCACTTCCCTTGCTGAACTACCTAAGGCTCCTGTCAGCCCATATGATACATAGATACATGTGTGTGTGTCTGTGTATATATATATATATCAGAATCAGAGATGCATTGACAATCAATTCCCTAAATTTAAAATATGAAAAGTAGAAATGTTACCATTTTAGTATAACAATCTTCAATGGATTCTTGTAGTCAATATGCTTACCTGTTCATTGCTTTCTGCCAAACAAAGCTTTTCAAAGTGGTTCCACAAGGTCCAGAACTGCATTTTAATGCAAGTCTGTCATTCAGGACATAGAAGCTAAGCCTGGTGAGAGCAGTTCTAACATCCCTGTGGGATGCTGCCTGAACGATCAAAGTAAGACAATCCTGCAGTCCATAGTTTGTGTGAGTTATTTTCAATATAAGAATGTCTTCTGAGGAAAGTTTTAGAGAGTCTAAAAATCTGAAAAAGCACGGAGAAAAGTTATTAACAGTCAGTATCTTTACAAACTTTTTCAGAGTGTTGACTTCTTCCTCTTCCTGTTTAATTGAGAAGATAAAACAGAAATTGCCTTAAAACACTCTTTTTGTTAGCCAATTCCTTCTTCACTAACTCTTCAAAAAAACCAAGCCAAACAAAAAACTAAAACAAAACCAAAAACAACACCACCACTTGTATATCATGAGGTGTTTTGAGTTCTTTGGAAAAACAATACCTAAATACTAAGCCTCAGTATTACCATTAAGAATATTTATCTGTAATTTAAACCTTCAAGAAAACCAAGAAAAAGTCATGCAACTTTATAGCTGTGGTCTACATATTAGGAATAGAGTCGGTTCCCTAAGAAACCACAACGACTATCAAGAAAAACAGCCACTGAGCCTATTTGAAATTGTTTGGAATTAGCCTGACCATCAATATAAGTTAGATCAAGCTCTAGACTTCATGTATAAATGCAATTTAGGTAAAACATTAGCTGTGACAACATACCTTCATCCTCTTGGGATGTGATCCTTTACGTTTAAACGACAGCAAACAAGTAATAGGTTGAATTGCTGTTTGAAGTTGAAAGCTTATTTAAACTTCATGAAACACTAGTTTAATTGAGATACATTGGGACTTAAAATGAAAGATAAAATAGCTCACATTTCTGCTTCCTTCTCATAATTTATCAGCTGCAGAAGGTTTTCAATCCCATGGTACCACGACAGATTCCAAGCTGTCTTAAGCATATCTGACACGGGTTTCATAGCCAAGCACTCAGAAGACAATGGCACCACAACAGTATTAGGGCTAACTACATGATGAGCAGTGATCCTGACTGGGAGATGATACCTAAAAACACACAAATAACAATAAAAATTTTTGAAAGTGATTGGTGAGAGTTTTTTTGTTTGCACATTTTTCAATTAAAGGCTCTATTACAACCATCTTGTATGTTTGCAAATAAACTTTTCAAAACTCCTTCACAGAGAACAAAGACATGGAGAAAAAAATTCCCTACTTAAAAATGCTGATTTCAGCATAATAAAAGTGCTTTGATCAAGGTTTCCCTTCATGCTGCCACTTCCATACTTCAGGAAGGACAGCAAATGGAAATCACCAGTTAACTGTAAAATAATCAAAACCAACCAACCAACCAACCAACCAACCAGCACTCACACATACCTTCTAACAACAGCAACAGGTAAACTGAAGGCAGGTACCTCAGTATTATTACTGGATATGCCATCAGCCCTGTAAGAGATAATAAGTCATAGCTATTATGTTCTATTTTAAGATTTGATTTTCTCCTAATGATACACGTTATTTCCTTATTACTTGGCTATAGATGTATTATCCCTTTAGCTAGATCTTCACTGACCCATTGATGAATAATTTGTAATAATTAATAAACAATATATCTTCATGACTACACGATATTAAGATATTTTTTAAATCACACACATATGGAATACTTATTGCAGATATACTGTACATTAAAAACACTGCATAATTGTTTCCTTTTTTCTGTTAGAGAAAAATGACACGTAAGTATATTTCATGTGTGTGAATTCTAAAAGCATATTTTTTCATGCATATGCAAATAATAAAATATCATAAGCTGGGGTCTGTTGCTTTAAAGACAACTACTACACTTAAAAGCAAAAGTAAATAGAAGAATTCTAATTAAGTTAAAAAAAACATTTCTATAGTTACCCATTTGATTTGTGTAGTTTCTATTCATGGAAAAGATGGATTACAGCCCAATCAAGGTCTTTTAAAAACTAAAATTAACAGTAAGGTATTCACAGTGCAAAAATATGCCATGTAGGCCTCCAGAACATGTAACCCAGTTATCGAACCAATCTGGACTACAAATATGCAATTTTTGATCTATAAAAGTTTGGGGCATAACTTGTCTGGAGATATATAAAAATTGATTTCTATTAAAACCTTAAAATTTGTCTAGAGAATATGCTATTAAATAAGTGGATTTTCATACCATGTTTCTGCTCTTGCTACTTCATCAAACAACAGAAGACAAAGCAATACTGTAGTTTCAGTTAAAACAGCACGATCACTTTGGATGATCAGGGAAACTGAATAAAATAAAGATATATAGAAATGTGTTAGGAAAAAACTGATACCTGATAATACATAGAAGGACACTAGTTAAAACCAACTTTCCACAGTTTCCTGCCAACATCTTCAACAAGGGAAAACTAGCACACAGTGATTTATCTTTTAAATATCAGAATCTGGTATCATGATGTGACCCAAAGTTCTTAAGAAGATATTTGGCTAAACACCTAACCATCTTTTGATAGGGGTATTACAGTGGAAATACAATTCTCACCTCTGAATAGCAAAAGCAGTAAAGAAGGTTGCTGTGCTAGGGACAGGCGAACACCTGGGTCAGCACACACAATTTTGCGTAGGAGTACCAGACACGGAACCGCTATGGATTCCATAAGCTGCAGGAACAGAGAAAAAGATTAAATAAAGATAACTATCAGTATAATTTAGCATGAACTTTACCAGACTGTCACACCAAGCAATAGTCCATAATTTGTAAAAGAAAATCCTAGAACTTCCTTAGACAAGCATATTTCAGCCAGATGACAACTGCATATTCATAAAAAAAATTATTTACTTGTTGATTTTATTATTAACTGATGGTAATTTTATTGGTCTCTGGCTTCATAACAGAATTATAACATTTGCTTTCAAATGATACAATTTTAAGAAGGATCTATGTAAGCTTAAGGATTTAAAAAAATACCAAGTCTTTATAACTATCTAAGTTTATTAATCTTTAAAAATGTAAATAGTTTATTATATCACATTAATTTTCTGGGTCCCAGCCTGTCGGATCATAAGAATGTAAAGCAGTTTGCTAAAAGTTAAAGTAAAATATCAGTGAATGGCCAAAAATACAACCAAAGTCACAGCTCCTAAGATTGAGAAGAGAGTATTTCTTTCACAGTATCATTACTTTGCCTATGAGTTTCTGCCTTTAAAATTTGTTTTGTAAACAGCATCAGCAGATACATTCATTTTCCTACCGCATGAACAAAAGCCCTATTTAGTTAGTATAGAAAGAATCTTTTGCACAGTTATAAATAAAGCCTAATTTAGATGCTGATTTTTATTTCTACTACTTTTATTTTCTTTTCTCTGTGGCCACTATTTTAAGACCATGTAAGATTTTTGTTGGTTTTTCTTTGCTATTGATTTTATGATTAAATAAAAAGAAGTCATTCAAGGGGAGAACCAAGAATTGGACTAGATTCCCTCAGGATAGTGTCCTAATGTCACAGGCCCTACAGAGCTGCCTGAGCCCTTCCTGGATTAAATTAAACTTTATAAAAAGTTTAAAAATACTATTTTAAAGTTCATCCTAGACTCTTACGTGACGATGAAGAATCTGTGCAGGGCAATATATTTTCCATGCTTGTCCCTCTGTATTATTGAGCAATATCTACTCACTTCCCAAACCAAAACAACAGTTGCATTACTTTCTCTCTCTAAAGAGGATAAGATATTTGAAAACTGACATTTAAAAAAACCCCAACATTCAAAAACCTGAGAAACTTAGTATTTCAATTTCTTCAACTGTATTACAAGAGTTACGGAAGTACTTGTATACAAGCTATCATAAATTGGACAAGACATTCTTCAATGCTATAGAGATAATATAATCTTAGATACTAATAATCTGGGGGAAAAAAATGCAATTTCTGAAGAAATTAGTTTGACAAAAAAGGGAATTCCAGTAAGTATCAAGCAGTTCTTTTCTCTAGAACATTTTTGGGAATAAAGTCATTACTACATAAAAATTCACATGGTTTCTTAAAAAAACTCAAGGTTTGGACTGCTGGAATGCAGTAACAAGACTATGCAAGGAAGCCAGAAAACTTAATCTACCCAAGTTACATTAAGCACCTTCTAGTCTTTATATGCTTGCATGAAATGATTTCAAAGAATGAATTCCAGAAAAAAATCAAGCATCAAATTACCCATATACTACAAAAAAGGAAAGCTCCATCAGTTACAACAAGAGACCCTCCCTGGTGAAGTGATCTTCTATTGGTCAGAAAATTATTCACACCTGAAATTCAATCTAGCATGTCATACAATTACATCTCATTTTTAATTATAATTTGCCTCAGAATTTAAGTTTAGAGAGCATTATACATAGCATAACATTTTGGTTTTTAACAGTCATTAAAATTTTTTTGTACTTTACTGAGAAAGTTTTCAAGGAAGTTTTGGGACATTCCAGAACCTCACCATACACAATTCTCTGGCGAACTCTTCTCATAGGTAGGGAAACCAATCTTCTCTCATTAAAAAAATCTTAGCATTATCAAAACTAGAACAAAATACATATTGCAATTATAATTGTTATTAAACATTTGTATTTAGTGCAGCATTAATGCACAAAGACCAGTATTGCAAGAGCAGATAAAGGTACTTTTACCTTGCCATCCACATGTACACACTCATTAAGGTAGGCCAATATCTTTTCTATCACACCCAACTTTTTCACAATGTCATGCATTTTGGTATCTGTAAGAAAAGCAAAAGATAGTAAGAATGACTGGTTCTGTACAAATTTAATATTAAACAATATAAATATTAAACATTTTGCAAGATTACAAACTCTTGCTGTCTAGAATAAGTTTCTAATATTACCAATCAATCGACAGAAGTACAGATCTCTAGCAAGCCAATCCTCCTCTAAGTATTTTTATCTGACTATAGTAGCCTCTTGAATACTACACTCTTAAATACATTACATAAATTCTCACAAGAATTTTACAGTGAAGAATAATCCCAGTGCAACTCAATTTTAGTCAAACAAGGATGTCAATTCTAATATTTTCAAAGTCTTTAACAGTTTAATATGGAATTGAAAATGGTATTTACTTAATCACCATGAGAGTATTTTCCACTGATATCACTCTTTAGAGTATCTGGTTTAAGAATAGTCAACAACATAAACAGCAAAAAAGTATGTCACTTGAATTGGTTGGGTTGGTTTGTTTGTTTTATAGTAACTAAAAAGTGATCCTTCATAGGAAATTTGTCCTGATAAAACAGCATTTTTTCCTTCACAATTTCATCCTTCATCCTATTTCTTTCACAATTTCAGCTTTGTTTCAATTTTGAAACATCTGAACTTTTGCAGTCATAACTGAATGTATTTTATGAGACAAAGTAGATAGACTTCCTCATTTTTGTGGTAATTTTTCTGACAGTATTTTTAATATTATCTAAGATTTCATCTTCCTACGGCAAAGAAGTTATGCTCTCTCATTAGAATTCAAATTCCTTAAAGAAAACATTATTGAATCAGAGTTTGAGTATATAGAGTAAAAACATCAAGGTTTGAAACTCTACAGTTATGCACCAAGTGAAATAATGCTCTAAGATTGCTTACTTGGATTGGAATTCCATCACTTCTCCTTTTTACCAAAATTCATAAAATAAAATTTACAAAGAATACTCTTAACACAAGCATACAGACAACCTAGCAAAACTTCAAGCTTCATTCACAAATGAATACAAATTTTCTGAAGAATTTTACCTTCTAAAATGACAACCAGCTGCTCAGCTGCAGACTTCCGTAAAACCAGGTCAACAGCATCAGAAGTCAAAATATCATACAGCTTTTCAACAGTTTCTGCCTAAAAGTGAAACAATATTAGATTTGCATCCGGTATGCTATCATGAAACAAGGTAACCAGCCAAATTTCCTAACAGGAAGTAGAAAAGAGAAGTATCTTAATTCCTTATTAGAATGTGCTTGATTAGAGCCCACATGCATGCAAGAGGAATGGATTAGGTTATCATGTTTTTGCAACAAATCTCTAATAATGTCTGTGAAGTATGAAAACCGGTTTCTAAGGCATCATAGCTGCAGACTTCTAACAAATAATGCCTAATTTATGTAGGACTACAGAAATCTAAACACTATACAGAAAAGCTAGAGCATGCTTTTTAGTCTGTAAAGAGGACCGACTTTTTAATGGCAATAGGGTCAAGCATCTCAGCATTTGCTTATCATATTGTTAATCCAAAAGTATTGAGAGGAAAGAAGAAAGGAGAATGGAAGGGAGATGAGAATACAGAAAGAAAAAAAGAGATGTATTCCCTTGAGTCATACACTCATGATTTGCTTTACACTTTGCAACAGCAGCAATATTAAGTAACAGACATAAGTTTTAATCTGTTTTAAAATATTTCATATTAAAAATTATTTGTGCCTGTTTTCGTAAAAATGTTTTTGTGCTGGAAAAAATATATGAGAAAAAAAATCAAGCTCTGTACACACAGAATGAAATTGTTATGAACAGAGCAGGCCTGTGTTCTCTGCAATCAAATCTTTTCTGCAGAGAAGAAAAAAAGGAATGATTTTTTTCTTAGTATTGTAAATGGTAGCATAAGAACTACTGTTTCAGTGCACACAGAAAGAATTCATCAACAGACTTCTTTTTATGAAGCAAGACAATTTGTATGAAATATTGCAGCCTTCTGAAATTGGAAACTTCAGAGACTGGACAAGTAGAAGAGTAAAATTTAGACAGAGTTTACTAACCTTGATGATTGAGTTCATTTTATCATCCAGTTTTAGCTCCATAGCTCCTTCTATAACAAATAAGTTTGAAATACTGGAAAGGACATTACCATCCAGACATGGGCGTTTCAGGTTTGCCCCTTCTTCACTGAGAAGATGGAATGCTAAATGCTTAGCTGCTACAGAACGAACCCTAAAGAAAAAATACTTAAAATAAATATATAAAGCCCTCATACTAGAAGATTTGAGCTGTACAGTTAAAAATTAACTAGTTTTAAAAGTTAATATGAGGTGGAAGAATCAGATTCAGAATTGATTAATCAACCTTCCAAATCAAGGTATAGCATAATGTTTAGGAGAAGACGTTGTCATCAACAAGAGAAGATGTGCTGAAATGCTGCAGAGCATTACTTACAGCTGCTTTTTTGAGAAGAGAAGGCGCAGAGCAGCCTGTAGTCTGGGAGTTCCTGGGAGAATGCCCTCTCCTTTGTCAGAGGTTGTTTCACTCAAAGAGAGGATGCATTTACCAAAAGTATCTCTTGTGTCAGCATAACCCTAAGTGAAACAAACAACAAATAAAAATTTCCTATGTTAGAAAATTAGACAAGGTAATTAATTCCATTTTAGGGGCTAAGGGAGGGTATGGAAGGCGCAACATAAAAAAAACCAAAAATATTTTAAGAAAATATTCACATTCTGCAGATTAATACTCCTCTGTGAAAAAAATTATTTAAAATTACTAAATGATATTGTATATAAATGAAAGTAGATTTCTTTACATGGCCCAGAGGTGCTTTGACCCAAAGCTTCACCCTTCAATCTGTTAACATGATTCTGCTCTATAAGGCCAGCTTCCATTCCAATAAATAAAATTTAGTCCCTAAAAGAAAGTTATTTTAAAACATTGAATTCTACCTATTTTCAGATCTTCATCAAAGCATTTTCTCACACAGACAAAAGGGAATCAGTTATGTTAAGCAATGATACCGCAAACATTTCAAAAGCAGAGCAAGATACAATGCATTTTATATGCATACGGTCAACATAGACCTCTGGCAAACCCTACTCTGGTATCTATTGTACAAAGTCACTATAGGTACAGAATAGAGGGAAATTCTACTCACAAAAATTTGTCACATGTTTAGCCTACAGTCTATATTAAATCCCCAACTATTTAATCTTGAATGTCAATCATAGGCAAGATACATATGCAGGTAACACAAAAAAATTCTAATGACTGATTGAGAAGGCTCTGAAATAACCCTTCTCCCACCTTGTTCAAGCTCTTAATGTATTTCCTCTACATTTTTTTCTTTCTGACCCATCTATTTCATGGCCCATCTTATCTGCAATTTCTCCCCTTGATTTTTGTGCAACTTGCATACAGAGTAAAGTTATCTAAGCTGCTTTTTCAACTTATGGCAATACTGAGATGCAGGCAATTAATGAACACATAGCAGGGAAACAAGTAAATTGGTATAATTATTGACTGTTATTTTTGGAGAAAATGAAGACAAAACATATACTTGAATTTATTAGCTAAGGGAGAAATAAAGGAAAAAAACAGATACCAGGCAAATGCAGCAAAACATCTAATCTGGAAGACTATGGGCAGACCACAAAAAGGATATTTCAAGTACTAGTAAAAAAACAGTAAAGAATCCAGATGGAGCAATTAGACTGAAAATCCGACTGAGAAAGGCAAAAGTCTCCTTTAGATCAGGCTGAGAGTAAAAATAATAACCACTGGAAATATGAAGACTAAGGCTTAAGGGATACTTCTATAATATTGGAAACAAAACCACTAAAAAACAAATATCTAAATACACTAAAAATATAGCTTAGGCTGATTGCTATTTCTGAGTGTATATTTCATCAGCAAACTATTATCACACAGGAGCTACAGTTTTCAAATTTAAGACATGGGAGGCCTTCCAGTATTATTAACATATTTTAAAAAGCATGAATGCTTTACTCTGTACTTATATTATCCACTCCTATCTTCAAACCTTTTAAGCCCCAGTCAGTACTGGCTGATTTGTACTACAACATTTCAAATTCTATGCACAATACAAGGCTAAAATGTGTCTACAAATTCAAGGTACTAACGAACTTTTACTGATAGTAGGATGCCTGTAAAATATTTCTCCATTTGACATCTGATAGAACAAATCTGTAGGTATGCTACTGTTAATCTATTTTCCATCTGCTATTTCTAGCTGTTATTTAACCTGCTACACATGATTTCGAACATCAAATTCAGATTAAAGCACTTCGAAGTACCTGCAAAACAGGAATGACAGGACAGAGGGCCTCAATAAACTTGTTCCAAGTCAGTACTTCCATCATTAATCGTCCTTGCAACAGATGTATCAGAATGGCCTTGGCTGTAGAATTCACCTGGTCAATAACAAAAAAACCAAACCACTAATGCAACCAGCAAACGTGTCTACAGTTTGTCAATGCTGTAATTGGAAATGTGACACAAAAACATCTCAAAGACAAAATATTGTTACTGTAGAATGCTACATTTAAATTGTCAGTTACACTGAATATTAAGTTGGTAGAAAAGCCTCCAAGACAAAGCACACTAATAGTTCTGCTTAAACAGCACTCAATCATTTTCTCCTTAGAACTCTGGTATGTCTTTTCTGAAATAAAATAAACCATTACTTAAACTTCTACACCTATTGGTCCCTCTATCCTGAAGATAAAAGAATTCTGTTTCTTTTCTTTCCTGACCTGGCCTTTCTGGGGCATTTTATTCCCAGTCTTTGATATGCTTCTGAAGATACAGAATGACAAAAGACTTTTTAAAGCCTGTTACGTGGCTATTTCACTTTCCTGAGGCAAAGAGTCAAACTAAGAAAGCTTCCAAACATTTCCAACTGTATCAATTCATCTGAAGTTCTCTATCAAAACCAAAAAAGCTGTATGATACAGCACTTTCACTGCATTAATGTATCCAATCTACAGCATTAGAGTATTTACAAGCTAAAATTATTACTGCAGTGAGAACATGTGAAAAAGCCCAGCTTACCAGAATTAACTCTTCATTGCATCGTGTGAAAACACCTACCTTTAGCAGCTAAAACCCTGCATTTTATACCAGAGTTAAAAATCCTCTCACCCCAGGCAAAAAGGACAGCCTTTAATATCACTCCGGTCTATCTTTAGAGAAAGACTGGCTTTATAGAATCATATGGCAAATATCAAGTCTAACCTTGAAATACAAGGTTCTTCTCAAATTTTTCCACAATGCCACGTGCCTAAAAGATTAAGCTGATGCTTTATGAACACTTAAGCAGCAGTTATACAGCAAGAAGCGAAATAAATTTAAAAATACTTGAATACTGATGTTCATTATCTATTTTCTTAGAAATATAATAAAAAGGTGTTACAAGGTAGAGAATAAAATGTGACAAAATTGTAAATAGGCACTATCTCAGATCTTTTAAATTCAGCATCAATTGAAATCCATTTCTTTCGCTTGACCAACCGCTAATGGAGAAGACTGTCAGTCTTTTTAATAGCATATCCAATGGAGTAGCCAAAATAAATGTTTTCCTTGCAAAAGATAAACTACATTCAAAGCATAAATATATAGCACATTCTCAAAGATATTTTACTTCTCTCTTTAAAATGCTCACATCTCAAAAAATCACTTTTAAATGGAACTGTGCATAGTACTGAATTTTTAAAAAAATCTCATTCTTGAAGAGAAGCTAAAAATATATAAATGATTTGTTAGTCAATGTTCTTTCTGACTGTAGGGATGCTATAGATCAGCTAAAAAGGAGTTGTTATGAAGAACATAAGTAACTTTATTCTCCTCTCACAACTTCCTCATTAGCTCTACAGGCTAGGAAATAGTGGACATATGTTAAGCAATCATGCGTAGAAATGAGCCCAATGGAAATTTGGTCGTATTTTACAACATTATAGAACACTTCTATAATAGTCCAGCAACTATATTTAAACAGATGTTTTTGGTGGTGAAATACGATTTTATAGCAAAGACTTGCATATTTAAAGTGTCTTTTTGCTATTCCAGAGGTTACCCCACTTTTACAAAACTTGAGACTTCAAAGTCCACGTTTCCCATAAATGTGAAGCACCATACTTAGTTTTTCATCACACACACATTTTGCTAGGGCTGAATATTACAGGAAAAAAGAAAAAAACGTATCTTATTTAATTTGTCATTGGTCTTTATTACAGTTAATAGCATCCTGTGCACATAATACTATGATGTCTCAAAAAAAATCCTTCCATTTACTACAACCTTACTATTTGCATAGCTTTTCTTTATGCAAGAAACCATATTTAGTCAAAACTTCAGGTAAGCACTGTGGAAAATATCAACACCTACTCTGCATGCACACCGACTTACAAATGCTGCTAAGAAACACAGTACCTCATTCTTATCTTCCTGAAGGCCGAATGTACAGATTTCATACAACACTTTAGGGTGCAGAAGAAAATGTACTCCCTGGCAGATTGAAGGCATGGGCTTCGCAACATTATGAATACCTAAACAGTCCTTCAGTAAAAATAAAGTTGGTTAGTTCAAAAATTCAAGACAGTCTCCACTATCACATCTTGTATTATAGACAGCCTGAAGTTGGCATGCAGTGAAAGAAGTGCTTTCTCCATGCACTTTGGAAGACTAGTTCTAAAAGCTAAACATGACAGCCCTGGAAGAAACACAATCTGTTTGGATCACTGATTGAAAACTCCTGTTACCACACAGGAGTAAGAAATAGAAAATAATTTTTGTTTTATTTTGAATAATTGTGAAAATAAATTTGAAAACCTGTATATGTTGTTCGGCATTACATTAAATAAGACAATGTTTGGGAATACATTAAAATAAGAAAAACCTAAAAAACAGGCTGTTAAAAATCTCGCAAAAACAGACAAGTGTCATTCAGTGGACATAGGGGTTATTTCAGGGAGACTAGCTCCAGCATATTTATATATTATTGGATTGTGCTACAAGCACATTAGGTACAGATTATGTCAATTATAGAAAGTAAAAGTTTCAATCAAGTATTATATCAAAATATAAAAATTATTTTTATTTTGTGAGCCAGTATTACTGAATACCTAAAATGACCTGGTGAATCTGACACTGCCATTCCCAGCATAGAGTACAGTCATACTTTTAGGAAGTTCATGCTCTTTATCCCTTGGGCTATCACTACAAAAAACTAAGGCCGTGACAAAATATCTATGTGAAAAAAACTGAGACACACACAACATGGCTCCAAAACAAGGAAAAAAATCCCAAAGAAAACAAAACAACAAACAACTTAGGACTATATAAAAGGATTTACATGTTCTTTACATATAATTTTTAAGTGCAATACCTGAAGTCTAACCTAACCAAGTAGATTTAATACCAAAAAGTAACAGCAAACTGCAAGCCCAGGCCTACGCTGACTGTTCAGCACATACACAGTAAACAATATGTATTAAAAATGCTTCTGTAATGACACAACCACATAACATGCTTTATTGAGTGCAATACCAGCAGTGTTAAGTAAGCATTAATTCAAACCTTAACCACTTCCAAACAGCAGCGATAGGCTTCAGCTTTTATATTCAACAAAGGGTGAGACAATAGATGGAGAAGCAACTTCTGGCTTTCTGCCTGAAGCAATGAGTTGGTCTCAGCAGACTTCCAACTAAAAATGAAAAATAGTTAATTTAACTAATTTATTTTACAGTAGCAAAAGATGCCTAGAAAAATTTTCTTGTTAAATTTCAGGATAATCTCTGAAAAATACTTCCTGCAATGGTATACATTCTGAAAAACAGTAAAAAGTTCAGAGATCACAACATATTTGCCAAAATCACAGTATCAATCTTTGTATTTGCATATGTTTGTTCTTTAAAACATGTAGGTACTCAAAGACCATAGTTTTTCAAAACTCTCTCATCAAAATTAAGACTCTGAAAAACATTGATGTTCATCTGAAAACATAATTCTGAGATTCAGCAGACACCTTTGAGCATATATATATGATCAAAAAAACTTCTATGTTTTTGAAGTTTTTCATTAAAGAGGTTGAAGTCCATCTCACTATCATGAAGTGAACTGATGTTAGTTGAAAAAAGAACCTGGTTTTCCTATTGCCTGAAATGGTAACCAAACAATAATTAAATTTAAAAGCATTAGAACATTGAAAAACATTTTGATATTTCATAATTTAAAACCTCTTACTGGACAGCTCTTAAATGCAGTTTTCTTTGGAAAAAAATCCCTAAAGTCAAGTTCTGAATCAGTATAAAATTAAATTTTTATTGTTCAAAAACTTTTCCAGGTACCATAAGGTAACTTATTCTCTAACTAGAGACATGGAAAAACCGAAAAAACAAAAATAAAATGCTGTTTAAAAAATGAGATCCCATATTGTAATACAAAGCATCTACAATACAGTATGTCCTTTAGAATTTCTGAAAGTAAAATAGAAGTAATTTATACAAATATACTCAGGGCGAAGGATTTTCAAGAAGTCTGAAAGACAAGTCAAAGTGTTTAAGACTGTTTCCTTATCAATCATGTACTTCACATAAAAAAACATAAAAGTTTGTACATAGAATATAACTAAGTTTTTAGCAACTGGAATTTAATTTTTAAGAAATCCATCATAGAATGGCACAAATCAGTTAGAAGAGACTTTTCAATGGCTTAAAGAAAATAAGTGCTCCGACAGGGAATAAAGAAGTGAGCTCCTATTTGAGAAACCTTATCCAGGAAAAAGAAATCACCTTTCCTTAAGCAGACTTTTAAATAGCAATGTACTCACATATTTGAGCACATGTGAATGCATTCTTGAAGTAAGGGAAAGTGTAGGTGGAAGGGTAGACTGCTCAAAGCCTGATCTGCCAATTCCAGTAATTCAGGAAGATTCTTGTCCCGCTGTTAAGTAAAATGAAGAGAAAGAATGAAAACAACAAAATTACTAAAATTAAAAGCATCCAATATTACTGCATAATCTTGCCAAAGTCATCATAATTGAATACTAAGTAGGTTTTTGTTCAGTCTTTCACAGAGAAGTTTATAACTAACTAGTTCAATACATTTCAACAACAACAAAAAAATTAGAACCTATTTGAAGGAGTTGAAAGCCCTTCAGCTGCAGTCCAAATAAACTTCTATTAAACTCAGTAGGAATAATGTATGTCTAACATTTCACAGCATGAACACTATAACACTATTCAAATTACTATTTTCTTATCAATATGCATTTTATGTGACAGGAGTATAATAAAAGATTTAACTATTAAAATATTAAGATTAAAGAGCAAGTGCTTTTTTTTTTAAATTTAAGTACATATGTCCTCATCATATTTAGCTACCAAATACACTAAACATAAGCCGTTTAAATTTGATGGAGTTAACTTCGTTGTAAAAGAGCATTTTATGAGCAAACTATTATAAACTTCAGAAGGTGCTGAGACAAAGAGAAGATTAACTCTGTTTTAAGGGAGCACTATATTTATATTCTGTATGTTATTCATTTATGTTAGCATCAATGGAATCAATACTGGGCAAAACTGCTTACCCATTTGGAAAATGGAGAAGAATATTTCAGTACTGTGCTAGAATCTCTCGACTACTAAAGCAGTAGTCTTCATAACAAAGTGATACACAACACAAATCTCAGCCAGGCTAGTAGCTGTTTATTAAAGCTGCAATTGCCAAAGTAGTTGAGATTTAAAATTTTCTGAATGATATATTTAACTACACCCACACTATATATTTTAATAGATATAAAATAAATAGTGCATTATATAAATATTTCAATATGTATAGTATATAAAGATATATATTTATATACATGTATGTTTTTATAAATAAGGAGAGTATTTGCTGCTGCTTCTTTTTTTGCCCACAAGAAGTCCCACGCCTACTTCCAGTTTCCAATTGTTTACTTCTTTGTTTTTACTTCAGATAAGATTATTTACCAACATCATGACTAGCATTAATGAAAACAAATATAAATTAACTACACCTTGCATCATACAAAATATTCATATTTGGGGATCTTCCTCTGCTATGCTAGACTTTAACTTTTACCACAGAGAAAACAAAGTGAGGTAAGTGAGTGCTGAGAGGAAATATTTTATATAATAAAGTTTCACACCTCCTTATGAACTTCAACCATAAAGCTACAAGTGCATTCAATCGAATATGCAGCTTCTGAAACTTGCTTATAAATACTGTAGTTCTCAGTACTCATCTGCTCCAGATAGGCTGCAACGGATTCATGCACGCTTGGGTATTCCAAGGAGAATGACATATCCAGTGAGAGAAGAAACAAAGCATTCAGCAAACTCTTTTGTGTAACTTTACTCGCCTTTGAAAAAGAAAGCAATTGTCAGAATAACAGCCTGAAAATACAGTGAAACCAACAATAGCATTTGCAGTCATTCAACAAGTACAATCATTATTGCTGCTACTTAAAATTTGGAGAAATACATTTCAGTAAATGATTTTTATATGAAGAATTATTTTTTCTTCATTAAAAGTGATAGTTAATTAGATGTCACTCCTAATATCAGATCTGCACCAAGTCACAGAAGTTGTGTACGATCCAGGAATGGCCGGAGTCAATTCACTGTCTGACCACGAGATGGCAGAGAATACAAACCACAATTATTTCCGTATTTTAAAAAGCAGTCTACAGTTCCACATGGTCATATTGCAAAATAAGGACTGGGATTTTTCTTGTTCTTTTGGTTTTTTTCTTTTATTTTTCATTGCAAGTGTACATTCTTTCAACTTAAATTTTGACCTCAAATACAGTAACTTTGTTCCGTTATACACAGAACAGACACTTTGCATTAGGTACACACGAACATAAAAGACAAAAATTATGAAAAGTTATCAGATTAGTATGTCTACACTTATTTTCAGGTACAAAACTTCATATTTGTGACAAAAACATTGTAACTGAAAATCAATCTTCTACTCTGATTGACTAATGTCTAAGAAAAGCTATATTCCACTAAAAACTGGTCCAAAAAATTAAAACCCATTCAGGTGCAAACATCTAACACTTTCTATCACATAAAAACCTCATCAGGCCTTCCCACCTGAAATAAACAAAAAAATCCCTCCACCCTAAAAAAAACCCCAAAAACAACCCGAACTCCAAAAGCTACAACAGAATTTTTAAAGAGCACTGGAAGTAAAGAACAATTAAAATCACTCCAATTTACAAAATGTAATTGCTTACTACATTCCGTCAGATTAAGTACGATGATTTTTACATGTTACATAATTCTACTCTTAATTTCATGCATACTACAACCAGGGGGCAGCAGAGTTTTGCAAACCATACATCATACCAGAAAAAAACACTAAAGAAAGAAAACTGAATTTCAAAAACTCATTTAAAATCGGGTTTTTTTTAAGATTTGTAATCTGCAGAATACACTGGTAACTGAAGAATAGACAAAGTTGCTATCTGTGATCATACATAATTCAGTGCAAATCAGATTAATTTTTTATGTACAAGGGGCTATTTTCTCAGTTTTCATCCCTGAGGATGAAAACTTACTGCCCCCCTAAAATGCAAAACCAAGAAACAATCACTTATAATTAGCGATTACCTTTTCTACAGGGAGAAGTATTTGGAGCAATCTAACAGTGAAGAGTGAAACGCTAATAAATGCCATCCTGTGATGTACCAGCATCACCTTGGGCTGTTCTGCACTTATATTGCTTTTGTGATATAATATAGTTTCTCCAAGCAAACCCAAGACCAGAAGCAATTTGTCTTTCTGAAAACAAAATCAGAAATACAATAATTAGAAAAAAATGAAACATCACTGTATATTTACAGTGTTTACACACCACCTGCAGTATCATTAGCACAATTATGCCACATAAGCTAAAATTGCATAAATGCTGCAAAATGCATAGCATTGTGTTTGTCACCTAGGCATTAGTCCTAGGCCTCAGTGTACTTTCACTATTAGTTCTGAATACTTTGCTCAATAATTACCATACCTGGTTGCTCCTTCCCCCCTCTTTCCTCTCCCATTTTTGTCTTTCCCCCATCACCTTAATTTCTGCTCACTACACTTCAGAACTTCTGAAATTTTATCTATTTTCAAGTTCAGTCTTAATAAGGAAATATTAAGTCCTGGTTTGAACCTACTAATAAGTTTACCTTAAAATTAAAAAAAATTTAAAAAACCCTTCCCAAACCAATTTCACAGTAACTTTGAAAACATCAAAGAGTTTGTTATCCCTGTTAATTCTCAAAGGAAACAGAAGACTTTTTTCTTTCTATCCCCTATTTTTAAAAATCAATACAACTGTATAACATTACCCACCTTATTTGCAGAGGTTTGGTTGTTAGTAGCCTGGAAACAAACATTATCCTAATAATAATAATCAGTATGGTACACATATGACATATTCCACTGCAGTTGACAGATTTACAGACAATGAAATATACTGATTCAGATCATAAAACAAGTAGACAAAGAGATATTAAACTTCTGAAATGTTCTGCAAGGAATCTTCAGCACAGATGTGCTGTTGATCAATTAGAATAGATTTTCACAGATTGGCAGATTAAATTCAAAGAAAAAATTCTCATTCACAAATAGGTTCTATAAATATAAATATTAACATTTATAAAACAGAGAACAGGAAAGCCTAAAGCAATATTTTAATTAATTAATATTGCAGCTGTTCTTGTGCCATATTCAGTGGTATCTTCACGAATTCTAACTCAAGTCAGGTACATTTAAGGCTACATTTAATTCAAGTCTTTAAACAAGTTTCAGTCTGCAGCACTGGTATGTTTCTTACATGCCTGAGCCATGTCAGCTTACACTTCAGCTTTCCTTGTCTTCAAAAAAGCAAGTCATAATCCTTTTATCTGTTATTCACTGATTTTATAATTCATGTATATAACTCTCAACTGTGCTCAGCAATTTATTTAGTCAACAGCACCTTAATGCTTTGAATCTCTGTTGGGCCAAAAAGGCCTCTCCTTTCTTTTGCAGCTAAGCAACATTGTTAGGATATCTGAAATTTGTGCAGGGAACTATAGTTCCTGTGTAGGAAAGGACAGCATGTATGTATCTCAGAATTCCAGTCTTGGATATGAACAGTTATCTCCCTAATTTTAAACAGACAGTTTATAAGGAGTAAAGAAAGGGAAAGTTGTTATGTACATCAAATTGGTGTCCAACATTTGTAGTCAGTGCTTTTTCCTCAGATTCCCTTCCCAACATGTGTTTCTCTCAATGGCTGCTTGTTTTCTTGAGGTGAAACTGCAAGTATTGTCTGGTAAAAGAACTTACAGTTTAAAAAGTGTCATCAATAGAACTAGTAACAAACTACTTAAAATGTTCAAAAGCACAGCTCAGCAGAAGCTTAGATATATGAATCACTGCAGAAAATGTCAGAAGCTTATAAAAGGAGACAAAAATGGTTGATCAAAGTCTGAAGAATTTTACCAATTCCAATGCAAAAAGGCTGTCATCTTCCCAAACATTTTCAGAAATAGCATCACCAATAAGGGACATGTCTTCAACAAGCAATTCAAGAACTTCCATTGTCACTCTCCTACTGCCTACAAACACAAATGAGAGGATAAATTCAAATACAGACAAAATATTATATTTTGACATTCAGAAGACACCATTGTAAACAAGGGATTATTCCTCATACAAAATTCTGGTATTTTAATTTTTCTATATGCTTCTACAAAACTAATGCTAACTGTCCTCAACCACTAATAGCTCTGAATCAGAGAGGACAACAACCAGCCAAAGTCACAATAGATTAAAACAATTGTATGCTGAGAAAAAAATCTGAATTTCCTTAAAACCTATTCCAAAATTATTTAAGAAAATAATCATGAACTTTAGTACAGCTGTAAATCTGATTCCTGAACTTTTTTAAGTTCATAGTAAAGTCATACAAATAAATAAATTTCCCCCATCCAGACAGCTGTGTTACAAATCTTCTGTATGTATTACCAATTCCCATGAATCTGCATTTTTGGTAAGGAGTGCCTTTCTTCAGAGATTATTTTGTTTGAGATCTTTTGAAAGACAAAGAGATGAATACTCACTTGAGCTACATGGACAGTTCTCCTTAACAGTTTCCCCTTGACGTTTAGGCTGGTATTTATTAATTTTCATTTCTTCTTCTGAGTGTCTCTTAATAACAAGGCTAATTTGGTCCATTAGTGACTTTTATCCTTTGTGCAATTTTGAGCCTGAATATGTGGCCACAAACAAACCTGGCCTGAGCTTAGAAAATTACAGTCTACATTTACTACAAATATAAATCTCCTTCTATGTCCCCAGATAATGAGAAAACAGAGGAGTTAGAAGGTTTTACAAAGAACAAGGCAGAATATCTGGAGCCAGACCAAATATTTTCAACCTCACACAAGTGAGGATGCCAAAACTGTCTGACATCTTAAGGAACCATACGGTGACAGTTTCCCTTAAATATTCAATGTAGTGCAACTGTTGGCTTAGTTACTTGTTGATGGTATGTTTCTATTTAAAAGCATAGATGGATTTCACACAACACCATTGAATTTTCAATGCATCTTTTAACTAAGATAAAAATTCTGCATCCTTCAAAATCCTCAAAACAAAATTTGTTTAAAAAAATAAAGCTCTACTTTTTTGTTACAATTAAACATTAATTTATTTGTGGATTTTTCTATCTCTTGTAAATTTTACTCACTGCAGAAACCTTATTGATATAGTTGAGGAAAAATGTTTATCTCTGTATGTGACTAGAGATGTAGTGATAATGACCACAGCTTCTGTAATTTGCAGCTTCAGTGATTGGCTTTGGGTGAGAAATGACAGAGAACAGCACAATGCCTTTTTGGAAGCTTGGTTTATCCTATCTCACAGATGTTCTGTTTTCCATTGATTTTAGGCAAATTTAACCTAATAAAATTCCCCATTTTAACAAAAAAAACCCAAAAAAATCCAAAACAACCCCCCACAAAACCAAAACAAGCCCCACCACTACCAATTTCTGCAATGACTTTGCTCACAAGGCAGGTCAGCACAAAGGAAGAATAATTCCAATTAACATCTCCACAAGGAACAGAATTTAAGCTTAACTAAAATACACATCACATTATAAAATAAAAGGCAGCAAATTTTACAATAAGCTTACCTTTTCTCCCCTTACCCAGTAATTTAAACATCTAGAATAAAATCTACACTATACCATATAAGTTGATAATAACGTTCATAAAAATGCCTGTTGATTTTACTAAAGATAACAACCCAAAATATAACCACATGAGAAACTGTGTGTTACTGTCTCACAATATCACACCGTCTCACAGTGTGCCTTCAGATCACAGGCTTGCAGATCAACAGGAACAGGATAAAAATATAAGTTTCCTTACAATCTGTGTCTCATTACAGCACAGTGGAAGAATGAAGAAATATCACCAAGGAGAACTTTGAAAGTGTAAAAAAACCTAAGGGGAAGATAAACAAAGAGAGGTCCACCTTTCTAGAAAGTAAAACTATTTCAATTCTATGATAAGATTGAAAGAAAGAACCTTGAAAGGAAGAAAATCTGTCTTTTAACTCTGCAGATTTGAAGTGACAGGCACCAGAAATGAAAAAGATAGAAAATACATTTTCTGCAGTTTTACATCATAAATAAAAGATGCTAGAAGTCATGACTGTGCTTGTGACTAATTAATATTTAAATACCACTATTGTGAAAGGGAAAAACAAAATTTTAATTCATTTTAGTTGGTTTATAACAAAAAAGAAAAAATAATTGGATAATTTTCACACACATTTCATAGAATTTTTGTAAGTTGAAGCCTCTTTTAGTATGCTAGTCATAGATAGATGCACATTTCCAGCTCCTTGACCACATTTACGAATACCTATTTTGAATTACATTACATTTTACAGCTAAATACCATTTTAGACAACCTAGGAGCAAAAAGCTTGTCCTCCAAGAGGTCTTTGCAATTTAGAACCTCTATAAATTAAACTTTGCTATTAGACTGTCATTACTCATGTTCCTTAAACCATTTGTTACTGCATTTGCAAAAATAAAAACAAGCTTTTCATTAGAATTTTTATTACTTCTTGAACAGAAACAAAACTCTATGCTTAAACAGATCCTTTTGAGAACATCTTTGATTAAGAGTGGTTATTTTTTCATCTTCCTGAATGCCATTTTATCCTGCCACACCATTTTTCCACCATACACTCACTTCCTGCCACTGTCAAAAAAAGCACTTTAAAACTTCTGTAGCAATTCTGGAAATCAATCAGAAGATTCAAGCTTTGTGACCTGAACTAAGTCCCTAGAAAAGATCTTTTGCAACTAGCCACAGTACATCACTAATCATCTGTGCCTTATTTACTACAGGTACTCACCTCATCAACCAACTTCTCAAGAGTATCTTGTATAAAAGATGGAAAAGATATGTAAGTTAAATACTTAACTCAAAACTTCCTCACCTGTTCTTAGAAGAGGTATTGCATTTTCCAAGATGGAAACACAGAACTGAGGAAGGCTGAGCTGCTTCATCTGTAATTCCAAAGTGTCTTCATTTTCAATATCTGGTAGGTCAAAATGTCCTACTTCAAATGGGGAATGCAGAGAGATTCTGGAGTTTGCATTTGCTTGAGTACTGTTTCCACTTAAAACAAAAAGCAAACAAAAATTTTAAAAAAAGAAACACAGTTAACTCTTGCAAAGAGAAAATACATACGTACAGAGGTAAAAAATAACATCAAGTATTTTCATGACTCCTGCCTTAAGCAAATCCTTCCTCCCATCCAAATCTTTCTCTGCTATCTACCGGTGTCGAGGGAATAGAGAGACTTTGGTTGATTTTTAAATGTCAGAACAGGTAGCAGCACAAGTGAATGCCTAATGTTTTGGCGATCATCTTCAAAATCACTTAGCACTGTATACTGGAAGAAATACATCTGCAATGAATAAAATATTGCATGGAAAATATCAGTTGACTTGAGTTTTTTGTTTTATTAACAAAGTCTATCAGCTGCTTGAAGCAAGACCACTTACTAAATCAAATTTCAGCCTGAATTACACTTACTATATTAAAACCATTCTATATAGCAAGCCACAAGAATCCTTAGAGGGAAAATGAAGAAGCATGAGCTACATTTACTCCTTAGGACTACCTTGTCCACTGTAAAACAGGAAGTGTTCCTTGTCCAAGAAAGCCTTAAGTGTAATCAAGTATATATTACAAAGTATACAGAGTGCTATTAAATGATATGACACATTTTAATTATTAAATATTTTATCTATGACATGAATATATCATTAAATATAGTATATATGGTTTATATATTATAAACAATATACAGTTTATAACTGTATCAGTTTTTAACTGTTTTCAATAATAATCTAATTCCACTGTAAGTATTATAATTAATAAAAATTAGAACATATTTTTTAAGTGTTCTTGTTCCAAACAATGTTTAGCAATCTTGATTTGCTTTAAAAACCTGTATGACTAATAACTGGGTTTTGGTTGGTTCCCTTTTTTATTATTAAACAAGCAAAAGAAACTGAATTGTAGCATGACTGCATTACATTCTACTGTCTAATTAAATGTAAAAGATGTCTATAAGAAATTAAATGCTGACTGATTAAGAAGTCAACAGAAAACTACAACAAAATAGATGAGTTCACCAATATGTAGCTGGGTTTGGCTGCACTTACCAGAGGAAAAGGAAGGAGAGGTATCAACCATAAAAACAATTCAGAAGAGGAAAGGTTAAGTTTCCAGGCAGAATTTGAAACAGACAAACAGATAGATTGAAGAGTCTCAAGATTAAAGAAGAAGGAAAAGAAGAGTTACATATAGAATAGCAATAAACAAATTTACATTACAATTATGTAGAAAAAGACAAGATTCACTAAAAGCAGCCCTTCCTTATCAAAATCAGAAGTGTCAGAGCAAATGACTACTGTCATTTCCCTCTATCACATCTTCTATTCAACATCTTGTTGTTCTTTATGCTACCTCTGGGCTAAATTATATTTTTGTAAGAAATGAGATTCGTGGGCAGTGAACAGGTCTACAGCAGCATATAGGATGCAAGAGGATAAAGGTGTGCAGTCATTAACAGCTCATAAAATAACCCTACTAGCACTCCCTGGTTTCTAGAAGTCTCATCACTGCCTGAATTATTATATATTGTACTTATTCTTAGGCAGCTTTCATTTCTAGACTGACAGCCAGGTTCTCTCTTGCAAAATATACACCAGCTGCTATAAAACTGTTAACTGTTCAGCTTTGGAAAATGGCCAGGGCCTAGAAGGCATAAAGCCTAGAATTCATTGACAGTGCCATATTAGTTACATGATAAAAAATTCATATATTAGACTTAAATAAAAATAACTTTTTAATGTGACTGTCAAGATGTACTTACAATTGAGCTATTCTCATCATAGTCTATTTGAATACCTAGGAGGTACTCAATCACTAAGCCCATACATCACAGAGACTCAAAAGAACTACCAACAAGCACACAGTAGAGATTTACAAGGACTTTTAAAATCCCACGTACTAGAAGACATTGGTACTTGAACAGAAGCTTTAAGTCTTTAAGCTGTGTCAAGACGAGCAACAAAACCACACACAAAAACTTCTACATTTTGAGGGTATACAGAAAACTTGTAATTTCATATAAGAGTCAAATATTTACATATTATAAAACTGAAATTTGTTGTCACATTTAACAACAAATTTTAAAGACTTCAATAGAAATCTTTATGCAGCATAGCATTTTTGACAATACTATATACTGTTACCTACAGGAAGGCCATTCCACTTAAAAGAACTTATGAGGTCATCTGCTGAAAAAAAGAAAAATCCCTGACTTTCCAGCAATAGACTGAATAAATGCTTTTCTGTGTCTTACAAATACATGCACAAGCAAAAACAAATGATAGAAAGAGACTTTGTTTAAAATGGTGGTTGGGTACAAAATGTGGCAATGATTTTATGTATTCTGAGCACTACTTTAAGAATAGTTTAATTCATAAACATGGTTTGAATCTTCACAAGTTACCAAAGCCATTGCATCAACCCACACACTGACAAGGAGCCGATAATATAATCCTAATATAATATTAAAATGTTTTTAACTAAAGTGTAAGTTATTTCCTGTTTCACTCACCTAGAAGATACTGCATCCCAATCTTGACCATCTCCTCTAGGACGCTGAACTGTCCGTCCAATTACAGAGGGCCGGGGACTACTGCTTCCAGGTGATGGATTCTGAGAACGAGGAGCACCTCTTGCTTCTTGACAGTAAGATATAGATGAATTCTGGGAAGCTGTGCCTTTATGTAACACAAAGAATATGTGTATTCCTTAAAAATATCCGTTATTGTGAAAGATACTACATAGCAAACAATAAAAGTAACTAAGGTAAGATATGGAAAGAAATACCACGTAAATACTGATGACCCAGAGCAACTGAGCACTGACAAGTAGCAGAGTTTGGAAACCAAATTCCAAGGCAAAAACCAATGAAGATTCCAGCTGAATCATAAATCTTGAGTTTTAAAAATAGAAACATAGTGTCTGGGTAAGATTATTGGACTTGTTGATATTATAACTGAATTAGCAGCCAGTACCATTCATTAAGACACCAAATATAGTGGCAATCCTATTAAAAGAACCAGACTAGAAATTTACAGAAACAAAGTTTTGATTCAATTCAGATGACAAAATGGAAACAAGAAGACCATTATAAGCAATCTACACTATTAAAGCTACAATATTTAATCATTAAGAACATTGTGAAGCAGCCCTCATGACTGCAAAATTCAAAACAATGATTAAATTATTTTTAGCGATCAGCATAAAAAAAAATGAAAGGTCACATAGCTCATTAAATTAGTATTAATTTAAGTACTAATAGCTTGAAAGCTTTTCTGAAACTTTGCCCACTTTTATTTTACAGACTTAACTCAGTTTTGGTTAAAAATCCCTCCCCTGCTGACATACAAACAATTGGACGCTGGGAGAAGTTGATGAATGGGGAATCACAGGAAAGTAAAACTGAGTAAGTACTTTAAAATAGTGCAAGTACTCAAAGGTTTGTAATTAACATTAACAGTACTGAACATCATCCCTTTAGCAAAACAATTTCACGAGATTACATTTGCTATAAGGTTCTGGGTTTGTTTTTCTTCTGTCATTTTAGACCATCTTACCTGTAGTAAAAACAACAGTATCTGAAATACTTAAAAATACCTACCTTGCTCCGAGGAAGAAAAACTTGGATCTCTATGGAAGTTAAGCCTACTTCTCAAAAAGATGCAGAGTTGTTGCAAGCACGACACAGCCTGCAAAGCCAACTGGTGTCTTCCATCTCCTCCAAAAGCCAGGTTTAGAAGAGACAAAAGGCTCTGCAAAGACAAAACCACCAACATCAAGATCTGAACATTAATCACCTTCATGAACAACCACACCAGCAAGTCTTACACCAAATATAGCTCAAAAGTGTTTGCAAGTGTTTTTTAAAATCATAGCAAAGAAAAAGTAGGCTCGACTACTGTTTTATTACTGAATGCAAGACTATCAGGCCTAAAGAAGAAGTCAAGTTTCACAACGTATTTCCAATAAAGCCACTACTTTCCTTATGGGAGCCTACTAGAAGGTGTGCAGAACACAGCCACACACATTTTTCTTATACAGAAGAAATACAGTATTACTTCAGAAAACACTTAATTACTGATTAGCAAAATACATTGTTACAAGCAAAAAAACCTTTAAAACTACAATATATAGCCAATGTCCCCTTTCCTATGCACATGGAGTTAGCATAAAGGTACCTCTGTTCAACTATTTTGTTTAAAAACAAATTGAATTGCTTATACCAATAAAAACTTTAAACTTTATGAATTCTTGCCTGTACAATCTTTGGCCTTTGAAGAAAGATCTCTGCAGGAAAATCTTGCATAATCACATCCTGAAGAAGCTCACATGTACTCCAAATTAAGCTTTGGTTGTTACTTCTCAAAGAGCTACAAGTTCATATTTAAATATGTATTAAAATGAAAAGAAAACCAAGCAGTAATTATTAGCCTGAACAAGTCTTTACAAGAAAGTTATAATCACAACACTGAACAATCTAAAGAAAAAAAACTCTGTAATTCTATTGTCATATCATTTTTTCAGTTGAATTATGCCTTAGCTATATGAATCCTATAAACAACAAAGAACAAACTCAATTCCCATAAGTAAAATTTGGTTCCAAAAAGAACTAACTTTATTGATTCTGAATCTGAAATTAAAATAAGAACTACTGGAAATTCCCTGTGAAGCTAGTGCTTATCTCAGTGGTACATAGCAAGTAATATAAGTCTTACCAGTAAGAAAGTTTCTTTCATTACTAAGATTCATGTATAACTTAAAAGCACTTGCATTACGTAAGTGGGAAATTCCATAAAGGGAGAAATTCATTAGCTATTCTCTAAGATGAATATTAGTAAATTAAAAGAATCTTTAGGATAGTCTACTACACTTTTTCCAAATGATTCAGAAACCACTGTTTCTGAAAACACTGTAAAAAATCAAATATGTCCAATGTTATAAATCTGTGTTCCTTTTCTACACTCCAACATAAAGGAAATAAAATATTAAACAGGTTCTCTAGCTTCAGAGATTTTCAAAAGGAAAAAACAAACACACAAAAAAACCTATGCTAGAAATCTATCAGTTCTGTGACAACTCATAAGGAATCCCAACAGAACTCTCCCTTGGGGCACTTCAAACACTTTTTCTAAATTAAAGAAAAAAAAATCACTGCAGAAAGACAGTTGGAATGACTCAATGCCTGGATAAGGTCCTGTACCTAAACTTATTGGCCTAAACTTAATTAAGCTACTACTCAAAGTAGGGATTTTCCTACCAAATGGTCCTGGGGTAAAGTAAACAATTATTTTATTCCAGCTTGTTCTATTATTAGCTGAAAGAAGTCTTTGATCCACTTAAGAAATTTAAAACACAGACTGAAATATCATGAACAAAAGACCCAAAGACACTCTGATTTAAACACAAAAAATGGAGTGACACTGCCCAGCTTCAGTCCAGTTTTTAAGACCATTTATCAAAAATTAGCTCATTGGGTTATTTACAGGAACAACCTCATGATGCAGAAGGACAGCAATTTACAGTCACTATTCCTGAAAAACTACAAGGAAATTGCAATGTTTCTATTACTGCACCTTTCATTTGATGAAAGAACATGCCTATCTGTCGAAGTCAGAGTTAGCCAAGGAAATGTGGAAAATTTCAAGCATTTCACTGCAAAAAAAAAAAAGCAGATGTCTTGAAATATATTTTATAGAAATACTATATTGTATGCATGCAAGGCAAACTAAAAAACTTATAAACAATATACTATCTTGTATAAACAAAAGAAGCATCTTTCAGTAAATATAGGCTTGCACAAACTCACTGCTTTTAATGACAGCTTTCAGCAATATCAAAACATCACTAAGGTCATACCAAATCCAAATTAAATACATATTGAAGGAAGCTTTAGCAAATAACAAATACCGCATTAGTGGAAGAATACTCAATCTGCCACATCATGCTTTCTATCAAATTATAATTTTTATCTGCTACTAAAGAATATTTTATCCATTACCATGATCTCTAAACATGGAAAACTCACCTCATGGTTTTACTCTGAAAGCACTAGAAATTATTGTTCTAACAAAATTATGACATATAATAACTTTGTAATGAAAAAAACTTTAAAATTATTTTTAACTTGGAAGTTTGTAATAATTACTGTGCAATTGCTAAGATAGCTGATACCCTACTAAAAACTCAACTGGTGATTTACCTACAGTAACTGCAAAGTCATATTTTAAAATCTAGATCTCAGCACCACAGTGTATTTTAAATAAGACACTCTCCTGTGAATGGCTACTAGTATACTGGTACATGCAAAGACCTGCCAAAATATTATTGATATGTGCCTGTCAGTGAACACTATATATCATTCAACAAAAAAAAAAGCGCAAAGCATATCACTGGTTTTCATTTAAATACAAAGCAAAGACCCCCCTAGCACCTAAACCAGTTTTCTAAAAAGTAGAAAGGTACTTCAGACTAAGTTTTGCTGAAATAAAAGGTACTTAATCCTTAAAGTCACTTCTGATTATGAAACACAAATCATCTGGAAAACACTGTCAATTTAAACAATTTTTTAAATTGCAGCACTTTCTAATGTACTTTAGATATTCCAAAGAGCTATACTATTTACTAGAAAAGGGAAATATCTATTAAGATGAATGTCATTTTTATAAGCATTATAATTGTAGCTTCTATGGTGTTAGATTTCACAGAATAACAAAAAGAAAAAGAAGAACCAATTTTGCTATCCACATTTGTAATGGAATTCCATCTAAATTACAACTCAAAGCTCTTTCTGTAATTAACATATTCTTTTATAACTACACATACCAACTGTTCTTTTGGGAGATATTTCTAACTGCGGCAGATGACTTCTACTTTGACAAAAATATCCAGCGAATAATTCCTCTTGAGGCAGAACTAAAATAAAAAAAGGGAGTAAGTTTAAAAAATGCACACACACAGAAAAGAAAAACTCATTTTATTTTCATGCTCTTCTTTAACTACTTCCCTCTTGCCCTTGAGTTTTAAATCAGTTTCCTTAATAGGTTAAAATAGTCTCAGATGATCAGACAAATAGAGTAAAAAGAGTGTGTCGATGTTTATTTTTTTTATAATCATACTCTGCAACTGTAAAGGGCGCATTTTTCTCCATTTTTTTACACTATCTTGCATACCATACAAACAACAGCAAAAACACTTATACAAAATGTATTTCCTGATGGAGGACTGGCAGCCAAACAAATGGCTTTCCTTTAATCTACCTCTGTAGTAATAAAATTAATTTTTTTAATTGATTACTTAAAACGCTTTTCTACTAAACTGCTCTCTTCTTAGGTCACCTGAAAAGTCACCCTCTTGTCTATATTGCTACATATCATTCATAGGCATACTGTATAAAAATATACACAAGAAATGTTAACGCTAAAAGCAATCTCTCCAGAAATATTTGGTTCAAAGAATCAAGCTAGATAATGCCAGGTTACTAGTTTACAATTTTTTCCAGTAACTGAAGTTGAAACAAAAAGAAAAATACAAGACTCCTTTTAGGAAGCATTAGGATTATTCCATCCACACATGCATACAATTTACAGTATAAATAACTTCAACTGAGTTGTTTCAGAAAGGCATAATTTAAGAATGCACATGTAAAAGACTTTTCTTCTCCATAGAGTAGAAACATTAAGCAAAAAATCTGCCCCTATGTGGGCATAGGAAGGAAAAAAAAAGATGAAAAATTAATCAACACACACATAATTCTAGTCAACTAAATCTCCAAGCATTAGAGAGGTGGTAGAAACCACAAAAAATTACTTTCACCTCTGTGAATGCACAGTATGAATGACAGAAGTGTGGTCATTACCACTACATGCACTGTACAACAGCAGTGTCTTTCCCACAATAAGCAGAAGGTAATGTAATATGATATGCAATTTTCTCCTCCAAACTCTGTTCTAAAATTTTTAAGGCAGAAGAGGAGAACCAAATGAGTTAGACTATATCTTAGAGGAAATGTAAATCATTGTAATAGACAGATAATGAGCTAGATAACAGATGCAAGCAATAGCATTTTACACATAATGTGACATTTTAAAGAAAGCTTATGTATTCTTCTATGACAAACGCTTAACCAATACTAAGTAGATAGTGCATACAACTACTGTAGCTTCAAAAATCATTCTATCAGGATCAACTGCTGCTTTTATTCTCATAGGATTTGAACTGCTTTCCAAGCTAAAGCCTACTATACAAAGAACAGCAGCAAAGCATACTGGCTAAATTACAGATTTATATGAAGTTGCTACACACTTGCTGCCATATAGCTGTTCTTGGAAGTTGTGTCATGCTCTTTGTACATTATAGAAAACAGATATTATACACTGAGGAAATGGATAGGGAATTCCATTACAGGAATGCCACCAGGTGATTTAGCTAAGGTCACACTGTGTCTCGCAGAATCTGATTAGCACACACTTCACTGATCTCTCAGGAATAATTCACCTACTATGCCTGAAAACATCAGCTTCTCATAGCCTTTTCCTTGCTTTATTTTGATATAAAATTACAATTCAAAATATCTAGTTTACCTGGTTGATCTACTGAAGGCTGAGACTGAGCTTGATAACATACTGAAGAAGTAGAAGGGAGTTCAGAAGGAAGAAAGAACAGTCCATCCACAATCCCATCAATTATGGCCTGCAAATTTGGATCCACATCAGAGCGAAGCTGAGAGAAGAATTCCACTGCACCAATTCCAATCATTTTCTGGGCAGCAGGTGGATGCTACATTAAGATAAATAACTGATAAATTTAGTTTGAAGAGTTTTATGGTCTTTATGGTCTCTGGATGGGGGTGGGGAATAGAGAGCAGCAGGGGGAAGAAGGAAAAGAATTGAAATTCTTAAGTTATATTTTGCCTTTATTTGTTTATACCATTGTGCTGAGATAGAGTTCATTTTCTTCCCAGTGGCTGGCATGGGGATGTGTTTTGGATTTGTGCTGAACACAGGGGTGATAATAAAGAGATATTTTTTTACTGCTAAGAAGGGCTTACACACAACCAAAGGCTTTTCTGCTTTCCTGACAAGGGATCTGGCAGTACATGGGAGGTTGGGAGGAATGACACAGCCAGGACACGTGACCCCAGCTGACCAGAGGGATATTCCATATTACAGAATCACAAAAAGGCCTGGGTTGGAAGGGACATTAAAGATCATGTAGTTCCAACATGCTCAGTCTATAAAGAGGGTGAAATGAAGAGGAAGGGGGAGACGTTTGGAGTGATGGCATTTGTCTTCTCAAGTCATCATTACGTGTGAGGGTGCTATGCTCTCCTGGAGATCGCTGAACACCTGCCTGCCCATGGGAAGTGGTGAATTAATCCCTTGTTTTGCTTTGTTCATACATGTAGCTTCTGCTTTTCCTATAAAACTGCCTTTGTCTCAACTCATGAGTCTTCTGCCTTTTACCAATCCCACTCTCTCTCCAGTCCCACTGGTGGAGTGTGAGCAAGCAGCTGTATGGGGCTTGGCTGCTGGTTGGGGATAAACCATGACATCCATCCATCAGTATCAAGGATGGGTTGTTTTTTAACTCTGCATAGTTGCAGTTTAGAGATTAAAACACAAGAATGTAAAAATCCAAGCTATCTGAAGTTTCTGTAACATTTCCTCAAATTAGTTGCGCCAATGTTCAAGTCTTTACTTTCCAGGAACAAGGCAAATGCTTAACTGCAAAACATGCTCCAAATTAAAAATGAAGCACTAAATGAGAAACTGAAGAAGCGGAGAAACTAAAGCAGAAACTCAGGAAAAACGACTTTTCTCCGCTATCTTTCTGACCCACTTGAAGTAACTGAAGTTGTATCAACTTTGGTCTACACACAGTGGCTTTATTATTCCTGTCTTTGGAAAACTCTCTAAAAATCTCGTTACATGGAGCTACAAAGTCAAGTCATATCCAGCTTTATTATTCAGCTTCAGTATTCTAAAAACATATAGTTTAAAAATAAATGAATGTTAGTATGTCATACCTTGATCAAACTGTTCACAAAATTTAATACTTCCTCTTTTTTTGGTACGACTGGGAAATTGAACCACTCCAAAAGGTTACGAAAAAGCGCTTTTTCGTGGAGCAGATCAGCATAGGAAATCAAGTTGTGGTCTAGTTTAAACAGAATAGTTTTCAAAGATCGCTCTCTTATCTCTGTCAGTTCATGACCTGCCCAAAAAAAAGAGATTAAGACACCCATAAAATTATTTGACGTAACTTTTTTCTTATTTGGAGAAGCAGAATACTGCCAGAGATGCAGTGAAAAAAAGCCGGCTTATAAGCTGCTAGTATTATGATTACCAGGAAGGCAAATAGGATTACACACATCCGCAAGAACCTAACCAAGTGTGTTCGCATTATTATAAAGCGGTGAGACGTTGTAAGATACCCTGATATAATGCAGTGGCAAATGCGCCTCTACTCATATAACCTGGTGCCGGAACGTCCAGCAGAGTATGTTGTAGGTACGGAAAGCTGCCTCGGACTCACCAACCGGCCAAAAAACTACCCAAGCCCACCGAATCGAAAGGTGCCGTGTCTGAAGAAAAAGCCTTTGGCATTCCCTTATGGAAGCAATGTCCCCCTAGGGGAGCGCTGCCGCCCCCTCCACGCCTGCCGCGGGGAGCGGAGTGGAAGAGCAGCAGGCAGAAGAGCGGCGAGGGGCGGCGGAGGCCGGGCAGGGGCGGCCGGGCTCCGGCAGAGCAGCTCCGAGCCGCAAGCTGGCCCTGCCCGCAGCCCCGCAGGCGGTGGGGCCGGGAGGAAGAGGAGCCATTACCGAGCTTCCTGACGAGCGCCGACAGCTCCATCGCGCCGCGCCGCCCGCCCGCATTCAACCGCCGCGCGGACCCGCCGGCCGCCCGGCTGGAGGCCCCCGCGGAGCACCTCGGGAAGTGTAGTCCGCCCGCTTCCGCCCCGGGCCCGCCGCCCGGCCCTGTGCGCGAAGCACGCCGGGAGCTCTCATCGCCCCGCGGAGCGCCGGAGGGACCACAGAGAACTACAGTTCCCGTGAGGCCCCGCGCCGCCCGACCCGCCGCCAGCGGCGGGCCCGCGGGCCGAGATGGCGGCGGCTCCAAAGCTTCGGGTGTTTGCACCTACCTGCGGGGAGGGTGTGGCCAGGTGGGAGCCGCCTCTCCCCTCAGGCAACTAACCAGGGACAGGATGAGAGGACATAGCCTTAAGCTACGCTAGGGCGTGATTTATTCTCAGTACGGGAGGGAGACTACTAGAGAGAGGGCGAGGAGCTTTTTGCAAGCGCGTCTAGTGACCGGACAGGGGAGAATGACTTCGAACTGAAAGATGGTGGGTTTAGGTAAAACGTTAGGAAGAAATCATTTGCTGTGAGGGTGGTGAGACACTGGAACACATTGTCATGTGAGATCTTGTGGGTGCCCCATCCCTGGACGTGTTCAAGGACAAGCTGGATGGGGCTCTGAGGAACCTGTTCAAGTAGAACGTGCCCTGCCCATCCAGTGGGGTGGGAACTAGATTATATTTAAGGTCCCTTCCAACCCAAGCCATTGTACAGTTTTACAATTTCTGGTAATAACGGAGTGTTTGCTGATGTCAGTTTGATGAGTCTGACAGCGCCCTGGAAAATATCTCTTTGCTGACTCATGTAAAGCAAAGCGATGAGGGGGTGAAGTAGGAGTTGAATCATTAGAGAGTTTGGGTTTTCTTTTTTATGTAACCTAGACTCTAGGACTACATTATTTTGTCTATAATGCAGGGCAATTTGCAAAGGAGTTTCTTAAGCTCATACTAAAGACATGGCGCATTGTTGGTCATCTGATCTAAGGACTGATCTTAATTTTGACAATTTGTACTTGCCATCATAATTGGAAAAAATAAATTGATGATAGGTGGACAAATAATAGACATTGTGTGTATATGCTCGTGAATTTTTTTGCACGTAGCTGCAGGTGCAGAAAATAAGATGGCCTTATAATAGTCACAGGAGAGGAGTTTACTATGTATGGCAGGAGAAACTACATTTTTGTCAGCACCCAACAAAAATGTAAAGGTGCAGTCTAGTACATACAAATGCTTTCCAAAGGATATATGTCACTGCCCTCTCAGTTTGTGGCAAATTCTTTCTCCACATGGTCACCATAACTGTGCTACTCTTTCACATTAAACTCATGTTAATGTCCTCCATCTGCTCTATCAAAATTTCACTAAATTCTTTTGACTTTTACAATTCAAAACCGTCTGTCATTTTGCAGGACAGTATTTCTATCTGTAGAGCAATATAACAATGGGACTTTATTAAGCTAATTATTAAATGTACTGGCTTGCTGCAACAAGATTTGTTTAGCACAGGAGGCTGAACTCACAGGGGTCTATCCGTGCTTTTTCAAAAGCAATTACAAGAGAAGCATCTCTTACTGAGTAAAAATTCCTTTTAGCTGTGCACGATATGCTTGTTCAATGAAATATGAAGAGCTCTAACCAGATACACACTGGGCTACTCACATTTCCCCAAATAGGACTGGTGCGAACTTTATGTGACCCCCATGTGATACTTGTGATAACAATAAAATGAGTTTGTATCCAATCTCTGCAGCAAAGAGAAGGAATCAAAGAAGAAGGCATTTCCCAAAATAAAAGCATTTATTCAGGAGGAAGGCTCATCATTCACCTCTATAGGAATGTTCAATCCAGGTCTTTCTCGCCTCTTTGAATACGGTCAATCTACGCTGAACAAAAGTTTTCTCACGCTGTCTTCAGTGTTAGGTGTTTTAGCCCCTTGGTGTTAGGGGCTAAAAAAGCATTTCATAGAGGAGACACGTGCACTCTTCATTGCCAATATACTCTTGCACTGTAACTGTGGCCATTTTGGTCAGATTTTCTTAAACGAAGGCCTAATTAGGTTAAACTTTAAAAAATAACCATAACCTTGAAAAACAACTTCAGTTTTGCTGCTATTGTTTTAGAAACAATAGAAAAGAGATGATTGTTTATCCAAAACTGATCTAGGGGCATGCTGTATCAGCTGGTGCAATACACTTTATGCTATCATGGCTCAAGACTGATATTCAATTTAAATATTTTTATTGTTAGAAATAGAAGAGTGATATATTTAGGGGAAAGCATATATTTCTATAAAATAGTAACCAAACATGCACACACACAGAGAAAAAGGTTTACTGGATATTAAAAATGAAAAGAAATGGTGGATGGGCTCAATAATTATTGCTGGCATTATAAAACAACCTAAATAGGGGAAAATTAGTCTCTCATTACTGGGAGCACTGACTCCCTCTATGTCTGCATCTCCTGTTTTCGACTCACACTAGCAGCTCTGCTTTCCCTCTTACCTGTTTGTTTCCTTTGGCTTATATATTCCCATGACTGCTTCTGAAGCCAGTTTGACTTTTTCCTCTCCATTGACATTATTTAACATGTGTAATTCTTCTTCCCAGTATATTCTTACTGATCCACAGTTAAAATGTGTAGGAGTTTCACCACTGGGAAAATTAGTCACTGATCTCATTTACATTGTCCCTTGTTCCTTCCTTACTGCACTCTACATAAGATGAACTTTAAAGAGCTGCCTACTCCTGACTCCTCACAAGCTTGGTTTCTATAATTCAAATAACTTTTTTTTAATATCTTCTAAGTCAAATAGGTTCTATCTCAATAAACCAATGAAAGGTGGACAAGCAGTGGATATTGCTGTGCGTCTGTGTGCATGACATTTTACCATGTAACTGCAGGTGCATAAATGAAGATGGTTTTATAATTCTCACAGTTTTGTAGAGGTTCTCTTACAAAAGCCATCTTTTAGCACTTTCAATATAGGATGTGCCATAATTTTAAAATTCCCTTCTTTCAAATGTTATACAGAGACAGGAGCTTGAAAAACTTTTTCTGAGTTTTTTAAGGAGTTTTCAGTCTCATTTTTATTTATTCTGTGACTCATTCATTACAGGATGAAGTCTTATTATCTCTGCATCCTTTTTTCAAAGCTGTCTATTCATAACATATTTTTCCTTCTTTACTGTTCTGACTTCTGTCCTTTTACATTCCAAAAGTTCTCTGAAGATCAACATATCAAAGACTCTATCTGACAGGGCCTTGATACCATTAGTGATAATATCTTTATTGTACTTCTGAGCTTAACTCTTGCAACTTCCAGTTCTCTGGGAATTTCCTGCTGTCTGGCTTTTCACCTATCTCAAGGAGCAGCAACCGAACAAAGAAATATCAGGGCATGTCAGATGCAAAAAAAACCCATAAATTCCCAGTAGCTCTCTGATAGGAACACCAAATAGGGACTACGATGCCCAGACATCACTGACTGCTATAGTTAAAATTAACTTTGTGAAGTGCCAGCTGAAAGAAGATTGCCAAAAGGAAGGACAGAAAGCAAAGAGATCAGAGTGTTGGGAATGGAAGGGGGCAGAAATTGACAAGAGAGTTGAGATGAGATCTTCCCCACATAAGAAAATTATCCTTGCATGTTAATCTGTTTCTCAGTCTGCCTCTTAATTTGTTTCAGGGTCAGTTTAAAAGTATAATTTCTGACCCTGAAAGCCTTCCTTGCTTGCTCTCACCCCAAGCTTTCTCATACTTTTCTATTCACTAGCTACTATTGGTAAAAAAATACATCAGTATCTGAAATTAAAAGCAACAACAGCAACAAACAAACAAACAAGCGTCCAACTATTGGTTATCTATGTATGCAGTCTGTAGTGGGTGGATTTATTGCACATGGACAGTAAAGACAACCCGGACGTATACAGTAGCTGTGTATTTATTGCTTTAACTGAGTACCAAATTCCTGAAATTAATATTCTAAATCAGTAGAATGATAGCAGTTTTGTAAAGGTTTTCTTTTAATGCCAGTGAAGCCACATGTATAAACCCTCTCTGTTTTTTGAGATTTCTGCAGCCAAGAATAGCATGTAATTATTGCATTATCTTAAAGTTTGTGACATGATCTCATCAGGTACTTTAATGTAAATTCCTGAGTTTTACTGCTTCTAAATCAGGTACAAAATAACAAACCAAAATATGTGTTAGAAGTGTTTGTATTTGCAGCAGAGCAGATGCACATTTGGAAGCTCATTTATGATATTATTAATTTATTTTTTATATATTCTTCCCTAGTGAGACTTTCTAATTTCTCTGTTTTCCTATTTAATTTCCATTTAGCTGGATCTATCTTCTGTGCTAAATTGCGTATGCAGATATGCAATTGATTTATAGAGTGGTGCAGAAAAAACAGTTGCAACTAAATAATAGCTAGACAATTTAATTTCATACAGATTATTGTCTTTGGTGAGTCAGTCAATATCAATATGAATGTCTACCATGAACTGCAAAACAAAAGGCCTTCAAGAAACCTAAAGAGAAAAACGAGAAAATCTTTCTTCCATGATGTTTGTTTAAAACCTATAAAAACACATTTTTGTGGGTGATGAACTGGCAGAATTTGTTGGTACAGGAGGTTAGGCAAATTAATGTAGAACAGGCCCATAGACACTGGAAGCACTGGCAGAAATTAAACCAAACATTGGCTTGTTTGGGGTTTTTTGGGTCCTTTTCCAAAATGAAAAGGCTGGATTAAATGGCCATGAATTGAATCTGCATCCACTTCACAGAAAGAGCTGGCAATGCAATGCCTAATGTACATAACTGCTTTGCTTCACCTGAGGGCATAGTGCATTGCACAGAAGTTTTGTCTCAGGGCACATAATTGCCACAAATATTTTCTTTTTTATGAACAAGTTTATGGTTATGTCATTTAAAATTAATAAACCACTGATAAAATCTTAGATGTTATTAAAACATCTAGCATTTTAGTTTGTATCAGGGCACTTCTCTACTACTTTTATATAATTTAAGACATGGTTTACTGCATTTGCTTCATAAAGACAGTTTATTCTAAAGGGACCTGCTTCTGTAGTTTATTGCTTGGATAATATTAAACATCTGAAGATGCTCTATAGTTCTGGGAAAGAGTATATTCTTGAGAACTATAAAATTGTCATGGGGGTTACTCTTTTTTACTAATATTAATGCTGTACATCATTGCAAAGGATAAAACCATTTAAGTAATAAGTTTCTGGATTTGGAAGATATTCACATTTTAGCCCACATTATGACATTTTGTTTTTATTCTGATGTAACTGTAATTAAATTACCAAGACTAAGTCAAAACAGGAAATAATTTCCTAAAATACTGATGGAGTAGTCATTTTGTATCATTAATTTATGGACTTTTAAAAACTTTGGGTGACATTAATAAAGCTCAATATAATTTTGAATATTATCACTGTTAATTAGTAATAATAGTATCTGCAAGCTAAGTGATGCTCTTTATTTACTTCAGAAAGTGTGTTTTGCAAACTCATGTTATTACCCTACACACCTAGTCATTTTCACAAGCTTGGCCATTATTTAACTTCAGAAGGAAAAGAAGGCAGTGTTTAGTGCCTCACATTTATTGCTTTTCTCCAATGTTACTCTTCCTTTAGAATTAATAAATAGCCAAAAATGGTGCCAAAAGAAAGAAGAAATGAGATTCTGTATCCAACCAAGATTCTTGTGCTTTCAAGAATCTTCCACATTTTTCGAAATTATGGTTCTCATCACACAAAAGAGAGGTGGCCTGCTCTTCATGCATGAGGCTTGCATGCTTTGAACACTGTAGATTCACATCAGGCAGAACTGACAAGAGGAAGAAAATTACTGAAGCAACTATAATAGTGTCAATTACGTCCTGGCTTGAGTAGGGCACAATTTCTCAAAAGACATACTCGAACAGCAGTGATTTGACTGGAGATACAGTTGGAATTATATACTTTATGTTCTTAACTTTTCTAGCTTTTGAAAAAATGTTGAAAAAACAATAGTCATAAGTTGAAATATTTGACAGTCAAGTTAGATGCTCTCTGTCATATAATCAATTCAAAAGAAATATACTGGAAAAAAATTTCTGTAATGAAGATCATAAAAATTACAAAACTATTGGAACTTCTATCTTAAACACAGTTTTGAACTGATGTATGCATGCATTGCAAATTTAGGCTTATTTTTCATAACTTTTTATAGACTTATAAATATTGTGTCTAACACAGATGTGATTTCTAGATTTCTCATGTGACTTTCCTTTGAAACTGGATCTTGGACTCCAGGTATATTGCAATACCATTCTTTGACCTCTAAGTATTGCTGTTGCTGTTTCATTTGTTGCTGCATGCTTTTATATAAGCACAGTAACTTTTGGAGATTAATACTGCACTTTGATCAGTTGATGTTTGTGAAGACAGCAGAAAAATCACATGGCTTGTCATTGCCCACAAATCTGACATCATGACATCTGCAAGAGCTGTAATTGCCTGAATGTTCTTGGACAGTAACATGAACAATTGTGAGACTTCTCAATTTTTTGGCAAGCTTTCAGAGCTTGTTAAGACAATTAAACAGTCTTGGAAAAATGTGTACATTTTTTAATGACTACAGATCTTAAAGATATTTGTTGCTGATAATTTCATCTGTAAATTGATCTAACTGATTTTATATAATTGTCATTCAGTTTTATTCCCTACATGTTTTCCTACTCAGCCTCATATCTCTCTTTGAATTGCTAAAAATTGAAGACTGTCTGCTCGCGTGCTTTGAATGGCAGCTCTTAGATATCTTTTTTTTGATCCTGTAACCACTTTGTCAAAAGCATCATACTCAAGTTCACCTGTAGCATTTGTATATTGTATGCAGAAAACCTATTTTCTGTACTAAACTTCAGTTCTGTCTTTAAACAGGCATTTTTCCAAATATCCTGAGAACATTTTTCAGAAGTCAATGTAAAAATGTAACCATATGTATGCCTTCACCTAGTGATATTTTCTTAGTGAACTGACAAAAATAAGTTTTAGCTAATGTCACACTGCTAAGTCAGAATAGCTGCCAAGCAGTGAGCTGGATGGACTGTGTTCTGCCTCCAGAATTAGCCACCGGGTTGGTTATTAGCAAGATCAAGTCTCTGCAGTTTTCAGTCCCAGTAGGCAATGAATGACAGAGAGCAGAGGGGAAATGGGCTCGTTTGCAGGTAGCTGAATGCACTCTATTAATGTACTGGCATGTGTAGCCTGAGAGAATAAATGAAACATGGATAGAGTGACACCCAGCAGAGCTGCCAACCTGTCATTTTTACTTTATTTTTTTCTGATCATAATTTCACCAGGTTAACATGGTAAATGTAAACCACAGAAAATACAGTTGGACTCAGTGAAGAAGAGGTCATATATTAGAACACTGAAACTTCATTATCAACGCTATTTAAAAAGGCAAAACTAACCCAGCACCTATGTTTCACCAGAATTATGGGTTTATATTTTTTTTTAATTTTATTATTAAATAAATATATTTATTATTATTTTATTATGTGTATATACATCTGTATAAGTAACACAAGAAAAAGATTTTCACTACACCTCTCTTCACCTGTCTCTGATTTCCAACTTCTTTTAACTGTAATTCTGCCACGGCTGCCTAAAGGAGTCAGTTGTCTGATGGCCTGCATTATCCAAGGATTTATTTTCAGATATAGGCACTTTTAAGGGATGTTAATAATCTGAAGTATTCATGAGCAAGAAAATTTGGAAAGCTTTATGCTATTATCAATGAATTGGTTTTCAAAGTGTAAAATGACAAAAAAATATATTTTTTCAATCCTTGCCAATGCCTTTTTTTTGTTTCATATAGGAACACTTTATTAATAGCATCCTAAAGATACAAGATATATGACACATGCGGGGCTAAAAATATTTTTATTCAGTACTGAATTCTTTACCATCTTAGTTCACACATTCATCTATAACTACTAGCAAATATCATGTAAAATATGCATATTTGGATGAAACAGTGATAAAACTATATGATGTTTTAACTTTAATTTTTTCATAGAAAAGTCATTCTGTTTACAGGTAGTATTTAAATGTTCTGAACCCCTATGTTTTGTGAAGAAGAATACACTGACATTTTAATGAATAATGTAATGGTGGCCACTAGAAGAGCTAGCACTGTTTTTGTCGGACAATGTTTCTCTTCTTCCTTTTATGGAACAAAAGACTGCATTTCATTACATGATGATATGTTTGAAAGTTTTTTGTCTCATTTTTTAGCTTTGATCTGGTTTGTGGGCTTTTTGTGGGTTTTTTTGGTTGTGGTTTTTTTGAGATTTAATTCCTGTATATTGAATGTAGGATGTAGCAAAAGGGCCACCTAGCTATATATACCTTCCCATTGCTAATGTCAGGAGCAGAGGAAAGAGTATCTCGGTTATATGTATTGCTTTGTTCACTGCCTGAAGGAAGCAGATGTCTACTTATCTCTGAGAGAGACATTTGTCACAAAAACATGCCTAGAAATTATCTTGTTTCCGCTAGGCAAATATTCTCCACAAATACTGGAGGGCACCTGGATTAGACAGGTGTAGAGAGGTTCAGCCAGCCTAAAGGACTTCAGCAGGTCTTTTAATAAGAAGGCTGTATCTGATGAATGTGAATACTGTTTCCAGTGCCACTAAGTCTCTTTTTACAATTTAATTAGCTTTACAATTAGAAAATAACTAGTTTCACTTAGAATCCATTTGAGCTGTGTGACCCTTTCAGAAAGCAGTGTGTGGATTCTTTGGGACTAGTGCTAGATAATTGTTTGTCCAATACGAGCCACAGATCTCTTTTTTAGATCTCAATCTTGTAATTCTCTCAAGTCAGGGGTCTATTACTGGCTCTCACTTTAGTAGAAGGATGGCTGTGGGCTCATATCACCTTGCCATGTATGGATTAAACAGCATTTAGGCGGTGATGCTTCAAAGTGAGAGGCTTGGTCTCTGCTCTTCCCGGATTTCTCTTTTAGCTGCAAGCAACCCATTTAACCGTCTGAAAGCTGTATCACTGTGCAGCTATGTCTCAGTGAAATGACAAGCTCTTGGCTAGCATTTCTCCAAAAGTGTATGCAGAGGAATGAAGAAGGATAGCATATTCTTCTGTTTCCTTATTTTGCTTTGTTCAGAACTTCATCTGTTTCATCAGGACCTGACAAAAGTGATGACAGAAACTTGATTAATGGCAGGCAGCAGCCTTGACAGGGTTCAAGCGATGATGCTGTTTGTACCCAGATGTCAGCGGAGATGCGCTGGTGTGGGAGAGGGCGTGCACAGCTCTGCTGAGGGCAGCAGCAGCTGCTGTGTGTGCACTCCCAGCACAACAGGGAGCAGAGCTGGGAACTGCTATTAGCATACAGCTCATCTTCCTCGCTAGCATGAGGTCAAAACTGCAATCTATCCCCAAATTACTGCTTGATAGGTTGTACACTCCAAAATGACATGATCCTGCTCTGCTTCAGCAGCAGCATATTTCTGCCCGAAGACCAGCTGCAGCCTCACCGCTGTGTGTTTATACACACCCACTAGCTGACATGTGGTTTTCAATGCATGCCAACTAATGAAAATAAGTTTTATTGAAAATTTTTATTTTTTGTTTTGTTTTGTTGGTTATGTTTTTAAAGATAATGTTCTAAAAATTAAGAGATATAAGTCACCCCTCTGTGCAACCAAGCCAGTACACAAAGGACTTTCAATGCAGGACAAGACTGGTTTTTTTTGCCCTGAGGACTGACATACAACAGAAGCACAACCTGGGAAAGTGGGAGAGTCAGCTGTGTGAAAGATAGAAGCATGATTCAGCAGTCACATCAGAAGATACTCAGAGACAGAAGAAAAGTTATCAACCTCTATTTTGTTACTAGGTGTGTTATCACAACTGACTGTCTTCAGTGGGAAAGTAAAAAAAGAAAAAACAACAAAGAAACCCCCAGAAGCTGGTCATTATCCCTTGAAAACATTTTTCTCATCTATTAAGCCAACAATTGTCTTTAGTTCATTCTGCAATGTTTCAAAATAGTTTTTCAAAATACCTTATGCATATCCAGACTCCTGCTTTTCCTTCTACATCTAGCCATCACTGATGCAAGCAGCAAAACCTGGGACACCTGGCAAAGAGCAATATAAAATTTACTCCCAGTCCATAGTAAGAAGGAAAATTGATTTCCTGCATGTCCTCTTGAGGAATATTAAGAGAAAATTTAATGAAGTAAATGACTTCACTGGTACAGTAGCTATCTTAAGACAAAGTACTAAAGAAAGCAATGCATGACCTGTAACACTAACAAAAGAGAGGATATAAACATCCTTTAGCTCCTCAAAATCTGTAGATTTTTTGCAAAGCATCTTTTTAAACACAATATGATGAATTAGGGCTCACAGTTTTCATAAGAAGCTAACAGAGCTAGATATTTCAATCCTGTTAACAATAAGGGACTGGACATTCAGTGTTGCTAGGCAGTTTTGCAATATCCACATCCAGAAATTACGAACGAATGAAAGTCTAGAAAGTCTTCCAGCTCATTTTTGAATTAAAGACAAAAATGTACTGTCTAGTATTTATGAAGGTTTTATTTAGCCTATTTCAAGTATTTGACTTCTGTAAATATTCTGAAGTTTGGGGGTTTTTTTTACTTTATATATATTTTAGTAAAGATAAATCTTTTTCTCTGCATTCCATTTTACATGCTTACATTTTCATTCCTGACAGACAACAGACTCTGATTCTAACACCTTCTATATATTTATCACTGGGTAGCATGTTGTTTGTCTCAAACCTTCTTCCCCTGTGCAATTTCTATATGTATTCCTTTTTATTCATTTTCTTAAAACATCAGTTTCTAGAAGCTTTTCTGTCTCTAAAGAAATTCAGGATTAATCAATGTGATTTTCAAGCTGTAGTAAAAAAAAATGCATAAAAATGCAAGCCCACTGACATCACTGCAAATTGCACACCAGCCTAAGGTGTATATTGGTCATTTTTCAAAAGGAACTTAGTTTTTTATTCTTAGGATCTTAGTTTTCCTCTTTAACATTTTGCTGGCCTTTCAGAAAAATAGAACTGTCAAATCCTGATATCAAAATGCTAGGGCTCAGAACGGAGAGAGAAAAATATCCCTCAGTACAATTCAATTCCAAAATATTTTTGGTTTATATTTTATTCAGATCAACTCAGAAATAATTTAAGCAATATTTTACAACTAATTTTAAAAATGTTTTCTGGATCTGAGGTCTTATATGATAAACATTCATGCTGAAATTGTTTGACAATTACTAGCTTCAAAAAGGGAGCTAAGTAGGGTGACACTGAGATAACCCCATCTGTTCTGCTACTTCTAAGATAAAATGATATATTACAATAAAATATACAGCTACATTTACAATTCTTTCTGAGAAAATGAGCAGTAATTCACTACTGAAGAAATTCCACTGACTTAATAATCTCTGCAGGCTTGTGCGCTCTCTGAAAGAGTGCCACTAGAAATCCAGAAAGATCCTGTTACTTAAATATTTCATCACAAGTTATTTGTTATGGATGTGACAGTTTTAATAGTTAGCACAGCAAGCTATCTCATCCAGCAGCACTAAAACGTCCCTTTCTAGAAGAGACTCAGTCCTCAAGTGTGGAAGATATTTAAGTAAAACTTGCAGGAGTGAGGGTGCACAGTCACAGGTGCTTTAAGCTTTAAGCTTTTTCACTGTTATTAAGGAATCATTTTAGTAGTTTTCTCTGCTTTAAATTGGTTGAGAAGAGTTGAATACAGCTATTGGCTGTATATTTGCCAGGGAGCAAGTACAGGAGGGGATGCCAGGGAACCACATCCTAGCTATGGTCTCATGCAGAGTCCTGAGTTTTAAGGAAGCCTCAGGGCTCAGCTTAGTATTTGGTCAATTTAGGAAATACTTGCATCTCCTAAGCTTTCAACAGCATTACAAAATTACCTTGGAATTTGAAAGAGTAGCGAGACTTCCTCTTTAGATGAAGCATCCCACACTGGGCAAAGCTTTAAATAGATTACCAGGTTTAGATAGAGTGTGCATGCAGATGTTGATCAGGTATGATAAATCCCATCTTTGTATCTTTCCATGACACAAATACAGCTAGTGAATTTTTCTCTCTGTGTTACTCTTTGTTTAATCTGAGATGTTAACATTGCAAATTTTTGACTTTGAAAGACTCTAAATACTTTTGAAGTTTCAGGCTGCAGTTGTAAAATGGAGTTTTCTAAAGCTGACGCTCATTCTTTTGATAACACATGAGTCAGAGAAGAACATAGACATGAGCTTCTTGCCTGTAAACTTATATTAATAGAACTTCCTTGTTTGAGAAAATTGTTCATAACATTAAAAAAAAATACTGGCCCAGATGAAGTAAGCACTCTTAAGTGCCCGGGTGTGACTAGTTTTGGAAATAAAAGGTATTGATATTAGAGATAGCTCAGCAGTGTATTGAATAGCTGCAATGAACAGTGCAGCATTTCAGGATGCATTTTAGTGCTTGTTCCTGGCAAATGGCATGGAAAAAATTATTGTAAAAAATAGAAAGATACAACAAGGCACTTTGGATTTTCAGATATACTATGTCGTATAGTAATAAGTTACACAATTTTAACTGGTAGTTTGGTTATAACATTATGACAATTAAAGAAAAAAAAGTATCCTCTAAGGAGTGATGAGCTATCTAATTACAACCAAAACAGATAGAAAATATCTATGCCTAAATTGCTATTTTATTTGCATAAAGAGGAGCAGATCAAATTTTTAAAGAAGGTCAAATTTTTGAAGAAAGTCTGACCCTTAGCTGGGATAGAGGCCCTCAATGAAGGCGAAAAATTCAGTACTTTTATAGTATACAGTATATTTTGCCAAAACACTGGGGAAGATTTACAATTGTGTGGATGAGTTTATCTCCATGCATCACTGAAATTGCTGGGCCTGTGGCTTGAAACACTGGAAGGGTTAGCTATTAAACATAAGAAAGAGAAAAAGGAGATAAATATATGGTCAATCATATTCATAATAATACACTTCCTTATATTACTAGTTGTATATTATAAATTTTAAAAATCAGAAGTCCCAGTATTTGTTCTTCCTCTTCCTATTTTTACATAGAAATTAATATTCTAAAATTCCTGTAATTTTCTGATTTGTAAAATGTCCATTGGAAACCCTAAACATATGAGAAGATCCTAAATAGTAAATCCCAATGACTATACTGAACTACATTTATATAACTGAAACCGGAAAAAGTTCCCATTGATTTTCACCTAAAACTTTTCATGCAAAAGAGAAGGAGGCCTAAAAACATTGGTAGTAAGCAAACTGGTTATAAGCCTTTCAGTGGAGACTTATTACCTGTACTCTACTGCATATTACATGTAATAATTCCCATACACATAATTTCCCATAGTGAAAAGACATCAAGATTTGAGGACAGGAAGACTCAGGAAAACAGAAATTTGGTTATCTTAATTTGTTACCTTACAGATTATGTAACTCATTTGTTATGCAAAAATGCTCCATGTCCCCCCCCCCACACCAATGTGCCATCAAATTTTGGAATTTTTTCCTTTATGATTAACAACATAAAATAAATTAATTTTTCTTTTACATGGAAATGTCCATAATTTAAAGTCAAACTTGAAGGGATAAATGCTACAATGATGCTTGGCTCAGAATCCATGAAGTTCTGTATAATGAAAGTTATTTGATAAACAACTGCTGAGTCACAGAAAATTATGCAAATTATATACAGAATGAATTTATGAGATCAAACAGCCCATCTCTTGGCTGTTACATGACAGTTTTTTACACTCTCTAGTAAAAGCCACTTTGCTATCACCAAAAAGAGGAGTTAATGTAGTCTGACTCCCTCTACTACAGATTTTGCATTTAAGTGGCTATAACAATCATGCTTAAAATTTTGCTATTTGAGGTTAACTCCAAAACTACTAGTGTCCTCCTACCTGCTTCCCCCAATTTAATATAGTTTAAATTGTTTTATTCATGGCACAGCACACGCCCTTTCTGAAGATACTGGGATTTTACAGCATTTGAACCAAAAATACTCTAAATAAAATGCAACACCAAAATCAATCAATGCTGTTGTTTTAATCATATTTAATTGTCTTTAAGTATGCCTTATGAAAAAATAAAACATGAATAAGCATCTAAATGGCTGAATTGAAATATACTTGCTTCTCAATGTAAACTTTCTTTTTTTTTTCTTTTCTTCCTCTCCCACCTGGGGCTTTAACAGCTTTGAACCTCCTGTAAAACTGAGTTCACACCTTTTCCTTCTTTTTCTCTGCAGGCTTCTCTCTGTTGCTTCTTGGGAGCGAGACTCTCATTCCTCCTCCAAGGACTGGCTCATTTATTTTTAGATACCTCTGCTATTAATGCCAGCAGGTGTGGACAGCTGGGAAAATCGATGCTAACTTCTTGTTTCTTTCTTTGTGCTCAGTCTATTGGCCACTGGCATGGATAGTAGTGTAGTTGAGCTGCAGCAAGGACTGTCCTAAATGGCACATTGCAGCAGATTTGCATGAATAACAGTAACAAGCAGTGAAGGCTCACAAATGGCTTTGTTTGCTAATTTGTAATGTGGAGGTCAGATATAATGGAATCTGACCTCTGAGGGTAAGAGGAATTGCCCATATGCTGTTCCCAGATCCAGAAACAAAAGCTCTACACATAAAGTGAAACTATTGTTAGACCGCTGTTACATGGAGAACACTTGATTCTTTATGTCTTTGTTTGTTCTGTAAGCCATTTTCTCAAAACTTGGTTACATTGGTGCAAATTGCAACCACGATCTGCTCCAACTTGGAAGCTCTGTCTCCGCTGAGATTTAAAAAAAATAAAACAACAACAAAAAAAGGGACAAAATTGTTAGAGGAATTTCTACAGACCAGCTTTTTGGAAAATACTTTTTAGTTTGAATTCATATTAACTGAAACCCTATTACTCAAATCAGAGCAAACGAGTTGAAGGTTATAGAATTGTTTATAGAATTTCAACATCAGAGGACATAGTCAGTGACACAACTGTAATTATCAAAGTGTATCTATACTGAGGAAAAGAAAATTTTTTCGTTTTACAAAGCTAACTTCAACTAACTGAACACTAAAATTGACTGAGAGTCACTTAAAATTCAGAACAAATCTACAGATTATTTGGGTATTCAAACATCTGTGAATTTGTTGGTGAACTGCTCTGAATTTATAGTTCTTGATTTGCTGATAGAAGAAAAAAGGTTGTTTCATTTTCATACATTGCCCTTAAGGTATCTTGAAATAGGTGAATTTTTTTTCGAGAACTTTTGGTTTAACCTAAATATTTTACAGGCCATTATTCTAATTTTTAGGTAAGAATCACCTAGAATAATATTTTTTAAATAAATAATGAAGTTTGAATATCAAGGCTCATAAAATTGCATGTTTTTATTTTAACTTGGTTGATTATGTCCTTGTTTTTTCTGTATAAGTGAAATAGAATACCATTTTGCTTATCATCTGTATGATTATATAGATTAGACCTTTGATTTAATATAATAAATTCAGATGTCTCTGTTTCATATGGATAGTCCTGGACTTTATTTTGTATATTACTATTAAAAAGATTTTACCATGGTCTTTGAATTAGCTTTTTCTATTATGTGTGTTAGGGTATGTGGACAGTTCTTTTCTTTCCTGTTTTCTTACGGAGAATATAGATTGGACAGAGAGAGAGGACTTGTCAAGTCTGTTCAGCCTTTAGATCCTTCAATACGAAAGCTGCTTTTTCCGAGAAGCTTTTAGGTTTACTTTGAATTTATGGATAAATCCTTTGGATTTAAGGATAAGGGAAGCTTACCTCCGTTTAATATGCTAAATATGACTGGGAAAAAATTTAGCTATTAGCAGCCTATTTGATACTTACATTAAATAATTCAGTGTTTAATAATGGAAATCGTACCCGGACCACAGGCACTGATTCCCTTGGCAAGGTTTTCCAGCAGGTACTTGAGCACTTGTATCATAGCGAGGGGCATGACACACAGGACGAATTTGCTGCCCTTTTTATTAAAGTTACACCATCGTGCTGAGAGGCAGGTGAGGGACATGAGTTATTTCATACATGCAGAATGAAAAACAAGCTGGTTAAAGGCAAAAGGCTGGCTCATGCTTTAGCTCAGACTGAATGGGCCTTTGGCTGCTTCTCTGCCACCCCAAACAGGGCCTATAGGAACTATGGAGTTGTTATGAACTGAGCCTTTTTCCTGTTGCTGTTTCGCACCTCTTCCAAGGCAACATTTTTATAAGTCCCTTCAAATGAGAGTGAGTCTGAGTGATTATCCTGACCTTCCCTGTGTCTGAATTTCAGATGTTGAGCATCTACACATCCTTACCCCGTCTTACCTGAGGCTGGAGATGCTCGGGGATGCCTCAAAATCTGGTTGTACGTGTTATCCAAATCCGAAGATGGCCATGCCCAAACTGAGGAGTCCCTTATCGAGTACTGTGCATCTCACTCATGTGAGATCTGTAGAGCTGACACCAGCACTGGCTGTGCTCCTCAGGTTTTAGTCCTATTGCTGATCTGTTCACTCGTGTACCGCTGACACCCTGGAGCATCAGGTCCCAGCTTGTGTTTGCTTTTAGCTAAGGGAGCACTGAAGCAGCGTGTTGGGCATAGGTGCCCAGGTTTTTGGCACCTGGGGGCTGCAGTTGTGGCCTCTGTGAGAACAGAACAGCGGCTGCCCCACACCACACAGAATTCCAGCTGGCTGCAGCCCACCCACCGCAGGGCACAGCTCAGCCCCACAGCCACAATAGTGGCTCCTCCGGGAAAGTGTATTTAGGAAAGGTTAAAGATGCTGCACAGAAGCTCTGAGAGAGAGAAGAGAAAATGTGAGAGAACCAGTGCTGCAGACACCCAGACAAGAAAAGGAGGGGGACGAGGTGCCTCAAGTCCCAGATCAGAGATTCCCTCCTGTCCAAGAAGACCATGATGATGCAGATTGTCTCCCTGCAGCTCATGGATGACCTCCCCCTTCAGAAGGCAGCCGTGCCCTGAGAGAGCCCACATAGGAGCAGGCTCCTGGCAGCAGCTGCAGCCTGGGGTGGGGGACCCATGCTTGAGCAATATCCTCCTGAAGATTGTACTTCGTGGAGAGGACCCATGCTGCAGTAGTTCCTGAAGGACTGTGTCACATGGGAGGGTCCCCATACTGGAACAGGGAAAGAGTGGGAGGAAGAAGGAGCAGCAGAGGAGCTGTTATGAACCTCTGGCAACAGGGGAGGATATGGAGGAATGACTCAAGGAGTTGAGCCTGGTAAGAAAGGAGGAGGCATAGGGGGTGATATTTTCCATTTTGTCTTTGTTTCTCACAATTCTACTCTATTCTTATAAGATAATAAAATAAATTAATAATAAGCAAGTAATTTCTGTTTTCCTCATAGCAATTATTGGTGAGCAATCTCCCTGTCCCATGAACTTTTCCATCCAATTTTCTCTTCCTGTCCTCTCCAGGAGAGGGAGTGAAAAAAGAGCTGGGTGGGCACCCAGCAGTCTGCCAAGGTCAAGCCACCACAGGCAGTCAAAGAAGTCTGTATCCACAGTAACTCATCAGATTAACTTTCATTTAAGAACAACTTCTTGCAGGAATGCTGGATATTACTTTGCCATTGTAGTTTTCCTTTGGAGTACCACAGTGCTAGATTTCTCTGCCTATCTGTATCTGTGTACAATCATCCCATAGATCCAGGAATGGCTTAGAATTTGTAATATAAGGCAACCTCTGTGCTAAGATACATGTCTTCTGAAGAAATATCCAGTTTCTAGGTACGCATACTTCTGATTTTTTTTGCATTACCTGAAAGTGGTATATATTTTAAAAACATGAACATTATTTCAGTACCTTGCCTCTTTTGTAATGTGTAGAGCTTCTTAACCCAGTCCTATGATTACAGCAAAAGTAGCATGCAGAGCTTAAATGGGCTTTTAGATATCAAAAAATGCAGGAAGCTTTTTGCAGCTTCCAAACATTAAAGTCATTACCAAAAGCATGCTTGGATGAAACTGTTGGTTTTCTGAATATAGAGAATTGCAAATTCTGTTAAAGACCTATCTTCCTGGTATATGTGATACTAAGAGAATTGCTTTATTTGTTTCAGTGTTTATTCTCACTCAATTTATATAAAGAAAAACACAAAGGCACTGAAAGTCAGTTTGTGGCAGCAATTTTCAATAAAATGGGTGATGATGTGAGAAGAAGGATTAAACATTTAGATAATATCTTTGACAAAGGACAAGCACAGTACAGACAGTCATTACTTATATGAATTTTCAGAAGGAAAAAAGCATGATGCTGTGTTCTCAACACTGAAGGAAGTACAGAGGTACGATTTCTCCTGTCTGACTGATGGTTCCTGTTTTGAAATTATTCCAAAGCTGTATCCTCATTTTGTGTCTTAGGCACTTCATCAGTGGGGCGAGCAAGAAATTAAAAAAGCTTCTTCAGCAAAAGAACAATTTTCTCTAGCAATTTTGAAGAAGCCATGAGAAGTTCTGTTAAAAAAAAAACAAAAACAAAAGCAAACAAAGAGCCAAAAACCTATGAAATGGCCAGCTGATGAACAGAGAAAGCAAATGGTGTCTGGGTGACTGGAGATTACCAACTCAGCCAAGACTTCTTTCCTGGTCTGTGGTACCACTGATTTCATACTCATGTCTGATTCTAATGTTCCTCCTAACTTTCCTTTTCCCACTGATGGGCTTTCTCCAGATGCCACTCCTCACAGTGCTTAATGCAAATGATGGTTTCTGAAATGGAAAACTTTCTGCAATGATCATTGCCATGCAATGAGAAAATACTGTCACAAACTCCCCAGAGAGAAAACAAAGAAACTCACTCTGTAGCAGCATCATCTAACAGAAAGTGACCTCTTCCAGAAAGCAGACTGAGGGTGTCGGTTTATCCTCTTTTCATTACTACCTTGACAGCATGTGGAAAAGAAAATATTTATGATTATAATTACAAATATGATTTTGAACATGGTCAGATAATAGTGCTCTTAAATTCTTAATATTACCACTTTAGAAATGAAAACAGCATCCTTCTAGAACAGATAGGAAAACCGCACAATTTTGCGAAGTTTCCTGGCTACAAAATTTTGTGATAATATTTTACAATTTTGCAGAATCAGCTCTCTTTTACTATATATTTCTTTAAGATGGATGATATAAATTAATTTGGAATAAAGTAGACTTCCTGTAAAGATTTAAGGACTTTTCTGCACCAAAATCTGCCAATCACTCAGTTTCTTTGCCTACAAAATACCTAACTGCAACTCTTGAATCTGTTGTGAGGAAAGCGGGTATAGCTGTTCGGAAATAAAGTGCTGAGTAGCTTGATTCTATGCTTCTAGACAGTTAAAAAAAAATAAAAAATCAAGCCTTATTTGGCCTACACTGTGAAACTTTTCCCACAGTTTTGTAAGAACTGACAAGGTCACAGCCCGAGGTAATATGGTTGCCAGATGTCACACCATTAGTTACAGTCTTAAACAGAATAGGTATAAGTAGGGAGAAGCAAGACTTAAAACAACTCTTATATGTAATGTTATAACTGTTAATATGTAATGTTTTTTCTGCCAACACTCTTCCAACAATGTAAGTGCTATTTCTTATTTCATAGTGTTAGGTGTGTCTCAGTATTTTTATTTAACAGAAATTAAGTATTTAATTCAATTTATAGTTGAGAAAAACTGTAGCCTGTTTATCCCATACAAACTGTGTTTTTAATTATCAAGCTTTTCACAAGAAAAAAGCCTTTGACCACATCAGATCCCACCAGTGACCTACGATTTCTTTGAACTGAATATTTGTGCAATCACTTTCAGATATATTTGTTATCCATTTCACTTTAATATAGCGGGTTCAACAGAAAGTACTTTTTTTTTCCCAAGCAGGGGCAATAATTTTTTCAGAACACCTCTCTTACTTTTGAAAGTCACTTTTGATACTGGGCTGCACATAAATCATTGCCTCACTTCATTGGCTTTTGATGCACATTTTCTAAAGGTCATTCTTCACAGAATGAATGCTGTATATCTTTAGTAAGTGTTAGTTGTTCTGAAATTTTCAGAGAAACTGGAAAATTGCAAGTAATTTTCTATACTTTGCTTTTGTTCAGCTTGTCTCTTCTGGACTGTGTATTCTTATTTCTCAAGTAAGGTTTAATACAGGGAATTATTTTATCTAGTAAAAGTTTTCTAAAAGTTACTCTGCTTTAAAAAACAAAGATACACTTACTGAAAAGAGTAGATCAGGTTTTTTTTCTATAAGAAAATTAGTGATGCAGTAAGAAGAAACTAATGTGTACAGAGAAATTAAGGTATGTGGGAAATATAAATATTTATATATATATGTCTGTACATGTGTTTGCAAAGAAATGCTGTACTTTGGAGTGCTGTATTCAACTCATTGTGTGCATCTGCTTACACAGGTGATGGGATAAAACCCCCATCTAACAGTATCCTAGCATGCAGCTACTGTTTCCCTCTGTTTGGCAGCAGGATTGCTGGGGCCAAGGTCTAACACATTTCACAACCTGGCTGGTGCTGTTATGTCAGTAGACTCAGGGAAATACACAGAGTGCCTGATATGGAACTGATGCAGCAGAAAATGCTGGGCTGGAAAGCAAATCTGTAAATCATTATATCTGATCACCAAAACCACATCCAGCCATCAATGTTTAATACAGGAAAGCCTATAAAAACGTCCATTCCTCTTCCAGTATGCCCTCCAAATCATCCTTAACCAGACAAATGAGAAACTTCTAGCACCAGGAACCATAAAAGTTGTGGTGTTATTGAACAGTAAATCTGAACTTTGAAATAAGGAAATGAGTAAGACTGACTGTAACATTTAGAACTATTAAATATTATCATTCTTTGATGTGTTTAAGTCTGGTAAGCTATACATAATAGTATCATTCACCCTTACACAGAGCAGCATCATTAAAAATTCAGGTCAAAATAATAAACAAATTGTTGCATTGCAAAAAATAAAAGGGAAAAAGATAGTCTTGTAAATAGACTGACCAGTGTCATGAGGAAAGTAGACCATGTAAGAGACCTTAGCAGACCACTACATGTAAGTAAATAGTTATTCTATGCCTGTTTTCATATGGTGTTCATTAGAAAAACAAAAGAAGTGCCTCCAGCAGTTTTTCCTTAGAAGCAGACAATACAGCTTTTGTCTTTTGAATCTGCGTAAGAGAGTTACAGGCTGGAGAAAATATCCAAGTTTCCCCTTTGAATTAATGATATCTAAAAATAAGAAGAATGAAATATGTTTTGATTATCAGATGAATGTTAAATCGTAAGTAATGTTCTATTAAATTTCTTAGAGAAAAATGACCCTTTTCAGATGCATTGCCTATTTGCTTAGGGCAATCTTGCTAAGAGACCTAACAGTGAATTATCATACACAAATTAAACTTTGATATGAAGAGGGTCCTTAGAGAGCTGGTGAGAACTCTCTGCATATAAATAGTCACAATATGGTATGGAAAAATCTAGTTATTCACAGGGTAGTGATATGTAAAGCAGCATGACTTGCTACAGAGAAATAAAGTCACCATAGCAATCATCTTATGTGGCAGTGATCTGAAAGTTTTCATGGGAAGGCATACTTTCACTTTCTGTTGCACCAGTGAGCAATTAGTAAATGATTGGCTAGAAACAGACTTTCTGATAGTACAAATTACTGTAGTTTCACTGAAATTAATCGATTTTTGTCAAAGATCAGCCACTTAGCATACCTCCACAAGCAGACTGGAAATTCTGAAATCGCTGAACATTCCCAGAAGAGTCTTCCTCTGGCATAACATGAGCCATCTAGAGTTAATATTTTGATACTTATGAATGAGGTTCCTTCTAGAATCTTTATAGGATTTTTCTTGTAAATATTTTAGCTCTCTTAACTGAAGATAAATTCAAGAACCAGAACAACAGTCAGCTGAAAAAAATACTCTGAAAAGCTGTCTGCTGCTGCTTCAGTCTCAATGAACTTTGGTCAAAGCACAAACTTCAACTCATCCTCTGGTTGTCTTAATTATTCACATTGTGGTATCAACAAATTGGGGTTTCAGGCACTAAGGGTGTGGTTTTAGCTCACACGCACCTAGTGTGACAGTGGACTCTTGGGACACAGTGGCACTGCACTTGCCTTTTCCCTCCCAGCCTTGTATTGGACCTAGCAAATACATCATTATGAGCTGGATCATATTGTCAAACTGCTGGAAAGCTATCCCACCTCCTTCCCTGGAAAGCTCAGAGTAAGAATAAGGGATTGAGCTGATTCTCCCCTGCAGCAGCATAACCTTCATAGTGCAAGAGAAACATCAGGGACACACTACATGGTGTGGAGGATGAAGAGAAGTTTGTGGATTTGACTGATTGAAATGTATTTGACAAAGCAAATCACACATAGCATTCTAACTAGTTTTAAAATTACAGCCCTGCTTATGGGGCTTGGATTTGCATTACACGAAGTATGGATTGGGCAGGAAGTTAAATTAACCACATCTCCTGAAGGGTGCCCTCCTCCAAGCCTGGCAAGTGCAAGCTGAAGAAGGTATTGCAGACACCACATCACAAACACCATACACAGTTACAGCAGTATTTTTGTTAAATATTAAAAAACAAGATTTCATTTCACTTAAACAGATAATCCTAAAATTCTGCCTTCATCACTAACTGAAAGTGAAAAATTTCCTCTCACTGAATGCCATGCATGTTGTATATTATCAGACACACAGCTTCTCTCTGTATTCAGTGAGACTGGAAAAAATTGTAGAAAATTACTAGCCTGAGTTTTTGATAATGAAGACTAAAAAGAGAGAATTTTAGTAAATTGCCAGACATCTCAATGGCACATGGGTCTCATCAAAATAACTGAACTTTTTTTGCATCTCGGGTTTGCTGGCTAAGTGAAATAGTATTAATGTAATAAAAAAGTCCTTGATTAATATTAAATACACTTAAAAGAAAATGTGGTGACAATGAGTATATTAAATTTCATTGAAAATATATTTTTAAGGGCAGTTTTTCACTTACAGTGTTGAACTTGAATGCTGTGGACAAAAAAGTGGAATTGTACAATTCATATTTATTGATACCAATACAACCAAGAATGAGCAACAGCCAGCAATAATTTGACGTAATGATCAATAATAGTAAAACAGTTCTCAAAAATTTAAACTATTAAATAGAGCACTTTTACAAGAGCAATTTTGAGCAACTTCCTCTTATACAACAAAAGTAGTCACTTCTGTTTACATTCATTTGCTTTTGATGTTCCATTTAGCTAATTTTAATTTTTAAATTTGTTTTTAATAACATAAAAAAGAAGTAGTTTGACTTGCTCTGAATCTGAAGCTGGAAAGTTTTAAAATGAAATCCCATTGATTTTGTCTTTACATTGCTACAGGAATGATTTAGCATTCAGTAGTATATCTAAAACTACCATTCTAGTTAGCATTTAAACAGGAATGAGGAAGTCACAATCATCCTGAAGTGAACAGCAGTTTTGCTAAGACTTTGTTTCAAATTTTCGCCCATAAAAATTAAATTCTGATTGATATATAAGCATCTATCTCTCCTTATCTACATATGAAAATTGCTCCCACTAGATATATACTTAGATGTTACCAGTATTTACACGTTTTCTTATTTTTATGAAAAATAAGTATCATTATGAAAAAGGTAGTATTCTATATTTTTCAATGTATTCTATAGCTTCTTAATGTTAGTCCTAAATAATATGATTTTAAATATTTTTGTTTCACTGTCTTTTTCTTTTTTTCAGATGAGAAAAATAGAAATTTTATTATTTTCCGTGTATGATAAAATGGCCTTTCTAGTGTGGAAATAGTGAGATTTCATAGAGCTTTTTGTAGCCATTGAATACTACTTTAATCAATATTTCTCAATTCATGCACTTCACTTTTGTTAAGTATCCTTCAGTTTTACAGTGATTAATGTTTTCCATGCTGCCTGTCAACATATTTATAAAACCAAGACTATGTTTTATTTACAGCAAAGACATGATAGAGATGAGTCATAAAAGAAGATAAATTCTGCATTAAGAAAATTCTAACAGAGCAAGAGAGGATGTTTTTTCAAAGGCATGAATGAGGCATCTAACTGATGTATCTAAGTGCCCTTCACGTCTTTGAAAATCTGTCCTGAATACATGCTATTTAGTAGAATGTCATTTCTTCCATCAAAGCACTTTCTTTTCTGCAGCAAAATTTGATATCCAGCTAAAATCTGATTTTTACCCACAAAAGAGACTGTGTTTGTGTATTCACTATGTGAGCACGTTTAGCGAACATATTAACCTCCTCTTTTTTTTTTTTTTTTAAAGAGTAGCCTTATTTATCAGTTTCAGCTGAAATACTTCAATCCCGGAATTTAGGATTATATCATTCTTTGTGATGCCTTTACCTACGTTGATTTTAGTTTTGTATTAAGATGCATATTAAAGTACACTATGTATGCAACGGAAAGAAGATGCTGCTGTGTTATTTACATCAATAATAATTTCCAGATTTGGAAGAACACATTGCAAATTCAGCACTGCTCTTTTCTTTTATAAAGTTCCTGCATGAAAGAAAGCTGTGATATGATCTTCAGCATGTCCAGGTCACTGTCTTTCTATAAATTGTTTTCCAAATTATGCCTCCAGCTACATGACCCTGGAACAGAATAGGATGACTAAAAAGAGTTTTGTTACACTATAATCAACAGTGACAAAATTTACTGCTTTGTAAATAAAAAGTAGTGAAAATCTTAAGGGATCCAAAAAGCTTTTGTGGAAGAAGAGGGATTGTATAAAAATCATCCACTTACTACTGCTACTTTGTCTTTGGTCACCGAATAGCAGACAGATCAGCTGACAGAGTATTTCCTGACTGTTTTTCTGAATGCTGAAAGCAACCTAGACACCCGATCATCATATAAGGATTTTTAACTTTTTCTGAATCTTATTCTCATATTTTTCAAATGTTCAATGTGCTTTATGTGATTAATTTGACAAACTTACTTCTTGAGAACAAACCAGAGTTAATGAATTGGCTCAGTGTGGTCTACACTTGTATAGACATCTTCATAACTGTTCTTGGGATGTTTTTGAAAATTATATGTAGAGGCACAGTAGGCTGTTTCCTAATGCACACAATGCCATTTCAGGATTTACAGTGATCTGACTTGTGACCAAGGTCTATCAAAAATGCCTAGTGCAAGCAAGAGGCTTTCCCTGCATTGCCAATCAGCTTCATCTCTACTGAGAGATCAGGACATGTGTAAAGAACTGTAGCTGAAAGCTCTGACTTCGTTGAAAAAGTAGGTTTCAGGTACTGCAGAGCTCTTAACATCAGTGTTTTATTACTTATTGCAATTACAAAAGTGTTAAGAGTGTTGTGCCAAATTGTAGAGGTTGGTACTGTTGACTTCTTTCTGAGAGATACGATTATTCATTTTTGAGAATAAACTTCTTTTAATGTGCATATTTAGAGTGCATTTAGAAATAAGTTCACCAATTATGTCTTCTGAGCTATCCACTTCAGAAAGCAACTCATTCCATATTGACTACATAACAGATGTCAGTTATTAATAGTTTTAATTTGCAGCTAATGAAGACCATGTTTGAACTTGTGACCTAAATGTGAGAAGTTCCATATGTACCTCTGTAAGCCATCTAGATTTAAACATTGTTTCTTCAACAATAGTAAATTTCTTTCCAGAAAGGAAATTTTATTGCTTCACTGATACAAAAAGCCCGAAGTCTTCTTCTTTTAAAATTTATTTTATTTGCATTTTATAAATATAAAAAATGTGATTACAATTATTTACAAACTATGTTCAATTAAAACTAGCAGCTGCTGGTACACCCTCTAATTATAAGAGCCTGAGAAACGAGAATATCAGAGTCACTCTTGATCTAGCTAGGAGTACAAGGATAAGCACCTGAGAAATGAGAATATTGGAGCACCATGGATCTAGGTGAAGTCAGAGGGAGTTCAGAAATCAATGGAAATTGCTTGTGGCATCACAGGCAGAGCCTTACAGTGTTGAAGTAAAGGTGGATATTTTCTGTGAACTGAAAGGGTAGGACAGTCAAGGCTTGACAAGAACTGCTCAGCTGGTATTGTGAAATGACTTCTGGCAACTGTACCTCCATTTTAGGGGCAGACTTGTTTGTTTGTTGGTTTTTAATATGCTTCTGCCCATGAGCTGAGTATTTACTGTGCTTTTATGCATGTTTTTGAAAGGATATTCTTAAGAGGAGGACGGAAAAGAACCCATTTGACCTTCTTTTTCATAACTAAGGAAATGGCTGCAACACTTAAAGCCAAAAGGAACAATTACTTGTTGCACAGCAAGTAGAGCATTAATTTCAAGGCACACCTGCTACTACTGTTTTCAGACATTTTCAAATTTAATATAATCCTTTGAAGTTAGCATTCTGACCTGGCATCTACACATTGTGTCCTTTTATGTGGTCTAATGAAGTATGATTCTTGATGTCAATGAACTTTTATATTTAGGTTTTTCAATAAAATTCTAGCTACAGCTGGATGCTTAGTCCTCATATAACTCTAACAGGAGTGGACTGAAGAAAAAAAGTGCAAAAATAATATTACCTCATAAGTTTAAAAAAATATTTATGCCAGTAAAAGGAAAGAGTAAGTCATCTTCTAAATCCTTTTCCCTTTTTCATTCCTTGCTCTATTTCCCCTTAAAGATGACAAAAACAACAGCTTCTTTTCCTTTTAAGTAGTTCTGCTTAAGAACAATAAACCTCTGAAAAATAAAATTGTTTATTTTTAAATTACCAGTTTTAGATTTTAAAATTTTGGGGCATACATTTGTCATGAACTTGACTCTGAAAAAGCAGTTCAAGTGCAACATTTTTTGGACCAGCTTTACTTCCTCAGACAGAGAAACCAGAAAATAGAGCAACACACACCCTTGTCACAATCTCAGTCAAATCCCACAAATCTCATTTGATCCTCCAGACCTATGGCAAAACCATGACCCAAAACTCAGAATGTTTAAATATAGTAAAGTGACATTTGGATTTGTTTTGATTTGTCTTTGACACTTGCTTCCCAAAACAATTGTCTTTAGGTGAACTCCTTGGGCCAGTTGTGAATACTGAAGTAAGGCCTAAGAGCCAAGCTCATGAGCTGCATTGTAAAGAGCAATTAAGATACTGAACATAATAAATCTGGATATGGGGGAGAATATAATGTTCCAAACATAATTTTTTTTTTTTTAATGTTGTGACACCAGTAGCCATAAAAATTCTTACTGGATACATACTTAGCATTTTAACAGTGGAAACACTACAAGTTGAATAAGGAAGCCTCAGTGAAGTTTCTGCTTTACTGTTACAAGAAAAATACATGACTGTAGCTTTCTATACACATTATTTTGATGAACTAATATGAGGAAACAGATGAAATAAGGCGTATGTGCACCAATACATTGGCTTTGAGAGCATAGCCTTCATATATATTGTCTTTGTCAGCTATGCCCTTCTCCAGGTCAAAGTCCTCTGTGCTGAGAACTTCAGACTGTTTGTGTCAATAATGACTATACAGATGAGGTCTGAGCTGGACATGTTCTCCGCCTTGCCTGTCTTTCTGAATCTCCAAATCTACGTGACTCAATGCAGACCTGAACCAGATTACAAGTGAGTGTACAGGCAATATGAGCAATCAATGAATAAGATACGTAAGCTAACCTCACTCTACAGAGCTATTTGCAGCCAGCTATAGTCATGATCTAATGTGCATCTTTGTCAACAAGAAAGTGGCATTTTATTTCTCTGACATTAACAGGAATCAATTTGTGAGGCCCAATTTACCCTGACCATTCAGTTTTTGGTATGTAAAAATTAAAATGTCTCTGCCCCTTCTCCATTACTCAACAGATTAGAAGTTAGTCCTCTTGTGCTGTTATTAGACATGTCATTTTGCTTTATGCTGTTTCCCACTGTAATATAATTGTTAGAAAGCTTTGAAAGTAAAAGTAAATATTGAGCTGTGCTCTTGCTAAAAAAATGAACAACTGCTATCATCAGCAGAAAACTTTGTAATGAATGTAAGAATCTTAATTTCAGAAGTGCTCATCAATAATTTTAAAGTATATTTCCTCTGGAAATGACATCAAAAGAAAGAGGTGAGAGTGGCACTCAAAACTGGTGTATTTTCGAAAAACACCCAAGTAAGTAAGGACTCGGTTTTTATCCATAATCAAAAGAGATACAGCATATCACAACATGACCACAGCATGAAGCAGAAGCAATAGCAGTACTCGGATTAAAATGCAGCACATTATTTTTATGTATGATAGTTCTTTAGTAGCTGTAAGATGTCTTAATGCCATTATGCCTTTAATTTCAGCAGTGCCAGTAAATAAGGCAAATTTAACTCCAATCTGAGACAAAAGGTTTGTTTGTGTGAAAGAACTTCCTGTATACTTCACCTCATTTTGGTGGGTTTTGTTTGTAACAATACTATTAAACTGAGTGGAGAGGGAAGTCCCTCCAAAAGAAAGGAAAAACAACCAAAAACCCAACACTTTGAAGATATTTACATAAATTAACTTTTATAATAGCATTGGAATTTATCAACAGAAAATGTGCAAGTACCTATGGAAAAATGAAGTGGAACAAACAATCTACAGTGTCTGAAAACCATATGTGATGATGTGATACATAAGGATTTCTAATACATATTATAACATAAGAATATACATATACATTTTTATCTAAAAATACAAATAAAGGCGTACATAAAATGCACATAATGAAAAAGGAGTACAGGAATTTAAAATTCAGAAAATTAAGCCAGTTACAAAAAATGACCAGCAATTTAGTGATTTCGTATATATGGCTTTCCTTGAAAGCATACGTTTTCTCAAGGTCATCTGAACACTTACCATCTAAAAGATCAAGTTCCTGTAAAGTATTACAATAATTTGAATATTTTAGCAAAAAAACAACAAATTCCCTTTCTGAAATATACTGAATGGAATGGGAAAGGAAGGCGTTTGGGTCCTTAAAATACAATCACAGTTATATGCTTGCAAGAACAATGAGACAAAGGCACTAACCTCCCACCACAATTCAGGCTAAAGAGCCAGAGCCAGAGAAATTGCTACAACCTATGCCAGGCAGGTAGGTGGCAATAAGAAAAAAATAGATATAGTGGACATAACCATTGACTTTGTTGTCAATGAACACTCATAATTTAGGTCTCTGACCTGTCCCTCTGAATTATAGATTTGTATCTACATAGTTTGAGCTCAAAAATAATTTGTAATCATACTTTTCAGTATAATGAGAAAAAAAGATATAAGCATATCAAAATATAGAATACATCAACACCCAACCCCAAAGAAAATTCAACTGGGTGTAGAGTTCCTGATTTTAGAAGCTCCAAAATTTAAGGAAATCTAATATGAAAAATTTGGATTTTCTCTTACCAAGACCACATTTCTAGTTTTCGTCATTTAAAAAAGCCTTTCAGCTGTGAAGCAAGTCTAATAGGTGATACATACAGAGAGCATTAAAACAAGATGCCTGAATGTACAAGCAGCCCGATTTAGTTCAATATGTGTTTTTAAGCCAAGAAAAAACTCATCTGAGTGATCCTGCTTACATTCCCCTTGTCTGCCACCCAAGATGCAACATCAGTAGTACACCTGTGTGAATTCAGACTTGGTGATAAATTGTTGCTCTTGCTGGGATACAGCTGTTTGCTGCCACATTTCCACGGGAAAGTCTATCCTAAACTTGAAACTATACCTTAAGGCTGAGACAAGCCAGGAGCACACTGGTAGCCAGTGGAGAAGAATGTGATGTGAGAAATAAGGCATCATGATTTACTGTGAGGAAAATGAACCTCAATAGATTTTGCCACCCAAGCTGGCTTAGAGAGGACCAATGAGGCCCAGAGCCATCATGAAAAAAGTGAAGGGCGTGCATGGGCAAGAGGGAAGGAGATGGAGAGAAAGCGAGGAAGGAGAGTACCTGGAGTAGTGATGCTAATTTAAGCCATATTTAACATTATGTCCAGTGAGAAGAAAGTTAAAGTATGGAAGACACGTCAGAAAAAGCTACCAAATGTTTTGCATTACTTTTCTTCAACCTTCCTTTCAATTAGTCCCGTTTCTGCAAAAAGCTAAGTCCTTTGATTCATAAGACTGACAAGGGACAGTTTCAGACACATGGAAATCTCTGGTCAACACATGGGCTGGCAAACTTCAGCATCCAGCCTCATCTATTTTTTAATAGTTTGGGAGACTGTAGAATAAGATTTCTAAGACCATTTTAAAAAGTTTGTCTCGCATGCAATGTAGATGACTGCAAAAGTTGCCTAAGAGCTCCTTGAAAGCAAAATGAAGGACAAACATTTTAAGCCCAGATGGTTTCTTCACATAGAGCTGCTATTGCCCCACAGCTGCTGCTGAAAACGCAGCTTAAGGTAATACTACATATATGTGTCAAGCACAAATGCCAGCAGGATCCTGAAAATAATTTCTTGTTCAAATGCTTGTATTCTAAGGAAAAGGAGGCCCAAGAAGAAGGAAAGAACACAGACACACACACACACGAAGAAAAACTCCTTGTTTAAGGAAATGGCAGGACTGCACAAAAATTAAACCAAAACTTTCCCCATCAGAGCCTTTCTTGCTCTTATTCCCCTTTTTAACTACATTGCTAAACTTACAATAGTTCATCTAGGAAAAGAAGGAAGCCTCTGTGTAGGAAAAAAGTTATTTTATTACTTATTTTCTTTCTTTCTTTGAACACCACTGCCAACCTAGAAAGTAATTTATATTCTTCATATCAACAATATTGGTTTTACAAATAAAAGTTAAAATCCATACGGTTTCATGCGATCCACTTGAAGCGATTCTTAGCTTTGTTATACCTTTGATAACATGTAATCATAATCATAAAACAAACAGTTATAATCTAAAACACTTAATAAAAGCATAAATCATTCTATTTATAAATGAAAAAGCCAAACTTTATATTTGAAAAAAAATTTCTTTCTGCAACTCTGATTCGAGTCATCATCATCTGTAATGGTCCTGGCCTGCCAGAGGCTGAGATTGATCAGACAAATAAGGAAGCATACAACCCTTGGAGAAGACTCAAGAAAAGTCTTTAACTCTCTATAAATGCCTGGAATATAAAAATGTGAATGCAATCATTGGGCACATACTGACCTCAAATAACCTTGGCAATTAAGTCACTGACTTCAACTCACAAACACCTCAGATCTCATACAAGAATTCAAGCAGAATGTGCATGAATATTCTCACAATCTTGCGTTTCAATGGATTCTTTTTAACCTTGAAATCAGTAGTTTCATATTTAGTCATGAGACCATATTGGTAAGCAAATTTTGGTTATCTGCGCAAATCGGGTTGTTGATTTGCATCAGTTATATACACCATAAGCAGGAAACAAAGGTAGTATTTTACTAGCGCCACAGCAATCAGCAAACATGTCTTGTGACAAATTTTAAGAGCCGTATTGTCTATAGATTTTCATTCTTAGCCCTCTGCTAGCTGCTTCCATCAGTAAAGCACATCCTAAATTAAGAGTTGTTTTCTTACTCTGGAGTTAGCATTTGATTTCTAAAAAGAGACCAGAGAACAAGCAATCAAAGCAGTCTGCTCGGCTGAAGTTGCTGCAGCACAGCTGATATGCCTGAAGTTTAGTGTCACTTTTCTCGAGGAGATCTGTGAAGCAGAGTTAAGCACAAAAGTAATGCCTGTTCTGGCGCGTCGCTTTCACGCCAAGAGAGGTGTGAGGGAAGGTGAAGCGGAGGAGAAATCACCTCCCGCTGCCTCTGCAGCGCAAGCGGGCCTCGGGGGGAGCGCCACGGCCGGCGCCTCGCCGCGGGGCAGCGGGGGCGGCTGAGGGACCCCTCCGGCCGGGCGCTACCGGCGAGGGGCTGCCCCCGACAGAACCAAGGGGGGGAAGCAGCAGCTCCCTGTGAACTTCGCTGATGAGCTCCTGTCGCCCAGCGGAGCGGTCACACACTGGGGCGAGCGGGGGAGCGAGGAAAGGGCCGCGGCTAACAAAGCCAGACCGCCCTCCTGCCTCCATTCCAGCGCGGCACCTGGCCGCCCCCCGTGGGTTTTCCGCGGCCGCCCAGCGGGGACGAGCCCGGGGCGAGGCGCCCAGACCCGAGTAAGGGAAGGGGCCCGGCTTCTGCGGGGCAGGCGGGCCGAGGAGGGCTGGTGGAGTCCGCCGGGCGGCGGGGGCGGCCGGGCAGGCGGAGGCCGGAGCGGGGATGCCCGCGGCCCTCCTGCCGCCGCCGGGCTGTGCGCGGGCGCCTCAGCCATAGCCGTGCCTGCGGCAGGCGGCGGCCATCGCGGGCTTGCCGCCCCCGTGCGCCCCTCCGAGGACGGAGGGGTGGGGGCAGAGGAGGCGGAGGAAGCGGCGGCGGCGGCGCCAGGAACAGGGAGGCGGCGGCACGGCGAGGGAGGGAGCCAGAGCCGAAGCCGGGCCGGGCCCCGCGAAAGCAACAGCAGAGCCAGCTCCTCCTTCTCCTCCTCCTCGGTGAGTGCCGCTCCGCCGCCCCCCGAGGTTGCTCCCCGCCGAGCCCGGGAGCCGGCACAGGCCGGGCCGCACCGCCGAGGTTCCCGGGAGGAGGCCCGCGCCGGGAGCGGGACACCGCGGCCTCCGCTGGGTGAGCGTCCTCGGGGCAACGGGCGCACGGCGGCCCGGCTGCCCCCTCCCTTCACTGCTGGTCGCGGAGGGCTGGTGCGGTGGAGGGGGAGCCGGTGAATGAGGCCGGTGCGGTTCGCGACTTGCCCGCCGCCCTCTTCCCGAGCCGCGGCCCCGGCCTCCGCTCCCTTTGTTTGCTCGGCTCCCCGAGCCCGCGGCGGTGCCAGGCCCTGCGGAGGCACCGGGGCCGCGGCGCGGCCTGCGAGGCGGGCGGGAAGCAGTGCCGGGCCCGGGCCGGCGAGGCTCTGCCCAGCCCCCGCCGTGACAGGAGGGGTCCAGGCCAGCCTCTCAGCCCCGCCAGTCGCGGCACGGGGCCCGCCGAGCTCCCGTGCTGCTTCCCTGGGCCGCTGCCCGAATGCACCCCGCGCCTGCTGGTGCCATTATGGGGGCGATGGAACTGGGCTCATTTCCCTTTACCCCGCCGTGAAACCAGCCTTGAGCTGAGGCTTGTATGTCCCTCTCCGGAGGGGCGGGTGTCTGGAGGTGGCGATTTGGGCAGCTGGTGCTGGGTTTTGTGCAGTGGAGGAGCCCCGGGTTGTTTTGAGGTGAGGGTACGCCAAGAACTCCCGAAGGGGCGAGCGAGAGAGGCTCTTTTCTGTGACTGGCAGCACTTAAGAACTTGACTTTAACAAAAGCATTACTAAATCGGCAAACTTTACTCGCTTTCATTGTTCTTCGAGCCGCTTTTTACACTCTCTTTCCCTAACGATGCCTTTTTTAGAAACTAGCCCATGCCAACCCCTTTGCTTAAGAAAAAAGCCTTTGCAAAACAACGGGGTTTTGAGAGATGCAGAGAATGATGCTTCTGTGATGTGAGGGTACTTTGGCTACGTCTTTCTGTCCTCTTTTTATTTTTGTCTTCTTATGTTTTCAAAATCATCTTAGTTTGGAACACAATGTTTTTTCCCCTGTGTAGTAGGTTGCTGCTAAAAGAAGTTGGTCGCAGAATACGGTTTAGTCAGGGAAACTGACTTCCCCTTAAAAAATTCTTGTGCCCTTGCGCTGTGAGGTCCCAACCCCTCTTTCCTACAAGCCGGGAATGTTTATGCCATATCCATCCTCTTATAACACCTGTAGTTGAAAAAATGTCTGCTGCAGACCCCCTGTCTTGGAGAGTTGCTGTCTGCACAAATACTCGAGGAATAATGCATCTGCATTTCTACTCTGGGTGAATAAAATAAAAGGTTCTATTTCTAGTTTTTGTTTGTGCTAATAGTTACGTATTTGGATTGTAGAAAATATGGAAGCTTTGGTGCAATTATGAAATAAATTACTTAGCTTGGCTAGAAGACTCTAAGCGACTAGAGAATGTGTAGGTATTTTCAGAATGTTCTGCAATAAGGCAGTAGTCATAACTCACAGTTTTATGTGTAACTTAAGAAAGACAATTTCAGCTTTTTCAACATGCTTAGTTTTTTATGTGTTAAACAGTACTTGAGTGAAGTCTTCACTTCCTATTCAATATTTCTTGGGTTTGTGGCATTGCACTGTGTTTGGAACTGAGCTTTTAGTTGAAACAGGTTCACCTGTTGTATGCTTAATCAGGGATATTCCCTATATCCTAAGTTTTGTAATTTAAGTAGATCTTTTAAAGTTAAAATTTAATGAAATTAAGCCTTAATACTTAAAAGTGTAAGTGATAACAGTGTATTGTTATACAGACATACCCGCATTAGCCAACTCCCTGGAAAGCTGCAAGGGTATGGAGTAGTTAGGGAGAAGCTCTGTGTTGTTTCCAGGGGTTTCATGAGCATCACCTTATTGCACTGCATGTATTGCAGCATCAAAGTGTTTGCATGGATACAGGAGACTTGATGGATAATTCTAAGCTTCATAAAAACTTGACGTACTGAAATCTGAAAAACAAATGTGTATTAATTTATACTATTAACTTCTTTGATCCTAGATTGTGAAGTTGGTCAGTAACCTTGGGTTACTCTTGGAAGGGGATGGTTTGAAGAAATGGTAACTGGTCCTTATTGTTGTATGAGTAGATTACAACTTCTGACTCAGCGCAGTGAATTGGTAGGGTAAGAGAGTGAACTCTTAACTAAAAGTTGTTCTTACAAAGAAAGTTAATTATTCCTGCTCTTTCTTATGATTTTTTTATAGTCTTACAGTAATTTGAGCATAAACAGTTGCAAGACTTCATTTGGTAGGGCTGCCCTGAGTTCACTACATATTTGCTGTGCTATTATAGGCAAAACTGAGGCCATAGTCCAGGGTAATCCCTTACTCAAGTTCCTTTTTTTCCTCTTGCTTTACTGCCCTCTTGGGCCTACATGGCACTAGTTTGGTAGTGTTTGGGCAGTACAATGCAATAACATAAAGTAGATAGGAAGGAGAGACTGTTCTCTGCTGGTGTGTGCCTCAGTGTTTTGTTGATAGGGCTTTAATGTGTGTTAGCAACAAATTAGAGAGGATAACTCAAGCAGTTCTGATGCTCCAAGGAAGGAAATAAGATACAAATAGTATAAAAGGGGAATGTAATGCAGATGCTAAAATGTCTTGAGTGTAAATTGGATAGGATGAAAAACAGAATAGAGATATCTTATGGCATGTAACTATATCTTGTACTGTAAAGTATGAAACTGAGAGGAAATACAGAACTTTGAGTTTACTCTTTTTTACATTTTTTACTTTTCAGAAGAGAAGTAATTATATCTGTAATGTTCCTTGTCCTTATGTTTATTCCTAAATTTGTTTTCATTCTGTTTTGTTGCACACTTTAACTTTCTGGAAATAAATATCAATCATCAGAATACAATAGCTATACTTGATGCAAAGGTCCCAAGTTCTTACCACCTCTGTCTGGTGCCTCCCAAAAATTAGCAGAGAAAGAAGCATCCTTTAAAAATAAGTTCTTAAAAATTGTTCTTGACAATTGTAGATGGCAAGTTACATGCAACAGTATGTTTTTGTAGAAAAGATGATTGTGCTTGTAATGGGATATTTATTGTCCATCTTTAAAAAACAGCTTCACACCACTAAAATATGTCTTTGATACAGCAGAATATAAAGATTCATGGTACACAGTACATTCCTTCTTTTATTTTATACCTTTTATTAATTTTTGGGTTTTTTTCTCTTGAAATAATTGATTTCTGAATTAAAACACTGTACTATGCAAGTTGAATAAATTTCTGTGTTAGAAGTAGTTACATTACTTTTGAAGGAAGCATTTAGAAACTCATAGCTTTGGGGTTTTTTTTGTTGCAGAAGGTTTTTTCCCACTGTAGCTGAATGATCATAAGCTATTGAAACAAAAACCTGTTGCCTACTTCAGCCTCTTCTGGTGAATAAAACCAAACCAAAACCAAATTGGCCTATAAATATTGCCCTGGATGAAAATGGAAAGCTGACTGTATGTAAAGTGTTGACTGATACATCAAAGTTATAAAATGGTGCACAAACTTTGCTAGAGTCTACACAGACTGAATTTGAATAGGCAACGTGAAGCAAAATCTGACTTGGTCTACTTATTTTGAGAATTAAAATTTTCAGATCAAAGCTCACTTAAGCTCACTTAAATAAAAGTTGCTCCCAGTATTTTCTTTTGCCAGTTTTCGTGGTCTCCTTTTGCCGTGTACAGACACGCAAACAATAAGCATCTGGAACTCTAGACAATTTTGGAAGGCTTTGAGGTGTATGGCTTTGCAAATCTAACTGCTCTTCATTAGGCTGTAGTGTAGATTTAGGAATCTATCTTTGAATATTTTTAATTTTTAAAAGATTAATTAGAGTAGTCTCTCCCATGAAGTTTTTTTCTGGCAAATATTTAGATAAAATACTCTGGAAGCTATTGGTCATTTTATGTCTCCTTAACCATTCACATTACACTTTGGACTCTGAGGAACTCAGTTGGCCTTGTTTATGACAGGGATGTAATCCACATGTTACCTAAAAAATTCTTTCTTGGTTGCTGCATCATCAAGAAAACTATGCAAGTTAAATGTGTCTCTTTAACATGGATGTGAATACATTGGCTGACTTGTTCTGCCTCTGACTTTAAACTCCATTGAAGGAATATGAAAAAAAATACTTCTTGCAGGTAAAGCCCAGCACAAAATGCTGTATATAGACATTTCTGTCCAGGTGCTGCTCCCCTAACATTTCTTCCTTTTGTGTATATATAGGGCACATAGCCTCTCATGCTCTGTCTACCGTGCAACATTCCTTTTGTAATCTGTCAAGTGCAATAGGTTGGCAGTTTTAAAAAACCTTAGGTTTGTAAAGTGTGTGGGTTTTTGTTATAAACACCAAATAATCTTGCTGTAAACTGCTGTAAAATAGTTTTGGATGAGAGCCATTTTCTCTGGCAATGAAGGTATAAATAGTAGACGGTAGTAATTTTTGAGATTTTAAGTGGTCTGTAGTTAAAGAATCTAAGCCATGAAAATGAACCTGTGCGTATTGCTAAGTAAATCACACAGGTACATGGTATTTTCTTTGCTTCGTAGTGTGATGTATAATCAGCAGCTGTATTTGTGTTATTTAACTTGGATGTATATGATACTGACCTGTAAGAGCAGTTGTGTTAGGTTTTAATGGTCTTGAGTTCATGTGGTGAATGCAGCTAGCAGATAAAGTGATTCATTTTACCATTTGAGATTACCAAAGTTATTAAATCTGCATTTTTCCTCAAGGATATTCTGTATTGCTTAAAACAGTACATAGAGTGCTACTTTTGAAAACATTGTTGGAAATGAGATTCCAGTCAGACTTGGTTTTACAGTGTGTGATCTCTTGTTTTTTCTTGAGTAGTTTTATTCTTAATTAATCTTGACGTTTTCTGGTAAATGTTCTAAAACAGTAGCTTGTAGGAGTCTTGAGTAGGTGATTGTTTTTCCTTCTCCAAAGCAGTCTGCATTCCTCAAATAGGTTGAGAACATAGTAGGCTACTCCAAATGTTTCTGAAGCATGTTTGGTCCCAACATGTCTCCAATACAGTGGTCAAGCTTGCCTTCTTTTTTTGTTCCTTTTGATTTAGGGAATTTTGTCTCTCCTGGCTTTCCCTCTGTAAGTGCTGCAGCACTGGCCGGTTACAAGCTGCAATTTTGGCTTCAGTGATGTGTTTTAATACCCTCGGAATCCCTTTGGGTTGGTAATCAGGTATCAGATTAGGAGTTTTAATAAAACAGAGACAAGTGTCAGCAGGGCAAAAGTTTTTGATTACAGAAGGTGTGTCTTCCAGGATGAGCTGTGTGGAAGCCGTAATCCAGAAACAAGGTAGGCAGCTTTTCAGATGGATGTTCTTTCAGCAGCTGGTGGGAACTGGGCGAGTAAGGAATTCTCGCCAGATTAACTAACAGAAGCTGTTTGTGCAGGGATACTGGTTTGGGTGAAACCTGCGCTGGGGGAGTTTTGCAAGCTGGAATTTTGGTCAGCCCGAGGAGACTGACTCTAGAATAGTTGGTTTGTGCATTCAGAGGTACGAATCACTAAGTTATGTGTAAGAGCTTAAGTCTCGGTCTGTGTAAGGTAGGTGCCTGGTGGCTTTTTTTATTCCTTCCCCTCTCTGTTCTCTCTTCAGTGGAAAACAGAGGCAAAACCAGTGCTGATCAACGCACGCTGGAACATTGACTTTCTTCCTCTTTTTGGCTTTTGAAAGGGAAAGAGCTTCTGGTTAGTAGTAAGTAATGCTGAGAAGTAATAAAATACTAGCCATAGGCCTCTGGTATTATTTTGTGCAAAAAATCCAGTAACTTGGGAAAATACTTGCTGTAATTGTAAAATAGTCTGTGGTCCCTTACTGCAGGGATAAAAGAGAGTCTATATTCACCAACAGCACTGAGCTGTTGTCTAATCCAGCGATGATGAGAAGATAGTGAATGGAAGCTGTTATATCAGTACTGACTTGTGTCCTGTGTGTTACAAAAATAAGTGCTTTTGGAATCTCCTGTATCTTAAATGTTGTTTGACGGGGGAAAATGGAACTAAAGTTCTATGCATCAACATTGAAAAGTATGTATTCCCTCTATTGTCTTTTTTTTTTTTTAAATTGGGTTAATACTTTTTTCCCCTTCATTTTTTTTATATGTGTCTTTAAATTTAATGTCAGAATGGGAGAAGAGAAAGTCAGTGTGCATGTACATGACTCTTTTATTCGTGTTTGAACTTTGAAGCTTAGCTAGCTTTGGCAGACAGGCTTCGATACTCCTGGCTCTGCAGAAATTTGACCTTGCTCTGGAGATAGCTATCTTAAGGGCTTTGAGTTTGTGTAAATCTGATAGAGCAAATTACTTCATACAGACAGTGAAAATTTTATCTTTGATCCTATGTATAACAATTTATACACTGATGTGGTGTTGCTCAGTGTAAGGCCCAATTTTTTCATGTGCAAGCTGAATACAGTGTACAGTGATGAGTCCCATTAAGTTAAATGTCTGCTCACAGTTAATTAATCTTTGTTGGGTTACGACAGAATATTAGCAAAATCAGATAGTTTAGGGCTAAGTGGAAAATTATTTTCTGCTACTGGCAACATTATTAAAAAAAACCAAACTTGACAACCTCAACCCAACTATCTTCCAGTGTGCATCAGGACAAAACAAGTGTCTGTCTAAAAACTGCAATTAATATATTCTCCAGCAGATTCATTGGTCGGGGTAGTGAGCTGCTTCTGTCTGCAGGTGATTAGAGTGTAGGAGAAAAAAAGAATTTCCTGGTCTTAATCATGAATAATTAAGAGTCTCTCTCATTTTGACCCAAAACAAGAAAATTTGCTTGTACAGTAAGCTTTGTCAGAACTGGTGTAGTCCTGTAAAAAGGTTTTACTTTGGCAAGTCAGGACTTTATGAAAAAGATGGTTAAACAGCTTTGCCTCTGCAGTCAAAATTCTGTTCCTATTCTGGTCAGTGTGCAAGTTGTGCAGTGTTATGGTATGTGCCTTCTTAAAAGCACCCTTAGACTAAAAAGGGTAAATTTAGAAATCTGTTTAATGTTTCATGGTCTTTTTTTAAGGGAAACAAAATGTTAAAATAATTTTGTGAGATTAGCTGGAGATAATACTCTCACTATAGGTGTGTTTACCCTGTGTATTTGACAGTACTTTGAGCACAGCCATGTCTTCTGTTTCCCATGTGTGAATAGACTCTAAACCGTAAAGAAGATAATTCATTTACTCTGTTCTCATTGGGCCTCCTGCCAGGGAAATTGGGAAGGGAAATATTTTAAATAAGCTGTGTTTTGCATTCTCACTTTCTGAAACGCAGAACTTGGATTGCTCTCTGCAGTAGGTCCTAAGGCCTAAGAGGGGCAGCCAGGCCAAACACATGGGGGATCACTGGTCACATAGTGCTGAGTGGTTGACTGATCTAGGTTCTGCTGCTGGAGTGTGTTTGAGGAGAGACTGCTTAATTAGATGTACTCAGAATGATTGACCCTTGGGCACCACCTGACTCAAGATCCCCCCCAGTCTTTAAACAAGGAGAAGGAAGTTCGGTTCCTGCCCCTTCACCTGCTACCTTCTGGTTTGTTGTGTTGTGCTGGCTTGTCTGTAAAATAAACCTTACTTTCTGTTTCGCTGATTGGATCTCTTTTCTTGACCATGAAAGACTGATCATTCTGTAGCTGATACTGTTTGACAATCTCAGTTGAATTGTATCTCGTTAAATAGTACAGGTGTTCCAGAACAGAACTAGGTACAACACAACCAGCACAACTAGGTAAAAGTGAGTTCCTTATACTTGATGTACTAAATGCTCTTTTGCCTTTAAAATGGATTCTCAAGTGTGCATGAGTGAAGTAGATTGTTGTCACTGTTATTTATTTAGGACCATAGATAATAGGTGGATATTTGGCCTATCATCCATGTGATGGACAAAATGTATCTGCAGTGAAATATGAAATTAAATACAAAAGTATGTAGCTAAAAATTCCCTTGTCATTTGCATATACAGGTTTCACAGACTGCAAACAGTACAGGCTGCATTTCCCATTGATTTAAAAATATAAGATATAACAGCTTGTTAGGTAGAGCCCTCATTCAGAATGTAAGGTCACCACAGTAACTTTCCACTTCTGTCCTTTCTGTGTGAGGACTACGCTGAACACCAGCCTTTTGGCTGCTCTGTAATGTGAAAAGATTTCCATTCCTTCTCCTAAAGCTGTTCTGAAGAAGATTAATGGAGCTGAGAATAAATGATCTAGATAAAGATAGTGTGCTTTTTCTCATCCTGATGGAGTAAGCAACTGATTTGAAGAGGGAAAACCTGCATCTGACTTTCTGTCCCAATTCATCCTGCATCTGAAGCTGTTACTGCACTGGAGGGTATCTTAAGAATAAGTGAAAATCTCCTTTCATTGTGTCTAGGACCACTGTCCAAATAATTAGACTTTGTAGTTTGATTTCCATTTGTGCAAGCTCCTTATGTGATCCAGAGGGATTCTATGATCATGCTCCACTTCTCATGATATCCATAAAAAGAAGTGGTTGCCACTGAATTTTATGTGGCTTGATTCAGTGTAATGATTTAGACATGTAGGTAAAGGTGTTAACCACGAGGTAGCCACTGATACTGTTCTTTTAACACTAAGTACTTCTGCTTTTATATACCAAAAATAAGACTAAAGGCTACTGAGGAGTTCTTAGTTAAAAGAATGAAAAAATCTCTGAAATTCTGATACTTCCTAAATTAAGCTACTCACTGTATGTGAAGGACTTTGAAGAAAAACAAAGGTCTGCATGTCTGTGAAAGTTTTAAGGAATCTGACTGTTGTAGTATGCCCAAATTACTTGCAGCTCCTGTAGATTTTTAGGGGGATCGCTTATGCTTACATACTGAAAAAAAAATAATCCTAACTTGGACAAAAGCCAGATTTCTTATCTCTATTTTAGGTAAGAGTAGTTGCAGTTGTGACCTTTGCAGTTCGTCAAAATGTACTTTGCTTTCGGTAGTATTTTTGGAAAGCAGGCCATCGACCTCAGTCAGATCTGTTGTTACAAGCAGAATGGGGTAGGGATTGTGAGAATGCTTTGTGCCATGCTAGTGCCACCAGTTTAGCCAACTCAGACCTTGTGTCATGCAAAACTTAAACTCTGGGCCTTGGCCTATTTGTCAGTCTGAATTTGCTTTCTTTGCGGGTTGTACTTCAATCACTGTAATTAATGGTTTAGAGCTAACCTTGGAAGCTGGTTGGGTTTTGCTGAGCTTTTTTTTTTTGGTGGGGAGAAGGGGATTTTTTTTTTCTTATTACTAACTTCCCTAACTTTGGTGGTTTGCTTTTATTTTTTTTTTACATCTTTTTAACATCTATAGCTGCATACCACTGATGGATCCTCTGCTTCTCATTCTGCTACCTGATACATATTGGTACTGTAATATGACCTATTAATTTGCTTACTGCTTTGATAAACAAGACAACTAGGCTGAAAGGACTTTGTGAAATATCTGCTGAGCTATGAGGTTTTAAAGGATGTCAGGAAGTTGAATCGTGACTAGAGGACAGTGACAGAAAGTTTACTGAAAGGTTTGGTATATCTCAAAAGAATGATGAAACCCAAGCTCGCATGTTTGACTTATTCCATTGTCAGCAAGCCCCTGAAAGGGACCACAAGCTTTAAGTGATCTCTTGCAGCACATGACAATTTGCTGTTGCAGTCAACTCCTGGTGCTGCACGTTTGGTTCTGCTGCCATCTTAGAGAGGTGGAGGAGATTTCAGATTTAGGTAGGTGGGTGTTTTCTCAAAACCCCAGTAGCTCTCACCCCTTTCCCCCATAACTCCACATTATATGAGTTAAAAATTTGGGTTTCCGAATTAAATTACCTTAGTTTTGCCTGATGATGCATATTATTCAGCTTATGAATCCATCTAAAAAAAGTAGAAATTAAGCTCTCTGTTCTCTGACTCATTAAGTGTTGAATAGAGCATCGAGTGCCTTGTGCACTAACATTTAAATGTTGGACGTAGAGACAGCAAAAATGTCCTTAATGAAGCCAGTAATTCTGTCTCGAATTTTGAGTTTAATTGGTGTACTGTAAGTAAATAGTAGGACTATACATTTTAAAGAGTGTTGGAGAGCAGGATTAATGTAAACATTTTTGCCCCTCATGTGAAAGAAGAAGGAGAATTGGTCAGGAAACTCCTCTGGCTTTTCTCAGCTTCTGAGTTCTTGGACTTTGAACTACAATGAAATTGTCTACATTTCCTATATAAATGGTTCAGATAAAGGATAAAAAATTACATTTCTCCCTATGCTGTTCAGGAGGGAAAACATAGAGGGTTTTACTAGCTGAGAGAAGTTGACTATGATTATTTTAGTGATAATATTTTAAATTTTCAAGAAATTAAAATTTTAAGTGGAACTTAGAGATAATTTTTTAAAGGTTTAATATTTTACGCTACTGGTTTCTCAATGTAGTGATATAAAAATTCTCTCGTAAGCCTTTCTCTTTTTAACAGTCGATCAGAAATGAAAAACAGGTCACCGTAGCAAACCACTTTTACTTCTAGTGAATGTGGGTGGTATCTTTAAGGTCAGAGGTAAACATTTTTATGTTACAATGAAACAGTTTTGTGAACAGCCTCTCTCTGTGAAATGGAGTTGTTTCATGTCAGTTTTCTCCTTGGTTTTCAAAATACTTTCAAGTTCCAGAGAAAGCTTTTCCTGTATTTAGAAATGCTCTTGGATTTTTGTATATGTAAGAATAGGTGAATTTTTGCCATGATTGCTCTCTTAGTTGGGACATTGCCTATCTGCTTATTTGATAAAACTTGGTTGGGCAGTCCTCGAGGGGCTGTAGGGCATACAAGTAACCTTGCATGGTTGAGTTTTCTTTCTAAAGGAAGTAATGCTAAAACAAACAATAGTCTCTGAATGTGAGTTTAACTCACGAACTTCTATTTTCCTGAACTTTTGAGAAGCGATTAGGGAACTTGGTTTCTTGAATAGAAGCCTCTTACTTTATATGAGACACTCTATTGCAGTATTTTATGTATTTGTTGTTATTGCAGGGATTAGAATGACCTTGAATCACTAAATGTAATTATTGTTTAAATGTAGACAATGCCTTTTTATCCCAGGTCTTTCATAGTTCACTGAATATCTATTTCTCTTGTCAATGAGTTTTACTGAAAGGATGCGTACGCTTTCAAATTATGTGTATGCTGTATATGCATTGTAGTAACATAATTGGCTATTGCTTTGGAAAAATGTTGCTGTCTTTAGTTAAAAAAAAATTAAGTCTATTATAATTTCACAAAATTACTTTTCTTTCACAATGCACACGTGAATAATATCAATTGTTGGTGTTTGTATTCTGTTAGAATTGTCCACTGTTAGAACACAAAGATGTAAACTGGTTTAATGTACATAAAAAAGGAAAGCCATAGAGGTAGGAGTCTGCAGGTCGAAAACTTATTAAATCTGAGTTGTATGGCAACCAAATGCCTTGATGCAAGGCAAGGAGTAGGTAGTAGTAAATATTTTTTATATGGTCTGGAGGAGAATGGTGGGAACTTTGTGACATACGTGTAGCAAATACATTGTATTTTTCCTTGATAATTCAGTGAAGAAAATCTCAAAACAGAGGTCAGTCCTTTTTTCTCTGTGATTCTGGAGATTGTCCTTATTAGCTGCTTCTTCTTCCTCAGCATGCTTGGAGATTTCTCTGCCTATGCGAAGTCTGTACAGATGTTATGGAAGATCTTTCCACTTTATTTCTCTTTAATCAAGGCACTGTGTTCTTTCCCCTCAGACCATAAATGGGTTCATTTAATCCTTCCATTTATGTAGAGGGTTAACTGTCTCATAAAGAACTGCCGCATCTTAGCTTGAATTGAGAGGATCGAGTGTTATCTTCTAAGGCAAGAAGGCTTTTATTCTTCTTGAAAGTGTCATGGTGGAAGCAGGTGGGGGTGATAGCTGTAAAAACATTGGAGATTCTACCTGGTCATACAAGTTCAAAGGGTCGTTCAGCCTCAGTGAAAAACTGTACCCGAGAGCTTAATTTGGAGTCAGCCTCAGTCATGAGATCCAGGGCAGAATGGTACAAGACAGTGTAAGGCTGCAGTGTATTGCTGTTTGTTCGAGCTTTCTAGAAGAGCTGAAAAATACGAAAATGAATCTTCCTGCAGTTGCATGTTCTCCAGTTGCAGAACATGACTGTGCTGCATATGGCAGAAAAACGGAATCCTCTTTTTCTGTGTAGTGAATTTTCAAGCCAGTCTCTATCTTGAAAACTTGTTTCAGGTGCTTTTGTTAGAGCTTATGTGTTTGGTAGACAAATTGCTATTGAATATATTTATCTTTTCGAGTTAAACAATGTTTCTTTTGTTCCTACTGGAATATATTAGATAACTAAATTTGAATTATTGCTTGAAGAATTTAATTACTACATTTTTGGTGCATTTTTTTAAAAGGTTGTGTTTTTTTTTCCATCTGGGTATTTTAAAATGAATCATACTACCTGGAGCTAATTTGTGCAGATTTTTTTCTTTTTTTAATTTTCTTTTTTAATCATCTTTGATGCCAGGTGGATGTTATTTGTAGAGTAAAGGCCACTTGCATATGTTCCTGTTTGTCTGTCAGATAAGCATAAATCACATAAATGTAAGTGGAAAGGTGAGCAGTTTACCACTTGCTGGTGAAGATACTTGTTTTACAAATATGGGCTATGAAGCCACCTGTTGGCTAGATAGTGTGGCAAATGAGGTGTTTAAAATGAAAGTTAGGTTTAACTTTGCTTTGGGTTTATTGTTATTTGGGGTTTGTTTGTTTTGAGTTTGTTTTTTTTCCTTGTGAATGTGACTTCATAGCTTTCCTGATATGTTGTTTTCTCATTTTTGCTCCTGAAGAAGAAAGTATCCCATATTACCCCTTAAAGAAAGCAAAATTATCAGTCATGCTTGTTGGCGCTATAGTAATTTAAAATTGCTTCCTCTGTCTTCATTTTCACGTCAGGTAACTGGGACAGGCAGAAGCAAAAAAGATGACTATGACAAATTAACAACTCGTAATTTAGGGAGAACAGCAATATTTAAAAATTTGTAGCATAGTGACATATGTAATGATACTGTGCAAACCCTTATAATTTTCAGCTGAAATGTGAATCTCAGAGTATTCTGAGGTGGAAAGGACTTGAGGTGGAGTGAGGCTGCTCCAGCTCAGAGCAGAGCAGGACAATCCCCTCCCTTGCCTGGCTGTGATGCTGTGCCTGATGCCCCCAGGACAGGGTTGGCCCTCCTGGCTGCCAGGGCACTGCTGACTCGTGTTCCCAGGTCCCTTTTTGTGACACTGCTTTCCAGGATCTCATTCCCCGGTCAGTATGTACATCCAGGTACATACATCCCCATCCTAGGTGCAGAATCGGGCACTTGCCCTTGTTTAACTTGTATGGTTGGTGATTGCCCAGCCCTCTAACTTTTCAAGGTCTCTCTTCAGGATCTCTCTGCTCCTGTTTTTGTGTCATCTACAAAGTTGCTCAGTATCTCTTCCAGTTCTGCTCCCAAGTCATTTATAAAGATGTTGAAAGAAGCACAGGGCCAAGGATGGAGCCCTGCAGAGCCCCACTAGTGAGAGGTCACCAGTCTGATATCACCTCATTCACTGTAACTCTTTGTGCCTGACCTGTGAGCCAGTTGCTCACCATGGCATGCTGTGTTTATCCAGCTGTGTGCTGGACATTTTGTCCAGAAGGATCCTGTGACAGACAAAAAGTACTGAAATCAAAAAAAATAATATCAGTTTGCTTCCTTTGATCACCTAGGTGGGTTACTTTGTCATAAAGGGAAATCAGATTTTACAAGCAGGACTTTCCTCTCATGATACAGTGTTCTGGCTGTGACCAATGACTGAGTTGTCCTCCAGGTGTTCTTCAGTACCTCTTTCTCCTCACAATGTCTTCCCTTTTTTTTTGCCTAGTGACTTTTTTCCCCCCTGGTAGCAGGAAACAAACATGTTATGTAGCATTAGGTGTTAACTGAGTGGTGTATTTCTGTATTGCCCATTTGGTATTCACCTCTCATACTGTGGGGTTTATTGGTGATAGAGGTTTGGCCTGAGAAGCACAGTAGGAAAAGATCATTCATGGTACCTGTTTTTATGTCTCTTCATCAAAATATTCTTTGCAGCAGGTCCTTTTCAGCTGTCTTGGTTCATGTTTTGGAAGCTGTACACAGTAACAATGATTCTGTGCTTGCTGTAGAAACACCAGCCTGAACTTTGAAAGTGAAACCAAAATCAGTAAGTCAATGTGAAGTGGTAGTATTTAGCTGTTGCATGTCTGCTGAGTGTTTTCTTTCCTTTTTTGGGAAAGGCTGGAAAAGTGTTTCTCACAATTATATAATTTTGTCACTAACATTAAGAGTGGTCAGATTATTACTGACCACAAAAATCACTTTGAGAGAATGGTCTACTTTATTATTTCTGTCTTTCTGGCATATGCTGTGAATGGATGGGTGGGTAGCATTTCTAAAATTATGTTTGGAGATGCATCATTGAGGATTCAGAAACCCAACTGCCTTCAGAATTGGGTTTCAGTACCTGCATCTGTACAATTACATATGTTCTTTTCAACACACATTTCAACATTTAGACATTTATGCATACTTCTTATTGCATTTCTGTAGTTTTTTTTTTGGTTTTACTGTGTTTTTTCCTGTTCGTCCTTTCATTTTCATGATATTAATTTCAAACACTTATGTTGTTCTCAATTATGTAGGCACAGAATCTGTTCCTTGCCATCTTAGAGCAAAAGGGTTTCAAAATTTATTCCTTATCCTGAATGAGATGTTGGTCTGTATTGTTAAATGAAATGCTGGTTTGTAGAGCATTATAGTTTTACAGCTTTTCAGACTTCTAACATAACTGTGTTATGGCTTAAGAGGATTGCATAAATATCTTGGATAAGCATAAATCCTCATTATCAAGCTGAGGCTACCCCATACCTTACAATGGAGGGGAAACATTTTGGTGTAATCTTCTGTCAGGATGGAGTGGGGGATGGACTCTTAGTTGGAAAGGAATTCTCATGCATAATCTCCCAGGAAGTCTAACCTTTGCTTATGAAACTAAACTTAATTTTTTGCTGACAGACAGTCTGCTGCAAGGCTGGCTGCTGCGTTCTTGTAAAATAGTAAGAAATGAAAACAGCCTGACTGAGCATTATTCTCGCTCTTCGTCTGCTTCTGCACAGCTATATGAAAACTAAAAGCAAAGGTTTATTTGCAGTCAATGGATGGGATTTCCTGCAGTGAAACACATGAACGCATCAGGTTTCTTTAGTGACTTCTCCCATTTGATTCATCAAAAATGTTCTTTTCTCTCTTTCAATGCCTTGGCATACATAGAACTGCTGGCTTATTTTTGTTTGCTCCTTTTTCCCTTGCTGTGAATCAAGGTCTTAGAGCCAATTTTGGTTTAATTTTCCTGATATTTTTTCCACATGCTTGAAACAATTTATTTGCAGTTTGCTCTATTATCATATGTTGGCTTAAAAGAAAGTGGTGAAAAGTGGTACTTGTGTCTGTCTTTTAGTAAATGTATGAAATGTACCGTTTTCTTATTTCCCTGTTTGGGTGTTGATTCTCAGTTTGTGAGAGATCTAGCAGGAATGGCTGAAGTGGTTACTGGCTGTCATCCACCCAGCTTCCCTGGAGTTTCCTCCTCCAACAGCAGCTCTGGTATCAGGATGTTGTGTGTGTTCTTGAGCTGATACCAACTGGTGCTGACTTCGGTTTAGCACCCCCACATTAGTGTGCCCATGGTAGCTCGGGAGCAGACATGGATCCCAGCCAACCATCCTTGGGTAACAGAGATGTAACCTTGGCTGAGGACTGTTGATATTACTAACTGGGTTTGGCTATTGTAGTGATGAAATTATTATAGTTACAAGTCTGTATATACACACACAAACCATAATAGAGATGCCATTTAACACCCTTAAAGTTACTCCCTAGAGGAAAACCACCAATCAGATAGAAATATTCTGTTCTGCAACCAAATATGGGAAAGAACAGGACTTACTGCAAGCACTCATAGATTAAATAGTGTTCAAAGAAAGAAAATGAAAAAAAAAATCAAGGAAATCTAAGTGTTAAAGGGCATTCTTTTTCAACAGCAGGCCAGGGAAAAGCAATCGAGGTATTTGGACTTTTCCAGTGGCTGTGTTCCTGGTTTTGCATACTTTTAATTCCCATAATCAGATGTGACAAAGAAAAATTCCGTTCTGTCAAGTTTTCATTATTAATTTACCCCACTTTTCTACGTATTACCAAAGGTGTACTTCAGTTATTTTCTGCTAAAGATTGGTAGTGATTAGGGCCACTCTATCCTATGTTGGAACAGTAGTGCCCATGGACTGTTTTATGTTTAAGCTTTGTAAAAGGAGGAAAAAAATAGGAGAGATTTTACGACTAAATGACACGACTTACTGTTGGTCGGTTGGTTTGTTTTAAATTGTAATCTGTATAAAACCTGTTCAATTATACTGCCCTGTAGAGAGGTGGACCATACTTTCCTCAGTTGCTCAAATCTTAGAGGGTAGAAATTTAAATTTGTGTTCGGGTTAAATCAGTGTTCGGGTCTTTGATTAGTTAGCTTAAAAATAAGAGGCCTTAAGTGCTCTTGAATTGTTATAAGTGTAATGTACTGTCAGACGAGGCTCTCATATGTTTTTTCCTTGTTCCAATTTTATGTGAAGTTGTGCGTCTGAGCCTAGAATTCACTAGAAAACCAGGCATGTAAGTCAGAAGGGCTTTTATAAAATTTGTAATCATATTAGGGGAGTGTTCATCCATAAGCCAGCAAGCCTCTACTAAAACTGTTTACCTTTTTTTGTTGTTTTCAAGGTATAAAGAGTATGCAATGGAATTTAGATTACTTCATTTAAAGATTCTTCTTACTGAAAAAGAATATAATGTAGGAATTTATTTGAAGATCAGCAAAGGGAAAAACCTCACTATCTTCTGTGTGCTTATGGCACGTATAGTGAAAAAGCCAAAAATTGCCTTGTAGTGTATATGTTCTTTTAGAAACTGATCGTGTTTGAAGCAGATGCTGTATCTCTTTACTTAATGAGTATTTTGTGTGTAGTTTTTGTACTCATATAGCCTGACACTCTTAAGTAGATAGCAGGAAATACCTCGAGTCAGTATTTTTGTATACTGGTTTGAAGAAAAACTTCCAGACATACAGACTTCAGTATGGAAGTAAAGTTGATGGGAATGGGTATGGAGAGCAACTGCTTAATAATTCATATTAATAGATTTAGTAACTTTGGAGAAAATATAGACACTTAAGCATTTTCACAAATACAGCACTTGTAATCTGCATTACCTTAAGATGTTGTTTTGCCCTTCCAAAGAATGCGTGAATATATTTCAGTGAGAATTTGGGGAAAGCAGGAGAATGACACCTTATACTTCTGCAGATTAGAACAGGCTTCATTATCTGGCAGTAAGGAGAACCTAGTGCTTGTCATGCCCATGCTTGTCATGCAGGAACTTTTCACTTTTGAGGTATTTTTAGTTATTTTCCTAATAAAAATAATTATGTTAAAATACATTACGTTAAAATTGTAAATTATGTAAGTTTTATTATGATAAGAATAAAGATGATATATTTCTAAGTGAAAGACAGACTTTTCAGGAATGGTGCCAGGATGATGTGGGTTAAAAAAAAACAAGATCAGTGTTCAACTGTTTCACTTTATGGAAATAAATAAACAGATTAACATTTATTTTAGAAAAGTTACCTGAAGTAGCATTGACTAATTATTTGAAGTCATTTTTGTGATGATATTATTATTAAACTTTTTAAGGACAATTCTTTGTTCAAACATGAGTTATATTTTGCTGTATGTTTCCAGTATGATGTTTTCTGTCCTAACTTATTAAAGTTAATCCTGGTTTATTTCTATTGTAGTGCATTTTTGGTAGCATTGTTTTAGTATTTGTCTCGGGAAAGGAGTATGCCTAACATAAAAGTGTGAAAAAGATCAGAAATTAATAAAGACAGTATAATCAACCTTTTTTTGTTGGCGTACTTTTGCAAACACTGCTTCGAGATAGTTATGCCGTTCCAATCTATGGAAACCATTTTGTATCATCCAAATGAAACTACTCTGAAATGCTGGATTATTCAAACCACATTTGCAGAAACTGATATATATTTAAAACTTCGATAATTTTTCATACATCAGTGCTGGCCACCATAATAATTAATGTATCATTGCATGGCCTGGTCTTCCAAGGTTTCCAAGACACAGCCTGTAAAGTGAACTTTTAGCCCTAATTACCTTCACTAATAATTTCACATTTATATGTGATTGATAATGTTGCTCTTCCTCCAAGTGAGGTGTGCAAATTTTGTTTTCATTATTTTTATATGCAGAAGGGGACATGGTGTTTGCTGGGTAGTAATCTGGTAGTTTTCATCCAGAGACCTGGCTTGTATTTTCTTAACCTGTATAATATTAAAGATTCTGAGATGCAGAATTTGTCATGAAAGTTCATGCGTTTGAATTTCATTCATCCACATTATTCTGTGCATTAAGATCTCATTCTCTTTCTGGATTTGATTAATCTCTTGTTTTCATTCTGTGTGTTCCAGGTGTTTCTACACACACAGCCACCAGGCTTTGGGAATACATTGGTAGAGTTCAAGTCTGTTTATACTTGCAAATATCTGTCAGAAGAATTTCTAGAGTTGTCTCTTGTTAGGATGTCTAATTCACTGTACAGCAGATGGCACTGGAAGAGCACATCGGTGGGAGATCTCAGTCATGCCGTAATTTGTGCAAAATACTGGCGAATCTGTTGCTGTGCTGAGGGTTGTGAAGAAGTTGCATAATTCATTTTAATGTATTCCAGGAAGGGGTGTATGCCTGGGCTTTTCTGTTCCAGCTCTATTAGATGCAGACTGCAAAGAATTCTATGCTTGCAAGGATATGAGTGTATCATATATTGAGGGCTGTTTATACAGCATTTTTAAACACATTGATATGCAGTGCAGAATTAGCTGGTAATCTTCAAGTTCATGTGAAGAAAGAGGAGTTTGGGAATCAATTAGGGTATTTTTCTTCCGTCTTGGATAAAATATGTGTAGGAGGTACCAGAGTGGGTCTCATATGGATGACTTGTTTAGAGACTCGCTCTCATGATGTGAGTGTGTTCAGTTTACTTTGGAGAGCTTTGATCTAGACTGTCACTAGATTTTTATCATCCTCTCATGCATGAATGAACTCGGCTTCTGGATAGATGCATGTTGTTTATGTGCTTGACAGTTGATTAGCAAACCTTTTCTATATCTTGACATGAATTTTTACAAGGATACAACTAATAAACCATGCGTTTTATAGAGTCCAGAATATACTGAGTTGGAAGGGATCCATCAGGGTAATTTAGTCCAGCTCCTGGCTCTGTGCAGGAGACTCCAAGAATCACACTATATGCTTAAGAATATTGTCTGGACACTTTTTGAAATCTGTCAGGCTTTGTGCTCTGACCACTTCCCTGAAGAGACTGTTCACTACCCAACCACTCTCAGCATGAAAATCCTTTTCCTGGTATCTAACCTAAATCTCCCTTGATTCAGCTTCTTGCTGTTCCTTGAGTCCTGTCACTGGTCATAAGAGTGAAGAGATTGGTAGACAGTACCTTACACAAGGAGGGGGGAACATTTCTGGAAAAGTGCAGCTAATGTGACAGTTCCCATGCTTCTGGTACTACATACACAAAAGCACAGTTAAATTTATCAAATTAATCAATGCTCTGACTTTTAGTTTAGGAGAAGCATGCAGTACTGAAGTTGTAATTTTCAGTCATTGTATGGGTTAATTTGGTTACACATGACAAAAAGAGTTCTGCAAATTGGAAAGGTGGCAAAATCCAGATGGTTTAGGAATAGGTCAATGACATTTTGAGTCTCCTTTTAATTGACATATAAGTCTCCCTATATCTGCATTTGTAGGAAAGTAAACATGGTATTTTAACCTTTGAAAATTCATACCCATAATTCAAGATTGTATAACTGGAGGATGGTGTTTTAGGATTTCATGATTCCTGATACAACAGATATCATGCTAAAAGTGGAAAATAACTAGTGAACATATAAAATACTAGTGCTGTTTTCTTAAGGTCTTAGTACTCATTTATAGCAAGTAATTGATTCTTAGGCTTTTGTCTAGGAAGTGTTTTGGTCATGTTTGTTCTGTGCTGGTAGAAAGTAAGTCAGTTTAGGGACAAGAGAAATATTTTAGCTTTTTACCAGTGAAAGGAAAATGTTATTTAGTTTGGTAATTAAGAAAATTAAATGGAAAGATCTGAATGTGCTCTAAAGATGGACTTGGGAAATATCAGAGGTTATGACAAGGACATAGAAATAGGTTGATGCAGATAGGACTAGAGTACAATCCAAATAAATCAATCTTTACTGCTTCTTCTTTTTATGGAACAGTGTCCATTCCTCCAGCAGCAGGGCTTTATTTAAATTTTTCAAGGTGTTTTGAAGTTCAGAATCCGTCAATGCTTAATGTTGCCTTTTAGTTTGCTTTGGATATGATCCTTTAGCCTTTGTGTACTTGAGGACCACACAAATTGGGCTAGCCAACAGCAATAGGCAATGGACTGCTTTTTGGTTATAGTAATCATTGTCCTTCCATGGTTTTATGCAGTTTTTTAATGCTTATTTAAGAAAACGGTATTGTTTAGTTAATAAAACTTATTTCAGTTCATTGTACCATTTTTCTTGGTTTGCCTGTATTGTGATACTCTGGGAGAAAAGTGGGAAGTGCATATATAAGGGCTGTTTTACTTTCCCCTCAGTCCACCAAGGTTGGAAGATTTCTTGAAAGATTCTTAGACTCCTTCAGCTTGCCATGCTTAGCCTGGAGCCAGGCTTGCTGCTGCAGGTTGTGCTGCTAACATCGCACGTATTTGAAGGTATGTGGAATAACAGTTACTACTAACTGTAGTACTTACTTCTGTGCGAGTAGCAACTTCCCTCTCTTCTCTTTCCCATGCGTTATCCTTCTCTTTGCAGAGCTGTTTACTTTGGAAGGTCTAGCTAAAATTAAAATGAAACACACCAAGCCCCTTCAAAGCCCCCCAAAACAGTAAAACCTCAATCAAGAAAAAAAACAATCTGAAAGATCCAATTTGGAGGTACCTGATTCTGCAAAATGCCAGGTGGGAGCAGTTGACTGGAACTTGAGCAGCTGTGTCCACTAGATCTTGGCAGAAATGCTGGAGGAAGAAAAGTTCTAATAATTTTAGGCAATAGGAGCCTGTGACTTGGTCTTCTGTGCCTAAAACAGATTGGAAGTCTTGACTTTCACAGAAATTCAGGAGGGCACTTGCTCTAAATGTATGTTACTTTTCTTTGTTAAGAAAACTATTTTTTTCACTACAGTTAGTTTTCCTATAAATATGTAACCTTCTAAATATTACTCAACTTTCTTGTGTAGAGAAAGTATAACCTTATAAGACCATGTTGTTAGGACCAATCACAATTTAACCTGCATGTAGGAATTCTCTTTAATAGAATATTTTCTGTAGTTTTATCTTCTGTAGTTACTTGTGTGGGGATTTTTAGGAGCCTTTGGAAAGAGAGGAGTGTTAATATGTTTGAAAATCATATATAAGTACATTAAATATATGTGCCTCTGTGTGTGATACAAGGTATGTGAATGTTTCAAAAAATACCATGTTGAAAGCAGAATGAAGTTGTGGAAATCTCCAAGGCCGATGTAGGAATTCAGTTTCTTGAGCTTGATTGTTTTGAAGTCAGCTCCCTATTTTTACTTTTATGTGACACCCATTGTTAAAGTACTGCAATTTCTGTTTTGCTTGGAGAGGGGGAAACCCTTATAGAAAATTTTTGAAATATTTCTTCTGTGAATTTAATTGTTTTTTATTTGTTTCCAGGAAATGGCTCTTGAAGTTAAATGAGGGTGGATAAAACACATAAATGAAGCAGAAGCTACTCTTCGTGTGTTAGGGCTTTATCACACCGAAAGCACTGCTGATCAGCCAGATTTGGTAACTTGTCATAATGAAGAAGATTAGTCTCAAAACAATTCGCAAGTCCTTTAACTTAAATAAAAGTAAAGATGAAAGTGACTTTGTAGTGGTTCAGCAGCCATCATTAAGTGAATTTGGAAAAGATGACTCCTTGTTTGGCAGCTGCTATGGTAAAGATTTGGCTAGCTGTGAAGTCAATAGTGAAGATGAAAAAGGAGGCAAAAATAGATCAAAAAGTGAAAGTTTAATGGGTACGTTAAAAAGGAGGCTTTCAGCAAAACAAAAGCAGAAAGGCAAAGGCAGCACACCATCTGTAAGCTCTGCAGATGATGACACATTTTCTTCCTCATCTGCTCCAATAACCTTCAAAGATGTGCGAGCTCAAAGACCTCTGAGATCCACTTCCCTCCGTAATCACCATTACAGCCCAACTCCGTGGCCCCTTCGACCTACAAATTCAGAAGAGACTTGCATCAAAATGGAAGTGAAAGTCAAGGCCTTGGTCCATTCCTCTAATCCAAGCCCAGCACTGAATGGTGTTCGAAAGGACTTCCATGACTTGCAGTCAGAAAATGTGTTCCAGGAGCAAACCAATGCATTAAAAAATACGGAATCTCAGAATGGGGACTTGCATCTTCATATTGATGAACATGTGCCTGTAGTTATTGGATTAATGCCTCAGGACTACATTCAGTATACTGTGCCTTTAGATGAGGGAATGTATCCTTTGGAAGGATCACGTAGTTACTGTCTGGATAGTTCCTCACCCATGGAAGTTTCGACTGTTTCTTCTCAAGTGGGGGGAAATGCTTTCCACGAAGATGAGAGCCAAGTGGATCAGGATGTAGTCGTTGCACCGGATATCTTTGTGGACCAGACAGTGAATGGTTTGTTGATTGGTACCACAGGAGTCATGTTGCAAAGCGCAAGAGTTAATCATAGCGATGTCCCTCCACTCTCACCTTTGCTACCTCCAATGCAGAATAATCAAATCCAAAGGAACTTCAATGGATTAAATGGCACAGATGCCCACGTGGCTGAAAGTATGCGCTGCCATTTGAATTTTGATCCTAACACCGCCCCAGGAGTTGGAAGAGTTTATGACTCTGTACAGAACAGCGGTCCTATGGTTGTGACAAGCCTCACAGAAGAACTGAAAAAACTTGCAAAACAAGGATGGTACTGGGGCCCCATTACACGCTGGGAGGCAGAAGGAAAATTAGCTAATGTGCCTGATGGCTCGTTTCTCGTTCGAGATAGTTCTGATGATCGTTATCTTTTAAGTTTGAGTTTTCGTTCCCATGGAAAAACTCTTCACACTAGAATTGAGCACTCAAATGGTAGGTTTAGTTTTTATGAACAGCCAGATGTGGAGGGACATACATCTATAGTTGACTTAATTGAACATTCAATCAGGGACTCTGAAAATGGAGCTTTCTGCTATTCGAGATCCCGGCTGCCTGGATCTGCAACTTACCCAGTGAGACTGACAAATCCAGTATCCCGGTTTATGCAGGTGCGCTCTTTACAGTACCTGTGTCGTTTTGTAATACGTCAGTACACCAGAATAGACCTGATTCAAAAACTGCCTTTGCCAAACAAAATGAAGGATTATTTACAGGAAAAGCACTACTGAAAGCTTACGGGAATCTTGCATCTTGCACTTTGGGAACAACAACAACAAAAAGAGATTGAATTACAGTTTACAGACTTTCATTATTATCAAAATCTTTTGCTGCCATAAAAATATTTCATTTTTGTCTGTAAAAGAAAAGTAACGCATTTGGATTTATATTTGTTTTGGGGGGTTTTGTGTATTTTGGGAGGCTTTTTTTTCTTGTTTTATTTTGTTGGAAAGAATGATCTCAAGTTTATTTTTAGAAGTGTGAAATAGCTATCTTTCATCAATGTGCAGATTAATCACAATGTGAATGATCAAGTTCTCCTTAATTTCCCCCAAGTCCTTTGCTGCTATCCACTGTGATTTTTATGCATTGAAAGCACATTTCATGTGTATTCAACGATCAGTAAAAGTCAAATGAAACTTGTTGAATGGATTTTTTTTTTTTCATTTAAAACAACCTCTGGAAAAAAATGAGCATGGATAAAGAACATATTGGTATTCTAAATTACTGATTTTACATCTAAGTTAAAAACTGTTTCCTAGTGTCGTAATTAGACATTTCTATAGAGATATGCCCCAATGTATAGACAGAGCTGTGTGATAAGAACATGATTATGCAGCATATCTTTGGGAAAAAAAAAGCCTTCCTCCTAAGCCTTGTACTGTCTGCACACTGTTGAGTTTGAGAAGGTTGATTCAGCCTTATTCTCATCTCAGTGTTTTGTCCTCTAAAAATGGCCTTTACAAAACAGTCTGTGAAAATTAATGTATAGTACCTAGAAGGAAATTGTGGTATTGGGGTCTTGTAAAATATTACCTTTTATAATCATGCCATCAGTTAATAAGAGACCACCTACCAGGTCCCCTCTTTCTTACTTTTCCTTTCTGCCTACTCTAGCAGAGTAAGGGAGGGAAGTTTCCTGGATTTGTAGGAAGACTCTAGGAATTGTTATCATGGAAACATAAATTTATAAGCCATTTTGGGGATGGGGTAAAACTTCTAATAGGATGACTTCTACCATATTTATGTTCAAGCTACTTGAAATTTTATCATTTCCATTTTTCTACATTTTTCTTTCACTTCAGAAAGTACAGTAATACACTAACGTCCTTTGGATAATTTTCCCCTTTTTTCTATATCTTTTGAGGAGGAAGGAACAGGACTGATAACATTTTATATGGAAGATATTAAAAATGCATCTCTAAAGTGCTGTTCTCCTAGCCTTTCAAATTATTGGGAAGAGATGTTTGGATATACAGTGACCACAGAAAATGTTTCAGTTTGCTGTTATGATATATGTTTTGACATATGAAATATTGAATCAATTAAGTAAGTGTTTATGATATCTGTCAAAGATTCTGGCATTTGAAAAGCTTACAGTTATTCTAACCTTCTGTAGGGAAAAAAAGACTTTCAGTGGGGAGTACAGGTTCTACACTGTAATATTTTCATCATGCAAGGTTAATCCATGGCATTTTCCTGTTTTATTTCCAGTTTGGTTTTCTTTTCTCCCATGTTTTTATCACTTGTATGAATTACTTGCTGAAGGGATCATAGCTGGCTTGGGAGGGAGGCCTGCCTCTGCCTTGCTGAGAGGCCTTGCTTTGCATGCCTCTGCCCCCCTGTTTTGTATTTTAGAATGTCATATTCCCCAACTCTGGTAGAAGTGGCTAATGAGTAAAGATCACCTTAGGAAAAAAGTCCATCTTTGATACATCTTTCTTGTTTGGGTCATTTTCTTCTCCTTATTTAATCTAGCATTTCTTTCCCCTAAAATGAGTCTTTAGAAGTGAATACAGTATTGCTGCAAGGTGGTGCAGTAGCACTACATCTTGGGTTGCCTGAATTGATAGACAAAATTTATATTTTTTTAATTTATTTTTTTGACCATAATGTTTAACTAAAAAATAAAAAAAGAAAATCAAAGGTAGATAAAGACTGCCTTTGCTTTTAAGGGAGGGAGAATAAGGATTTCCTCTTTAGTCTGATAAAGTTTTAAACTTAAAAAAAGAAAATAATCTAGAGCAGTCTATACATGTAATTTGTTGGCTCTGCCATGAAGATATATGTGTGAAAGGGAGAATTCTGTTTTCTTTTTTTTTCCTCTACTGACTTCTCCCCCTACCCAGTCATGTCCCGTTCCCCCTCCCCTGAATCAGGATCACTAACTTTATTCAAAAAGGCACAATAACCTATTGTATGGTACAGTGTTCTGATTCTGTCTGTGGAGAGGAAAAAGAAAATCATTTTTATGGATTTCAGATGCATACTTTTGGAATAAAACCTCTGGCATTTTCTTCACTTTAAAAATTCTTTCCCCATACTTGAGGCCCTATGCATTCTACAGAATCTTTGAAAGAGTATATAAAATATTTTCTTTTCCATTTAATACCACTATTGAATACATTAAACATATGTTTATACTGTGCCACATGCATTAATTTAGCAGTCATTGCGTTGAAACCTAAATATTTGAAGCTATAATATCATGGTCTTATTGTGGAATTGAAAAACGTGCAAGAACACAGATGCTAAAATTCTTGCCCATGCCTTTATAAATTTCAGTTGTTCACTCATAAATTATGCTTTTTAAAAAAACCCTGTGTTTCAGCTATCTGGTTTTTGAATTGCCTTCCTTGCTGTGTTCTTCATCTCTGAACTTAATCAGGTCAAGTTAACTTTGTCATTTCCCCACCCTGCCATAAAGCTACCACAAAAGGAACACTTAAAAGTGGTTGAGGTCTAGGATGTAAGAACCGTAGAGCACTTTGCTTCCGAGTAAAAAATGGTGGTGATATTTCTACTAAGCTCCAAGTACTTTAAATCAGTAGTAAGTAGACACAAATACTTATTTTTACAGGTTTCTTTAATCAGAGCCACACAGTATTTTTTCATACTGAGGTGTCTGGCCAGCCAGGAGAAGGAATCCAGAAAAAATACTTTGAAAACATTAAAGATACTTACAATTTCTTATTATAAAGATTAATATAAAAGAAACACAGTAGCATATAGTTATGAGTCAATTTAGAAGCACCCAGAATAACCAGAAAATTTGTATTGACTTCTGCTTCATGAAAATTAGAGGAACAAAGGGTTGTTGACAAATAAAAGAAAGATGATTGAAGATATTTTGGGGACCTTTGGAAGTAAATACACTAGGAATAAAAGCTAACAAACTATGATCCTCATAGAGTAGAAATGTGGCTATTTATGCAGCACAACAGTTTTAAGGGTTCCAAATGTATGCTTTTTATACAATTGAATTGTGGAAAAATGCTTTTGAAAATGAAACTTTAAAATACAAACCCTTTTTTCAGTGTCTGAAATGATTGACATTATTGACAACTTCGCTTTTCCAATTAGAAGATTAAAACAACACCTTGTGTTTGGAAATAATAAATTTGCACAATTTCCTCTGGTTTTTATTTTTTTTGTTTCTTTGTTTTTGTTATGTAAGCCAGTGTTATAAACAACTGAAAGTGATGTGTATTCTTTGATCTGTTTGAAGGATATAGCACTTATCCTGCTGTTGACATAGTGAATGCCATCTCTTTATCAAAATGTAATTCTGTCAGAAGGATCAGAAATGCAATTATTAATTAAACTCTTTGTTCTCAGATGAGCTGACTTTGCATTTTGTTAAAGCCAATTTCTTTCTGTGAATATTGACTGCTGGGCTAAGTAAAATCTGTGGGGTTTTTGTTTTGATGCATTTCATCTGTGTGAATACTGAAATTACAAATTTAAAACAGCATACCAGCAATATATGGGCTATGATAAGAAGTATTTCTCTGTTACTGAACTTTCAAACTCTGAGCTAAGCTATAGATGAATTAACGATTGCCAATTAAATCTCTTTAAATCTTTCTATGACTGCAAAGAATAAAAGTTACAGACATTCTTTATAAATAAAAAATGGCCTACATGGTAGTTCATAATGTGAAAAATACGGCATTGTTGTATCTGGAAAGTGATCTAAACTCTACACAGATAATGAAAAATTCTAAAAGAATTTTTTATGAATACCTGTTGGGTTAAAGAATTTTTATAGTGATGATGGAGTGCCATGAAGTTAATACTTACAATCCAGATTGCTGTAGTTTACACTTTTCTCTGTTTCAGACCTGGTGTGCACTATTTGTACTAAGCACGCCACAGAGTGAATTATCCAAAGTCCATTGATTTTAATGTGTTTTGGTTTGTAAACAAAATTATAGTAATTTCTTGCACATTTTTGAAAAATAATTGTATAAGGATTTATGTATCTGCTTCTGGATACAGTGTGTAAATAAAAATTTCATTCACAAAAAGGTTTGTGGAGTCTTCTATACATTAATGACATTCTAAAACAGAAGAAAATCCTGAGAGACACTGTAAAAGTTGGGTATCTGTCTTAAACATTTAAATTTTAATGGTTACTATTTAAACTATTTTGTATTTTTTAACCTTTGCTAGTTGACTTTCAAAATATTTCTGTACACCAATTGTTCTAATTCCTAGTGTTCAAAAAAACCCAAATTGCCAGGATATAACTAGAATATTATTTTTGAAAGATCTGCATAAACACTATATTAAGCTAACTTTTTTTGATAATTTTAGTTGGGTTTTATTCCATTAAAAATTTACAGAATTCGTAACAAAATCTCCATCCATATGTATCTCAAAGGTAATATATTGCCTCTTGCCTTTTAAAGAACCAAATAGTTCTTATGTAGCTCCAAAATAAAAATTTAGGTATTATATTGTTCATCATATATTCATTTTATGCTGTCCTAGATTCCCTTTAAAAAGAGAATGAAATTTTAAACCCTGGGAAGTCACAGAAATAAAAGAGAAAATGGAAGATAAACAGTGTCTGCGTTACAGAATATATGCATAATTGGTCACGTATTTTCATGTAGTTCAGACTTTGATTCACTACTCAAATTCAGATGAATACCAGCAGCTTCTTAGGTCAGGTTATAACCAGGCGTGGTGGTGTTTGTTTGGTTTGGGTTTTTTTATTATAAGCAAACAAACTAAAAGTCCAGCCTTAGTAGCAAGTAATTATTGCTCATATTGTCCACAGTGATACGTACTTTTCTGTTTGTTCTGTAACTTAAGTCCTTAAACAGTAACCAGGAAGAATTCCTAGCTTTTGCTGTTTAAGAGAAAATCACGTTCTCCTATTTCCTGCTGCTGAGGCTGGTATTGCTTTATGCTCACTACATTGTATGGTTGTTCCTCTGGGGTTTGTTCCCCTGGGGGATCTTGCAGGGGATTTGTTACTAGGTCTGCATGATGTTTTTCTTTTTGTTTGTTCTATTCACTCCAGAAATTCGGTGAAAAATAAACTTACCTCAGATATTTCCATGGTAAGTGAAAGGTGAGTAAGAAGTCATTTTTCAGCCACCTGTAAAATTCGTATGATCCATACAGAGCTGGATTTTTTTATATAATCAAGATGCCTACAGTACTATTTCTATCCCACATTCAATCTTCATAGTTGAGGTAGAAGAGAAAGAATGAGACACTGCCTGATGCAGAAATCTTGCTGTATGTCTAATAATGCAACCCTAGGGACAAAGCAGGGCTTGGTAGCATGGGGCCGAATTAAACCTTCTGCAATTAAGACCTCAAAACTTACAAAGCTGCAAGATCTAGTGGAAGTCCTTGATACTTAGGAAACAATATCTCAATATTCTGTTACTTTTCCCCAGCAAATGTAATCTGCTTGCAGTCAGTGTTTTTTGTTTCATTTGGTTTGGTTTTTTTGGTTTTCCTTTTCAAATGCAAAGGTTCAGCCAATTTTGGCATCTTTTGCAGCATTAGTATGCACTTTGATTTTTTTCTGATAAGGTAATAACTCTTGGTCCCTGTCTATGCCATGTGAAGTAGGAAATAGGATATTGTAGGGAGTGGAGACCAATGGCTATTTGTTAAGCTTTGAGGAATGACTTAGAAATAGGAGGTGTTCTGCCTCAGGGCAGATTCTTAGTTCAACTTCATAAAGTGGCTTAGAGTTGGAAGGGACTTAAATGATTGTCAGCCCTGCCATGGGAGACACACCTTCCACTAGACCAGGTTGCTCAGAGCTCCATTCAACCTGACCTTGATCACTTTCAGGGATGTGTTATCCACAATTTCTCTGGGCAACCTGTTCCAGTGCCTTGCCACCCTCAAAGGAAAACAATTCTTCCTAACAACTAATCTAAACGTACTTTCAGTTTAAAGCCATTCCTCTTCATCCTGTCACTACACACCCTGGTAAAAAGTCTCCTGCCTTTCTCTTGGGCTCCCTTCAAGTACTGGAAGGCCAAAATTAGGTCAGTCTTCTCCAGGCTGACCAATCCCAATTCTCTTACTCTTTTCTCACAGGAGAGATGCTCCAGTCTGTAAAATTGGTAGGGCATCTATTACCATGTGATCATCATTGTATCTATTTCTTAATTCACATGACTTCTCGGTTATACACATTTCAACTAAGGAAGAAAGGAAAATACAGCTTCAGTTTTTTAAACTATTACTGGGTGCTTCTGTGTTTGACCACATCACATGAAACAAGGGGCTATCTGGGCTGAAGAGATTTTTGGCAGTGCTGCTTCACAATTCCCTTTTTCTTCTGCCCCAGCTCTCTGCTTCCATCAGGAGACAGCAGCTGTCTTGTTCAGTTTCTGGTTGGAGTTTTTGTTTGTCAAAAAGTTTTCTGTGCCCACTAATACAAACTCGTGTTTCCCTTGAAAAGCATACTTTACTTTTTTCCAGAGCACCTTTCTTCCTTGGCCTGTTTGCCCTGTATCACTTCGAGAAGAAAATAAGTTGTGAATGTTCTAGCCTTCCTCATACTAGATCTTTTCTGAAGCAAAAGTTTCAAAAGTCCTATTTTGAGCTAAAGGAAAAGTTATCTGAACTGTTTCAATCGAGCAGTGTTTTCTGTCAGTCTGATGATGGTGAAAATCTCTAAAAGTCTCAGTTTGAAGACTTCATTGTGCAGCAAATTCAAATATACTCTGTAGTTCTTATGAGCATGAAGTTCAGAAATGCAATGTTTTGAAAAGTTCCTGTCTTTCTAGGCTGCAGTGAAAGTAGGAAATAACAAAGCACTGGTCCATGGCAGACTTGTTCTTTTTTGTCACTCATCTGTGGCAATCAGTTTAAAATTTTCTAACTTCCCGTTATATTTTTTTCTCTTATCTTTTCAGTTTCAGTGGATAAATCCAAATTAAAAAAATACAGAATGATGGAAATTGTCACTATTGCTGCATTTTCAGGGAGATTTTTTTTCTCTGATTATGGGCTGTTACATAAACTTCAATATTGACATTGTTAACATCTTCAAAACCAGTTAACTGTTAGGATGTGTTCATCAAAGAATTGTGCACTCATGTTGGTTAATATAATACTGAAAGTGAAGATAACCTCACTGTCATCTTTTGGCACTTAATTTACTGTATACCCAAGTTTCTTATGTAGATAATTTATTGCTTAGAAGGAAAGCCATAGCCTCTCATAATTAGATCATCACCTTTTCTCCAAAAGTGATATTTGGGAAAAAAAAATTTCTTCATGTAAAAAAAAAACTTGGCACTCTCAAATCTTCAAATTAACATTGACCTCAATAAATTTTCAAGTTTAATTAATTTTAATGGAATCCTAGAACAGTTTTCTGTGGATAGCCAAGAAGCTGAATGTTAGCCTGAAAGAGTTGTTTCAGTAACAGTAATTGCTGTTGTAATCATTAAAGACTAATTGTAATAATTAAGACTAATCTCAACATCTGGTAATGTATGAATTTACTATATTATTCTAATATAGTAAAAGGACTTCCAACTGTAATATGTACAAGAAAAAACTGAATATTACTTTCACTTATGTTACCCTACTGTACTGCTGAGATGATCTGGTAACTTCCTATGATCAGCTAACCTCATTGTTCAATGACAAAGACATATCTGTCTCTAGAGAATGAAGCAATCCCTGCTTCAAGCCACCCCAAAATCCCAATTTATTTTATACATGACCGCTGTGCACAACTGTGAATGAAAAAGGATTGTGAAAGAACTACAACAAAATAATAAACCCTTGAGATTTGTTCATATACAGCTATTCTATCTCAATGGCATGCATTACATGCAAACAGGTCAGTGCTCAAGAGAAGCCTTAGGGTGTAGTTGTTAAATATAAAAATCATGGTGGCATTTAAAAAAAGAGATATTCTGAAAATAAAAACAATTTTAATGACCCTGAGAAGCATGCAACACACATAAAAAATTGTTTCAAGTAACTTTCAGTGAATTAGTTGTCCTTCCAAGTATCAGTTTCAATTTTATTCAACAGAGACTGATTTTTAGATGACATGCCTCCCAGGTAATACCAAAATTACTTGGTTACTTTATATAAATTTACTTATATCGGAATTAAACTTGTGATGGTATCTAAGAGCGTTTTTTGTGGAGGTAGAGGTAAGCTTTTTTCTGATGTTGTCAGCTCTGCAGTTTCAGGAAGGTTAAAGATACATTTTGTACAAGTTGAGATAGGGAACTGCTTAGTTTCATAGAGATTAGCTTTTCTTAAAATTTAGGTAACGTGTTCAGTCATTGGAATGTTAATGTCCTTGTAAAACTGTCAATATTTTATAGTGTAGAATATGTGATATACAATGCAATACAAGGGAACAAAACAGTTATAAAGCTAATAGCTTTGAGCTCCTAGAATAAAAATTTGAAGAAAAATTTTTATAGTTTAATTTTAAAACAGAGACTGTAGTGTTATGTATTTTTGGTTTTTGTCATAAAATACAGGTTTTAAGGAAATCTACGTGAAGGTTAGCAATGTTTTTAAAATTGATTTTTTTTTAAAAGGAAGAATTATGCCATACAATGCTAACACTTCTTCACATTCATATGTATCTACCTACTTACCTTAGGGCATCCCAGTGTGTAGAGACAGCAGTTCTTTTCAGCACTGTGACTCAGTTCTCCTCCCCACAATTTACCCAGCCTCATCATTTACAGCTCGATCAGGAGAGATCCTGTAGCTTCAATCACTTGTTTTGGTGCCATTTCCCCCTTGTGACATCTCTGACGTGCTTGCTGTGTGGGATATTCCTGTTAAAACTGGCAATGTGACTTAAAGATGACCTCTATCCCTTCTTATGGCAGAGAGGAGGAAGCACAACACAAACATCATTCGTGTGACTGGCATTGTCCCTGCTGTCAGTCGCTCCAGGGTTTGTGCAGCCCTGGGAAGGTGCTCCAGGCAAGGCTGCTGGCTTAAATCCTTGCCTGGTTTCAGCAACGTGGTAATGGTTGTTGCATGACAATCTGAAGAAAATTAGCCTAAAGTTAGAACAGATGAACTATTAGCTTCCAGAAGTCTCTGTAGAAAACTTCCACAATTAATGCCTAGGGCTTTTAGCAGTCTAAAACAAGCATTTTCAAGGGTTATCATAACAATAATAAGAATAATATATAAGTGAGCTTCCATTTAGCATCAATGCTTCTAATCACAATTTACCTGGCCTGAGTTGTGACCTGAAGCTACTCAGGTGACCACAACCAGCCCACTGTGGATGTAACATGCAGGTTGCTGGCCAAGGACAAAGGAATTATTTCAGGTTGCTGACGAACTGTGTGAACTGGGATCAATTTCCTTTCCCAAGACAAGATCGAAGCAGGAAAAAGGATAAGTAGGAGGAAGAGGTTCAAAGGAAAGGAGTATGTGCTTCATACAACTGGTCTTGATGTGTGAAGCTCCTTTTCATGGGCCCTTTTAGGTGCTAAGAATGTGTGTGGGCAAGAACACGGTAAGTTCATATGTTAGAAATACTTTATTGTTTTGCTAAATGCAATGATGGCACAGGATGGTATCTGAGGGGCAGATGGTTTATGCAAGGCAATAAACACTAACAATTAACGCTAAATCCCTGTAATGTAGTGTTAATCTTTATCCAAGATGTCTCCAACCCCTCTAGTAGTATTTCTTCTCCTTTTTACTTGCTTTTATTTACTTTTACTTTCTGTGCTGGTTAATTTTTCAGAATTGGCTTCTAACTGGACAAACACAATGCTGAACTGTGAGGGTCTGTAGCCTAGCACACCCGAGCTTATGTTTTTACATTGGGTGAAAAATTTTAAATCTTGAAATATTATCTAAGATTTCTTGTTTCTATGTTTTGGGGTTAGCAGGAACCTTAAGGATGAATACCTTCTTATTCATTGTGGGAAGTGTTACCTTTTTTTTTAATGATTATTATTTTAAGGAAACATTAAACAGAACAGTAAATAATTTGTCCTTTGCAAGGCAAAGGATTGTCCCCAACTGGAGCATCTAACAGAATTTTCATGAAGCTCTTCTGTACTTTTTTTAGTGCAAAGCCAGTGTTAAAATTAATTCAAGATCTGCTTCAGATTCATTCTACCACTGAAAGCTTTGAAAAATATCGTATCTGGGAGAGACGTATTATTTGAACCAACATAGAATCTGTGTAGTATAAATATTTCAGCACACAAGAAGAACAAGAGCAAATCTGAAATTACATTCTTTCTCTTATGTTTGCCAAAGCATAAGCATATTTAACTGCACAGAAAACAGTAGAAATCTCTGTGAATCAGTTAGTATCAGAAGAAAATCTGACCTGCTTATCCTTAAAATTGTTTTGAAACATAATGACATATTTATTTCATGTTGCATTTTAATTCTTATATTGGAGGTTGGTTAGTTTTAAGTTGCTGAGGTGATGAAATAGCTAGGGGGAAATGAAAAAAAGAGGGGGAAGGGAATGAGGAAAACATCTTTCATCCTTCTGTTTTTATATGCAAGTGAAAAAGAAGAAATACTACTAGAGGGGTTGGAGACATCTTAAGTAAAGATTAGCACTACATTATGGAGAATTAGTATTATTTTTTTCAGTGAGTATGTGGCTGAGTTTGGTCATGCTACCCCTGTACATAGTGTCTGAGCTTCATAATTTGGCACCTGTATAGATTTCTTCTCAAAGGCATTTTGCAGCTTTCTTTCAGAGAGTTTCAGAGATTATGTTTTCAAAGACCTATCAGAAAACAGCTTTGTGGTTTTGATTCTTTTCTCTTAAAGATTATAATGCTGAAGAAGAAAAATAGTGAAGCCTAATTTTTTTGTCCTGAATAGTCTTGGAAAAGATCAAATGCTCAGCTAATGAATGGATTAGTGCTTTTTCTCATTGCTTTATGAGTCTCAGATATTTCCCAGTGGAAATATATAAATAGATTTTGATAACGAACAAAGGGAAGACATATTTTATTCCAAAAATACTAATGCTGAAGGGCATGTCAAATACTGCAGAGTTTTTTGGTTTTTTTTTTTCTTGAGGAGAGAAACTGAAAATCACCAAGGATTTTAACCAAAGATTTTTTTTTTTTTAAGTGGTGGGAAATGATTAAAAGTAGTGAGCACATTAGTGATTTCCAAATTCTAAAAGGGTATTAGAAAAATCTGAAGCACTGGGAGGTGTATGAAAATCTGGAGCCTCATGCATATAGAACCATAAATGCCTGTGCATCACCTGTTCCATTTCAAGGTCAAGGAAAATTAAAATGTTCCATATTAAGAACTGAGCTAGTGAATAGTACTGCAAGAAGAAAAATCATGTCTCTTTTCTATAGTAAAAGATGTAATTTTTTTTTACTTTTTTTTTTCCTAATCTCAAGTTCTAATTTGAGAGGGTGGATATTGTGAAAATGTGGCAATCAACTGAAATTCTTGCCTTTCTCTAGGAATCTGTTGGGACCAGATGCTTATGCTTTTGCTAGAAGGTGATAGTGTTTCATTTTAAACACAAATTATATTGCAGAGCTGTGGAATTACAAAAGAAATTATGGATGAGCACAATTTTTTTCACCTCAAAAGACCTTTTACAAGTTTCAAATCGCAGACTTACAAACACATATTAAATAATCATGAAGCAGTTGGCATGCATCTTGGGAAGATGTCAAGAAGCAAAAAACCCTTCATGTAATATAGAGAGGTGATGTATTATTAAAATCTCATCTATCCTTAGTAGTAAGATAGTATTGTATTATATCCTCATTTATTCTTAATAGTAATGCATGCTTTATTGTGGAACTATATCTGGACAACTTTTGAGCCAAACTGAAGCTTGTCCATGCCACACACAGATCCTACTTGAATTTCTTTTTCAAATCTACTACTTCTTTTTTTAGGCACACAGTATATTAGCACAGAAATATTTTATTACCTCATATAATCCTTTGTCTTGTTATTATACATCTCACAATTCTCTTAAATGCAGTTATTTACTGACATAGAGCAGGAAAGTTTAAAAATCAGGACAGAAAAAGAGGTTAATTTTCTTCACATTAGTGAGCTTTCTCTGTTTTTCTCTCAGCTTCCAAGAAAGGTTACACCAAATAGTGGGTCTCTGTTGTCTAGCAGAGAGTTTAATGTAGGTACCAACAGCTGCCTATGTCTTTCATTTTTAAAAAATTGGATACAGCATTGTTCATTTCTACAACTTGTCCTTGTGAGGTGGTACAAGAAGAGGAAAAAATGTTATGAACTTTGCTGCTTCTGAGGAAAGAGATGATTCTATGGCACAATCAAGGATCTACCAGGAGAAAGGGGAGAAGAGAACCTCTTCTTGATAGGATCATAATTTGCCTAAGGTTGTCTGTAGAAAAAAAACCCCAACCAACTTCAACAACCCTCAAAGTGATGAGGTTTCACATTTTTCTTCCTATTTTGTATGCAGTTATATGTCTGTTTTTAAAACTCCGTGCTAATTTTGGCTGAGCTGACACATATGTGACCCTGCACCAGTTGTTCAATTTCCCTGAGCCTCAGTAAGCTTGGCAGAATGACGAGACAAGAACATAAGACTACTGGATAAAACAGATGGAAAAGGAAAATAAATTTTACCCAAAGCACTATGTTTTGAGACGAGTTATTTGAGGGGAAGATGTGAAGCAAGCAATGGGCTGGATGAGACTCCAAAGAGATCACCTAAATTATCCAGGTAAGTCAATCAGCCCAAAGGAATAATCCCACTGAGTTTTTGATCTGAAGTGCAATCTGCCCATCCATTTTTGTGCATGTATGGTTGTGAACATTCGTGTCTGTGAGTGAGAGGACGCTGGAGCAGTTCAGACAGGTCAAAGGAGCATTTAAGACCTGCTGATTACAGTTTTTAATTACTCTCATGCCATCATAAGCAACATGACAACATCCAGACAAAAGTTTACTTTGCATGGAAATTTCTGTAATCGCCTATGTGCATGAATAGCTTGAAAGCATAAAAATTAGCTTAAAAGTAAAATAAACTACATTTCCTCATTGCATGTACCTTGTTGGAGTTTCTTTGGTTTGGTTGGGTTTTTTTTTTTTTTTTTTTTTGGTTGATTTGTGGTTTTTTTAGGTGGTTTGGTTTTCTCCTAAGCTGCAAAGGATCTCTCTTGTGTTAAGTATACTCATGGCAAGAAACTGCATCTGGAAAAGGAAGAAGGAAGCTGGGTAGCGTCCTACTAAAGTTAAAGTTTTGGCTAAATATACGGTTTTCCTTGTAAACTAAATTACTGAATAAGTATCTTCTTATTATGATTTAAGGAAAAAAATGTATTAATAACTTAATGACTGGTGACTGAGGCATACTTTTATTTTTTTGCATTCTAAAAACACAATTAAGACAAATTTGAACCAAAAATATAGACAAGTAGTTCCACTTGATCTTTCTGGCTAGAAAATCAGGATAATTTTTGAATTATTTAAATTATTTGAATTATTATATAGTTATAATTGATGAATTATAACAATTAATATAATGACAAATGTTCTCATGACAAACTACAAATTGCTTTGAAGCCAGTGTAAGCTGACAAACATTGATGGGGCACTGCAGAGTTCAGAGGCTGTTGTTAGTCAGGATTTTGGGGGCAATTACATTTCTATGGGTGTCAAGAGGAACTCATCTCTGTTCTGTCAAGGGAGAAATTTGTTCAGCCACAGGCATCAAACTATAATGGATATACTTCTAGGAAATTATTCAAGCCAAATGTTTGTGCCAACTTAACAGAAGTGCTAATTTGTCAGACAGTATGAGAAACTACTTGTGTCTGTGTACTGAGGGTTTTTTTAAAATAATATTCCAATGCCAATAGATGTTGACTTGTTCTAGGGAACCTCAATTTGCTAAGAACTTTAAATATCAAATTACCCTTTTCTTCATATTGCTAGGCTAACTTGTCTCTTAGGTTCTGTCAACTGTGATTTCTCTAAGTAAATTGACAATTATTTTAGTGATGTTGTGGAGATGAAAAGAAAAGCAACAAACAACATGCTCCTTTGTATATTTTAAAGTATGAAATTTGTCTATCATGTCTATAATTTTAGCTTTTCCAGATTGCTGAACAGAAGAAATTAGAAGTGGTCAAACCTCATAAAAGTATGAGACAGCTTTGTCTCTAATTAGAGGTTTCAAAGTTTCTGATGGTACAGTCAGTAAAGGAGAAATAGTTTAGAGATTTGTAGCTGAATTCATTACTTCACAATGTCATTATTTTGTATGTTCTTCAAAAATAATATGGAGAGAATTCATGTTCCATTCACACTGAAATCAAAAGCATATTGCCTTCAGAGGTGTTAGAATATCACTGAGAATTTTTTCAAATTTCACAGTACAGTCTATTTTATTTTTATGTAATTTAGCAGCTGGAATATATCTGCAAGGGGCAGTATCTCTAGGCAGGTAATTGGAAAGATTATCAGATCACTATTGATCAGTAGATACATGGAATCACTCCTCGAATTTGAAACTAAACTATTCATACATAACATCCTCCAATGGATGTCAGTAATTTACATGCCTGTGGAGTGCTCTATACAGCCTTTGTAGTGTATGAAGAGAAATCTCTGTTCAACAGCGTGTCACTGCTTTATTTATACATCTAGATGTTTATTTTATTAAAAACACACAATCAGAAATTACGGCTCTGTCTTCTGGTTCTTTGATGAAAGTGATACAAGGATTCTTTCAATCCTAGGAGGAGTTACACTCCACTGGGCCTGCTTTGTGAAGCCATCCAACACTTGGCCAGGTACTGATTCCACAGGTTAGGGTGTCAAAGATAATATATTTTAAAATATAAGATAATATATTTTAAAAGCAAAACCTTTCCCTCAATCTTGGCTGCTCTTTGGAGGAAGTTAGGTATATACTTAAATTTTCAAAGTATGCTAACCCTTAATGGCTGCTGGCTGAGGAGTCTGGGTTTTGCTACTGACACTTGGATTTGGTGTAGCTAATATCCAAGGGGTATCTCTGAATTCCCAAAAAGAAGGTTGAACATGTTTCTCCAGCAAAGCAAAGGTGCTGTGGGGTATGCATCTCCTTTATGAAAGAGGTGACCCAAAGCCTTGAGGCTGGCCACTATGGAAGCTAATTGTCAGGGGAAGGAATATTTGTATAACCATCATTTCACTATAATAAGGAATTCATCAGTTAATCACTTCAATTTTAGTAATACTGTTAAAATGTTAGCAATTTAAAAATCTTGATGTAATAATAACCTTTTTCAAATACTTTAGAGCCTGACAGCAGTGGACAATTACAAGTTAGTAGAAAGAGCAAAACAAGAGTGTCCAGTTAAATATATTAAGAAAGATCACAGGATCATAGAATGGCTGGGTTGGAAGGCACCTTTAAAGACCATCTAGAACTCCCCTGCAATGATCAGGAACACCTTCAACTAGATCAAGTTTCTCAGAGCCTTATCCAACCTGACCTTGACTGTTTCCAAGGATGAGGAATTCTCTCCTGGAAACTTGCTCCAGTGTTTCCCCACCCTCAGTGTAAAAAAATATCTTCATTATATCTAATCTAAACTGACATTCCTTCCATTTAAAACCATTACCCCGTGTGAGATCACAAGAGGCCCTGCTAAAAGGTTTGTCTTTCTAATACTCCCCCTTAAGGTATCGGAAGGTCAAAGCCTTCTCTTCTCCGGGCTGAACAACCCAGCTCTCTCACTCAGCCTGTCTTCACAGGAGAGGTGTTGCAGCCCTCTGATAAATCTTGTGGACTCCTCTGAACCCACTGCGAAAGGTTCATGTCTTTGTTGTGCTGACAGCTCCACGATAGATGCTTTTACTAGCGTGATCAGATTTCGTTGATATATACTCAGTAGATTGCCATTTGTTAGGTTTCCTTGTGAGAATGTGATAGCACTACCTTCCCCATTTGAGTTATTCATTTTGTAGCTTTCAAATGAGCAGTGTCAGGCACGCTCACTTCTTTACATTAGCTGAGTCGTGAGTTTTCAGAAGGATTAATATATACTCCTTCAGCTTTCATGCCTCTGTGCTGTCCCGAGACTCATAAAGCAAGAGGGATTGATAGGTTCAGCATTTTACTCATGTAACATGGAGAAATCATTTAGAAAAGTGATTTATGGTGTTGCAGTGATACGGTTCATAAAGGATAATGCCTTTCTACTTTAAATTCATATTCTATTACATAGGAAAGGTTTTGGCATTTGAAAGAAAAGTCAGCTGTGGTATCATCAATTTATAACAGGTTATTTGAATGTGAAATAGAGGGAAACACCCCATCAAACTCTTTATTCCTGGTAATGTTAGCTTCCCTGATAGTTAATTAGTCATAGAGAGTTCCATTTGACAATTAGCTGTAGATTTGTGATTGTGATGAAGAATGGTTGGAAGAGAAACCTATACAGCATTTCTGTATGTGTGGAAGAGGTAATATATTCAAGGGCAAGCCTTTAATTCTTCTGTCTTTGACATGTTAAGATGACACAAAATGGGAAGGTTGAGACAGGCTTACCTAGCTTATTCCCACTTCAATATTCAGCAGCAATAATGAGATTAGAATATATTTTCTTGTTATCAGCTGACCTGAGACTTCTCAATGCACAGTAGAATGAGAGCTATAATAGCGGTCCCCAGATATTTGAGTCTATTCCCATTCCCCTTTCATCTTTCACATTTTTTTATTACTAGTTCTGATTTAAATCAGAGCTCAGTTCTTTGCTCTCAGTTTAAAACCAGATCCTACCCATCAGCATGGCTGTTTGTTGATTTTGGGAGCTACTCTGCCTGTGGCCACTGCTCCTTGCCTAGTGATCACAGGAAGCAAGCAAGAACCTGCTGATGCAGTAATAACACAACTAGTGCTCTCTGGGGAATTTTTTTTTTTTTAAGTACACAAATATAACTGAAAAAAACATAGTTTTGGTACTGTACTGGCATGGGCTGTAAGAGAAGTATCATCATGCAGGAAATTGATTGAAATGACAGCAAAGAGGGATTTGTTGATTTTTTAATGACATATATCAGTTCTTTGTACCCTGTGCACAGAAGCAGAATAACAGGCTTAGGGGACACACCTAAATCATTGTAAAGGGTAATTGTGACCAGATCCTGCATTAAGTGGCTGAACAAGACAACGCCTCTCTTTCTATGTACAAGGAAAAATCAGAATAAACCTTTCTTTATATCAAAGAGAAGATTAACCCTGCCTTCTTTATCCTTCTTCCCTTATTAACTTACTTCTCTGAATGCTGACAGGGTGAAGTACGGGACTATTCTGACTATTTATTGGCATCATATGGAAAAGGTTTGTCAAAGACACAGCATAAACTTCTGTGTATTCTTAAATTTTCCCCATAAATTTTAGTGAAAAATGTGACAATATGCAAATATCAAAATCTAGGAGGAACAAACAGAAAGAAAGAACTTTGGTACAGTCATTTAAGGAGGGGTATGAAGTAGGACAGTAGCTTTTTGACTTGATGAGGTTCAAATCAGGAAAGGGATATAGAAGGTTTTGGTAGCTCTTACATTTGCTTAGCAGAATTGATTCTCACTAAAGAAATGTCATTTTTACTGTTTGGATCACTTTTCCCAGATGTTTTCACAAGCGGACCTTTAGTTAACCCTGAATTTATGTGGTTTGCTCTCTTCCTCTGATGTCCTTAATAAAAATGTCAAATTCCATAGGATCTTATTAATGACCTTGTTGGTAGCCTGCAGTGACTGTGTACGTAAAATCTTCAAATCTAGACTGCTTCATCATTATTCATTATAATTCGTAACTGCACTCATCAGAGACTGGTTAGTGTTTCTTAGGGGCCTTATATAGGCTTTATTCACAGGGAATGTGGAAAGGTAAGAGAACTGCAAAACTAGAAGAAAAGTAGTTACTATAAATTACTTTAGCTTCGTTTGCTGCTGCTACTTTTTTTCTAAGTAAAGAAGATAAATTCTGAGAAAGAAGAGTGTTTCAGTTCCATCTCTTTTGAATATTGCTTCCATAGCTGCATTTTTTGCCCTTTCTTCCCTTTACCTCTTCTTACCTGTCTGTTCAACCAGTGGCTGCCATAAACCTGTCTCCTGTTATTGGTGACATGAGAACAGAAAATGTCTTTATGTGGCAGAAGCCTTGGTAGTTACAGCAAAATACTTTATCTTTTTTATAAAAAACATATATTTCTTATGCTTTATCTTTTTATTAGTAACTGTAGGGTATTCAGTACTCTGTAAAATGACTTATTTCTTTCAGTTACTTTCAGAGTTGCCTCAAACCTGTGGTATCCAGATCTTGGAGTCACTCAGGCCTTGTCTGTGCTTCTAAGGGCATCATGTACCACAGCTATGAATTTCCTCAAAAATTATCAGAGCTGTGAAATGATCTAAATGCAGGAATTTACAGCATGGAAACCAAATTTATAATTTGCTTTTGGATTTGCAAAAGCTGTTGCTCAGTTTGGATCCCTGTGAGGCAAGGGTCAGAGGAGATGAAGGCTCTGGGAGGTGGACAGTGCTCTGCCATTCTTTTGCCTGTGAACTTGAAAACCAAATCTCCCTTGAGAACCAACTGTAATTAACACTCAGTTTTCTGGGTAATAGAGGATTTTGGTGCTCAAGAGAAAAGCACAGATAATACAAACCTATGTAAATGAAGTCTGGAAGTATGGGATCTGTACAAAGCCCATGCATCCCACTGCCATGTACATAAAATGTTACTGCTTTCAGTCTAGAGATGATTTGTGTTAAATTTAACCTGAATCACTGAGAATGTCTACTTCCAAATATATAAATATGGGCATGTTTCCACTGCAGCAAGATGGATCTGGGAGGCATTCTATAATTTTTCAACCATGTGATACTATGGCAGTACTGGATGCTGGTAAAAATCATGTAAGTGTCCAGAGTCCTCAAATCCCATATGGAAGAAGATGAGAACACATCTGAGGAAACCAAATAGGTAGAAGCAGCCTTGTATCTTCTAAATTAAAGAGAAAATAATGAAATTTCATTGTAAGCATGTCCTCATAATTTAAAGCAGGATCTTGTCCAGAAGGCTTAAGGAAGTTAAACCATTTGAAAGCTCCAGTCCCATGCTTTAGGACATTTTTGAGTCTTAAACTTAATGAGCAAAATGTCCATGCTTAAAAATTAACAACTAAGTGCTCAGCAAAATTCAAATTAAACCTCCCAATCTTTCATTCAAAAAATGGTGCTAAGCAGGGCAATACTTTCAGATGTCCTCCAAGCAGAAGTTCAGTTTCAAGTGCCTTCTTTTTGATAGCATTGTGTTATGGATTACTGAGCCTAAATCTTGAATTACAAAATAAATCACCTATAAATTACTTCTGTGAACCATGTTACACACAGTTCCTGTTGAATCATGGAGCCTTAAGACAAGGCATACTTATGCATCTGGTGAGAAAGCCTAGAGAGAATAGTTTTCATTAACAGCCATTTTTCTGAATTCACGAGCAATTGATAGAAAAACTTGCAGTTTATTTTTTTATTTGAAATATATCTAAGTTAAAAACACAGCTAACTTCTTTTGTGTGTGCTAACTTGGCTAAAGGTTATTTTACTAAAAACATATTTTTATCCTCTGGTTTTTTTCCTCTCCTGCAATTACGCTTTAGAAGCCTTATTTATAGAAGGAAATATACAGTTCAGAAAATGATATGTCTAACACCCAATCAGTGGATTTTCACAATGTTGCCTCAGATGAGTATTGCCATACTAGTCCATTTATATTTGTATGGAGACCTCAAATTCAACCTACCCCTCTTAAGTTAAATTTTACTCGTATAAATAAATCTTTTAAAGATTAGCCTCCCTGAAAAATTAGCTTTTATATTTTTCAGCATATGTCTTAATATAATCTTTGCTGACATAAATTTGCAGTAAGGATGTTACCTCAGCAGAGGGGCAGAAAACAGATGGTATAAGAGTTCTGGCTATATTTTCAGGAATTTTGAATCTGGCATGTAGTTTTATCTGAAAAACAGTGTGGCAGAGGGGACGAAATTCAGAACATAAAAATATTTTATGTCATTCTTCTCCAAATGAAATTTTTCACTTCTTTATTTTGAAACTTAGTTTGGTACTATTTAAAAAATAGGATGAATAGCAGATTCCATGAAATGTTTAGGAAAGTGTTATTTTTTCCATCATGCTGAAGTAATAAGGACGAAGAGGCACTTTGGATCGATGTGAAATGAAATGGAGTCATCAATAGTATTCATTATTGATGAATAATGATTACTCTCGCTGTGCAAGTAATTGGTATTTTCAGAAAGCTTCTGGCTAAGTTGTTTGGTAATCAAGAGCAGAATTTAGAGACAGTGGTAACTTCCTTTGCTACCTCATCCTCTAATTTCTTTGGATGACCCCTCCAGAATTACTGAGTTTTGTTTTGAAGGTTACTAACACAGAAGAGTTATAACTGATGTAGCTATGTCTCTCATGTTTATTGCATTTTGTCATTTATAAGTACTTCATTGCTCAATGCCTTTACAGGGTCTACCTTGGATATAATGGTTTACATATTAGTTTCTGTCTACTAATTAAGTGTTGTAGAGCTTACAAAATTGTTGTCACCGATAACCTATCTCTCTTTTAATATTCTTATATATAGAGTATGTTTTCTGTGGTTCTTCACACGTTATTTTGAATACTTGATATTTAGAACACGTTCTATCTCATTTCAGCAATTGGTTCTCTATTTTTCAGGGGCAAAAAAAAGTTTTAGAATCTTCTAGGATTCTTGGGCTCATTTATCTACATGGTTCACTTCTGCACCTATTCTCATATTTCTATTTATAATGCAATAAAGTCAGTCATTGTCACTGAAAATGCAGTGATAGAGCAGTAATGGATCACTAATTCTGTAGCTTTCATGCCATTAAACTATGTGTAACTGAGCAGTGCAGAGAGTTAGGGGTGGAGTAGAACCTGGCACATGTTCAGGAAAATGCATTTCCTTTTTCAAAGTGAAATGCTGGATGGCTTCACTCATATTATTGCTGAGGGGACCCGCCTAGCTGATGGGAGCACTGCAAGCCCTGCACCATCAGGGGAAGAGCTGGGGTGTGGAGGAAGTTGGTTTGGAGATTTGTCAATGCCTCGATCTAAATACCCTATGAAATAATTGTCACAGTACATGATTAAGAAACAATGGTACCACTTTACATTTTCCACCAAATATCTCAAACCCTTTGCAAATACCATTAGACTCAAATGTTCACAATAAGAATAAATAGCGTTTAATAAAAGTGGAACATGCAGGGAAAGAAGTAGTCCTATTTTTATTATTAAGTCACTTTCTGGATTTCTCACTAAAGTTGTGATAGCATTTTTGTATAGATTTTAACTAAGTAAATGGCTCAAGAGAGCCCTGGTTAATATTATATAGGAAATTTACTGCAAAACTGGGAATAGAACCCAGTTCAGAGGTGATCACGCTTTTGACTACCAGGGAGATGATAAAAGCTTGCAGAAAGTTTCATTGCTTCAACTGTGTCTAGTTTTGTAGAATGAATAGTTTGGCATCATATGAATGATTAGTGTGGGTCTCGTCATTCTCAGATGATTCATTCCCTCACACAGCTGGGGAATTGGACTGTCCAGCAGCTCCTGCCCTGGGACAGCTTGTGCCAATGGAATCATATGCTCTCACCAGTCACAGGCAGGGGAAGAGCCATAATTGCCCCTTTTCTCATTTGGGCATGTTATTCTGGTCTCAGAGGTATCGATGGGACAAAGTCCATCTGACAGCTGCTTACTGGTCATGTCCTTTGGGGGTGAGTTCTTAGGCTGATTCTGTGTAATTTGGTCTTAATGAACTGAATGATGAGGCAGAGAAGATATTCTCTGTGCTCTCAGCAGATGATACTGGGCAGGGCTGCTCTTCAGAAGGATCTTTGTGGCCTGAAAAATTGTGACAAGTCAAACATGATCAGGTAGAGTCCTGCATGTGAGATAAAATAACCCTGTGCACAGATACAGTTTGCAGATAACTAACTGGAATCCGGCTTCAGAGGAAAGGCCCTGGGAATCATGGTGAACAACAAACTGCCCATCAGCCAGCAGTGTGTCTCTGTACTGAACAGAGCTGGTTGCACCCTGGGCTGTATTAGCATGACTGTCTCCAGCAGTCAAAGGGAGGTATCTCTTCCTTTCTGTAAAGTGCTTGTGATATCGATTCTGAAGTACTGCATCCCATTTTGGACTCGCCAGTGAGGTGCTCAAGGGTCTGGAGCACAAGGTGTATGAGGAAAAGCTGAAGGGATTTGGCTTGAACAAATCCAGCTTTTAGCTGAAAGCCCTGAGAAAAAAACACTGAGACACAATACTATTGCTGTCCAGAGCTACCTAGTGGGAGACTGTGTAGAAGATGGAGTGAGACTCCTCTTGGAGACACAGGTTTTGAGATGAGAGACATAAGTTGGTAGGGGAGAATTTTCTTCTAGATGTGATTATTGTCAGATATAATTCCATGTTAGAAATAGAGATATTTATTTTTAATCTTGAGGATGGTTAAACACTGGAACAAGTTGCTTGAAGCATCTTTGGAAGTTCCATTATTTCAGAGATTGATTCAGCTAGACGAGAACCTGTGTGACCTACTTGAAGTGGACCTTTGTAGAACACGAAGAACGAGATGACTTTGAGAGATCCCTTCCAGACTGAATGATCTTGTGAATCTTTTTAGGTTTGTGTAGTCTGATGTCATGAACAGCATGGTGCCATTACGAGTTTTGCGACAGTATGTAGCTGAGAGTTATATGAGAGTTATATGGTAATCGAGCAATTATGACCATAGAGTGCAGCTCTGTTTTCTGTAAGGCTGTCAGACCTTCTGTGGTTATTTTAAATTGCAGTCCATTAAAAAAAAAATTGAAAAAACAATTATTGATTATACTTTAGAGCTGACTGATGGCAGATGACACCAATCCCATTTACTTTCCTCCCACCCTGATGTCATTTGGACTATATCAGTTTTCATTACGGGAGTTCCTATTTTTACAGTTATGATGACTTTCCTGCAAGGTTTCTCGTGCTCGTTTGATTCTGTTCTCTTGAACTGATGAAATGACCTCAGTGCCCCAAAGCACATCATTCTTCTGTTCACATCAGTGGATTTTCTTCCTGTCTCCACCCATTCACAGTTTTGTGGCTGTCTTCTATAAATGACTGGCTTTGTGGTACTCACTCCAGGATGCTGCAGCTTCCCAGCTTCATTTGTCATTTACATTCAAGATATATAAAGCAGGCTACACTTCAAATCTTACAGTTTAACACTTGTACCTGCCACTTCCTAGTTCTCTGATTGTGAATCACGTATATTGAAAATAAATCCTCGCACATTTGGGTTTCTTCATTGTTTCAAAAATGTTTGATCTGTGTTATCACAGTAGACACAGCTCTGCCTTTACAAGACAGGAAGCAAGAAATATTAAACAAATGAGAAGGACAAAAGTAGCAGCTCCACCGAGGCAGCAGGGCACTTTGCAGCAGAAACTACAAGATGGACTAACAGGCTCAGTATATTCATCAAATAGCTGATAGGTTTATGCCCAGCTCCCCAGTGCATGAGAGATGTGTCTGTAAGAATTGAAGCAATACATTCATGTGTATCTAAGTCCAAATGGAACATTCATCTGTGAAAACATCATCCAACTGCGCTCATGCCACAGAGAACAAGAGGCTGAAAGCAACCAGTGGGAAAGTAAAGTCTTTTGAATGTTTCGCAGTTTATTTCTGACTTCCCTGTAGTTGGCAAAATTAAAAATTCTTCTTGAGAGACATTTAATATGGTCACAGTAAAATAAAGCCAGGCTGAGGTCTAGTTAGGTGTTCTGGGACTACTGCTGTGAGTTTGCTAGGCAGGGAGAACAATGTTTTACACTGTGGTCGGTAAATGGTGCATTGATGTGTAACTACATGATAGCTTGGGGGTAGATAACCTTAGGATGGACTAGAAGAAAATAGCTCTAAAGCTGGAGTCAAGTGTGGTGACACACTTTTAAATACAGCCTATATCTTCACCCCATAAGGTTAGTAAATGAATGTAGAAAACCTGCAAGTCTGTTCAATGTGGAAATACTGAGTATAGGATTAGGAGAAGGGTGTGTCCTTTCTTTGTTCTATTATGCAAACCAGACAATACATTCAGTAATTCAATCTAATCAGACTTTCACAATCAGGTACTGGCATAGAACTATAGCAAATATTTCCTGAATCCTCAGCCAGCCACATTTACAGCAATTGGGAAAAAATATTGCATGGTAACTCCTTCATTGCCTGTGTCCATCACATGAGAAGCAGCAGTCCTATGGACTCTCTTCGATCTGATGGGCCAAAGCTACTTACCATGGCAGAAGAGAAATTGCTGCTTATGTTTTTACTTCTGTCAAGGTATCTCCACAGCCTCCCTGGAGCAGATCTGTTCCCACACTTCAGCCTGATGAGAGGCACCCTAAGTCACCATCAGAGCCCTTTGAATGTTCCTTTTTAAGGTTCGTTGCTAATGGATCTTCCTCTGGGAGCCATGAGGATGTTTATTAGTCATTTGCAGGTACCTGATCTGTCTTGTTGTCAGCTGCAAATCAGTCTTCTAAATTACAAGCAAATCAAGGCTTTTAGTAAATGTGTTCAAAAATTAACTGAAGATTCATATGCATTTTCTACAACTGCTAGAAATATCATCCAATAATGTAATATCACAGCTTTGCAGAACAGGCTGTTAAAATGCCATGGCATGGGCAGAGACAAATTAATTAATAAATGAACAAAACCATTTGCAATGTAGAAAGCTAAAAATACTCTCAAAATAGAACTGTGAAATGTAACACCATTGATTGATTCACTTTTTAAGTGATTTAAGACAGCATTCAGGAACACAAAGAAAATTCATGTTTCAATGAATGGCAGGCATTACAGTATCTGTGCAAGGACTGATCAGAACAGCAAAATGGTCCCTGTGCCAGAGCCCTTAGACAGTAGAAGTCACAAATTTTCATGATTGTTACATGAAAAAATCCATTTCAGAAATTAAGCTCTGGATTCAGCTATGTATGCATGCCATCTTAAAATGGATTCTGCTTCCTAGGAAGGTCTTTGCCACCCTCAAATCACTCAGAGATGTAAATTTACTACCATTCTCTAATACTGCTTTTCTATTCCTGAAAGATTCAGAGTCCCAGCTGCTTCCCTCAACACTTCTTTGATGACTGCAGCCAGTTAAAAGGGATAAACAATATTCATGACCCTCTGCAAGTAAAAAGATCTCAGGTTTCTGACATTAAATCTAAAATTCTTGCATGGAAATGTGTGTGGGTGTGCAGCCTAGAGATTAAATGAAATAATTCTTGCCAGCTTCTGTTGAGCAAATTAAAGTAATAAATACATTTAATTAAATGAATATGTTCAAGGATATTAACTGCTTAGAGAAACTGTATTAAAAAAGCAGTTAAAGTCATTATTGGAGATACTTCTATATTTTCTTGTTACTCTCTGTGAAAAGCTAACAACAATAAGGACCAGAAAAAGATTTAAGATGTAACTTCTAGTCCTTGACTGCTGAGAAAAGTTCTCTATTAACTTCAAGAGCATTTAATCAGAGAGCAATTTATGCCTTTTTTATCCTCAGTTTGAATTTTTCTTAATTTTTAGTTTCAACATGTCTCTTTCTGGGTGAACACCTCATCTGTTTTCACCAGCATAGCCATGGTACTAAAGCTATGGGAGCTCCTGCTGCTTAGATGCAGCCTGAACTGGTGGTTCAGGACTTTGTTTCACACTTGAGAACATTCTTTACATAACTGTGCCTCGCTGCCTCTGGCAGAGTAGAGCCACGAGGAATAAAACTGTTCACATGTTGCAAGTGGTTTTTATTCTCTTAAATCTCCAGAGGTGATGGTCTAATAAGATACCTGAATTCGGGGTAGATTTAGCAAGTTGGAGGAGGATGAAAGTTGCACTGAAATAGGTATAATTTAGGTGAAGTATCCTGAAGCTGTCAGACGGTCAAAGCAAGAGTTCTTTGATTCAAAAATCAAACATCACTCCTTATGAGCCCATCATGTGTGAGCAGCAGTTCAAGCGAAAGAGGCTACCTTCTAGCTAAGATGTACTCCTCATTTTGTGGAATCCTGCGTTTTTTGCAAGGTCTGGCAGCTATTACTGGTACAAGTTTTCCCATTGTTTCATTTTCTCTTTCTTTCTGTTAGGGTCTTTAGGTTTCACACATGTGATCTTTCCCTCCTTAATTCCTTTTCATCCTTTATTTTGAAACTCTAAAATGCCCCCTAATTATTTAATGAGGTTTATATTAATAATTTCAATTGAAAATTTCTCATGAGATGCCTTAATTTTTTTTCTTCTGGCAGACGGTCTAGGATTGTGGTCCCTAGTCATTTAGACTAACTACCAAACCTGGCTCTAATCAGAAGGATCTAAAAGTACTTCTGAGACTGGGGCTGCACAGACATATTGACTCCTTTTTTTTATGAGGATGAATTAAGTTTCAGAATCTGGAGGGGTCTGTAGTGCACAGGCATGACTGGGGAAATATGTATGAACTTAAATGTGGCCACTTATACCACACTGCTCACAACTGAGGTCCCAGTCAAGATTGTCTTGGGCTGGTTTTGTGGTTTGAGTTTTTTGGGGGTGGGGTGGGCAGATATATTTCTGTTTGGTAGGCTGTTTTTTTTGGGTTTGGTGATTTTGGGGACTTTTTAATAAAAGTTTCTCTTTCAGGTTAACTGGCTTAATTTTCTCAAGGTATCTTACTCTTACTTTTCTCTAAGGCAGCTCTGGGTGACTCATGTGGGCTGGATCAGGATGACCTTATGCTTTGTAAGTATTTCAGTGATCTGGCTGCACCTGTGACAGAGTTTATTGGTGGAGATCCAGCAGATAATTTCTGGTCAGATTTTAGTTTAAAAAGCAGAATGAAATTAATGAGTCTTGCTGCTTTCACCCTGCTTTAGAGATAAAAGGTTTTAACAAACTGGATGAAGTCCATCCAATTATTTTGCTTATCATGGCCAGAACTGTATGTGTTACTAACCAGGTAAGGACAATTATCCTTGTTGCTGTGTCACTTGCATATCACTCATGCATATATTCAGCCCGGGAAGAAATAATCAGATTAATACATATAGATATGCCTCCTGGAAACAAAATTATGTATCTTACTATTTAATTTACTAGACTTATACAATAATTTGTTTGCATCTGGGATAAAAGAGTTCTGGTTTATTTTACTTTTAATTGAATTACAGAAATAATATCGCTCATGCTTTTATTTCATCCTACAAACTTAAAAAAATCAGAGAATGAACAGAATATTGAACAAATTGAAACTCAACTGTTTGAGATTGAACTGAGATATAAGTGGGAAAAGCTGGTACACTAAGGCAAGCAGCCTGAAGAGATGGTGCACTGTATCCTTCCTTAGCAGGCTTATGTAGATATTGACAAACAGAAATGGGATAAAGGGATCTGTTCGGAATCCCACTTGTTTATGACATGGAGCAAAAGAAACGGTGGTTACAGTCGGGCCTACTACATGTGGAGAGTTTGTTCTCTCAGTTTTGCAGTTGTCCCCTTCACCTTCTCAAAAGTGCCACAGACTTGCACAGAGCATACATTTTATCCACGGAAATGGATTGGAATGAGGAAAAAGGGTGATTCAAATTTCTGGGTTTCCTTATGTCTGGATGAACATAGCTGCATTATTCTGTTGATGCTCAGTGTATATTTTCACTGTTCCCAATGCAGATTATACTGGGAGGTGCCAGCATTATTAATGTTGATTTTACCAGTACTACTCAACACAGCATTGCAAACCTCAAATACTTTTGTTTCTGTGCAGCATCCCCCTTCTTCCCTTCAATTCCCTTCAATTGCTACTGGACTAGCAGCTTGGAGGAGGGAATCGTGTTTGTCCTCTCCTTGGTTATCCCACTCCTACACCTCCCTGAGGAAACCCTGGAGCAGGGTGGAGCAGAACTACAGCACATGTGGGGCAATTGGGAGCCTGCAAACCCTCTTGTGGGACTGAGAAATAGAAAGAATTGTGACAGGTTAAGAGGTCCCAAAAAACTTAAATGGTAAAAGAGACAATTTGTAGCTCTTTTAATTCCTAGCTAATGGGGGCAGAATGGGAAGGGCAGGTTGGAAGCGGAGAGGAAGAAAGCTGGAAGACCTATCTTCTCATAAAACATCAGCTGTGAAAAGATTTGTAAAGTATCGTTATACTTTTCTGTAATCAGTATTATGGGAAATATGTGAGTTTTTGCCTATCAATACATTTTAGTTGCAGACTATGCTTAGTTTTGAAGCACACAATGTACATATATTCTGCATCCTTCTGCATATAAGAAATATCAGATTTCATTACTTGTTCCTGTCCAGCTTGGTGACACCAAAATTTTGTGAATTTGTTTTGAGCAGACTGAAATGATGACTGAGTTGTGAATAGCAACTTCCCAGCTACTGCTGGCGAGTCTGAACTCAATTCGATCAGTTCAATTGACTTTAGACAAGAAAACCAGTCTGATACAAATCTATATGAGTATGATGTGCATGTAAGAATATGATACAGAAACCAGTACATAATGGTAACTTTAGAAATATAGAATATTTTAGATACAGCTTTAAAGACCCAAGTTCTCTTTCCACAAGAAGTTACAAACCTACAGAAGACTAGTCCAATCTAACTTGACTGCTTTTCATTCTTGAAAGCAACTATCCAGGAACTCCCGACAGGGACTTCAGTTCCACAAGACTTACAGAACTGGACTCTTTCTTCACATAGTGAATTGGCTGGATATTCTTGCAAGTATGTGATTGTACCCCTCAGGATCTGACCTATAGACTATAAATGTCACTTCCAAACTTTATTGCAGCAGGGAAGAGAAATGACTTCAATATTTTAAAAAGGTTTCTTAGTGAATTCCATCTGCTGCTAGCAAATCACGATAAAAATGGCCAGAACAGCAGAAGTAGTCTGCTTCCACACACCCAGAGAATTCACATCATACATATTCATATAACCCTCATGCCAGTTATTAGTAAATCCTACCTCTCTCTCTCCTTTCCCCAGGAAAGCACTGCTTCTTTTAGAGCAGGTGGTGTGCCGAGTGGAACATGGTAGATGCCAAAGCAGTAAGTCCTAAGCCACTGTGGTGCTGTCTCTACCTGTCTCTGAAGGGGCTTGTATACCATCCGAATTTTGGCCAGCTGGTGGTCCTTGCATAGCTCTGAAACAGCTTTTTCTTGTTAATAATCTCATTTTTGCTTCTTTGCTCCAGCACCAGGCCAGAGATCTAATCCACAGCTCTCTGTGAGCCCTGCTTTCACAGTACCATGTGCTGCTAGTTCGATTTCAATGGACAGTTTCCATGTTTGATGGGTGAGAGCACTAGCTCACGGTTACAAGCTAATTTTTTTTCTCTTTTAAGAAGCCATGTAAATTGGCCAAATCATGAAGACTTGCTAGTTCCAGTGTCAAGTCAGTGTCTCCAAAGACTATAAACTCCAAGTGAAAAGAGCATTGTAGCAGCAAAGATAAGTGACTCTAACATAATTAAGACATAAATGATTTTTTTTTTGAATGCCAAGAAAAAGATCTTAATGATAAAACCAGAAAAACACCATCTTGGCCTCTTTCACACGAAATTATGTTTTGAAATATTTATCTTTTTCCAAACTCCACACTAATGTACAAGCTATAAAACCACACTGGTGATTAGACACGAATTATTTAGATATTTGATAGTCATTTTATAATTTGATTCTTGTGGAAAGTTTTTATGTTAATGGTAAAACAATACCTTAACTTTTTCTCCCTCAGTTGCATCAGTTTAGGTTTTTTGGCCTAATTTTAGTATTAAAGAGCATCCAAAACTAAAATTGCTGGCAGAAATAAAGCTCTATTTGCATTCCCCCCCCGAACCCTTTCTGCATTTTTCTCCCTCCTCTGTACATCCTACTCACCAAGAGCTCAGAACTAATAAAAGACCTTTTTTTAAAAAAAGTTGAATACATAAATGTAAATGTGAATTTATGAGAAACAGTGCTAAATGCATTACAGTATATCAGCACTTAAGAAACTTCTGGGCCATTATTTACATAGCACCCTCGTTCTCTTAAATGTAAATGTATAGAATATTTCAATACTTTTTTTAAAAAAAATTTATTCAGGATTTCGCTGACCAAATTTGACCAAACGTGCCTGGCCTGTTGTGTTTTGGGAGGAAATTCTAACGTGAACCTGAAGTTTTCGCGCAGAAAATCCGAAGAGGGCCCCGGGATGGGGCAAAGCGGTTCTGTTGGTTTGCCACCAGCGCCCCCTCGCGGTGAAATTTATTATTGTCTTATCAGAAGTCATTTGATAGATTTGCTCACACGGATTAGAAGATCGAAATTCTGGTAATGCCTTATAACATATACAATCTGTGGGAAAAAAATTAAATTACTGGTCCTGCCTGCTAAATTTTAAAAATTAACTTTTCCGTGAAAAAGACGAGGGGAGGGATAACCCCCCCCGCCTCCATTTATTGAGTCAAGAATGTAGCAAAATTAAAATACAAAGATGGGAAGTTTAAAACAGTGTTTCATTATCTGAAATGAAGCCCTTGTTATTATTTTTTCTTCTTGGCATTGAAGCTGAGAGTTACATGCAAAAAAAAGGCTTGAACTGAAAATCTATGTTGAATGTGATCTTTTTAAAAAGTATGCTGACATTGTACTGTTGTCCATTTATATTTTACTTCATTTAAATCTTAGAATAATTAAACATTATTTCTAACACAATTGATAATTAAATCTTCTTAAACAACACATAAAAGCACTTAAAAGCAGACTTGCTTGATACAAGAGGCTGAATTCCACCATTTTTCACTGATAATCAGGCTTTTCTGCTGAACTTAGTTACTTTTAATCAGAATGGATTTGTATATTGAAAGCAGACAGTACGTGCTTAAAGCTGCAATGTAATTTAGGCAGGCCAAAATCATAATCAGTTAGTATGAATCTCTGTTCTTTTCACTCTGACAAAGTGAAGATGTCAAAAGTGAGAGAATTCTATTAATTAGGGGAAATGAAAATGGAGCTACAACACTTAAGTTTCTATTTCTACTGTGTAGGTCATGTTATGGTTTGGAAGGGTTTATTCAACCAACCATTTCTCTTTTTCTCTCCACTAAAAGATCTGTGGTTGTGTGTAGCAGCATTGGTGGCCACCAGAGTACCTCTGTTCCCTAACACGTCTAATTTTCATGTGATGGTTTTGTAGATTTCCCACAGAGAATTAGGGTCATATAGGGGTAAAAACATACAGGGGTCATTTCAGTGTCCTGTGAAGTCTCATATCTGACATGTAAATCTTAAAAGAGGAGTAAAATGTCAGCAAGGGTGTACCCTGCAGTCTCATTATAATCTCAGAGTTCTGCATTTCTCGCCTCATTCCATGTGTTTTCCTTCTTTACCTACTATAAAAAAACTATTTTAAACATTATTGAAGTGATGGGCAGAGTTGAAATGATGTGTATAAGAGGTTCAAGACTAGTGTAGAAGAGACTGAATTTGCAAATGCTGTGTTTCTGATTCTGTGTTTGGGATTCTGAACAGCTCCTGTTTCTTTCCTCTTTACTGACATTCAGGAATGAAATCTTCAAATTTTGTCAGCTTCAGTACAGTGTGGCAGACCTAAACATTTCCTGACAATTTGGAGTTGAACAAACGCCAACCCTTTCTACTAACATCTATTTCTGGGTTAAGATGGATTGACAACCTTATTTAGTGCTATCGTCATTTATTTGAATATCTTTTAAAGATGTATTTATTTCCCTTTTTATTAGTAGTAGGTAAACATCTACACGCCCTAAGGTAGTCAAGAAGGCATTTCAGGGCATGTATAACCAGTGTGAATAACCAGGGTAGATGTCACTAAAGACTTAATGAAGAAAAGGAATGGCATGAGGAGGAGAAATTTGTCTTACAGCTTTTGACAAGTACCTTGTCTGTTGGTTGTAACCTACCTTTAAGACAGTAAAAGATTGGCTATATCTCATATTTCTTCTACTTTAGACAGCATAAGGCAGGCTCAGTCTGTCATGGTTAGCATTCACTCCCCTTTCACTGGCCCAGCACTACCAATCATTGTATTAGGAGTGTTAGATGCTACATCCCTAACCTCTCTTCGTTTAGTCTGGTATTGTGGTCCATGAATCACTCTATCTCGTTTTTTGTTGTTGTTTGTGTGAGATGATATAATTTCCTTGCCATGTCTTCCCGTCTTTCATACGTTTAATGCTCATTTGGGTGAAGAAGTATTTTACTAGTTTTCAGTAAGCTTCCTACTAGTGTTTCAACAAGCACTTCCTGGTTCTCTAACTGCAGGATTTTGTGAATAACAGTTTTATCTTCAGATCTTCCATTGCCTTCTTCATTCCTTAAGACCTCTTTAGCCCCATACTGAAGACTCACAGCCTTTCACATCTCTTCTCATGAGGCAGCTCTCTAGCGCCTTGATTATCCAGCTGCCCTTCTCTGTACCTTCTCTAGCTCCCTCTCCTTCCTCAGAGGCAGAAACCAGAACTAGGCATGGCAGTCCCAATCTGGACATAGCCAAAATTTCTCAAAATTGCACAGTGATGTCCTGCTCTGAATACATTTTTCTTGATGTCCAATATTTTATTGGCTTTTTTAGGCTATCGCTGTACAAAGATTTTGGAGAAACTGCAAGTGATGAATCTAAAATCCTCCTAAATTACAACTGAGTTTTTATGAATGTATGCAAGATTTAGGGTAGATTTTCCTTATTACACCTTTTTATGTTAACTCATCTGCCACCTTTTTACCCACTGAGAATGTTTGTCAAGGATTTTTGGCATTCTGGGCTGATGACTTGGCTTTGGGCCACCTCGAAGAGTGGAATTGGCTTCAGGCTTGCAGGTATCACAGTACAGTGATTTCTTCAGCTCATTGAAAAAGAAGCTGAATGAAGCTATAACCAGCATAATTCCCCGGGGAACTTGAAAGCTGACTCCTCTTGATCCTGAAAAATGTTCATTAAGCCTTGTCTTTTGATTCATATTAAGCTGTGAAATACTTTATCCCCCTCCAGTTCTGTGGCACCTGTTTCATTTAATAATAGAAGCATTTTTAAAAATCACTTAGAAGGAGTCTTCTTGATTTCTTTTATCCACATGTGTGCTTGATACAGTCAGAGAACTCCAGAAGGTCCAGAAGTCAGTGTTTCCCTGCAGTATGCCCATGGTGGTTGCACTGTTCTGCTTGGAACACTGACTGGCCCTGTTGCAGTGGTTTCACCTTGGCTGGGTGCCTGGTGCCCTCCAAGCTGCTCTGTCACTCCCCTTCCCAGTGGGACAGGGGAGAGAATAAGATGGAAAACAACCAGTGTGTTGAGACAAGGCAGTTTATTAAAGAGAGAGAAAGAAACAAGCAAAAGTTTGTGCATGCATAAAGGAAGGGAAAAGTTACTCTGTCCTTCCCACCAGCGAGCAAAGTTTGGACACTTCCCAGGACACAGGGCCTGGCATGGGTAGTGGTTGTTCTGGAAGGCAAACACTGAAGAATAACAAATGTATCCCCATTCCTCCTCCCTCCCTTAGCTTTTATACCTGAGCTGACATCACATAGCATGTAATGTTCCTTTGTCTAATTTGGGTCAGCTGGCCTGGCTGTGTGCCCTCCCAGGATCTTGCCACTCCTGGCCCCTTGATGGCAAGATAGGATGTTAGTGGGACAGCACTGCTCAGCAGTAGCCAAAGCACTGGTGTGTTATCAACACCCTGCCAGCTACCAATGCAAAGAAGAGTATTGTGAGGGCTGCTAAGGGAAAAATTAACTCTGCCAGACCCAATACCCCAATCCACCCCTGTTCTTTTCTCCTTCAGTTGTTTTTTTTGTTTTGTTTTGTTTTGTTTTGTTTTGTTTTGTTTTGTTTGTTTGTTTGTGTGGTGGTTTGTTTTTTTTTTTTTTTTTTTTTTTTTTTTTTTGAATGGGTGCACTGACATGTTGAACTCACATTGTTCTTCAATGTCTCTGATGAGCTACTCATCGACACACCTTGACTGGCCTTATGTGTTTATCCTAATGCTTCCACACTCTGCTGGTTTCCATTGTTTTATTCATTCTCGCACAAATTTGTGGTTGCCATTCAGGAATATTTATAGATATGGCCTGTAGGCCACTTTTCCCTTTCATCCCATTCTAACATTACCTGCATAGTTCTGGCTTCTGCAAAGCTGCTGACCACTTCTCTTTCACTGAGTTTGGCAATGCAGTGAGTGAGTGGCCTCTGCAATGGTGCATTCCATAGCCTCTGTCCCTCTTGGAGTCTGTAGGAAGTGTCAGTGCAGTGAGTGCACTTTTGGTTATTCTGTGAGTCTGCCATTCTGTGAGTCTGGGTGGTGTTTGGGTGGCTGTGTTTTGTGGGGATTTGTTTCACAGTTCTCCTTCCTCAAGACGATGAATAGTTTATTCTACCAGTGCTGAGTGTACTTTTCTTTCCAGAAGAATTTGCTGGACCATCAGTGCAGTCCAGTTGCTCTGCTTTCACCCTTCTCTGGATATCTGGTGTGGTATTGGCATCAGGGAACCAACACAACCCCTTGAGCTGTCCCTGGCATTTCAGGTTCTGCCTGAACTCCTCCATAGGTAGTAAGCATCAATTTCTCTTGGGAAATGGGATCAGATATGCTGGAGCAGTGCATCCAAACTGTGTGATCAATATGAGAACTGTTATCCCAGAGAGACAGAGAAATCCCAATTTCCCACAGCAAGTTTACTGTTTACCCGTGCAAAGCTTGAGAAATTATGTACCAATCTTCACTTAATATAGATATAATAGTCCATGGAGTACTCCCTTCTTATCTGTCAAAAATGAAGGAGAAATATCAATTTGCTCAGGAATAGAGAACCCTTGATAGTGTGACTTTGACAAATACTGCTAGAGAAGAGTGGTCTAAGTTGGTAAAAGGAGCACATGAAAACACTACGACAGGAGAGCATCCCAAAATGTCAGTTATAATTCTTGATTACTTTTGATTGACAGTGACTATAAGGAGCTCATAGCTCTGGGCAAGAAAACACTATAGTGATGTCTGCCCTATTCCAGATGGCAGGCTATTGTAATTTTCTGAGGTGTGGGAGGAGGAAATACAGATGTTGTTGCTTTCTGTATCTAACACGAATTCCTCTTTTGAATTGAAATTGGCTACAAGATTCTGAGTTTTGTCTAGCTATGTAGAAACATCTGGTACTCAGAAAGAAGAAGAATAAAAAACCGTGTAAAATAGGGCAGAAGAGAGAAAATGCAAGGCTAAAATAAAAATTAAAAGAAAAAAAAAATGAAAAAAAAAGAAGAAAGAAGTTTTTTCTGGATTCCTTTTCCAAAACATCTAAAATCAGGAAAATGAAAATTGCTGCAAATTCAGCTAGTGATATGGTGAAGGAATATATCTCACATCTAGGTATTATCTAGTGTTTGACACTTTGCCATAGCCAGGTGACAGCTAGACTTCTCAGATGATCATTCTCAGGCAACTGTGAAAAAGGGAACAAGATCTGCATTACTCCCCATCACAGTTACCTTCATTTTCCCATGCTGTGCTGCTTAGCTGGACTACTCCATGCACTGCTATGCAAAGAATAGTTGTGGACATCCTAGAACAGAACAGGATTTTTAATTTGGATTTTTTTTCAATGTGACTATGGAGAGTTACGGCCACCACATTGTCCTGTGTAAAAACTCATCTCTCCATCTCATTGCCAAACAAGGAATAAAGCAAAAAACCTCATTGGTTTATATTAACTTGCTCTGAATGATATTTAAAATTGTTGTATCTTGCTGAAAAAAACCCTTATTTTTTTTTTCATGCAAAATATTCCATGCTAATCTAAGAATTTTCTTTTGTTACCTTCATGTCTGAGGAATTGACTTATTTCAGCAAGATCTCAGATACAATGCAGAGACGTAAAAATGCAAAGTATTAAAACCCTTTCTTATATAGCTGGCAAAGGGAGAGAAGGTTTTAAAACTTCTCTCTGAATAAAAGCTCCAAAGAAGCAATATCTACCCTTTTATTTTACTTACATATTATTTTCCATGGAATTTCTCAAATTATTTCCAAAAAGTTTGCTATATTAGCCCATCAAATTTGTTTACTTTATAAATTATTAAAAATTATGCTAGTTTGACATTAAGAGTAATAGGTTACCCTTTTATTGCAACTGAAATTGGTGGATTTCTAAAAATACCTGATTTTAAGCCAGTTCTAGGTCTATACACTGATATTTAACACATTATTACATTTCTTCCCCATTTCTCAATTAACAAAATCTTTCTCCTAACAAAGAAATGCTAGCATAATGCAGTCAATTTTATGCCTTCTAATTAAGTGGACCTCTCAAGGGTCTAATTTCCTGCAAAATTAAAAACCGCATTTGTATGAATACAGGGAAAGAAAGTCAACAGCAGGAACTGAAAACATTTTATTTCAGAGTACTTCACACCATGGACATTTCTGTATTTCTCTGTAATATAGTTTAAGACTCTCTAGTGGAGATAAGATTCAGCTGGAGTTCCCCTGTGTAAGGAATGATTCAGATGCTGCATATTTCAGCCAGAAGATTATTTCCTCCAGCCTTAGATGAAACCCTCAAAAATGTACTCAAACTTTTTTTTTTAATTTCCAAATAGCTCTGAAATAACCACAGTTTCATTTTTCAACAAGTGTTGTTTCTTCCCTTGAACCCAATTAAAACACATGTTGAAGTCATGGCTTCAGGCATGAAGAACTTTTAAAAACCTCTCTTCTGGGTGATGCCAGCACAAACTTTTTCTCTGTACCAGGATTATTTGCCTTGCTCCGAAGTTACCATGTTTACTGCACTTATGAAAACTGTAGGACTTGCAACTTACAGATGCTACTAGCTACAGTGAATTTTAAGGACTCTGCACTTTCATCTTTTCCTGTAATACGAAGTAGTTTCAGACGCCCAAAGTCTGTCACAGGGAAGCCTGGGGATTGTGGTAAATGGGGGCTGTGGAGGAGGCACATGGTTCCCTGATATTGCAAGGAGACATCAGTCACTTTTAGTCTAAGCAAACTCTCAGTTTCTTTAAGTTCTCGAGTCAAATGTTCATAAAACTTTCCAAATTTGTTTGTATCATAGAGTAAAAAAGAAATCAAGAGCAATGTTTGAATCAGTAGCAGTATTTCACCAGAAGAGTGCCACTGATAATGTGATGGAGAGGGGCATGTACAAAGTGTCTTTTAGCAAGTAATGATTGCAGTTTGTTAAAATCCTTGTCGAATATTTTTAAATAATGCCATAACTGCAGGCAAATTCAAATTAAGAACTTTACTTGGAAATACAGGAAATCGAGCTGGTAAGAAGATGGGTTTTAGTTCTGTTATGAAAGTGCTTCAATCTCAAATTTTGAATTTAAATCAATATAACCTTAACCTGCAGAAAGAGAAAACTGTAAAGAGCAAGCACTGTGCCAACTTTGAAAGTAGGACAGGAACTAAATGTAGAATTCAGCATGATATGATGTTTCTTAAAGGTAAAATTGTGGTCATGCTGAGATGTGTGATTGACAGTGGAAAATATCTTTGGACTACTCAAAGATCAATTTTAATTGGAATTTAGGTCAGATGTAGGAAAGTAACTTTTAGTAACCAAAAATTTATGCCTGAAACTAACTCAAAATAACGATCAAAATCACAGGATTCTAAGGCCTAAGGTGACCTTAAAAATTCTTACAATTCATTTGAATGATCCTGAGCAGGATTAACTGCAGCTAACCTACTTCTGCTGTGTCTAACCTGTTCTTGGACCTTCAGTGTCAGAAAACTAAGTTTGCCATCACTAACTACTTTCCAAACATTATTATTCTTAACTTCAGAAAGCTATGACATTCTTTTCTTTCCTTACTTGAAAATGAAATGGACTTGTTCTGTCCTTTTCGGATAATTCTTCCCATTTCTTTGCAATTACTTTATTAGGAATTCAAGAACTAGCTTGCTTATCTTTCCCTCAAGAAATCTGAACAATTCCAATTTATTATCTTTGTTTTCTTATAAGGAATGATTTCCAGACCATGCTGTTAGACTTTTTATAGCAGTGTCATACTTTAAACTGAGCCCAGTACCTCAGGAGAGGTTTGTTTATTTATGCATAAAGCAGAAACTTTACTACCTGTGTATTATATATATTTTTGTTGTTGCTGTTTTTGTTAACAGACTGGTATTGGTTATATTTAGATGTAGTGCTTGAGAAAATCTCTCATTATTCTGGGTTTTTGTTTTCCTAGATATGGCCTCTGCTTTACTTGCTACAGCTCTCATCTGGTTTGTATATAAAGCTACATTTGAGATACATTTGAGCCAGGTAACCTACAGCAACTGGGGATGCTGAGAGTGTCTCTGCTGCGGGTGACAGGTTTTGTAATTAATTCTTGTTCTTAGAGAATTCCCAGCCAGGGTTTTCAGACAAGCCCACTGTCCACAGCCCCTTCTCTTTCACGAGTGCTCTAAAAATCAAGACACAAAGTGAGTGAAGCATGAATTGTTAGACACAAGTCTCTAGAATGGTCTTTGAGAAGCTGCATAGCTGCTGGGCTTAACTTCTATTGAAAGGTTCTCTAAACCCTCAACCTTATGACTACCAGTCATTGCTAGAGCAAAACTAATAACATTTTTATTTTTCTCTTTTCCAGTTAGTGACAATATCTTTCTTACGAAACTGAGGTATTCAGGAGTGAGTTCATGACTTATAAATGCATAAGCTGTCTCAAAGCTTCTGAATTTGTGACCACCCCATCTATTGCTTAACTGCTCCTCTCCCAAGTGAGTCCTGACTTTAGACCAGCTGGTAGAGAGAGGGTCTTTTTGTACTAATATGGGCAAATATTGAACAAACATTGAAACAAGAAAGATCTATCAAAGAGGTAAATTTTGGACAATAGAGAAATTTTAAGACCCTCCAAGTATACCCTTAGGAAAAGAATTTGGATTCTAGAATAAGTACTACATCATTATTGGTCTTCTTTTTTAATATATTCTTCAAACATTTCTGGTGTCATTGAAAGAATAACCTTGTTGTAATGCCTATGAGAAGGACACTTTATAAACCTGTGCAAAGCAGCAACATGTCCTCCTTGCTCAAATCTCTTGTAACAACTTAAGGATGTAGTGATGACAAAAAAAACCCCCAAACCCTCCAGCAGGTCAGACTCCTATCTGCTGTGATTTGTACCTGTCATGTTGGCATAGACTGTCTCACTGTTGTTCCCTAATCTGTCCATATTGATTTGCTGCGTCTTATATGTAGATGTCAGTGTCTGTGGGACAGAAATTAAGTTTTTATACTGTATTTTCAATTAGGATGTCCAGTGAAGAAGATCAATAGATACCATGATAATATGAATTATAGAAATTCTGTTGCTGTTTTCTGTAGTTCTGCTATATACCCTATGTCTTGACAAATTGATTCCATCAGAAATGCTTTCAGGATAAGAGATTCATTCAGTCATATTGCATACGATCTTCCACAGTTATCTTGTCTGCATCTACTGCAATTTGTTTCAATTAAACAAGGCAGTTTATTACCAAGACCCCGAGCAGGTCAGTTTAATGCTGAGTTTAGCCCTGTTTCAGCTGAAGGAGGGACCAGGAAACTGTAAGAGAACCTTTCCCCTCCAAATTATATAATGGTCTACGTTTGTCTTTTTGTTTTTAAAATAATTTTTCGTTTTTGCTCCAATAAACTTTAGCTAGTGTGTTGCTTTATTTTCATCTGGGCAAAGATGCTGTGCTGGTGGTTGGATGGTTGGATGGGTTTCTTCAATATTTTGTCTCTTTTCTGCTCAAGGGAGTGTCACAGTGGTTTAATCTTCTGGTTTTAAGGATATAAGGCTCCCTAAAGCCAGATCCTCAGATTCTTTCACTGCTAACTCAGCCTTTCACTCTTTTTAGAAAAATCAGCTGCAGTTTCTGTGCATGAATTTTTCAGTGGTCACATTAAAACTCCAATGCCTTAACTATTGGGACACTACACCCTTTTTTCACTATCCTGCTGCATGCTTCTTTGTATACAGGAAGTTAAGTCATAGTTAAGTCTCAGCACTGGTCCAGCAATATATGCTTCTCAAAACATGTAGGAAAAAACCCCCCTCTCTTGAAAGGATAAATTTGGTAGCGTGTTTTAGTAAGTGGGATAAGTAAAAAAAGCTAGTATATAATTGGAAGCTTTAGAAGAAAGGTATGAAGCAACAGTGACTGACCTTAAAAAAAAAAATCAATTTTTTAACAATCATTTATTGGATAAAATGTCAGAAAAGATTAAAATAAAGAACTTCGATTCTTCTGCATAGGATTTTTTAGACTCTTAAAGTCCAAGCTTATTCTGCCTGTCAGGAGTACAACTAATGAAGGGCTTTCAGAGGACTTTTGCTGTGATCCTTTGGCTTATAAAAGAAGAGTGAAAAAGGAATATTCTTCTTGCTCCAGTAGTGATCTTCAGCTATTCCTACAATGCCTTGGCTCAAGCTGCTTTGCAGCTGCTGCACAAATTTGACTTGGCATGACTATTAATGATTTGACCTTCATCCCAAGTTTACTTTGTGCTCGCAAGAGCAGTGGGTAGTGATGAGGAATATGATTTCATTCCTAGTGGCAATTAGGTTGCTTGGTAGCCATAGTGCTACTTACAAGGGGGAAGTCTTGTCTAACCGTCTGTAAACTTTGCTCAGAACATTTACAACATTTCTGGTCTGTCATTCTTGCTCCCTCTGTGATCCTCCTTTTGTTCTCAGCAAGAGATTTAAGTGCTCCAAACTATCACTGGATCAAACAATGTCCGTCATTTGTACCAGTAAATAGCAAATCGAACATGCTCCTTGTGAAAATTAAGGATGGTTTTATGCAGGTAAAATAAGTCTGTCTATACTGCAGGATTTAGAACAGTGACATAGTCACCTCATGGAAGCATAATTATCCTTTCAAAGCATGTGTGTATTCTACTGAATCCCTCAGGACTAGCTGCTCAGAAAGAAGAAATGAAAAATAAAACAGAATAAACAGACTGGTGTTTTAGAATTACTTGGCAATTTCTAATTCTCAGAACAGAAAAAAGATCTCTCAAAGTGAGAAAATGTCACCCTGTGTTTTTGCACACCAGAAGGAAAGACACAGGAAGAGGAAGAGCATCTCGGCTGAGTTACTATAAAAGATTCTATGGCTGACATTTTGATTGTTTTGTATGATATAATGTAAAAAAAAAAATATTCCTAGTGTCTGTTACTTACAGCTGATCAGCTTGCCCTGGCAGCAGCTGGACATATAAATACATATCTGTATCCAATATACATCCATATCTATATTGATGTAACAATGCCAGCATCTATGTCTATGTGATTATATACATATATGTGTATGTACATACACAGGCAGCTACATTTGTGTGTATTTGCACATTAACTTTGCAGACCCACATGTACAGATAAAGGCTTTAGAGGTTAATATTCTTCGGCCATTTTTTATTCTATTTTAGAGATCTATCTTGTTTTGAAAATTCTTCCATAATATTGCTCTGCTTTGAAAATAACAGTATGTGACCACATTTCAGAGCTTACTGAAAATGGACTCTGAAATACAAAGTCAGGAGAGGTGGATGGAATTCTGATCTGGTCTGTGAGAACATAAGGACATTTCAGCTGAGAAAAAGAATTTGATTTTCCTGTGCTGATGCCTGTCTTTTAAACAAGAGCCTTTAATGATTTATTTTTGCTTTACGCAAGCCTGGTCCATGGTTAAAATTTGCAGTTCCTCTGCTGTATCTAATATATACCTCAGTCCTTTGCTGGATTTGGAGCACTGTGTGAAGGTACTCAGGATAACTTTCATTGACCTCCAATATTCTGCCCTAGAGTTTCTTACTCAGCCTTTCTGGAAACTGGTTTCAAATCACTTCCTTATTTTGAAGGTGTTTGTGATTATTCTTTAATTTTGAATATCTCTCTCCTGTGTTCAAATTAAACCCTTTAATCTGATCTCTCTTTTATAGAGGTTTGGTGTTTACATTTCCATGTTGTCTGAGAGGCACAGTGGAAGAGACACAACTACTACAGTTTATATAACTGAAAATAATATCTTGTGGGCATTGGGGAACATCTAATGCAGATAGTGCAGTATATAACTGCAGATGAGCTAGTGTAACTATTTTTTTTTAGTGTAGAAGGAGCGGCTTAGTTCAGATGATTTTCATTTCCTTAACTTAGATTTTTCAAGGAGAGTTCACAAATCTGAGAACCAATGTGATACATGAGGGAAAAAGCCTGTATCTCATCTTAACAACTTTGGAATTATCCAGCTTCTACTGTATGAGGCAGTGTGTGTTGTGATGACTTCCAGCAGGTCCCTGTCAGGCCGAGGGGGAGTTCATTCCCAGTACAGTCCTGTCCCGACTGGGGCTTCCACAGGAGCACCCTGCAGCTGATGCTGCAGCTGCTGGGATCACAGTTCAAGAAATTGGGTTGCCCATCTCCTTAGAAAGGGATTCCTGGATCGTGCCTGTTTCCTGTGCTGTTTGCGTGCTCCCCCACTGTGCCCTGTCACCTCCTTTGCCTCTCCTGGGCCTGGTTCCCAGCTCCAGCCATGCCAGCCCTGCAGGTGGGACTGCCCTCCATGGAGGGGCACATCTGCCAGCTGCTCCTCCTGAGCCACAGAGGCTTCCTTCCATCAGGCTCGAGCTTCTGCAGAGAGCATTTTATTTATTTCCAATGGAAGTGCATAGTGAGAGAGAAAGTAGGGAAATGCTCTGAGTGTGAGGCACAGATGCTTGGACAAGGAAGGACGCGGAGGAGGCCACGTTGGGGCTGGAACTTGAAATGTGCAAGATATTCGTGGCAGTACCATCTAGATTTTTCTTTTCATCTCAACAAAAAATTATCTGTATTGTTGATTGATGATTTCTAGTAATCTGTTAGCCAATTTGTATGTTTGAGAGAAAACGTGGGCCCCTCCTCACATCAAAAGTCCTCATGTCCTGAAACCTAAACATGCCCTCCCTCTTCCCCTCCTATAAAAGAAAAAGCCTACAGATTTGAGCAACATATGTGCAGAGAGGGAAAGGCAACCACTCCACCTTCTGTGGCATGCTTTTCTGACAAGTGTATTTTTTTGTGTTTGCTGTTTCCAAAACTTTTCCTGATATTTTATTGCATGTTTGAATTGCAAGGCCAAATGAAATGTAGGAGGAGTCCTCTCAGAAGGTTTTCTAGATCAGCTCTGTCCCTAAATAAGCATGAATGTACCACACATCGTGGTTGAGATCCAGAGCAGGATATTCGAGACCTTGAAAGGTCTCCCTTTCCACTTCTTTTGGTACTTCCAAGTACCAAAAATTCCTTCAGTTTTCCCTTAACATTTACACCTTTACCTACCTGTCAACAGTTGTCAGGAATGTTTTCTGCTGAAAGACTGCGAAAGGATAGTGAGAAAAAAAAATCTAAAGTAACAGCTGAAATCTATCATAAATATAGCTACAATGTCATATCCATATATCAAACATTGCTGCATGCAGAGAATGCATCTGCCTCAACACATTGGAAAACTGGTTCTGACACCATGATAGCCAAAATTGTGACTTACGTGCCTATCCTTAGTAATTGAACACATTTGCAATGCTCATTTTGAATACAGAACGTTAGCAAGAGATTGGTCACGAATGTTTCTCATATCAAGACACCAAAATAGAATAATTTACCCCATGAAAAGAAAAGGTAACTTTTGAAACCAATTTCCTGAAGAATTTCATAAGATGAAAAAAAAATTGTTCCACATTTTTCTTTTTCACTGCTAGACACATTATAGTCGTATCTGGTTTTTTTTTTCCCAGTGAAATGAAAGTTTGTGTTTTTAAACAAGTTAGGTATCATAGCAACTTGATCTGAGCTTGTTGTTCCTTGTTAATGATTTGGTGAATTCCAGTATATGAGCTCTGTAGAGTTGTTCTAATGAACGTGTATTTTTCTACAGAATGGAAGAGAATTTACTCAAATTAATTGGGAAATTTTTGCTTGGTGCTATTAAACAAAATTTACTGTAATGAATAGAGACTTAGTTGTCTGCAGTGAGTAAACAATGTAAATATCTCTCTGTATTATATAATGTTTTCCCCTCTTAAAAATAATAAAATTTTGAAAATGGAAAATACCATGAAAATAGGAACTCTTTTTTTCTCATAAACATAAGCTTCTAGGTATTTTAGGATGTAATTAGACTATACAGATCACTTGACCCCTGATATTTTTCAGTGACAGTTTTCCTTGGAATCAGAATATGAAAGATCTAATTTTAATGAGTTTGTATTTGTAAAAGTCTGCACACACACACAAAAATCTCCAACTGTCACAACAGCCAGTAATTGGCAGAGAAATGCTTTGATAAAAATGGGAAGACATCCCTGCTGGTTCAAGACAGGTGGACATCAACTTGAATCCAATTTACATCTTAAAATGCACAATAGAAAGGATTTGCATTACATTGCCTAGATGAAAGGGAACTCTTAGTCTGAGAGCCTCATTTGCTTTCCCCTCTTCCTTTTCTTTTCTTGCCCAAACACTCAAACTCTCTGTAGATAAGTTTTAATGAAGATAGCTTGTTCAGCTCCTGTTTGAGGCAGCTATTTACTCAACTAAGGCTCAAATCTGAACCCATGCTGGGCTAAAAAAGAAAGCCCAAACTGATACTTAGACAAACCTGAAATTGGATAACCTGCTTTAACCTCTGCTTGAATCAAATGAACCCATCTTCTATAATGAGTTATTTTTATTTGGTTGCCTGGACGAGATCCCTTGCAACACTTAACTGGGAGCTAGCAAGAGACCTGCAATGTGCAGGTGTAATGTGCCTGCTCTGAAAGGTACAAGAAATGGCTCCTGATGGGCAGCTTTGGACTATGAGTGGTCCTAGCTGCATGTTTAGGTGTATGATCCATATTTAAATTTTTACTTCAGATGCAAATTTCACTCCATCCTAAAATTTTTGGAGTAAGAGTCCAACGCTGTATTAAGTGAGGGAAAAGTAGGTTTGTTCTTTTCCAAAATGGATGCTGAAGAAAGGCAGGTAGGGAGTAGGTGTGTGGTCTGAATTTTTGTTCCCATGCAGTTCTTCTCCATTTGTTTGTGTCAGGACTGACAGAAACTAAAAGCTTGATTACAGAAGCTTATAATATTTTGTATATATATCTTCAGGTACAAATTCTAATCTTGCAAGCACCAGTGTGAAGTCTGTAAAGACTACTCCAAATTTGTATGTGCACCTCACACTGACATTTTGCTATTTGTCAAATATTTGATTCTGAGTTGGTATTCCTTTTTTAAAAATAACTTCTCCATTACAGATAAGACTCTCTGTCTCTTTGAAAAGACAGAGCACTATGTCACCAATGTAAATATGGTCCATTGTTTTCAAATGTAGCTCTCCTTCTTCCACGAAGCATGCAATTTTCTATTTTGTGGAGTTCCTTTAAAGTGTGTATAATAATCTGTATTACTGCATGATTTATCTTTTTCTAATTTTGGGGAACTTTAACTTCAACATGCATGCAAAATGGAGAATTGAAATGAATGGAGCTACTGAGTACTTTGGGGTGCAATACTCAGCCACTGAGGTATCCAAATGACGTTGGCTCTGTTGGACATGGGGGAAGCTTCTGGCCATTCTCACAGAAGACACCTCTCATACCCCTCCTAGACCAAAGTTTTGCCATGCAAACCCGTTACAGTGACCTTGTACTTGAGGAGTTCAGTTGCATTTCCCAAATGTTCTTTCACTGTGTTTGCATAATTATTTATGTGAAAGCAAGTGGAGAAACACTAGAGACTAAGAAAAGCAAAATTACATTGTGTTGTTAACACTTTATATTTTGTTTAGTCCTTAAAATTTACCTGTGAGTGTTAGATAACAGGCTGTGCCTTTCTGTATTGGCTAGAAGTGTAGACCACTAAGAAAAGAAACAAATTGAAAACAGTTTCTGGTACCTTTGTTGTGCCTCTGCATGGTAATATGTCTATTACAGGACTCCCTGCTCTGGAATATAATCTCTGGTTTCTTTTGGAGTCTGAACTGAAAAAAGAGGGAAAGAAAAGGCTTACTGCTGTCATTTCTGATGTTATAAGGTTACAGGCTACAACCTTGGGAGATTTTACACTAAATTTGATTTTTATTGTTTCGCAAAATGGGACCTGTTTTCTGACAGTCAATAAAACTGCAGGTGATACTGCTCTTATAATAGATGTGAATTGACTATTACTGTTTGCTATAGCAGTTTAACTGCAGGGCAAGCTTATAAGGGGTTTGTTTTTTTAGAAAAAATGCTCAACCTTTTTTTAGCCATAGGACCATTTCTTTATTTTCATCAAGTTCTCTGGTAATATTGGTGTATACCCACCTGAGCACATCTGAAATAAGCAGAAAGTTCTCTGCTTCTGAAGTTCAAAAGAAACTGAAAATTGAAAATCCGTATTGATGGGCTAAAATTAAACTGATTTTAACAGAGTATATAAATAGGTAATCCTAAGATTTAAAAGAATTTATCAAGGCAAATATTTTGTATTATACAGTAGTGGCAATGTAGTAACCAACTTCATCTCTTGGTGATTTCTTTTAAGTCATATATTCTAGTTCTGAAATTGTGAAATACTGGTATGTGGTATTTATACTTTGAATCACAGCACCACTGAGGTTGGAAGGGAGTTTTGAGCGTGGTCTAGCCAAATGCTCCTGCTAAAACCAGGATTTCCTAGAGCTAATTGCTAATGGCTATGTCTGGTTGTATTTTGAATATCTCCAAGCATGGAGACTCCACAGCTTCTCTCACCAACCTGTATTCCAAAACAGGCATGGTGAAAAAGATTTTTCTTACATTTAAATGGAATTTCCTCTCTGAATTGGTGTCCATTGGCATTCTTCCTGTCACTGAGCATCAGCAGAGTGACAGAAGTCAGAAGAGTCTTACTTTCTCTTCTTCTTCCATCACGAGTATATATATATATACTCATGTGGATAAAAATGATGGAGACTTAGTCATATTTGTGGCCCTTTACTGAGCTCTCTCCAGTATTTCCATACCTCTTTTGTACTGAGGAGCCCAATATTTGATCCAACATTCCTGATGCAGGCTCATCAGTGCCTTCCCTGATCTGTGGGAAAGGCTTTTCCTAACAGACCCAATGTAATTTCTAGCCTCCTTTGCTGAGAGGAGGCATTGTTCCCTCATGGTCAGCCTGTGGTCAGGAAGGACCCAATAGCAGTTCTCTGCAAAGTTTCTTTGCAGCTAGTCAACTCCTTACTCTCCTGTGCATGAGGCTATTCCTACTGAAGTGCAGGATTTGGTGTTTGTTGAATGTCATGAATTTCCTGTCATCCCATTTCACCACCTTGTTGAGATCCCTCTGAATGGCAAGATGACCGTGGTGTATCAGCCACTCCTCTTGGTTTAATATCATCTTTGCTGTTCCATCATCCAAGTCATTAATGAAGCAGTTACACTAGACTGGCCCAGCAGCAATCCTCAGAGCATGACAAACAGTAAGTGGGGCTCAGCTGGATTTTGTGTTTCTGATCCCAAACCATAGAGCTCAAAAGCTCAGAGAATTTTCAATCTCTCTCATTGCCCACTATCTAATCTCTACCTCCTGCCAGGCTTCCATGTCCTAATGCAGTTTTTTTATGGTTATTACTGAGGTTACACTCTGTCCCATTGTTTAGGTCATTAATTCAGCAGGATTGGAGCCAGTATCAACCCTTGGAATACACTGGCAGTTGTTACCCTCCAACAAGAGTTTGTGTTACAGGTCACCAACCACCCCCTCTCTGGGCCTGTCCATTCAGTTGGTTTTCAGTCTGTCTCTGTCTGTCTGTCTGGTGAATATCTCATCAATTCCTCTCTGACAATCTTATGGCACACGGTGTCAAAAGCCTTTCTGAAGTCAAAATACTCAGTATCCTCTGCTCTCTCCTCATGCTAAGCCACTCATTTCACTGTACAAGGTCATCAGTAGATTGGTCAAGTGACACTTTCCAATGATGGTACCATAAAAACTACTATTGATGAGCTTCTTGTTACAGTATTACTTGCTTCATCAGGTTCCAAGGTTTGGGGTTCTCTGGGTCTATTTTACTGTTCCTTCTTGAAGATAGGAGTGTCATTCTCTTTCTTCCTGTCCTCAGGCATCTTTCTCAATCACAATGATTGTTCAAAGATCACCAAGTGGTCTTGCAATGACAACTTTTCGATGTCCTCTGTCAGGATTCTGTGATCTTCAAGCAATATAAATCCTTATATAAATATATATCCTCTGAAGTCTTGGAAAAGTTTCTGGTACCTAATTCTATAGAATAGTGGGAGTTTAATTTGTTAGTATACCAGTGACAAAATAATTCACTCTGCTCTTTTAGTTTAAGAGAGTTAAAGTCCAGAGGTACTAAATGGTCAGTGTATTTATGGTGCTCTGTATCAACACAAATGCTTTGCCAGGTTTAAGAATAGGTAAGAATAAAAACCCTAGCTATTAATATTTAATTAATGTGTTGATATTTCAAGTATTTTGGTAATTTTAATAAATGTCTTCCTATATGTCTAGTAAAATTCTGATCGTCAATATTTGTCCTGTAGATGTCTTCTTTTTCTGTTTCCTCCCCAAGTATTGATCTATACTTATTTTTGAAATGCAGGTTTATAAAATGGAATGGTGACTGGTAGAATGAGAATCATTAGAGAGGAGAAATGAAGAAAAAACAAGAAAAGATAAAAGACATGAAGTGTGTGAAAGAATCAGATTTTGGAGTTTGAGATCAGAAAGCTCAGTAAAGCATGTAAATACCACTAAATGTCAGCTGGCATTGACTGATGTTTGTGAATCTCAAATGATGAGCTCATCATCACACAAGTTTAACACCTCTCTTGAGGCTTGGTCTTCACCTGCAGCTTTCTGAAGTTTTGCCTCTTTTATCCTTTTTTTTTTTTTTTTTTTTTTTTTTTTTTTTTTTGTAGACTTTTTGGGATATTATGTTATCTGTTAACTCTGGACTCTGGGTCTGAAACTGCAACTACAGCACTACTCTGCCTGCAAGCTGCCCTGGTTTGTATCCCCCTGTAGCACATTTTGCCCTCTCTGATAATTATAGAGGAAAGGCAACTCTGTAGTCCTTCTACCCTTGATGTCTCATTTCTTTATCAAACTCAGTAACTTCTTGTGGTGTTGATCTGGCAGTCACCTCTTGAAAATTCTCTTTATTCTTTTTCTGCTGCTGTGTATTTGCCATGTTTTAATGGAACAGGCCCTCTGGCTGAGGAAAAGTTGCCAGTTAAACTTGTGAAACTGATCCACTGTTTTATTATTATTTCTTTCAGAAGCTTTTCAGTGTCTTTGATGTTACCCATGCATTTTCATTAAGAGCTGTGAGTGATTTATTTTAATAAAATCCAATTATCCTCTATTTCCTTGTGAAAAATTAAAGGCTATTTCCAGTTTAATTGTGAATATATGCAATTGGAAGGAAACACACCAGGTACTGGAAACGTAGCATTAATATTTCCAGCAGCAGCAATGAGGGTTAACAAATGAATAGTACTGTGCAGACTTCATTTCAGTAACTTGTGCAGAACTATTTTGGTCCAAGGAGGAAAATCAGCTGCTTTCAAGGGGCTATGTTAGGATAATGCTAGAATATCATGTTTCTCACAGAGCTCAGTGTCCCCACATGGTTCTTGAGCTGTGTACACATGTGAAAGGGAGGTGGCTTCCAAGAGGTGGTTTCTTCTGCTTTCTAGGGTGATTTTTCTGAGGCTGATCTGTTACAACTTTGATTTTCTGTAGTTTCACAAGGAAAAAAAAACCAGAAGGGAGCTTCAATCTTCTAACTGTTAAATCATCATAGTGTCAGCTGTGTATTTCCAAAGCAAGCTTAATCTCTTCCAGCAAATCTTTGATTTTCCTGTACTTCTAACAGCAGGAGGCTATGCTTTCACAAATATCAGCTTTTCTTTATCTGAAATATAGGACTGCCTTAGTACTGCTGAGGCTTTTTGTTTGGTACAAAGAGAAAGGAAGGGGTGAGTATCTCTTTGGTATCTTATATTTGGACTGATGTGGACTTGAACTACATTATAAAATTAATTGCACCAGCCAATCACACATCCAGGTTGGTTGTGTTATCTATGAATGACAGTAAACTTGTTGGCTTTATTGCCAAAAAGAGGCTGGTTATAAACAGCAGTGAGATTACACCAGTTTTGTTTGGGACAGTTTGTAACTGAGTTCATTTAGTCATTGCCACATATCCCACCTGAGACCCATTTGTGCTCCCATTTGAGCATAGCAGCTGTAAGCTGAGGAGCTCATCACGCCTGAAATACAAATATATGTGTAACATCAATCTGTTGTCTCAGTGGTATAGAAGACAATCCTGCCCTCCCTTCACACCTCTGCTGTTTACCTTTAGTAAAAAAATCTTGCAGTGAGCCTCAGCATTTTTCCACTATCTCCTTTCTCCTGCCACCAACACAAGACCTGTTAACTAATTTGTGCAATAAGACTATTCTTATTTCAAGATATCAGTAAAGCCTTGAAATGAAAAAAGATAATGACTATCAGTCAGGAAGTGTACTAATGATGGACTCAGGAATGGCCTTCAGCATCACAGGAAATAAAAGCTTTAAAGGAAGAGACCTTGATTAAACATTTACAGGGAACCTTGCCCACAAGACCTATTTTAACAATTTTGATTGAATGATTTCTAATCTGTTAAAACGATCAATTATAAAAGAAAAAGTCCCAGATACAATGCAGTAGACAGCATCAAACCCTAGAAAATACTGACTTTCATTTCATATCTGGGTAAGATGATTCACTTCTTTATCAGATTCATAATGGAATTGGTCCACATTGTTGGCAGTCTATCACATTATTGCATATAGAATCATGGCATGGTTAGGTTGGAAGGGAACTTTAAAACTCATCTAGTCCAACCCCCCTGTGATAAGCAGGAACATCTTCAACTAGATCAAGATGATTACAGCTCTGTGCAACCTGACCTTGAGCCTGACCTCATCTCTCTCACTGCCTAATTAAAAGCTGAACATCTACCCTGTATTGCTTCAGCTAAATTAACTTTTCTACCTTACCAGTTTCTTTCTTAATCAAACTATTGGTACTTCCTGTACTAATAAAGTTCTGATTGTCTTTACATCAATATGTCTACAGAAATTTTTGAGTGTTAAATGTAGATGATGATACGCAAAATGTTATTTAAGTTTCCTCCTTTCTTCAATTCTAATTACAAAAAAACTTTTTACAGAGTTGACCTGAGATGGATAAAGCTTAATATCAGTTTAGTGAACAGATCCTATAGAAAAGATTCCATGAAATATTAAACATTTCATAAAGTCTTTGTTAGTCCTTATTGAACAATGTCAAGAAATTGATCAGTAATTTGACTGGTGATGCTTGAAAATCCTGCTTGTTTTGTATGTGGTGAAAATAATTCAATGTGTGTCAGAAACAGTCAGCTCTGCTGCAATCTGTATTAATTTCCTCAAACAGTAGGCCTTTCCAATGTCAGCAAGACTTAAAAATTGCATAAAATATCGGTGAGGAAATACTGGTAGAAAATGAATTTTCAGAATTCTAGATAGGTTTATTGGTCTTTTTCTTCTTTCTTACCTAAACTTTTTTTTTTTTTTTTTTTTTTTGCAACTATTATTGCAAAATAGCATGCTTGCAAATCTTGCAGTCCTGTTCCCTTAACCACTGTACAGAAAATGAACAGAAATACTGTAGGGGAGCAACTGAGTTTTGGATGCTGCTGTGAGTCTTGACACTCACACAAGTGTTCCCCCAGTCTGCTTGGGAATGACTGCTCTATACCCAGGGGGATTTCTGACTTCTGCAGCCTTGGCTGAAGTAGAGTAGGGCAGTAGAGGTTTAAAACTAACTTTTATTAGAAAATAAAACAGCTAATTATTAGTAGGTGGGCTTAAGCAGAACTTTTCACAATATGCATATGGTATAGTTCTAAAGACTGGCTATGATCCAGCTTTATATTTGTTGTGCTAAATTATTGTCATTTATATTGAGGCCTATGGCAATGATTGTTTTAAAGGTACAGAACCCAAATATTTTTTGAAAATGTTTAGCTAAAACTCTCTTAACTTCTATGTACAAGAGTAATTTAAATTGCAAAACTAAGGAACAGGCTTCTGGATATAGGCATAAGCATATAATAATGAATATAATCCAAAACCCAAGCTATTTTCAAATCCCCACACTTCTATGAGAGAAAACATTCATATTAATAAGAGCAGTAAAATGACAATGCTCTGATATATTAAGGTTATGTTCTTGAAAAGTAGACAGTCGGTAACCTTGTAATGCATTTTAAAATGCATTTGACAGTACCTACAAAGTCAGTATTTAACAGCAATATCATCTGTGATACAGTTTGATGAATGATGTAAGTATCATCCCAATGAAATGTCAGTATCTTATGAGAGGTATCTAACCAATGCACATATTTTCAAACCTGGGGATGAAAGGCCAAATTATATCTTAGAAGTGAACTTAGGTGAAACAGTCAATTTACTACTGCTCAGATGGTGGAGAGCATTTCAGCTGCTTCAGCTGCTTCAGCTATCTTGTAACACTTCTTTAATCTTAGGAATACATACTTTTTATGATGCCAACATACAGTATTTCCTATAAGAAAATCATGGGTTTGTTAAATTAATTGAATTATTTATGGCAAAACAGTTAATGAACAGACACTTAGTTAACATATCATAGTGCCAGAGCAAGTAGATTAAAGGAGGCACTTTAATAGAACAAAATAGAAGTTTAATATGCATTCTGCAGGAAAAGAGGTCCCAGACATCAGACACATAATTTCAGTAGTTTAGGAAAGACATTGCTAACTTTTTTTGAATAGATTTCTCAAAAAAATGTTAATTAGTCATTACAAGTAGAAGTTCTTTCTAATTTGATTGTTAAATTTAACATTTTTTTGATGCAGAAATTTTATATATTCTTCAGTTTTATCATATTCTGGGCAAGACAAAGATCTGAATTTCTGCCTGTATTAATGAATGAGATGGAAGCAAGGTTGAAATTGGCATTTGTGCTTCAATATTTTTCTTATTAGAAAAAGCCACTCAGTTAATGCAATCTGAAAATGAACCAAATATTTTCAAAATTAGTTGGAAAGAGGCACTGTTTTTAAGAAGGAAAAAAAGTGGACATAAAACTGAGAAATATCTATTTTCCCTCCACCTAAAAATGATGCAAATATTTGTATTTCGTTTAGTAAAGATACCACCTTGTGATAAAAGTACTGTGCACTTTGGGGTTATGCTTTAGTAGTGCCTAAGAAGTGGTGCCAGCCTCAGACCACCTATAAACTGGATCAGGGGGAAGTGATAAGTAATGTACCTTCCATCTGTTTTGTAGGACAGACAATGTGTTTCAGGGTATCAGGTGTACTCTCTTTCTTTATGGTGTCATCTCTTTTTGTACAACAGGGGGCTGAGCTCTCAAAAAATTTTTTTTGCGTTGCAGGTCCTTTATGTTGTGTAGTGAAGGTGACCTATTTTCCAGCACTTAAAACTGCATTTTCTTCTCTCACTTCATTGTGAATGCTTCTCACTGTACACCAATAATGATTTCAGTCCTCTGTGAGAGGTTTAAAACTTCAGACTCAGTGCTAAGTGTGAGTATTTTTATTTGCCTCATCACATTTTTTTTCTCACAGAGGCAAGTTGCTACAATTTCTGAGAAGACAAAGGATCCATAAAAAGTATCTGGTATTCTTTCAGTGAAGTTAAAATACCATAAAATAAAATGAATGATCAAAATTAGGAAATGGGCAAATCATGGAGAAAACTTGTGATTAAAAAAATTAATGAATTAATATTTGGAAGAATTAATTTATTCATATGAAAATTAATTTATTCATATGAATGCTGTTTCATCTATTAAAGCCAAATAAGCACCAAATACCACAGCGAATATTTGCCTTAAATACATAATCAGTCTGCTGAAAATTGCAAATACATACTTCAGAATTAGTAGAATAGTGAGTCTTGAAGGAATGGCAAGAAATAATTAGTGGGATTATGCTCAATGAACACTAAAATTTGCTTCCTATCATCAGCTGGGTGAAGCTATCTCAGCCGGGGGTGTCGCAGTCATTGCTTTGATTGCAGACGAAGAGTTGACTTTTGACTTTAGCAGTTAAAATACAGTCAGTGCAGCAGCATTGTGCTCTGAAGTTTCAGATGAAATGTATTATGGCAAATGCCATTAAATGCAGTGCTGAAAATGACTTTAAGCACCATTTCCTATGTGCTATTATATGCTGCTATGAGTGTGATAGGCGGTGATCCACCTTTGCATGCATCTGTGATTGATTTCTTTGTAACCCTGTTCTGTGCAACTGTGCTCACTTGTGATTTTCTACTTCCTGAAGGATGTTCAGATGGATGTCTGAATCATCAGTGTGAATGTTCGAATCGGCAGCAAATGAGATGTAATTTAAATAGCAGTGGTCGTATGGAACACTACACATCGCAAGAAGTCACAGTCGTAAGCAACTTGAGCATCACACCTAAAATACCTAAGCAAGCTGTGAAGGAGAAAAGGTGTTATATTATTTTCTCACCAGGTTGCTTCTGAAGATGCCGAAAGGAGCTGCTCTTCTAACAGGAAGGAAGAATATTAATTTTCTGGAAAAAGAGAGCACATAGTGAAAGCATTTAATCACTGCATTGACTTGAAATTCATTTGAAGATAAAATGACATTTGAATCAAACTACTACCTGATCCAACACCTAAACCAAGATACTTCCCTTAACTGGAGTGATGACATTTTTCAGCCATTATCTTGAGAAAAGGCTTATCAAAACAGTTGTTAGAACTAAGAGGTCTGTCTTATGAATGTGTACTCAGGCTGTGATCTACTAGAGAAGTGTGCTGCAATATGCCAAAAGTACAAGGACTTTACTATCAGCAGTAGCATTTCTGCAACTTCTGATTGACACATCATTAAAATCTAACAGCAGATAGTCCTGTAAGTTATGTAGAAACAATTTTATGCCTCTTATTTTTTTTAATTTTCCCTTACACATTTTTACTAATTTCTAAGAATATGATATAGCACCCATCTGGATCTCCTATTTGGAAACCCTCTGAACTAAACTATACATATGATGACCTTGGAAATCATATTGAGTTCAGAATTTGTACGGCAATGTTCCAGGAAAATGTAATTTTCACAGCTGTGGAAGAAGGAAGCAGAAAGCAAACAGCACTATTTGCTGTATTTCTGTTTGGAAAGTCACAGATGATCTCTGGGACTTTATCCAGTGCATCTATACTGACAACAAGTACCAACAGCAATAGGCCAGAAATAAAACTCTTTTACACAATTAGCCTGGTAAGAAACAGTAGGAAAAGGAGCATTTTAAAAGAAAATAACTACCTGCCTTGAGATGAGTGATTTTGAATTGACCACAGTGATTTTTTCTCTTATACCATAATTCTCTTTTATCTGTTGTCTTTTTTTTATTCCCCTAGCAGACAAAAAATCCCTTTGAACAGAGCTTTCTGAGGTGTCACTCCAGGTATGAATGGATGAAGAAGAAAATCCTTGAGTTTTGACTGTGTGGTACAAGATGCACCAAACTCGATGCAAAAGTGCAGTCCTGCTGGGATCATCACTGGAATTCTGGTATAGCTAACTGGCAAGTCATTATCTGCTATGTTTATTTTACATTACCTCTTCTGTTTGCAAATGCTGTAGATGTCTAAAGACGCTGTACTCTTGACACGCCTATGACAAAGTGACAACAGATTTGGCTTGTTGATGGGAAACCTCCCAAGCCTGAAGATGTACCATCTGCCCTTTCCCCTCCACACACTGTGCATTCTCAGGCTACATTTGTTTTGTTAGTTTTAAACTCTTTTAAGCTTAGACAATTCATCACTTTGGCTAGACTTCTGTTAGATTTTGGGAACAATGAGAAAAAACAGAAGCGGCAGATGACACATTTTACTTCTGAGTGCTTAGTGTAATGGCAGAGGTTTCTGTGAAAATCTGACTACTCCAACCATGCTCTCAGTGCTCAAAAGTATTAAAACAATAATTTTCTCTTATTTCTAAGGTATCCTGTGCCATTCTATTAATGTATCTGTGTTCAGAGAGTCTTTATTTTACTAATGCCAGAAATGTTTGGTTTTGCTAACATCCTAACACAGAGCATAAAATTGTATACTTCAGGCCACAGAAATGACACATTAAACAACATATTTATTGTGCAAAATTCCAATAAACAGATGTGAAAAAAACCAACAAACCTCTCCATTTTTATATGTCATAACTCTTTTATCTGAAGAGTGAAATATGGCCTATGTCCTTGGAAAGGACAATACTTAGTAAAGGAATAGGATTCCCCCTCATGCACTAGACCTGTGAAAATGCACTATGTGCCTGTGGTGCTGTGCTGATACAGAATAAAATCAGATATAGTCAGAACTGATGATAATTTCTCTTCAAATATGCATAATTTTTTGGGTTTCCCACCTCCCTTGAAATATTGCTGGGCTATTACTCTCTTCTTCTGTATGACTTTTCAGATCTGAGGTTGAGTTTTTGTTCAGATATGAGAACTAGCCTTTGCAAAGCAACCTATTCTGCTGGACTTAAGCCAGTAGTGGGAATAAAAAATTATTTAGTCAGAGCAAGATTTTAAAACCCATATTATATTGCAAATAAATACACTTAAAAATGTATAACAAAGCATGAAACCTTCCTATTTCTTGTTTACTTTTGTCCCCAAAAAGTAATTGCCTGTCAGAGTAGAACTTGTTTGGCATCAGATTGGAAAAAAAAATACCAAAGTGTTCTTTGATCCTGTTTTGCTGTAATATAAAGCAAAAATAAAAATAATTATCTTATCACTGTGATAAGTTTAAATACAAATTGGGCCCAAGACAGAGCATACAAGAACTCATTTGGTTTTACTGACTTGCAGCAAAGGATGTGAGTTTCCATGGGGGAGTGAAGGCAAGAAGCAGGGATTCAACTCCATAAAGTGTCTTATCAAGAATCTTTTGAGATCTTCCATACTGTCTCAGTCACTTACATATATTTTCAGTAAGAAAGTTGCAATTAAAAGGAACATTTTATTTTCTGTTAGTCTATTGACTAGCAATGAGAAGAAGACTGAAATATCCTTCTTGAGAGGACTCCTTTCTTTGTTAGAGAATATATCACTACTGTGAATACTAGTTCTGAAAAAGTGAATGAAAAGGAAGGTTTTCTTTTTATGTGCTATGAACATATATGTAGAATATGCACTGTACAGACAGCATTTCTAGTGGTTAGAGGAATACAGAGATGACGTTGATAGTTTTTCCTGTTCTCAACCACTTTCTAGTGGCCTATGGGTTTTGTATCTGACTTCTTGATGACTTCCTGAACTGCTTTCAATTTCTCTTTGAGAATACTCGGTTCTTAAGCAAACCAACATCGGTTCTTAAGCAAACCAACATCTATAGTTAGTCAGTCTGTGTAGCTGATGAAGTCTGTCTGGAGAGATAAACTAGTATTTTCTATTTCCTCTGACATTTCCAAGACTTTACAAGGGAAGTGGACATTTATGACTCATTAGTAGCTGTGGCAATCAGCATTGATGCTTATAAAATAAAACTTTGTAATTTTAGTTATAAGCTAAATAGTCTAAGAGATTGGTATCTTTGTCATGCTCTGTTATGTTTGTAATTTTTTGGTCATTTGGTGAATAAACTTACCACACACATATACAGAAGCCTTCAGAGAAAACAGCAATAGGAATGTCCTCTTCAAGCATCTTCTTAGAGAAAGCAATAGCATAAGGGAAAACCACCAATAAAGATTGCAAATACTTCCTCATAATAAATTTAACAGGACTGGACTTGTATTTGCACTCAGATTAATTATCACCATTTTTTAAAGAGGCCAGGATGAATAGGAATGGTACGTGATGTACCAAAATTATAAGTCACATTTAGAGAGCTAGACTTCTTGTTTTTGCATTTAAATAAACCTAAAAATATGTTCTAGGAAGTGAAGTATATAAAATGATTTCAAGTTGCTTCTTCAGTTTTGGGAATTATGATATACTGGGCTTCACAGGTTTGTTAATTCATGTAATGTATTACTTTTACCTTTAAAAATATATGTCATACTAAAAAAAACGGGTTGTAAAATATTTGTAGAATCAGGTATGTATAAGATAAAAAGATAAATGTATTATCCAGATTGATTGTTTGGAACCATTTTCTCTTACAATTTAGCAGTTATAACTTGGATATTTCCTCTTTGTCCTGTAACAGCAGAGTAAATACCAAGTTTCATAGCCTTGTCCTTTTTGTAAGCCTTCAGATATACTATTGCTCTAAATTATTCAAAGACTGATATAATATGACACTATGTAAAAAATGTAGGTTTTTGAGGATACTGCACTGGTTTATATGTGTAATAAATGTTACAACAAAGTGAGGAATGATGGAGAAATGTACTTTTTCAAACAAGCATTTTATCTGTTCTATAAAACTTTAGTAATGAGAAAAACTAGGAATTGTGTCTGATTTTGGTGCTACTGGTATTCCACTCCACACAACCTCTAGGAAGATGGCATGGAGCAGCAGTCTTCAGATCAATGCAGTTTGATAATTTCTGGTCATCTCCGTGGTATAGCAATGGGCAAATTTCACAAGGTTCTCCTGACTTACATGCAGAAACTTGTTTTAGTGGAGGGGAGCCTGATGGGGGTGCCTGAATTCTGCTGGCATTATAGGGTTTCACCATTTCTGTAAGTTGGCAAATTTTGTCTGTGGTAACTGAAAGCAGGACTACGCATAACTGGGATGTCCTATATAGCTCTCCTTCCTTTTTCTCTATTGCTTTGTGCTAGTAATTAAAGGCAAAGTGTGCATAGTAAGAGCAGAAATAAAAGGGGAAACAGAAAATGTGGACCAGAAAAACATGCAGAAAAGGGACTCAGTGCAGCTTTCTCAGGCAGTTTGATCAGGTGGTTTTGTTTTGTTTTGCTTTTTTTTGTGTTTGATTGGTTGGTATTTTTTTTAAATCCTGTGCATCCAATGAAGGATGAATTACGGTGGTATTCTTTGTTTGTTTGCTTGGTTTTTTTTTTTTTTTTTTTTTTTTTTTTTTTTTTTTTGTGTGTGTGTGTTTTCTTTTTTTTTTTTTTTTTTTTTTGGCAGAACGATCTGACTCCCTTGAAAATCTGAGTATATTTGAGTGCTGTTTTGCTCATGTCTGCATCAAGGCAGATAGACAGTGTGGTTATTGGAACTGGACCCCTTCAGAGTTCATCATCCGTGCCACTGAACAAGTTAGATCTAAATACAGCTGGACCAGAAATAAGCTGCTTTCACCAGAGTAAAAGGAAGAGGATGAGTGGTGTGAGGATATTGAAAACTGGAGTGGTCTTGTCGTTTTACTTGATCTTTTTTAAAGAAGTCCCTAACCGAGACTGATTTCAAAAGGTGCCTGCACAGATGAAGATGTGATGTGTCCTGAGCACACCCTCTCCTTTCCTGCCAGGAGGTCTGCAGGTCTGCCCTGTAAGTAGATTCTTAACAGGATTTGATTTAAATGGATATATTAAGTTGAAATAAATATCTCTTTTGTGTATTTGTGCATTTTAAAGTAGTGGGATTGTTTCATTAATTCAAGTAATTATGCTGAGCTGTGACTGAATTTGCTTTCTCTGTTGCACAGCAAACTAAGGCCAAAAAAGAGCCTCTGAGGAGCCACATAACCCAAGCAATTCCCTGAGCAGCTCCGTGGCTTCAGCTTCCAGACAACTTGCCCTTGCCTTGCCTATGCCTCCCCGAAAGTAGTCTTGCCCTGCTGATGTAGACAGAACATGAAGCTTTTTTCTGATTACTTTCCCTTATAATAGCATGTCCCATGTATTATTTCTTAGTAAAAATCCTACTCTTGTTATTAGAAACAAGAGCTCTGAAAATGTTTCTGTCATCTACTGTGGCTGTAAATAAGATTTACCAAGAAGAGTGATGAGTAGGACATAAAGCAATATCTTGGCAAGGTTTGGATAACCTGCCAGTTTGTGTTCTATATTAATATGTCATTAAATAAAAAATAGTTTTAATGTCTCTGGCGCTTTACTCTTGTATCAATGCTTCTTTAAGGCTGTGAAAAACAGAGGTTTTGAAATTGCCGACTCGTGTGGATCCTCGCTGTCACCATCACTTTTCCCTTCCCTGCAGTTCCGGGGACGGTCACAGGAGGGCGCTGCGCACTGACAGTAACTCCTGGCTGCTCCGGGAGCGCGCAGCTCTCTCGGGAACGATTCCAAATTATTTCAGCCTGGGCACTGTCAGCTCCATCTACATTACACATGGCAAGAAATATTGGATTCGAATAGGAGAAAGAGTGAAAAAGCCCATCCAAACAGTAATAAGAAAAATACGTTCTATCTAGAAACTACAGATATTAACAAAATTAAAAATCATTAAGCAGCACGCTCAATTGCAAATGTCTTAAGGCGTGCCATTTTTATTCGTAAGATAGTCTAATACACACCATGAACTTCTAGCTTTATGCTTCTGTAGTGCTGATGAGAATCTAAAAGCTGTGATTTTCTGCTTGCATGTTCCACTGCCTTCCCCAGTCTCCCCAAAATTCAAACTTCCTAATTGGTTTTAAAAATGAAATCTCTCGGAAGTTCCTGTGGACCAGCTAAAGTGCTTTCTAGTCTTATTTGATAGAAGTGGGAATATGTTCTTTTTTACTCACACAAATTTTCTTGCCTGTTGCCAAGAAAAATGTGAGTTCAGAGGGCTCAGCAGCAGACAGATTGCCTAGGGAGTATAAAAGCTCCATTTTTGCTAGGAGAGGTTCACAGACAGCACAGATCAGGAATGAAATATTACCAGGTAAACTAATTCACAATTTATCAACTTTAGCCCTCGGGACACCCTCTGAAACCATCCTTACATGTTTTGTAGAATAAGTCCTCCAAATGTGTACTAAGGAGGAAGAGATGCAGTTCAATGTAACTGAAGGGTGTGCCCAGTGTCATCTTGCAGCTGCAAGCTTTCAGTTAGGTAGGTTGCCTTCTTGGGGACTTCTATAGCCTCAAATTAAGTAAATAATTTAAAATAGGTACATTATCTCCCTGGTCATTGAGGTTCTTGAAATGTAGCACTTCATAGGTGTGATTAATAAAGGAATATGGATAAGTAAAGGATGCATCATCCATCATTAGTAGGATGCTATAATAAGGAATTGACATCCTGGTAATTAAACAAAACAAAGCAAAAAATGTATGAAATTTTAAATGCAGAACATTTCTAGGAGTTAAATCACCGAGCTGTAGGCAATATTCATGTATTTATTCTTTAGCAAGTACAAGTTTATTTTGTCCTTGAAAGTCATAAAATGGCATTCCTAATATCCACAGATGTCTATTTACTACTAATAGCCTGAAAAAAGAAATCCTGAATGGTGAAAAATATTTTAAAACTATTTATAAATTATATTATTAAAACTATTTATAAATTATAGTATTCCAATTTATGGAGTTGATGTTTGTCTTCATATGGCATTTTTTCCACTATGACTCAAAATCCAGTTAATGTTTACCTCCTTTATTAATTTTCTTTTGGTCTTTTTCCTCATGCATACAATTGAGGATATTCAGGTCTATCGGTAAAGGTTCTATAAAAGACCTTGGGTTTGTTGTGCTGGTTGGGATGTCTTACCAAACACAGAATTATGGAAGTGTCTAAGGTGGGAAGAGTGTTCTGGTCCAACCCCCCTGCTCAAGCAGTGTTGCCTAGAGCTGGTTGTGCAAGACCATGTCCAGATAGCTTTTGAATATCTCCAAGGTGGGAGTCTCCATCACCCCTCTGGCCACATTGGTGCTCCAGTGCTCTGTCACCCTCACAGTGACAATGGGCTCTCTGGGGCTCCAAGGGACCCCGAGTGTTTCAGTCCTGCCACTGCACACCACTGAGAAGGGCCTGTCTCTGTCCTCTTCACACCCTCCTCACATTGATCAGATGCTCCTGAGCCTTCTCCTCTTCAGTCTGAACAGCTCCTGCGCTTTCAGCATTTCATCACAGGAGAGGTGATTTAGTGCAGATGCTTCCAGGAGTACCTGGAAGCTATGCCAATGTCTCTGCAGCTACTGCTTCTTAAACCAGGAGATCGTGGCAAAAACTAGAAAAAGCACTTTCAAAAAATAAGTGAAATCGGTATTAAAAGAAAAAATCTTGGCTAAAAATATGAGCTTCATTCTGCAGTCTGGCTGAACAGGAAGAAAATCCATTCATTATTTTATTCTTGATCCCTTGCTAGGCCAAGGTAAATGTCATACAAGGTATTGACATTTCAATTTATATTAGACTATGAACTAGTTCAGAGAAAAGGTAGAAAAAACCCACACTGAACTGTGTCAGAATAGAGTCTGCAACTCAATCCTTTGTATATACATTTTACAAATATCTGCCAGACTGTGAAATTTTAGTATATAGTGAGTAAAGTGCAAAACAACAGCTCATGGGCAACAATAAACTGAGGACTTCTACTAACTACTTTTGAGATTTGACATGCAAAGCAGTCATGAGGATGAAAGTTGTGTCTGCCAACACATTAAATCTGTCACAGGTAAATCAGCAAAGAGTATCACATTGTCTTGGGTGGAGAGGGAGCTTCAGACAAAGCTGTTTAGAGAAGCCCTCCCACTGAGTCACAAGGTGCAGGAAGGACCCCCTTCTTTCTAAATTCCTTCTCAGACAGGAGCCTGGCTGCAGCTGGATTCAATCCTAGACCCAGATTTTTCAGTGGTTTAAATCTAAGGAATTACAGAGGTGTGGCTGAACCTTTGTTCAACTTTGTGCTGTAGGATTAAGGATGGCAAACAAGACATATTTATATAAAAAGGAATGACTTACTATGATAAATGACTAGACAAAAAGATCATAATCAGAATTATTTACTACGCAGTGTAGAAGCTAAAACTACTATTACAGCATAGTATAGTGTACTATATTAAAGCAGCTATATTAAAGCTAGCAAAGAAGAAACAGTTATTAAGTAGAGATTGATGTTACTCACCCATGCCAATGACCTTGTGCGAGTCTCTTTTGCTCAGCCTTGAGGGGCATCCCCAGCTGAGGGAGGAATTTCTGCACACACTCCAAGAAGAACCTGCTGTTTCAAAGTGGGACAGGACTTTTAGAGTGTCAGCCATATATCTCAGTTGAGCTGTACCAGCTCAGCATTCTTGATAAGGGTAACTTACCCTGTCTGCCACATGTTCACCTTGATATCAGGATGTTTAACTTTGGGATTGATGAGTCAGACTGGTTTTAACATAATTCAACACCAAAAGCAAACTGACGCCCCCTCTCAGTTCACCCCAATAGCTTTGCAAACAGGGCACTCTTTGAGTTCCAGGCAGAGCATCCTGCTACACACACCACTTTAATGACAACTGGAATTACAAATGTAATTGTAATTCCCCACAAATATGTTGCTGCGTTCTACTGTCTATGCAGATGTCTAATGTAATTTAAAGGTAATGCACAATTTTTGAGCTTCATTGTTATTGCGTTTTCTGGACATATCTTTCTGCAGGACATAAAAACCAAGTCTGGGAGGACTGTACAAAAATAAACAGTTTCTCCAAACTGAATTGCTTTTCAGGATTGTCAGTGATACCAAACTTTGTATTGCTTCTAATAATTTTCTTTTCCAGACAAGAGTTTATATATATATATATATATATATATATATATATATATATATATATACTATCCAGATTTCGCATTCTGCACTACTTTTGAGAAGCTTGCACATCTTTACTCTTGTTACTCCTTGCTCTGCTTTACTAAGTAATATCAAGGATGAGACTTAATGAACAACAAAACAATAATAATAAAACTTAGAAAAATATAATTATTTTGTAATTAAAATCTGTTAAAAATCTAGTTAGAGGACAGAGAGGCACAAATGTCATAGGGCATTGAAATGCAGGTCCATTATTGCTGCTCATTTTGGTGTATTTGTACAGGTTTAAGTGAATAGGCATAGTCTTAACACATTAATAAGCCAGGACCTTTGTGGAGAAGTGTTTCGTTTGGTTTTTTTTTTTCCCGCTCTATAGACAGGGACTCTAGAGACTTTTTTTTCACAATGTATAAGTGCAGGTGCAGTCCACATCAACACCTCAGCTCATTTGGTCTGTGCAGTTGACTGGTACAGTTGTTCCTCTGTCCTCGGGGATATATAACTATAAAGCACAATGCCAGCTTTTGTCTTAAACAAGAATCTCTAATCCTTTTCTTTGTGAGTAATGATCTTTAACCAGTGTAAGGTTTTAAGCCTGGTTACTAAGGTTGAGCCTCTTGCTCTAATGTGTCATTCTCTGAAGTGAAGTCTTAGTCGTGCTCCGTGGGACTATTCAGAGCCCTTTTTGGAACACTGTCAAACTTCCACAGCATCTATTGATGTCAGAAAGGAACATCAATTAAATTCACAGTTAAAGAGAGTTTACAGCATCTGGCAAAAAACCCACAGAAATATTTTTGATTACTATCAGATTAATTTTTGTTTGATTTCAAGCTTTACCGAAATCTATTCATGACTTGATATCCTCTTTCTATCTCATGCTAACAATTTTTATGTCTTTATTTCTCCAGCTGCAAACTGAATGAAAAAATCCATCTTGTATCCTTAACAGGATGCTGAAAAATCACTGTCACAGTAGCTCAAGTAAAGTAATTTTATGTTGTAGCTGGGACAGGCTAAGAAATCATGAGCCATACATTTGGCTTTGATCTACTCACCTTCAAAATATACAAAAAATATTTCCAGTTCTATGGACAAAACAGATACAACTATTTGAGATTCGTTTCAGGAAATTAGTCATTGCAGTGTCTCAGATCAAGGAAAATTCCTGACTTGATCACATTCCTGTGTATGATGGAAGATGAGGGACATTTAAGAAAAACCCATACTGACACTTATTCCAGAAGGAGGACACAGCCCTATGAATGGTTGTATAGGCAAAGATGATGAAAGTGAAAAATTTCAAGGAGGTCAGACTGTATGTGAGAAGTGTGATCTGTTTGTTATGAAACAGGAAAGCAAGATTAACACAGACACTGAGAGCTTTACTGTCAGATCCTTACTTGAAAAGACATACTCGATATAACAGAATAGTTAAAAATATTTTGGAGCAAAATTTTGCTCTGGTGTAATTGCTATGTGTACCCAGAAAATCAGTGTCTGTGTTTCCAGACACACCCCCAAAAGTCATGCAATTAATATAACAGACATCACTTACATTGTTAATTTATGAATCATCATATTCTTATGTGCATTGAGTCTTTTCTTTTACACAGCTATTGTTTTACTCATTTCCTTTTCTCCCTTCTGTCTCTCCAATATCACCTTCTCTTGAAGTGCTTTATTGTTTTCACTGGCCCTCATGCTTTCCTTTCCTATTTTGGTGTATTTTTAGGCTCTTTTAATGCTTTCTTTACAAAATATATCACACAGTGCTTTTAATTTAGCACAGGGAACTACTCAGAAGCTTGATGAAATGCTTGCTGATGCTTAGGATATGGCACACAAATGCTACCCAAGTCCATTTATTTCTGCAAGACTGTGCTTGACAAATTCCCTTTTGTGAATTCTTTTTGAGACATTCAAATGTGTGAAGATATTAGGGACAAGGACCTGGCTAAGGTGACACAGAATAACACCATATTTTTCGACAAATAAAAAAGAAATTGGTTAGCTCTGGCCGTCCTTCATTCTCTACTGCTTCTCTCCTTCAAGGGTCAAACTGAAATTTGAAACTGGGAGATGGCACCTGGTATTTGGTTAACCACATAGTGTTACCAGACAATCATCCTTTCTTAAAGCAAACAAAGCTAAGTTACAGAAACTAGTTCTGTAGTGAATGATTGGCAAACCTAAAAGAGCATTGCAGACAATGTGGATCTTGATTGTTTATCCTTACTAGTTGATCTTAGAAACATGTAGCAATGCTAGATATGTTCTAATGGCATTTAAATTGCCATTCAATTTCTGAATTACAGAAATTAAGGTGATACCAACACAGTCCCTATGTGCATTTGGTCAGTGCAGATATGATAAACGAGAAAAAATTAGCAAGACAAACCTTCTGATGGCAGAAGATGGATGATGATATTGACAGCCATTTAAATAGTTGTAAAATGTGCCTATCAAACAGAATTGTTCCAGCCCTGGGACCATTTTACCTGCAAAAGGGGGCAAGTAAATCACATGAGACAGATTCCATTGACTTTGAGGAAAAGGAAAGACAAGCCTTTTTTATTGCTATTGATGTTTGCTCTTATTGACTAAGTGTTTGCCACGGACTCAAGTACCACCAGACACATAAATACAAGGAGAACCTTGTGTGTGTCCTTTATCTGACTGGGGGAAACAATTTGCAATTTACATCCAAGGGATCTGCAGCTTTCCTCCAACACACAGAACAGTTTGAGAAGAGTGTGCTGAAAATTGGTTCAAATAATCCTCCTGTCCTACAAAGTCCTTGCTGAGTTCAAAGAGAATGTTTTCCTTTATAGTGCAGAAGAAAACATTTGACACTCTATCACTGTGATTTCACTGCCTGAATTATCTCTGAACTTTGCTAAGTCACAGCCTGGCTTAGTTTGCTAATGCTATATTTTGTGAAGATGCTAGGGCATAGGGTCACCATAAAAAAGACTGATGCAGGAATTCCCTTCCTCATATACTTTTGTGCTCTAATAAAACATGTGCAACGGAGAAAGAAAATGAAAAAAATGTAACAGCCTAGATGATTAAGGAGAGGAATATTTCTGAATGATCAAGATACAAGTGAAAATCCATTAAAGTAATATAACTCTCAGCTGTCACATCTCTCTCTGGGAACCACAGAGGAGCTCATGTTTCCAGAAGGGATAACAGACTTCAGCTATTACATCTAACAAGGCTACTAATTTAGCTCTGGAGGTAGAAATTTGTAATTTGTTACCAGGGGTTTCCTGTCCAGACCTCTCAGGAGGGTCCTTACAGTGAGACCAAGTGGGGATTGAGTAATATCAAGCAGAGAATACAGGCTTTTGGCCAGGACCACAGTTGAAGTTCTGTGAATAGAAAGTGTGTTCTTGAAATTAATAGCCATCTTAATGAATCATTATTTTACATTGGCCTCAGCTTATTTCAAAAGAGCTTTACAAGATAAAATCTTCCTATACTATCTGTAGTAAAGCAGTTATCATACATTGCATATTATACTGATATAATATGGGAATTCATATATAATTTAGATAGAAAGCTAAATTTTGGACTTCTTAGTGATTTATTCATTGTAAATATTTAAGCAGAAATTAAAACTGAAAAAACATTCTATTTTCCTTTGCTGATGAAATATTGTACATTTTATGATGAAATATAGTGAATCATCACAAAGCATAAGTATGAATTCATTAGCATTGTTAGGCAGACAATATGCATCTTTTGAGTAACTAATTATACCATAACATCAGCTACAATAATGCAATAAATGTGAGTAGATGACTTGGCTTTTTTTATTATTAGCTTTTAAATTTGTACTGGTGGTCACAGTTTACTGCGAGAAAAAGAACATGCAGGTTTAGAGCTAGGTGAGTTATCTGGGCTAAAGCAGTTTTCTCTACACAGGGACAGCTGGCAAGCATCCCTTTGTGCTTAAAAAGGGAATGGGTAAATTTCAGAGGGAAAGTGATGTTGTTGCTACAAGGATTACAAAGACAAACTTTGAAATATGGATCTGTATCTGCTCCTGCAAGGTGACACTCCATTGACTTCACTTGATACTTGCTTTACTGAGAATTGGTCCAATAGATTTTAATGCAGACAATGTAACAGAGAAAAAATTGCTTTTGGCACAGCTGATGGTGTAATGTTGTTTTAAACAGATAGGATGAATTGAAACACTTTTTCTCCCTCCCTCCCTCCCTGTCTTTTGCTTCAAATGTTTGTATGATAATGGTCTTTTCTGCACTTAATCAGCTCATAGATGCAAGTGGCTATTCTGAAGTCACTTTTATTTTTGTCAACCTGTTTGCTTGCATATTGCTGGTGGGAGAGTTTTCTAATCACAGCATTCCATTGTAAAGAAAATCTATAAGAGAAATAAGAGATGGCTCAAATCACCTTGTAGCTAATGTTTGTTCCAAGTAGAACAGTCTCCGAGGCATTTGTCATTAGAACTAGAAGAGTTTTATGGCCCTAAAAGCGAAGGTCAGAGACTCTATATACTTCTATACTGCACATAATACACATTTACATTTGGACTAGAAATGGTGTGAAGTAAGATTTTGCTGGTTTTGTCTTAGCTTTTTATCATTTAATAGAGTCCATATACCAATACAAAGACTACAATGAAACTCTAAGATTTCTATGCTGAGTGTTGGGTCACCACACTCTTCTGAAAAGGTTTGCACTGGTGGTCCTGGGGGCAGAAAAATTTTAAAAAAAGAGAAATAATAAAAATTCAAGTTTGTTAGACTGAGTTTTTGTGAGCTTCCAGGATGTCAATGTTTCACATTTATCACACAGTTCCCAAAGAAATATCTGTTAAATGCTCAACGGATAAAGTCAAAGAGGAGATATTGACTGAGCAAATGAGTTAGAGGAGCCTGGGGTTTGGGATATCAGTTCTGCCATTTTGTGAGCTGTTTAAGCTAATGATATTTATGAAGGTAATTCTGGGTTTGACTCAGTATTTGCTGAAGACAGTAGAGGGCCTTCTGTCTATTGGCATTTCAAATAGGTTCTTAATTGAGTAGGGACAAAGCCAGTTGGGGAGAAATAATATCCCCTAGATGTCTTCATTGCTTATATATCTGTGTGTGTTTATGTATATAGAAATATTTTTAAAAATTAAAAATCTGTCTATTTTGGTCCCCAGGAGAATATACTTTCTTCTCGTCCTTGCTTTTTTGATGTTTAGGATTTACATTAATCCTTGCAACAGCAGCAACAAGACTTACTCACTGAAATCAACATCGTAGTCATGAGGATTTGTGGCTCTTTATACTTGACAATTCATAAAGGTGTTACTCAGATCACTCCATTCTCATATATGTTAATTAAAAAATTGAATATTTATGTAGATGTTATGAATTCTGAGAGTTATTTTCTTGATAACATGACTGTCTTTCATAGAATCAAAAAATGGCCTTTGAAGGGCCTTAGAGATCATTGAATTCAAATCCCCCCTGCCTTGCACATGAACCTCTTCCACAAAAGCAGGTTTCTCAGAGCCCCATCCAGCCTGGCCTTGACCATTTGCAGGATGGGAATTTCACATCCTTTCTGGGAAACCTGTTTTAGTTCCCTCTGTAAGAGCAGGTAGGCACCTATAGAAGACTTGTAACTGTAGACTATCTGCTTGGCAATTGAAAAACTTTACATAAATATTCACAATTAGCCAATTCTTGAATTTTACAACCTCAGTTGTGATACCAGCAGAACCATGGGCTGAAATTAGCATAACTTTGAGTGCTTCAGCTGGGCTTGTAGCAGAGATTTACAAATAACATTTCAGGAAGCAATGGCCAGAATCCCATCAAGGATTTTCTAAACAACCCAAAAGCTTAAATCTAACCCTCTTTCCAAGGTAATTCAGAAGATACATAGTAAGATGACCTAAAATCTCCCTTGAGAATTGTGTGGAAAGGAAAAATTTTGTCTTTTGCTAAGAATGGATACAACTCAAATAAATATGTTATAGGAGAAAACAAACTAATTAGGAATTTTGCAGCAAAAGAGCCACAGCACCTGGCAGACCCCTGCTACTGAACTGCGTGATGCTTTACAACATAGACCATCCCCCTAATTGTGAGGATCTATTTTTATTCAAGAGCAGTTAAAACTCATTGTTATGCTGTCTGCTTAGCACTGCCCTTGCCTGGAGACCACTATGGCTTAAACCTCAAATATGTTAAACAAGAAATTGTTAATAGTGGCATGAAATTGTGGAAGAGTTAATTGGAATGTAAAAGAAGCATTATAATTTTAAAGTGTGAATTGTAAACATAAGCACAGGTAACCTCTGGAACAGAAAAGTGCAAGGGAGAATAGAATCTATGGAATCAGTTTGTTGCCCCTTCATAAAATAATCATGAAACCCAGAAAATCACATCCATTTAAAAATATTTGGAAAGATGCATATTCCCTGTACACCTCATTTTCCCTTTTTGTGATGAAGATATTTTTTTCGTGTGGAGCAAAAACCCCCTCCCTCTTCTTCCTAAAGCCACCTCAGGGAATAAATATAGAAAAGCCTTCCCACAGAGCCTCACAAGCTTTGTCTCTGCCTTGACTTGGCAAAGGGGTCAGCTACTTTTGCCTTACATGGATGTCAGATCAATTAGTACATGCAGATTTGTTGATGGTCTATCAAATTTCTCATCACTGCAACAGCTTCCCAATCAAAAAGATTACACAGAGGACATCTTATAAAAATGTACTTATAATGTAAGCTGGAATTTCAGCTCATTGAGAGTGGGAAGGGATGGCTAGATGTTTATTCATGAAGGATGGTGCCAATACAGGCTGTGCAAAATGACAGATCTGCTTTTGGGTGTTGTGAGTAGCCATTATACGTGAGGAATTTTAGGGCTAATCAAACTTTACTTGATTCTCAAACACTACTAATGGAACTGAAGGGTAACACTGTGGGTTTTGTGAGAATCATCCTGCACCAGAAGGAAAGGAGTTTTCCAGGTAGGGAGGTTCCCTCTATGGCTGTTACTTCAACCTCGAGGTACAGTGGCTGCAAGAAAAAAGCCAGCTACCTCTACTCTTTGCTGCCTTATTAGTTTGGGGTTTGGATTTGAAGACAGATGAGTTCATTACACACATGGAAAAGTTAACGTGAGATTATGATGCCATGGAATTTCCTACAAAGCTGTAGTTTTCTATTGTAGCAATACTATTGTAATGAGATATACCTGTTAGGTATAAACTGTGATCTTTTACATATAAAGAGCTATTCAAAATTATCCTGTAGATGTCAGAAATATAATAATATAGAAATACATTTTACCAGAGATAATGCAGACTATAGAAATGAGCAGTTCTTAGTTTTACATTGATTAACACAAAAACTGTCTCAGTAATACTGAGTTAGGAAATAATCCTAGTATGAGAGACCAAAGTCTGCTTAAATATGACATTAATGTCATATAGTCATGTAGGAGGGAAAACAAAGACAGAAAATATCAAAAGAAGAACTTTTAACCTATATAAGAGGAAGAGCTACACATACAAAAGTAATTATACTGCTAAGTAAGCACATGCTTGAGAGATTGAAAATGCTACTCAAAAAGAAAGAGAGAAGAATTAAAAAGCAAATATTAATGAACCAAGGGAAAAGCATAAATAATCTGTGGTCAAAGTGAAGCTTAGAAAAGTTTTGACCATCAGATAAGAAGAGGGCTGTTGAGACTAGGCAATGTAACAGGGAAGCAAAGGTGAAGACTGATGCTAAGGTTTCACAGGAGATTAGTAGTGCAGCTATTAATTTTTTAATTATGTGACATACAAGAAATGTGAGACAAAAAGTATTTAACAAATAACCAGCATTATTTATTCATAGAGGACAGAGCAAATGGAAAAAGAGAAAATATTAATTAATTTTTCACTTCAGGATTCCCAGCAGAATGTGTAGAACAGATGCTCAAAGTAAACAAATCTCTTACCCTGCAACTGGATTTTGCCATAGGCACTTATAGAAGAGGAGTAACATAAAACCTCATGTAGAAATCATGCAAACTCAGTTTTCAGACCATAAACTTTTAATTCTATTTTCTTCTGCAAAGTGTTATTTTATCACTATTTATTTTGTAATAGTTTCATGTTCAAACTTCTCAACAGACACCTTGGTCTTTGTCCAAATACTTAATATCTCAGGCCTCTCGATGTCCTTCTGAGCCAGTGTTTCTGAACCTTTCTGGAATGAAATTTGATTCTGCCATACCTTTTCAACAACTCCTTCCAGCAGGCGTCATTCCTTGTTTTAATCTCCAATCTCAGTTTTTATTCTTTCCTCTTGGGATTCTGCTGTTTCATCTTGCTTATCATCCAGAAGCAAAAGCACAAAGGGGTTAAATAAAATCCACAAAAAGTTTACACCAGACACTGCTATATATTACAGCTCAGTTGTAATCTACTCCAAAGCATCCTTTACCTACCTGTGTAGTGACTTGGCTAGACACTTTATTTACCAGGATGATATCATTTACTGATTAAACTGAAACAGAATAAAATTGTGAAAAACACAACTCTAGGCCCATATACTTATCACTGTCTGGTTCAGAATTGAAAGTGAGGAAATGATTGGAAAATAATTTCAGAGCTTTTTCAGGAGTTTTTCAGAAGTTTCAGTAGCTTCTGAAAATTAAAACCAAAAATCTCAATATTTAAATCTTCCTGGGTGCAAGTTATCCATCTGCACATAGCAGTAGCTGGTGGAGTTGCTGGAAGCTTCAGATCAAGTCCCAGGTATCATATGTCAAACGTAGAATAGTTTTCTTCTCTAGGAATTGACTCTTCAGAACATAGACAATTCCCAATATTGAAGTCTTTTGGATCTTGTTGCAGAGGATACAAACAAGAGATGTGGTAGATTTTTCTCTTGCAGACTGCTTCCTGATGAATAGGAAGTACTTGCATATGAACCACTGCTGAAATGTGTTTTGGAAATGATTCCCTTGAGAGCAACAATTTGAGAGCTGGTAAAAGTTATGAGATAGTAAATCAAAATAACTTCTGCTACACAGATTGTCAGAGGATGAACCGAAGTTCAGACAAACAGATATCGGTCATGTTTCCAGAGTAGAAGAGAGATCCCACCTATTTAAAAATTGTACCTTCTCTTCTTTCTTTGTGCTCTTTGACTTGGTGGTATTCCACAAATATAAGCAGTGCCTAAAAATAGAAAGATTGAGATGTTCAGAGTCATTAATATCATGAACATCATTCATTATTGATTATTCTCAGGCACATGTTGAAAGAAGAATTTCTTCCCTGGAGAAGTTAGATATTCCATAAATTCTGATTTCAAATGAACAAAACGTCTTTTTTTGTGCTGTTCTTAACTAATGGTTCCCATTTTATATGGAACAATAAATTAAGCATTCACAATAATTCATACAACTCACAATTGCTATCAAGGCCACAGAATCACTGTATTACTTTGAGATTTTTCTGGAATAATGGATATGAAAAACTAAAAAATTTGCTCTATTACACTATAACACTTTGCAAGAAACAGGAAGAAAAGATTTAAATGCACATACTATGTCATTTGAAAACTAAAACTCAACAGAGGATGAAGTCCATAGGACAGTGTTTTATATAAGTTTTAGAAACTTGAAGATCCTAATTTAACTATACCCTTTCTTCAGCAGTGAAATCAAGTTCAAAGAGGACCTTAGAAACCCAGCTCAATTTTGTTCTCAGCAAAACCTGGAGGAGGTCAAAGAAACATTTTTCTTTAGTCAGATCTTTAAGAACAAATCACTGTGTAATGGAAAGATGGTTAACAGGCAAGGAAATTCACTAGAACTTTACACATATCTGAAGTATAATAAAAAGAATAAGATTTTAACAGGAACTTGTCATATTTTGCATCTCTGAAGGGACAACAACAGACAAAAGACCAATTCTGAAGGTGCCATCAAACAGAGACTTTCAAAGTGATCTAGTATTTAAGAGTCTGTGCTATTGGAAGACTCATCCAGCTAGTTCTATGTCTCTTTTCTACAGATCTGTGAGTTCTGGAATTTGACCAAACTTTTCAGAAGAAAGAAAGCCATATTTTTTCTCTTATTGTATTGTATTTTGATTTTGATTATCTTTTTATCCTTTCCCTCTGGATACTTTTCCTCATTAGTTACAAGTAGACCTAGCAAGCATAAATATATTTTAAAATTGTCAAGCAGCCTAACTGCTACATTTTAGTTTACTATTCAGTACCACCTTTTTGATATATCCTTACTACTAAGCTATCTACTTGGGTGCTTAAATTGAAATTGTTAGTAAGATACCATTTAGCTTATGTGTAAAGTACGCTCATGTCTTAATGGTCCCCTCATTTCTCTTCCAATTTTCAGTTGCTCAATGAAACAATGTTTTGTCTGTTTGGTCTTCAAATTTCCCTTCAGTCCCTGTATTTGCTCTATTGCCTATCAGGCAGGATAGTCTTTCTATTCTCTTCATGTTTAGTAATATATGAAGACATACTTGCTTCGAGTAAATTAGGAATGTTGAATGCATGAATGTTTTTACTGTTTTGAAAGAAAAAAGAGGACACCATCTTTTTTTTTTTTTTCTTGTTATCAGTGAAGCTTGAGGAAGTAAATTTATACTGTAGGAAATAGCAGATTTTACTTTATGTGTGGACATCAACTAAGAGCTGTTTACAAACAAAATTCAAACACTTATTTGAATTTATTCCTACAAAGTTCTCATCAGGAATTATCAGATTTGAATGGCACTAACAGAATGACAGAAGCAGAGGCAGTGCTCTGTAAATGATCTGACATCATTTTTTGCAAGCTGACAGCTAAAAGAAGAGCCACCATGTAGAAAGACATACAGCAGACTTGAAATGGAGATCTGGCTTGCTACATGATTTTGGAAAGTGACCACAGGATAGGGATGAAAAATCTGGAATAGAGAAAAAAATATAATGCCTGAAGACAAATAGCATATAATATCATTCTGTGGTAGTTTCTGTCTGAATAATAATTGCAAGTGAGTTCTGAAAAGATGGCCAGGGATGCTACAAATTCCACTCATTGATTACTTGCCTGGGAGACATATCTCTTTTTTAGTTCTACTCAGTGTAGCTTACTTGCTGGGATGGATCCATTTTGATTTTTAAAAATTGATTTCTTGTACAGCTGGCACTGTACACAGTAGCATTGCAATAGCACTCTTTGTCTCAGTGATATGGGGTTGAAGATGGGTAGGACTGGTACCCTGGAGGTAGGTCAGCTAGCCTTCTCAGAAAGATTGTGTCAAATATTGGTTTCTTCTTGAGGTCTGCAAAGAATATTAACTCTCTAGCAAAGGAAGGCTCTTAGACATTTATACAGATTATGAACCAAATATTTAATTTGTGTACAGAAAATTCCTAAATGATAGTAAAAGGAATTTGATGTGACTTTGGGATTCACCACATCAGACCAGAGAGGCACTTTCATGTCAGGCAGAGGCTTCAGGAGTTGCTATGTATAGCTCCAGGGACACCAGCTGTGCCCTACATAGACAGAGCTCATGTCATCAGGCTACTCAGGGATGCTGCAATGTGCTCACAAATGGCTGGACAGACTGGACACACCCTGGCAACATGCACTCACAGCCCAGAAAGCCAGTCCTATCCTGGGCTGGATCCAAAGCAGTGTGGCCAGCTGTTCAAGGGAGGGGGATCTTCCCGCTTGATCTGGTGAGACCCCACCTGGAGTGCTGCATCCAGCTCAGCGGTCCCCAGCTCAGAAAAGACATGGACCTGTTGGATCAAGTCCAGAAGAGGGCAACCAAAAAGGTTAGAGTGCTGGAACACATTACCTATGAGGACAAGATTAGAGAATTGGGATTGTTCAGTCTGGAGAAGAGACTTTGGGGTGACTTAATTGGGCCTCTCATTATTTAAAAGGGGACCTACAAGAGAGATGGAGAAGGACTTTTCAGAAGGTTATGTAGTGACAAGACAAGAGGAAATACCTTTAAATTGAAGGGGAGTAGGTTTAGATTAGATATTAGGATTATTCTTGATTGTGAGGATGGCAAGGCACTGGAAGAAGTTGCCCAGATAAGTTGTGGATGCTCCATCCCTGGAAGGGTTCAAGGCCAGATTGAGGGGCTCTGAGCAGCCAAGTCTAATGAAAGCTGTCCCTGCCCATGGCAGTGAGGTTGGAACTAGATGATCTGTAATGTCCCTTCCAATCCAAGCTATTCTATAATTCTATTAGTGTTGAAGTTGTCCAGAATTTATTCAGCACTACTACACTACAGCTCAGGATTCCCTGTTACAGCTGACATGGTACCTTTCATAGCTTGTCTTGGCTTGCCTTGAATAAAGTGACAGCATCTCCAAATCCCATTTGCTAAGTAGTGGAGGAGCCAGATGACCTCTATCAGCTGTTCCTGAGACATGCAGAAGAATGCAAATACCACCTCTGTAGGTTCTAGCATTGTAAGTCCTCCTCTTGTTGACAGCATGGAGATATGGATGCTATGCATGACAGCACATCAGAGCTTTTCTGATCTAAACTCTTATGAGTCTTGCCATCTGACCAGACAAAAATCCATCAATTGTTCAAGCAAGCAGAAAGTGCTCCGTGTTTAGCCATAAAAAGAAACAAAAATACTTGCACTAGCAGCATACTTTATGCCTTTGTGAGACTTCCAAAAGGGCACCCCACCACCTCTGAAGGTAGCTTTTGCTCATGATTTCCCACACACTGCCAGTTACCCAGGTTTGTCTTTACCTGATTTCAAACCCTTCCTAGCAGTATATCTATTGCCAGCATTGTGCATGTACATCTGAGAGGAGAGAGCAAACAAAGAGGGAAAGCACCCAAGGGAAAGGCCATCAGTGTGCAGTAATATCCTCAGGATGATTGCTAAGGGAAGCAGATAAATTAAAAACCTTTCCCAGCCAGCATTCTCCTGAGGGGCTGTCCGTGCCTGCCCCACTCCCTCTGCTCATCACACTTCACTCTTGCAAGCAGCAGGCAGCTCTGAGATGCCTTTCTCCATGGAGGCTTGTTGAAAGGGCTCATCCTTTCCAGCCTGGCAGCGTGTTGTTTATTTACGGTGCTGGTGCTGCAGCAGGCGTGGGGCCTCTGCAAAAGAACACACGGCTCTGTAAGATAATAAAACAGCCAGAAGGTTTTCTGCGTGTTTGTGTCACAAAAGGCTCTTCAGAGAGGAACAGTTTTAGTGTCTGAGGAATGAAGTGCTATTTCAGAATCTGGAGGCTGCGGGTTCTTTTAACAATGAAATGATTTGTCCATATTTTTCATGTAATAAAAAGCGCAGCACAATATGCCTCCTTGCTTGCCTAGAGACCATTTGAAATTTTTAATGCTTAAACCAGAGAGAGAGAGCATGGAGTTCATTTCCAGGTTGACATGAACACAGAAATACTTTTTTTCTCTTTGCTGGGGACTGAAAGGTATGCCGGAAAAGACTTTTAAAAGAATTGTGGTTAGGAGGATGAACTGGGGTGTTGATAGTCAAGATCTAACTCTAGCTAGATGCAATTTCAGATACCAGATTAGCATGGCATAGGTTTGTCTCCTACTAGACTACTTTATGATTTTAATCCCAAATCTAAGAAATTAGATTTTAGTGCTGCTCTGTTTTTAAGGAAAATTGCTTTAATCCAAACCACATCAGATTATATGCTGCAGCAGCCAGCTGAGATTCCTAATTTTAAAGAAAAAGAGACGCAAATATTTTTTTTTCTCACAGTATTGCAAAAGTTTTTATTAAGATGTTTTGGGTTGAATTATTTGCTGAAAGTTGGACAATTTTCTGTGTGAATCCTGGTCACTCAACCATTCTGCATGGACTCTCACATTTTCAGTTTTTAGGTCAATTCACATGGTAGGTCAGAGAGGCTCTGGCACATTTTGGTAAATGAGGTGATTGGTGCTGCTCATCAACATCTTGGTTTTAAGGGTTGTTGAACATTGTAAACAAAATACTTTTGTTTACATTTCCAGACTTTGTTCTACAACTTAGGCCAAAAAACAAGTTTATACTGAAGCATATGCTTTGCAATAATGGAACAAAGGTACAAAAATAGATTAAAAAACCAGTATAAGTTGTTATAATTATAATCAAGTGCAGAGATTAGCATAAAAGGTACAGTATTGAGTCTCCACACCCTGCATCATTGATTGCAAACCTTGAGAAAAGTACATCTTTTCACCTCCAGCTGTCCAGAATCACATAGCAGAGAAGCTTGGGAATTTCTCTCAAGATGGATTAACCTCTTATTTCTTTTCATTTTAGATTTGCATGACTCAAATTTGTTATGATTTGATGCTAGAGCATGGCATCACATGGTTTGGTGAAATACATTAATTCTTTCCTCTTCTATCAGTGCTAATATTACTGTTGGATACCTCAATGAGGTAATTGCTGACTGCTGGCTATGCTCTCCTGACTATTGCCTCTGCCTAAGGTGCATAACTTTATGGACTGCATTTGAGGAACAATATTCATGTCCTGTCTCATTATAGAATGTGTGCTTTTTCTCTTGATACATACCTCTCTAGTTTATTTGCATTTCTTAGTCATTATATACCTGAGATATTTGTTTCAATTATTTTCAAAAGGACTTTTTTCCAAGAGATTATGAGTTTATTACATTCATGATTATAATTTCAAAGAGGAAATGCTCTTTGTGAAGTTAATAGCCATGTGTTTCGTCAGTTTCTTTATTTTATGTATAAAACTAGGTGACTTAATTTTGAATAAGCTTCCCAATGCTGCTATCAAAATATCTAGAAGGGCATAAGTCACTTTTATTTTTCGAAAATAAACTGCTGTTCTTAATAAATCTCCATACTATAAAATCATCAGGTAATGAGGAATAAGAAAAGACTAAGAGATAAATTATATTTCTATTTTAGAGACATTATTATTTTTATTATTATAAATCACGAACTGGAGGGAGAAAAGCAGCTCTTTTTAAATGTAGCTCTGAAGAATAGATACTGTATTGATAATGCAGGTGAATGGAGTCCTGTGCCATATGGGTAATGGCAACTTCCTCTAAACTGTGTTTATAACATCTCAGACTGTGAAGTTTTAGCTTTGTATAGTTTATTCACTTCGATGCCTATTCAGCTTATGGAATACCTGAGGGAACCATGAAACAGAACTGGTTATATTTTTTCCAGAAAGTAATTCTGGATATTAATTTTCTCTGCTTTGTGAAGCAGTCCTGCTTTCCTTTGTGGAAAAGTTCTTTAAATGACAACACAGTGTGCATTTGAGGCATCCTGGTTCTCTTCTGTTTCTCTATTATAGCATACAGGTTTTATATCTAAAAAATATCTGTGAAATGGAGAAGTGACTCATTTTACTAAAAGCATGAAAGCATTTGAGAGGCACTAGATAAAAACTTAGTCAAGGACAAGGAGGAAGCCATCATCTGCATCACAGGTCTAGTGGAGTGGCATGTTCCTCCCTATCCATTTGCATAATTGAAATATTTTCTCCGTAAATGTAACTTTTTCATTCTAACCACTGGTAGCTGATTAACAGCAAAAATACCTGAAATGACCCCACATGCAATCTCTGTGGTTTGTGTGCCTAACAGGCTGGAAACTGTAAAGATGGGCTTCATAGGAAAAGGAATTGCAGTTTTAAGTTGAAGTTTTCTAAGGTTATAGCCCATTCCCTTCACCTCAGACGCATGTAATTCTGATTATTTTGTTTAGAAATTGTATTTTCAGTCTTTGAGACCAGTTCCCAAAGAGAGGAAGAGCTGATCAACTAGGTGCCAGGCAAAGAGAGATTAAGGAAATAACTGCAAAATTGTGAAAAATGCAAGAAGTTTTTTATATTCCAGGGTAAGCATAGACACTCTAAAATACTTTCCACACAAGTGTTACCAAGACCAAAATTTCTCTGATCTCAGCTTCTCTGAGTAACAAAACCCTTTACTAATGCTCTTTGCTTTGAGAAAACGGATTCTTTACCACTGTTTGACTTTATCTCTGAGACACTTAAAACCAGGATTTTAAAGATAAGTTTAAAAAATTCTTGTAAGTGATCCTTTAAATTTTTTTTCTTTTTAAATTATGTAAAATCCTCTTATAATTTCCATCTTTGATTTATTGAAATAATATATAAAGCAAATATAGGAATGGGGGGTTTATGCTGAATTTCTATCCTTCAATTTTGCGAGATTTAATGCAGGAAGACAAATCTATTTATAGCACAGACTAACTTCATATATTTCGCTGCTGCAGAAATCAATAGTCCGTGGCTATGAAAGCGAAAGAGAAGCCCTATTAATTCATTAGCAGGTCTAGGTTACATCTTACAATGTGGTCCGTCTACATTAATATCCTCTGGAAGTGAATCAGAAGGAGTAGTCTCTGTAGTACCCCAGATTGCAGTTGGCAGAGAAAGACATGTTTTGGTTTGGGGATAAACATCTCAATTGCATCTCTGAGACAGCCTGTGACTGAAAGATGTAGGAGCTGAAGAAGTCAAAGGAAACCTGCGCTATTTATGACTCCTCTTATCAGGTACAGCTTGCCTTCTTGATGGAGCAGTAAGAACATTTCCGCCCATTTCCATGTACTTTAACGTGCACTGAAACCTAGAGGAGCTCTTTCTCTCTTCCTGTACCTTTCTCAGATCTGCAAGTAAAAATTGTGTATGTAATATATTAATTTCCTGCTATTTTTCTGTTGGCATTTTTCTATGGTAAGCATCTAATCTGAAGAGTGACTATTTTCCTGAAGTGCCAGCTCTGGGAAATTATATGTTATGATTCAGACGATAATTCTAAAGTTGGCAGTGAGCATGGGAAGTAATGCATACTTAGTGTAATGATAGTTGGTTTATTTTTCAGTCAGCAGATGCAAACTTCCTTGCTAAAAATCTATGCAAACGCAATAGGAATTTTAATTTTCTGTTTCTTTTACTGTTTCAAAGATTAAAGCTAAAATAGATTCATATTTTCAAGTGCCACTCACAGAAAATGTGAGGAAATTATGTAATTCACACATGAATATATAATAAATATAGATCTCGATTTTAACTAGCTATGATTGGTACTTCAGGTACAGAGTATTTCAGGTGATACACATGTTCTGAAGCAAAAGTCAAAAACCTTTTTGGTCAGATTTTTTTTCCTTTGTAGTGTTTTAGTGTCACAATAGCTCATCTTTTCTGAACAAGATGCTGTGGTGAAAGTTTGGCAGCTCACCACCTCCTAAGGGGTGTGCCAAGCTGTCTGCTGTGATGGGTATGACTAGGACAGCATGCAGCCATGCCCTGCCGTGCCTCTTCCAAGCAGTCTTGATACTGATATTTTGTCTGCTCTGCAGTCACGTCAAACTCAGACTGAATATTTGGCCTACTGATTCAAGCCCAAGAAGGTGAAAATAGGCTCACATTACTACTGCAGCAATGTTGTCAGATGGCTAAAACATAAACCTGCATTCCTTTTACATATGAACAAGTCCAAACATAAAAAATTAATTAGATAATGCATATATAAGTGAAAAATCAGAAGTCTGTGGGATTTTTTTGTCTTTCAATAAAGCCATGAAATGTTGTCTACTAACATTTGTTAAATTAAGTATATTATGAATACTTTGTAGATTTTTTCTTTTGATGATGAAATACCTAGTGATTCTTGTTGACTTGCTTTGTACAGGTTTATATGCTTTTATCACATATTGTTGCTCCTAAATTATGAAAATTCTGACCTAGAACAAGAGAAGTTCCCTTGTGTAAGATGTAATTGGAACTACCAGCTGCTGTCTCTAGACTTATTGCTGTGTCATGGATTTGCATAACTCTTCTATTGGAAAGTACTACTGTCTTGTCATTTTTGTTGTATTTTTCCACATTCACTCATGATCAGTTCCACAACAGTAGTTTTGGAACTGTGTACAGTATGGTGCAGAAATGGACGTAAATTTTGGCTAGAAAAATTTTCAATCTGGAAAATTATTATAAGAAGAACAGCAACAAATTGAATATCAGATCCCAGACTACCACATCCATCTTCAATGGAGAAATGTGCTGATCTTTGGAGAATTTATCACCTGGAGCTGAACTACCTACAGGTCTTTCTACTTGGCTTGCATTTCAGCCCAATCTTGTGTTGGAATAACAACGTATTGTGTTCCTATAATTTCTGACAGTACAGTACCCTAATGCTTTGAATTGTATTTCTCTGCCTTTGATATCTTATTCTGAGTGAACAAATGTTACTTTCAATATTAGTAGAATATTAAAAATATGGAATTAAGATAAAACAACATAGTATTTTTAAAAATAGGATAATTTCTCCATTTACCCAGAGAAAGATATCTTTAAAGATACAGTTTTATACTTGCTTGTCTAATTTTTTTTTTGTATACTTCAGAGAATAATTTGGCCAAACTTGTTTTAGAGTAACCAGATTATTTTTATTATGATTATTTATTATATTTAAATCTAGGCATAATGAAAAGCTATGCCTTGCTTATCAGTAAATTAATTGCATTCATTCTGTGGCAATCCAAGAATGACTTTCAGAGCAGTTTGATATTCAAGTACTTTCTATTAAGGAAAAGAAACAAATACATATGAATTTATAGCCATGAGTACAAAACTTGATGGCAAAGATAAAATGCATAAATAGAAGTTTAAGAGCAATAATAAGAGTTTGTGAAGACGCATAAATTCCTAGTCTTGAGCAGTATTTTAGTAGTCAAAATGTAATTCTTCAATAATTAAAGCATTACTTGGTAGATAATTTCAGAAAATTATTGTTACAAACTAGAACCACAGTAATTTTATTTGTAATTTTCATGTCAAATTTACAGAAAAGAATATTTCATCATTTTTAACTTGAAAAGAAGATGACCAAGCAATAAAGAAGGAGCCTGTCTCATGTCTTCTTGCTTATATTTTATTCATAACAGCTTTATTTCATTCATAAAAGAAAATATGTAGCATGATAGATTTGATATATAAAGGTTTTCAAATGGGTTGGTATGCACAAGTTTCCTAAACCTGTATTATGCCTTCATTTTAAACGAATTGATCATGAAGTCCTCTCTTTAAGCACAGTTCTTTGAATTTCTCAATAAACAAGGGTCCATGGGACAAAAAGATGGAGCTAGAGGTGAAGCTTCCCAAAATCCCTGCTGATGGTTCCCTGACATGTGCTGTCCCAGTTTTATAAATTAGAAATCTAGTCTTTTCAGATTAATCTCTAAGCAATGCCAGCTGCTTCCCCTTCAAAATGCTTTGAAGCTTTTTCACGATTTTATTTGTAATATTGCTGCAGAAAGGCACCCGCAAATGACTACGGCAATAAAAATATTGCCTATTATTTACTAAAATCTAGATATTGGTCTCTGATTAAAAAAACCCATCTTTAGACTCAAAATCAAAGTAAAACTAAATACCTTTGCTTCTAAATTTCTAAGTTAAAAGCAAAAATATTATATAGGGAAGTGCCTCCTCTCTAACTTTCTACAGTATTTGCCATATCAGGCAGCTTAGAATAAAAAAGCTCCCTCTTATCTTTGGGTTACAAGTGTTTTGCTGTTGCCGCTCATAATCATAAACAGGAAATTAGTGTTGTAGAAAAGTGAAGTTATGGGAGAAAAATGAAACTTATGGCGAATGTTTGTCTACTTCATATTGATATTTATATTCTTCACACACAGTTTCCAAAGCATTCGTCTAAATTATTTGCTCGAAGTGAAAATGGGAAATACAGTCACAAAGAGAACCACTGGATGGAGCTGTTTGTTGTGACTTTTATTTTACTTTGTATATTAAATACCTGTAGGTGCAAACAAACTATCCTCAGGGAAAAAAAAAAAAAACCACAAAAAACCCAAAACAAAAGCAAACCAAAACAAAGAGAATGAGGTACAAGTGACAGAGGAAATACACAGAAAATTAATCAGAACCTTGAGACAAGCTCCCTGGACTTAAACAAACTACTGAATGGAGAGATCTTGATTGAAGGGGGCAAAATAGAGTATACTAGGAAACTGTGAATAAAGCTGAAAAGTAAAATTTCCCTCAATCACTGCTGTAATATCCTAATTCAGGTCTCTCACTGGATGTTTAGTGCTTAAGAGATTGTGTTTGCATGTATTTTTCTCTTCTGTCTTTAAAAACAATAAATCACTTGCAATTTAGTGAAACAGAAAATGTTTATTAATAACTGAGGAATGATAGGAACAATAATGAATGATACTTTTACAAAGCAGCACTAAACTCCCACTTCTCTAGGCTTGCCCAGGTTTTCTTCAGATGCAAGTTTACTAACTGAAGTGTAAGTTGTTTAAAATAAAAATCCAAAGTCTGTGAAATGCAGCAATAAACAGTCATATGTTCATTTGTACTTCATGAAGTTTATATTTTTATATTTCTAAGACTTGAAAGTGCTAGAATGATTTGTAAGTTCATGAAAGTGGTGGTGGTGGTGGTGGTGGTGTATATAGGGGAGATCTAATACCTTTATTCATTTGTTTCATCCATCTCAGAGCAAAATTTGGGAAGGTAATTGTTCTGAAAAATAAAGGAAAAATCCTAGCAGAGCATCTAGACAAATTCAATATATTAGATCTCGCCTAGAGTTATTAAAAAACCCCCAGAATTAAATGAGAAACTTTTAAGAATTATTCTTATAATGGAAAGATAATTCCCACCACAATCAATACTGCAGCTTAAAAAAAGTTTGAAAGAGCAAGTATTGAAAAATAAAACTATTAGAAGGATTGTTCAGAGAGGTGTTAATGGCAATTATGGATGAGGAAAACTAAACCCTAAAACCAGAGAGCTTTCAGCTGAAAGCATCTGATGCTTTTTTTCAAGAAAAACGAAATTAAAATAAAAAAGAACCTCATTAAAGCATTAGTGTCAAGCTATAAAACCTAAAAAATATCATTATAATTGTCCATATGATTATTGGACCTTTTGGTGAAAAGGAGTCAAAAACACAGATGACAAAAGTGAAAAAAATAAGCCTTTGAAGAGATCTATAAAATATTTATTGAAATTCCTTCTGTGTACTCAAGAAAGTACACAGGGCTAGTGACAGAGATTAAATGTTCAGCATCTACATTGAGATATGTCGAGGTTTTAATGCACTGAATATTGATTGTGTGATGAGTCCTAGAAGTTTGTTTCCTGGAGTTTCTCACAAGGGGAGGGAGAAACTAAAACATCTTGGAAGATTCATGTACATAAAGTAGGGTGTTAATGGCTTTCTTGAAAGGAGAATCTTCAGTCTGTGCATGTCACTAATAATGTCTAAAAGCCTATCAGAATTGCTGAACTTTTTTGTTTATGAGGGTTGAGAAGTCTGAGACTCAGTTTACAGTTATTTTTAGGATGGGAGCTTCCAAATAAAATGCTAGGCTATAAAAGAGACTTTAGCATTTTTCTTTTGCTTTAGGTCATCTTTTCAGCACTTGGGAAGTAAAAATTCTGTTTCAGTAAAAATATCCAGAATATCAAGAAAATGAATAACTTGCATGTCTTGCAAATAACAAAAGTATAAGAAAATTTACAGTTGATCTCAGACGGATACTCCTGGTACGGTCACAGAGCTTTACCAACACAATACCCTTGCACCTACGGTCCATTCAAATAAAAAATCTTGCAAGATCCATAATCTTCTTGACATTTTCTCAAGCTTAACAACTGAAATGATATAGAAAACAAATGGGCAGCACTTCAAAAAAATAATTTATATCTGGCAAATCCATTGGCAAAGAGCTCTGTTCTGCAAGCAGTTGCTCTCAAAAGCTGCAAGCTGACTTTGGCCTGCATGAGTGCTTGAGGCCATCTGTAATTTTTTAGTCACTGGATCTTGCTTCATCTTCCAGGAATAATTTGGACTCTGTAAAATTATCTTTTACAGTTGAGCAGACGTCAGGCCTCACAGCAGTCTACTGTCACAGGAGGTAGATGGGAGCTTGCCTGTAGTAGTCATGCATTGTTTCCACTGCTCCCCATCCACAACATCCTGTTGTTCCCTTGTGCCACAACCAAGGTGATTCTGTAGGATAGGGACTTAGAAAGTGATGCTGCACACCTCCAGGAGGTTTAAGAGATGGAAAATCTTATGGTTTTACACAGCTGGAGAGAGCAATCCTATGAACAAAAATGAGAATTAGAAAATGTTGGTTGACTAACTCAACAAAATAGAGAATCTGTATAAATCATAAAAGGGTTAACTGGAGCTCTATTTATTGTTGTTTTTATTTTAAAAAGTAGAATAGTTTTTTATTTATCTTCTTCCAAGATTTTTAAATCATGAATTTAGCATTTTTCCAGATGTTGACATGCAAATGACACTCACTGATGATACTGTGGCATACATATCAACAATGCTTTCTGTGCTGGCATGAACAATATTTTCACAGGTAGGAAAGTGATCGGTTCACTCACATTAGTTGATGTGCCAGACACCACTTTGAAAAATCATGGCTGAAAATCTATTTTCAACATGGAAATGCAGCTAAAAGTAATTTTTTGGAAGGAAAAACTTTTACAGGAAAGAAATCTTTTCTGTTTCTGACAATGAAGGACATCATTAAGCCAACTGCTTATTCTCTTTGGTCAAAGTTAAACTAGAATAAAAATTCCAGTAAGGCTTGCTGATTTTTTTACAGAAAATGCCTTAAGCTATTTCAATTACTGTTTTGGTGAGCAATAGTAAAAAAATAAGAAAGAAATAGTGGAAATTTTCTTACAAATGCCATGGGGAAAAGATATGCATAGATTTTGTGATGGAATATTTCTATATGCTGACTGACAGTCTACACAATCTGTAACTATGTGTGCACAGGTCCTGTGCATGGCTGGAGGGGCACAAAACACCTTAAAGATCTTCTCACTGGAGATATCCTTGCAGTGTAGTCTACCAGCTGAGCTGTTCTGTAATCCATTTCAGCCACAATTTGCTTGCTGATCAACTTAAAAAAATATCAACTTAAAAAAACCTTTGTCCAACTGGCTTGTTTTGACTAAGTGGCTAATGAGCTACTCAGTAAACATTGAGTTTTCTGACTCTCAAACCAAATTGAATACTGCAAAATAGCTTCTATCACTTTCCCTGAGAGAGGCATACATTTGTACCAGGAACTGAATGCAGTTCTCAGTAAAACAATAAAGTGGTGTAAAGTTATAAGGCTTGCTAAGTCCATCAGTCACACCTCCACTGAAATGACCCATTGCTCAACCATGCAGAGATCTAAATATCTTAGTAGATATTACTGTCACTCATTTTTTGATAAGTCCTGCTGGCAAGCAGAAAAACGTCATGCTTATATAGATCATTCCTTTATACCCCAGGCTACAATTTGCTTTTCTTTATAAGCAGGAAAATGGGAGAAACAAAACAGTAACTGACTCATGTTGGCTGTTGAAGACTTGAAATATTGGTGCTTCCTTTACTCGAGCTGTTCAGCCTGAAAAAAAGGAGAAGACTTGAGTGTCTAATTCACTTTTCTATGTTCGACTGCTCTGTGATGCTCATTATTAAAGAAAAAGGAAAAGGGAAGCTGATGAAATAAATAAAAAAAAATCCAGTGGTCAAGAATCACAATTTTTAATCAGGTTTCTGTAGACATACATAAAACAGAGAGAGCCAGAAAAAGAGGCTTCCTTCTGTCTCATATCACAATGCAACTTAGAAATCTAACAGGTCTAGATTTTAAAAAATTCCTTTTCTGGTGACTTTGATGCTATAGAGCATTGTTTAAAACATAAAATTTTCTCTTTTTTATAATTTATTTTCAAATCAAGATATTTATTTTATAATTAGTCTGAAGAACATGACACTATTCAGACTGAAAATACTTTAAGTACTCGAAATGATATATATTCTTTCTTCACAGACTGAGAATAATTGAAAATATCTATATTCACACATTTGAAAATATCTATATCTATATATCTACATATATAAAAGCCTACAGTATAAAATTAAGACACACTTCACACTGGACAAATAAAATAAATTAAATCCCATTTTTTTTTCCTGAATCTCTGTGACAAAGTTCAGCAAATTTTGTAAACATTTCCTGAGTCATCAGCCTATATTTATCAACCTATCATTTACTACAGAATGGTAGATATTCATGAAAAATCTGGAAAGCAAACCCACAGAGCTGTGTGGCACAACATATATTGTTAATGGTAAGCTCTTCAGTATAGCATTCAAATTCATATTCAAGAAAACTGGCAATGAAGGATTTCAGAAATGTTATGCAACTAAGTCACTGGGTGGTAGTAGGGAATATAAAGGTCAACATGTACAAAGATAAAATAAGGCAGGCAAGGGGAACCTCCCTCTGCCTCCAAGTCTACCTTTATGCATGCAGTGGTGGTGGTGTGTTTCTTCTCTGCAGAATGTTCCTGGTGTTTTGACATACAGTTTCACATGAACAATGGCTCAAGAATGGTTGTAAAAGTAAAACAAGTTAGAGTGATTCAGAAAGCAATAGGTCACAAAGCAAAAACCCTGTCTGAGTATACTCAGCAGGGCCCCATCTTGAAAATTGTGTGCTATTTGTTCCCTTTTTGTTAAAAGACATATACTAGATCTTAAAAAGACACAAAAAAGAGCACCAAGGTTCACCCTGTACTGTTACAATAAATTGTAGAATGAGATAATTCTTTCTTCCAATTCATCATATGGAAAAGAACATCTGAATTTTAAATTTCTGGGAAAAGTTTTGCTTTCTTTTTCCAGTGGCACTTCCTGACTTATTCTTAGAGAAATCTTTTAGAGACAACTTGATGTTCTTATTTCTTGCTCTTTTAAAGAAAGTAGGAGACTAGATGACTCATTTTTCTGTGACTTGTCTAAACTCCATTGCATAAACTAGTTAAAGCTAATATGACATTCCTGATGTTTTTAAAGTAAAAATTGGTAGAAAAAATTAAACACTATTAACTCAAATACTAGAGATTCCAAGAAGAGAGTAAGGAATGAAACATCAATATGAAAATAACCTAGCAAATTTTGACTGGTATAAGCTATGCTGTCAGTTGTACTTCAGAAAGGACAAAGTCAAACACTAAGGATTCTGGAAATTTCAGCCGAAAACCTCTTTGCCACCAAAGGGGAAAAAAAAAGACGTTAAAATAGCAGTCAACTGTTACTTTTACACTTACAGAGATATCTCCTTAGAGAATACAGTCCTGTTTTCAGCTTTGCTGCTACCATCATAAAAAACCTCCAAACCAACAAACAAACAAACCCCAAACCAAAAAACAGAAGTGAGAAATGCAGTACTGGTATTTCTGCACTTCTTTGTGCAGTTACATTAAAAATGTAATTTGAAATGTGTTAACCATTCTGTTCCAGATTACAACATCTAAATTTCAGCTTCTAAAGAGCATCAGACAAATACATGGTCTATACTCTGGAAATTGCATGAGAACATAATCTTTTATTCAAAGTTTCACATGTTAGAGATATTTTACATTTTAATCTTTACATACAAAAACCAAATAACTTTATAGGAATTTTATTCGACTTTGTTGCTTAAAACATAACTATTCATGTCAATTTTTTTTAAACGTGGTGAAAAAAATTGACATTACTGTAAAACAAATAGAACGATTTTGTCTTGGGTATAAAAATGTGTCTTTTGGTGATGTGAAAACCTGTGGCTGCATGTGGGGGTGTATGCTGGGCTTTGCATCACTTGTTAGTGGTTTGTCATCAGTCTCATCTGTTTTCCCTCACAGACAGGATTATTAGAAGGGCGATTGAGACAATTTTCGTGTTTGGGCTTGGATGTTTATTATATCTTATTAAAGAATTACAGAAAGTACAATAGCACCTCTGGGTCCTTGCTAGAAGTGGGAAAAATGGCTACAGCTGAGCTTGCTTTAAGGCCTTTTAAAGCTAAACAAACCAATAGAAGTTTAACACCTACATTATTTATCCTTTTGACCCAATAATAGATTCCCACGACCCTTAGAGTGACATTTGATTGCCCAACCAAAGACAACTACCTAAGTTCCTTGAAGAAGAAGGAAAAAGAAGAAGATGAATAAAGAAAAAGACACCACCCAAAATTCTTCATCTTGTCCCATATCCACCACTATACTACAAAAACTTCGAATTTAAAACCCATCACTCAGTGAAAATACACACATCTAACCCACTACACATTTGTGATTTCTAACTCATTATTCAGATTTACAAGTCTTCTCCAAGGTTTCAGGTCCAGTGCAGTGTTTTCCAGGGGGCCTGTGCCTGGAAGCACAGAAAGCTCAAAAACTCCAGATTTCTGAGATCCAACAGCTGCATATCTAAAGACATTGTTTGCCCCACAGCATTCCAATGAAAGTACAATAACCAGTCATATTATTCTGTAATGTACTTTGTTTGGTATAATTGCATATAAAGAAGAATAAATAATGTCAAATCATTTTTTATCTCAAGTATAATAGCTATATCAGAAATAGCTATCAAACCGAAATGCACTGACTTGATGTTAAAGTGCAACAATCAAGAGTTCTTAATTGAGTAAAGCAACTAATATTTTTGCAACATCTATAATCCAAGAAAAGAGAGTTTCAGATTAAATAAGATTAAGATTTTGAAACACTGATTCTCTAATATAAATTTTAATATAATAGAAAAAAAGTGAAGTCATGATCACATTACTGCTGCAAAATGTAACGCTGATTGTGTACCATTGCATTCTTGCATTTGTAGTCAATTTAATCCTAATTCATATTTATGTGATTGTTTTACCCTTTGTCATGAAAATAGGTCAACTTTATGTCACCTTTGTTTCTTACATGAAAATAAGGCATTAATTTCTTCCCATTTTTATACATTTTGAAGTTTCTAAATGATGAACAGTGGTTTCACACAGACCAGTTCAAATTCCTCTGCTGAAATTAGCTATTTGGATCTCTTCCAGCTACCTGGCATGGGTACAAAGGGAACATGCTTTTGCTTTTGTGTCTGGACAGCTGTGGATATTGTTGATGATGTCCAGTCTTTCTGTTTGTCACAATGATACACATACTAAATAACTAAATATTCACAAGTAAGCATAAAAAATTCCCATTGAAATTCCAGAGATTTATTAATGCAAAAAATTTGTTCAATAGGTGTATTTATACATGTAATTTTCTTTTCTTAAAATTATCTCCTTCCTCCTTTTTATGTTTATTGTTTTTCTTCTTGACAAGTCTGTACTTTAAAAATTTATAGTAAATTGAATTCTTAATTCCTGGGTGTAGAACATAGTTATAAATGTCATTTTGTCTGTCATTTGGTGTGTTTTTTCTTTAGTGCTGTTTTATTCATTAGCTAATTCATTGTGTGTGTTTCTGTGCAATGTCATTGCTTTGAGCTAAAACAATGCTTTCAGAGTTAGAAAATAATCAAGCTATATATTGATTGAAAAAGTAAACTCTTCCTATTTTCTGTGAGTGGACAGTAAATGAAGAGTGATTTTAGCTGTAGTTTGTTTTGTTCTGGGTAGAACAGTTGATGCTTTGTGTCTAAGCCTCACTTAGCAGGAAATCTCCCCACTAGCAACTTAAAAGTCTTTCATGGTTCTGATGTAAAGGTTAGTTTCCTCCTTCAAAGGCTAGGCAGATGCTGTGAGCCTGGATGATGCAAGTCAATACTCTTACAGCATATTCTTTTCTTTTTCTGTAATAACCGAGTCCTAAATACTTCTTCTTGTAGTTGTTTTTGTTGTTGCTTTTGTTGCTGCTGCTGCTTCTGTTGTTCTTGTTTGGGGTTTTTTGTTAGTTTGTTTATTTTTGTTTTGTTTCCTCAAATAGGCAACACAAGCATTTGTTTATTTTTATGGTGTCTCATAGACATTTTCAGAGTTCATGGGCCAGACTAATCATAGTCCAGACACAGAATTGAAATGACCTTGTGCAACATGCATTTTCCATTTGCACATCTGATTGAGAGAAATGGCTATGACTGAGGACCTCTTACAGATCATGGCAATCAAACATGTGAGCTGGCCTCAGGATATCCTGAGGCTAAAGAAAGAATTCCTAAGAAATTTGCCTTGGAGTGATTAAAATAAAATGCTTGCAGATGATTACTTTCCCAGTGAAAAGGTAGGTATACTGGTAATAGAGCTTGACAGGCACTTGCTTTTGCCAGTGATTATGAACCTGTAGCATATGGCCAGATGCACTCACTTTGCATTCACTTGCTGCAATGATTGAAAAATTAATTTTGAAAACCAAAGACCTGCAACTGACAGCTTGCTAATGACAAGCGACTTGGCTATACAAAATTGTCTAAAAAAATATTTCTTGAGTTCTGGTCTTCTGATTCATGTCTTTATGTTTACTGAAATATTGCTTTTTACTGTGTCACTGTGTATATTGCCAAAACGATTCTGCTACTGTTCACTGAAGCAGTGTTTTTGTGTTTTTAATTAGTATAAATTGTATTACATCATATTGAAATTTACACAGGAGGGACTGAGAGCAATGTACTTTGAGTAAAGGTATTCAATATTTAATCAGTCCATAGTAAAAGTACAAAAAGAACTTAAGGAAATAAGTTTACAATTCAGTTGTTAATCATCAAAGCTATTCAGCTTTCTTGATTTCTGTATGTTTTTCCAAAACAACTTTTAATATTTCCACTTATTTTAATTTCAGTTCTATTTCTCCTCATGTGTAGAAGAGTGAATATGATCTAAAGTTCTTACTGCCATCATAATGTTATTACAGCTGCTATTGTTATACTAGGTAAGACTCTTGGACTCTTGCTTTGAGTAAAATAGTTTTACATATTGGACTGAAAATAAACAAACATGAATAATGTCTATGCTTCAGCCATAATGGAAATCTGTCGTGCTGTGGTAGTGGAAAAATGAGGACTCTCTCTAACATGAATGCACCTAAGATTAATACACTAAAGGTAAGATTAATAACCTGAATTTTTATGCTGAGAAAGCAAGGTACCACTGTAGTTTCAGCAACTCCTGCCCCAGGTTGCCTAGACAGCTACTGAAGAGTTATGCCATCCCTGAATATTGCAAGGAAAGGCAGCAGCATGACAGGAATCTGTTCTTCAGAAGAGGCCAGGGACACTGGAGGGCAATCTGGAGCCTGAGTCAGTATGATACCATTGCAGAGAAGGGAAAACACCTCCCTGGAATGCACAGACCTCTGTTCAAGGAAGCCTTGGCAATGCCTGAGCTGGAGTGCTTTGTCCTGTTCAGCAAGTGAGAATGAGCAGAGCTTTAAGAAATGTGATGTGTATTGGGTTTGCATGGCCAGGTTTCGGTAGTGGGGGGGCTACGGGGGTGGCTTCTGTGAGAATCTGCCAGAAGCTTCCTTCATGTCCTGCAGATCCAATGCCAGCTGGCTTCAAGATGGACCTGCCACTGGCCAGTCAGAGATGGTGTTTAACACCTCTGTGATAACATATTTAAGAAGAAAAAAGTTATTGTGCAGATGTAGTTGTGGCCAGAGAAGTGCAGGGTGAGAACATGTGAGAGGAACAACTGTGTGGGCACCAAGGTCAGTGGAGAAGGAGGAGGAGGGTTGTTGGTTTTTCCTGGGATATTTTTTCTCTTATCTTAAATTTACATACATCTATGTACACAAACAATGGGGCAGGAATGATGGAGCACCTCTCTCGAAGCTTTATTCCATCACAGTCATCAGTCTCATTTTACATAGCCAAGCAAGGGAGGTGGAACAGTTTCAGCTGCTAGCACAGCAGATGAAGTTCTCTTTGTTACAAAGCCCTTTAACAACTTTCTAGCCAACAGCATAATATTAAAAGCTGACAAATGTTTGCTGAGGCCAATTAATAAAGCTACACGTACATCTTGCTTTGTACAATGCTTGCTTGTAATAGTTTAAAATAACAGATAAAGCTTCATTATTAAGGTTACATATTTCTACTGTCTTAACATTTTCCTGAGGCCTGTCTCTACACAGCTCACAGCCCTAATGTTTCTTGTCCTTGCATCTTCAACATTCTTGCATTTCTCCATCCTGAGAATTGCGTTCACACAGCTTTCTAAGAGTTCTATACCTTTTCTATTTCTGACAGAGGGCGTGCTGCAGGCGCTGAAACTGAGATCTCTCTGCAGCCCATGGTGAAAACCAGGGTGAAGCAGCTGTGTCCCTGCCGCCCATGGAGAACCACAGGGATGCAGAAAACCCCCGTGGAGGAGAGCTGCTCTGGAGCAGGTGGATGCTCAAGAGAAAGTTGTGAACCTGTGAAAAACCCGTGCCAGAGCAGGTTCCTGGCAGCAGCCTGCAGACCTGTGGAGGGAGGATGCCGTGCTGAGATAGGTTTCCTAGCAGGCCTTGTGACCCTGTGGAGGAACCTGCTGAAGCAGGCTGTGCATGAAGGACTGTATCCCATGGGATGGACTCACGCTGGAGAAGTTAATGGAGAACTGTGTCCTGTGGACAGTTCTGGAGCAGTTGAAAGGCTCTTCTCCCTAAGCAGCAAGAGGAGCAATATGTGATTGACCTGACCATAACCTCCATTCCCTGTCTCCCTGCATTGCAGACTGCAGGGGTAGGAGGTAGAGCTGGGAAGGAGGAAGGGGTGGGGAGAAGGTGTTTTAAAGATTTGTTTTACTTCTCATTATCCTGCTCTGATTTTGCGAATAAAAAATTCAAATAATATTCCCAACTCAAGCCTGTTTTGCCCGAAGTGGTGTTTGGAGCCTGACCTCTCCTAGTCCTTATCTCAACTCATGAACCTTGCATTACATTTTCTCTCCCCTGCCCAGTTGTAGAAGGGAGTGATAGAATGACTTTGGTGAGGTTCCTGATGTCCAAAAAAGGAGATCGAATAAACTGGGATTCTTTAGTTTGAAACAGGAAGGGAAACATGAATATGGCTTCCTGAGAGTCCAGATATACGGTATTACTGTTTATTTTGGCCCAAAGATTTTTGTCTGTTTTAGTATGTCCAAATGGATGTAAAATATAATACTATACAGCAGTTTACTATTAAGTCCAAGGTTTTTTTTCTAAATGAGCATATCTGTGAATATATTCCTACTTGAAAAAAAAAATTTCTATCAACTCATCAAAAAGTGAGACTGTTATATGTTATTTATTCAGAGATCTTAGTCTCCTACTTTTTTGACTGTAAAGAGTTCCAAATGTTGTAATAGAAGCTACTAATAAAGATCAGAATTTTAAAAAATATTTTGGCTGTGGACTGAAATTTAGACAGTCATTATGAAGGTGGATGTGGGAAGACAAAGAGTGAAGGAGGGAAAATATGAGATTCAGCAATGTTCTTCTGACAAGAAAATGATTGTGTGGGTGGACTTCCAGAGACTTTTCTGAATATCACCTGTGAAGTGGGTTCCTGATGGGAATGACAGAATTCATTTCAGTGTCTACCATGAGAACGGTAAAGAAAAAGAAGGAGAGTGAAAAAAGAAAGAAAAAAGGGCTTCATTCATTAATCAGCTTGTTAGACAAGAGGATCTGCTCTATAATGAGCTGCCTCTGAGTCCTACAGAAAGAACTGGAAATAGTTTTACTAAAGAAGACTGATTGCTTAATATGAAATGCAGCAGACTGGGCATTTTGTCACTAAGATGTGATGGCCAGAATTTGGGTACTAGTAATATGACATTTCTTTTTGTGCCATAGTGTTGCATAAAATAGTTATGATGCAGCAGATTATTTCAGGAAACAACTAGCTGAATTACACAGGAGGTGATTTGTCACTACTCAAGTCTACTCTTTACACTCTTGAGAAGTCAGAGTGGGTATGTACACTTCCATTACATGTGGCCATTCTGGGCTTTGAGCTATTCTGCTCCCAGAGTAATTGGTATGTATGATAGTCTGAGAGATGAACACTGGAATTATCTTAAGAGTTCTTTGTAAAACTGAAACTGTGTTGTAACAACAAAAAAAAAGTGTGTATATATATGGTGCATATATATTGACTCTTAAAAAGTTATCCTCATGAAGAGCACTATATTTTTGGTAGCTAAAAATGCAGTTTCCATTCAAGACTAATAATAATTTTTTCAATTAGGTTTTCTTTTAAAGTATTGTGTAATAGCATATACTGTATTATCTGAACTGATCTTTGTGACTAAAGAGGGGTGATCATATGATCTTGCTGATCATATGTCCAAACAAATTGGCAGTACAGTATATAAATTTTATGAGCAACAGTGACTGTATGTGGATGAAAGCAATTTTTCAACAGAGCTAGCAAATATGGAAAACACGTCTGATTTAGATGGAGTGGAATTACAGATACTGAAAGGTACTAAAGGGCAGCATTTCATTTAAGGTAGAAGTGGACATTGAAAATATTCTGGCAGAATTTTAGCATCTGAGATAATTTAGACTGTGGGGTACATTTGCTGACACTGTTTACAGGGGTGTTAATGGGGAAACTGCAGCAGTGAAAAGTTTGTGTCTGTGTCTTCCCAATTAAAGTTTTTTTGTTTTATGCTATAATGGAACTTTATGTATCATTTTTGTTAAAAAAAATTTCCCACAAAGAGATAAAGTTATTAACACTTGATGCAGCTACATACTCAGAGCAAAATAATTTCTTTTTCAATAAAACATGTTGAAACACTTCTATAGCATGAGATGGTAATTTGTAGATGCAGCTTTTTTCATTATTAAATGCCAGAAGATACGTAAATGGAATTTTTATTCTCCCTTTACTCATTCCAGTATCAGCCTTGTCTTCCCTTGCCTAGCTTTCCACCAAATTTTAACTTTCAGTGCGGAAGTCTGGAGCTACAAATGCTGAAAACTGCAAGAGAGAAGTGTATCAAGGCTGTGTAGCAAGGCTTTGGTAGAGGAGAACTCCAGAGGTGGCTCCAGTGAGGAAATGCCAGAAGCTTCCCTCAGGTCTGACAGAGCCAATGCCAGCTGGCTCCAGGACAGACCCACTGCTGGCCAAGTCTGAGTCCATCTGTGATGGTGCTAGCACCCTTGGGATAACGTGGCTAAACAGGGGAAGAAAGAGGGAGAGGAAGTGCTCTAGGTGCCAGGGTAAAGTTCTATGTTGTGCAGGGAGTTTAGGAGTGCAGGGAGACCATAAGGCCTCCCTGAACCATAGAGAGCATGAAGAAATAGCTACAAAGGAGGATGACAGGGAGTCAGCCCCACATTTATTAGGACTTCATTGTAATCAGTGCCAGGCTGTCTGGATGATACTGGCATGTGCTGAGCATTGCATGTGACAGCCCATTATCCCAGAGGCTCTTAGCCTAGCTGAGAGAGCAGCAGTCAATGGAGAGGTGATTGTTGGGCAATTCTGATATGTTTTAAACCATTACTGAATCCTTTTATCCAAAGCTGCAGCACAGCTATGTCAATCAATCTGTAGGACGCTGTCTGTGTGCAAAGCCTTAATGGACAGCTGTCTCTCAGTATCAAAGTGTTTCCTGAAAGAAGACAATCTTTGGTATAAAATAGAGACGTCCTGAGTGTAAATCCTGTCTGTTCTGGAATACAAAACAGAGCTGATAGCAAAACTGATAGTTTAGTGTCCAATGGCTGCACAAAGCAGCACTGGGTTAAGGTGACCCTATACTGCCTTAGAACTGGTGTGGTTTAGTGCCCACAAGTAAAAATGTTTCCTAAAAACAAAGCATGCCTCTCTTGTATAGAAGCATCACCCTAGAACCTGCCCACATACGTATGTTTTAATTTTTCAGATTCACTTCTCATATGTTTAAGGAAGCTTGAAAATGCAGTCCTTTGCCACAGGGTTTCTGGCCATCCAGGCTGTGCAAGGGCTCTCAAATTGGCAAGGTGACACACTGAATATGTAGAAATTACAAGAACTGCCTTGTCAGTTGAAAGAATCTTCCTCAGGTGCTTCAAAACACCAAACAGCTCTCAGCTTGGCTAGCTAGACGTTATCATTAGATCTGTCTGTTAATAGGACTGCTTTAGTATGACTTCCAGAAACTGGAAAAGTTAAGCATAGAGAAACTATTCCCCCAGCCTAAAATATGCCTTATAATAAAAAACTTGGGAAATTTCTTTGTAATTTTTCATGTCTCACAATTCTCCCTATTTTGCTTTTCTAAGGAAAGTATATAACATTCTTAAAAAATACTTTGTCAAGTAAAGGTACCAAAGAAACATTTTGCTAAGCATTAAGAAAACCAAACCTTATTTATATTGAAAGCAGAATAAATCTTTATTACTTCAGTTTTGGCTGTGATTAACCCATGTAAAAGAGGTTTAATTCTGTAAAACAGAATGCTGGCTTGAGAAGTACAACAAAACCTTCACCTGCTCTACTTAAACAGGATAAAATTATATGGATTTCAGTGCAGGTTGATATTAATTATGCTAATTCATCCTTCACAGGGATAATTTATTTATGTAACCATGTATTCAAAACTTCATTTGATGCATAAATATACTATTATGTACTGCAGATGTCCCTTGTGTCTGACAGTGGTGTAAAATCCAACAAATAGCAATTATCTAAGCAGATGCATTTTATGAATACAATGTAGGCCCTCAAATTTGAATCCATAATGAAATCTTTGACAGTGTTTTCCTAGTGTTTACACAGTGGTTTCCTAGTCTTCTTCTTTTGACAGCATCATGGTAGGAAATTCTAAATTCTGTACTACAGATACTAATTACACTAATCAGAAGCATAGCATTGTACATGCTATTTTAGTCTGTGTGTTGCAGGGAACACCTGTTTGGAAGCACAGGTTAAAATATAAAAGTCTTAATAATTACTGAGAAAAGGGTGGCAGTTACAAAGATAATCCACATTTAAATAAGGCAGCGTTCAACATTCAGATACTGCTATCAGAGATTCCTCTAAGGCTTAAGGACATACAAGAAAAACAGAATCTAATTGGAAAAAAAATTGGACTGAATAGAAAGTGAAATATGTAAATCCCTTTTTATTATTCTATTCTGCTAATTTAATCTCTTGTGTCTAGGTTTCAAATTGACATATGAAAATATAGTTATAATCAGTAAAATATCAATATGCATATTTAACACTAAGTATGAGTTCCTATATTTTAAGCAACCTGAGTATAAATGTCTCCAATAAGCATTTAATTTAAATTTAGGGAGACATCTCCTCTGCTAATTAGAAACCATAGACTGGTAGAAGTATAGCTATCAAACATTAGTATAATGCTCACAAATGACAAGTTCAGTTGTCGTGTAATCAGCTCAAAGTTCTATAAGCAGTAAAAGATCATGTCCTCAGGGATTTCCCCATATTTCTTTGCACTTTTGTACTTTTGTTTTCCATGACATTTTCTAAAAATCTTGAGTACTATGTATTAAACAGAATGTAGAAAGCAGGAGTTTGTGTGCTCATGCTTAAGTGTATCAGTGTTTGGAAAAAGGTCACACAGAACATGGCATGTATTTAATGTGCAGCAATTAACTTTTAGTACCTATATGTTTCATCCAACACATTATTCTACTCCTTAATCTAGTTTTTTTTTTTTTTTGTGTAAAATGCTTCAGCAGAGCTTCAACATTTGTAAAAATGAAAAAGAAAAAAACATCCTATGAGGTGCTGTCATAGGCAGTTGTGCTGGTTTTAGCTGGGGCAGAGTTAATTTTCTTCACAGTGGCTACAGCAGGGATATGTTTTGGGTTTGTGCTGAACGCAGGGTTGATAATGCAGGGATGCTTTTGTTATTGCTAAAAAAGGCTTGCACAGAGCCTTTTCTGCTTTTCTTCAGCCACACTGGCTAGGAAATTTGGGGTTCATGAGAGGCTGGGAGGAGACCATTGGAGCAGGTGACCCAAACTGACCAAAGAGATATTCCAGACCATATGGCATTGTGCCAGTATATAACGTGGGGGAAGAAGGATGAAAGGGAGGTACAGCATTGGCCAGTAGGACCATAAGGTAATTGCACCGTGCAACACTTGTTTTCTATTATTTACTCTTATTACCTTATTTTGCAGTTATTTTCTGTTATTACATTGTTATTATTTCAACATGCAAGTTTTACTTTGATTCTCCTCCCCATTCCACTGGGGTGAGGTGGAGAGCAGGGGGCAGGGTTGAGCAAGTGGCTGTGTGGTACTTAATCTCCAACTGGGTTTAAATCATGACAGCAGGAAGCAGAGAGTTATTTACCTGCTCCTCATTTCCCATAATTTTCCTGTAGAAAGCATAGATGTGGAGGGCAATAACACATAAGAACTGATTCCCAAGCATGTTGTGTTGTGCTTGCAGTTGAATTCAGCACAGTCTAAAAGTCCCAGAATTTCTATTTATGTTTACACAGATGATATTCCAAGGCACAGTATGTTTTAGTGGTAAATGCAATGCACCTGTGGAATGTAGTGATGATATTGTTTACAAAGACCTTTCCTTGAAGGGAAAAATCCATAACATGATTTGCAAGATTCATAATGAGAAAATATAACTCAATTACATTCACTATTAATCTCCCAGATGCAGTTACATGTCAAGGTTATCCAGGGAATGTGTCAAACATATGCATGCATATATATATATATATATATATACACACACGTAGGGTTTGTGGAGGCTCTGGAAGGTCTGAACTGGAATAGTCAGTGCTGGTGTTGCTCTCTGATCTGCTTGAACACCATGAAAAAGGTAAGACTTAATTTTAGATTGCACACGGTTGAGTAATTACATCTGAAAATACACATTTCTTTATATTCTAGTACATCCTACTTAACTTTTGGTGTACTAGAGAGAGAATTAAGGAAGGAAGGAAGGAAGGAAGGAAGGAAGGAAGGAAGGAAGGAAGGAAGGAAAAGAAAAAAGAAAGGAAAGAAAGAGAAAGAAAGAAAGAAAGAAAAGAAAGAAAGAAAGAAAGAAAGAAAGAAAGAAAGAAAGAAAGAAAGAAAGAAAGAAAGAAAGAAAGAAAGAAAGAAAGAAAGAAAGAAAGAAAGAAAGAAAGAAAGAAAGAAAGAAAGAAAGAAAGAAAGATTTTATTTTCCTTTTTTTTTTTCCTCACACTGGGCAGTATTTCTGAGCTCTTAAATGAGTGGTAATGAAGTATGATAGGGCAGAGTTTGCTACAGCTTGTACTCTTTTAGGGGGAAAGGAAACAGGGATAGAACTGTGTCTCCCAATCTTTAGCTCCTGAAATTGCGAAATTATACCCAGTGCTGTAATTAATAATAACAATGCCCCTAAAAGTGGGTATTTTAATATTTGGTTATACAATGATTATATAACCAGGGTAACTTCATGAGCTACCTCTCACCCAGTGTTTTTATGAGCTTGCCACTTCAAAATGAATTACTTGCTTTTATTGCCTCTGACCAAGGTAGGACATATTGCTTGATCTTTGGAGATTTGTTCAATGTGGGTATTTTAACCTAAAGTTTTAGGTGAGTTAGAATAATTTTGGATTTTCTTTCTTCATCAGTTAATTTATTTTTCTTCACAGATCGACCAGAGGCATTTCTTTTGCAGTTGTGATTTGCATTCCTAGAAAGGTAGAAATAAACTGTATCCCTAAAATATTAGAGGTAAACACTGCCATTTTCTTTGCAACAATTAGTGAATGCAAAAGCAATCAGATCGTGCTGTTATGCTTCCCATAGGAATGCCAAATGGTGTTTTATGAATGTCATTAATATAATATGCAAATGGTCTGCTTGGCTTTTGCTCCTCTGCTTGGGCTAACCTAGCCAATCAGTCAGATGTTGCTAATGAGAAAGTTGATGAAAGCTTATCCAGTTGCTGAGAAGGTCAACAAAATGACAGACCCCTCTCTCTTTTCACTTGCCCTACAGCTAGAACACCATATATAGCAATGTTTGAATGATTAACTGAAGTCACCTGGGTATTGATAAGGGACTCTGAGGCAAGTTGTTATAAAATTTCCTATAAAATACATTTACCATAATGGGAGCTATTATAAAAGAATTTAACTTTAGTATATTTGTATTAATAAGGAGTGTTTAAATGAAGGCTTCTTATAATCAAAAAATGCATTTAATCATAAAGATAGCTTTCTAGAAAAAAAAAATAGCAGGCAGTCCCTTCAAGTTAGAGTTTTTGGCTTTTCAGTCTTCTTTTTAATTTATGCAGTTTCCCCCCAATATTTTTTCAATAATTCTTTTCAAATGAGCAGAAGTGAATTTAGGTTCTCATCTTCCTAAACTCTATACTGCTATGCAGACACAGAAAATTTGCTAAAAATTCCTCTTTGCATAAGACAATGCTCACATAGAAGATAAAACCTCTAAATAATGATTGTTTGCTGCCTGGATAGCAATAGAAACCCCCATTGCAGGGGTGCTTGCAACAACATCTTCAGCTGAATCAGAATAAATATCCTGAATCACTTTTCTACGTGGTTTTTGTACTCCAGCTGCCCAAGGTCATACATAACCTCTTCAGCAACACCTGTAATCCTACACTATTGATTGTATTAATCTTAATACAAAATATTTCCTAATTTATTGATGTACAAAGAACTTATTTTATGATGCTTCATCTGTGGTAACAGTTTGTACTTACAGTTATGTACAATATGGCCAGTTCTGCAATTTGGAATCACCTACCTGAGATTCTCTGTGATAGTCCAAGTCTCCACCCAGGATATTCATCTACATATTTAAACATAGAGATTGGTTTATGCACACCAGAAGCCGCCTAGGGAAATCTCTAGACCTTTCCAAAATTCTCAGCTCTAGAGTCCCTGCAGCAATTAATAAAAACCCTTGTTGTGAAGGAGGCTGGGAAGTATCTCAATCACCTTTTCTTATCTCAAGTCAGTCCATTATATCTATTCAGTCTCTATGCAGACATTATCTGGGGAGTTGCTGGACAGGGCAAATAATAACTTAGAGCACTGGGTGTGTACAAAGGCCTTGCTCTGATACCAAATGACACCACAATTACAACCAGAGGGCAAATCTGAATTTGAATCTTATTTTTCCTTTATGACTTACATTCTAAAGTTATTATCACTGTATGTTTTCCACTTACATTTATGACTTGGCAAAAGAAAATCCTTAGGCAAGAAATTATAAAACAATACTATAAGCTTTGCTCAGAATAATTTGAAAACTAAGTGGTTTTAGATGTTGAAACTAAGAAAAGAAAGTCACACACTGAAAATATAATTAAGTTTGATCAGTGTTTCCTTGCAGTAAAAATCTAACTGGGGATGCAAGGACATCATGATGCTTCAGAGCTTTGTATTTCAATAATTCTATACTGGAATTTCTTTTTAGATGATTATATTATACAGAAATAGCACCAAATGAAGAATGCTTTTTAGAAGCTATTATTCCAGAAAAGTTTAAGCACTACAACTTTAGTCAAAAGGAGATGACTTAAGGATAACTCAGCTAAAGAGAGAGCTAAGCAAGTCTGTTTCTGATATTTTTTGATTAAATATAAGTTCTGTGAAATCTAAACCAACACTTCCATATTTTTAATATTAGATTGCAGTGTTATATCTTAGTGGCTTTTTCTATGGTAAAGCTACTTTTGAATGTCTGAACATCTGGTCTCCTTGTCTCTCTGAACTTCTGCAAGGAATTTCTGTAAGAAACAGCTTTGACTGTACTGTCTGAAATTTCCTTTACAGTTCAAGGAAAATATGGCATTGAAGAAAATCTTTTCTAAGAAAACAATTGTCTATTGGTCAGTGCAATGCAGTGGTTGTGTTTTAGCTCCAGACAGCAGCTCAGCCCCACACAGCCAGTCACTGAATCAGAACTGTACAGGAGAGAACTCATGGATTAAGAAGTCAATTTAATAATTTAAAAAAAACCCAACAAACCAAAATACCAGAAACCAGAAAAAAATTTTAAAGGGGAAAATATATTAAACCAAGTGATGCAAAAAAACCCCAATTGCCCACAACCTCATGCCCAAGCAGTCCCCAAACATCAGCAGCTACAGATGACCTTCTTCATGGCCAGTTTTATTATGGAGCACGATGCCATGAGGTATGGAATGTCCCTTTGGTCAGCTGTCCTGGCTGTGTGCCCTCCCAACTCCTTGTGTACCCCCAGCCTCCTCACTGGTGGGGTGGGGAACAAGAAAAGGCTGTGGCTCTGTGCAAGTGCTGCTCAGTGGTATCCAAAGCATCCCTGTGTTATCAGCACTGTTTCTAGCACAAATCCAAAACACAGCCCCATACTAGATGCTGTGAAGAAAAGTAACTCAACTCCAGCCAAAACCAGCACAGCAGCTTATGCAATTCCTCATCAAGTTAAGATGGAGGGCACTTCAGTAAGAGAGCTGACCCAGCATGACTCCTGGAATCCATCTTGTCTCTACACCTCGTGTTCAGCTGCAATAAAACCTTTCTAAATTGCCTGCAATCTCAGTAGCCTATTTGCTCCAAGGCCTCTTACTCCTTCTTCAGGAACTGAGTCGGCATACAGTGTTTGCTGCCTCAAATTGCTACGAGAGCCCAATTCCAAATGGCTCATTTTGCACAGACTGATGTGTTATTTATTTTCTTGCAAACAAGATATTAATCCATTCAGCTTTAGTGAGGACATAAAAATGGGGCTATTCTGTGGGTGTAGAGTTATAGCACTTTGCAGTCCTTGGATATATGACAGCAAAAGTACCACAAAGTTCCCACATTGTCTAAGTCACCCAATTATCTCTGGGCTAAATACTGTGAACACTTATGTAGCAGTAGACTTCAGAAAAGTATCAGATTCATCCTTTTCATGTAAGCAAAGCTTGTTTTAAAATCAATTGAAGTAATTGCAAAATATGTTCCTTAGATTTCTATGGCCTTCTCTTTATGCCACAAAAAGAACAGATGAAAATATGATTACTTATTTTATGAACATTACTCTTTATGTGATTTGTTTAGGCATTTCTTATGAGGAATATTTATTTTTAGTTTTCATGAGGCTTTAAAAAAGTAATCTAAATGGGACCTTTCAAATATCTGAATTTTAAGCATATTTGAAATATTTGCACGTTTGCTATGAATACAAACAAAAGAATTTTAATGTCATAACAGAAGCAGGAAACTAATTGATTGTAACAACACCATTAGAGAGATATTCCACTTGTGCTGTCAAAAACGACATAAAGGTATTTAAAGCAGGAGATTTCAAGCCCCAGTTTGATTTGACAGGTGAAATCAATAGGCATAAAAGAAGACTGGTTTTGTTTTGATCTATTTTTTTCTTTTGTTCACCAGTGTCCTGAATTTCAGCTGTTTCTTAATAACATTACTATTATTTTTAAAAAAGGATAGTGCAACAGGGTGCTCCTCCCAGACTTGTAGCCTTCAGGAGGGCCAACTCTAGGAGATGTCCTGAGAGCTGACATGCAGATATTCCCTCTTCCTGGTCTGCTGCTCTAGCACTACCTAGTCCAAAAAGAGAGCAAAAAAAAAATTTACCTTTAAAAAGCTGAGTACTTTCTGTAACGATGAGTGTGGCTTCTCGGTTGACACTGTCTGCCAACAGATGATGAGCACTGCCTGTATAAGCAAGGTGTCACTGCTGAAATCTTCAGGTAACATGAAAATAGCTCTCAGCAATTCAAAAAATAATTGTCACTTCATTCGTCTTTGCAAAAAAAAAAAAGCAGCAGAAAGGAAAAAGAAGGCTGTACAATGAAAAAGAAAAAAATGGTGATAGGCTGATTTAACAAGTAATACAATGTAATAAAAATCTTTCCATTGCGATGGGTTTCATGTCCAATTAATTCAAAGTCAATTTTCATAAATTCAACATTTCTGGGAAAAAATGCAAGCTATTCTGCCTTCCATTAAAGTGAATGATTCTAACTTTCTTCTCTGCTGACGAGTCATATTATGCGTCATGACATGAACCTGACAGTGAAATAATGTCAGATAATTTTATAAAAAGCGTAACTGAAAGATGTGTAATTAGCTGGTGGCTTTGCAACTGAGCTTGAACTTAAGTGTTTTGTGAAAGTCTAGTCCAGACTAAGTTCATTTACAAGGAAAGTGAGGAGTCCCTAGACACATTTTTTTCCAACATGTTTATAATTAAGCTGGCAAGATGTATTTCAACTCCTAGACATATTTTTAAAGCCATATCTTTAAGCAATAAAAAACTGAAGCATTATGACTACTGGAAAAAACTTCTTTGTGACATCTTTTATCTAAAAATCATTATTAGTTTCTATTATCTGACTTTTTGGGATCATAGGACACTCGATCTAGCTATGGAAGCAACCTCCTGTAGGTGTCAAAAATCCATATCCTTGGGGACAGAAGAAAGCAACATGTGCTGTGTGAGTGAGCAGTTTTAGGCACAGACAGGGAATGCTTGCCTTGGAGCCAGCATGTCCTTGTGGAACAGGGAAGGCAGCTGTGGCCAGCCTGAATTTCATGGTGTCCCCATGCTGGGCAGAATGGTGCTGGCAGGGTGTGACACTGTGAGAGACCTGGCAGTGGAAAGCAGCCTGGAAGGGGAATGTTTTGGTTGAGTGGGACTGTGGGCATCCACGTGGAGCTTCACATAAAGTCCTTCCAACCTTCTTCCACCACAAGGCAAAAGACATGCTGCCACTTCCAGGAAGTGTGCCTTCTGCCCCAGCCAGACTTTTTTTTCTTTGCTTGCCTATTTTCTCATACTTCACAAAGTCCATAGTACAAATTGAATTTATTGAACATGGGCCTCAATAATATGGGGTAACAATTTCAGAAAAGATGGAACTCATTATGATGGTGCTTCTCTTGAAATCTAGCAGATTTAAATCAGTGGTATGTATATACTGCAGAAACTAAGAGAAAAATCAATGAAGAAAATATTACAGTTTTTGAACCAAGACTAAATCCACATCTACTTATGGCTGCCACACACAAATGCCAAATGTCACACTCCAAGAGCTAACTGATGGCTTAATATTAACATTTACCAAAGCATCCTCAGAACAGGCTTGAATTTCTTCAGCATCAAAATGGTGGGAATATTTGTTAGTTGTGGCTTACTAATTCATTGAAAGGCTGGATGTTCAACCAGGAGATACTTTACTCAAAACTTGAAGAAAAGTTATAATTTCAAACTCTTTTTATTGATTCCAGTGTGATTTGTAACAGCTTGTACTGTAATTCTGAAAACTCTTGAAACTGGTAAAGAAATTCATATTCCATGATGGCAGTGAGGGACTGCTGGGGGTTTGTATTGTCTGCAGTATTGAGGCTCTCCCCCTTCCCCTTATTAGAGCCTTTCCTGGTGCCGAATATTTATACTGCATGGGGCAGATCAATGCATTGTTGTGTGAGGTCCTTCCCTGAGCTGAAAAGTTCCCTGCTGCTAGTACCCTAAGGAACACTGCAGCTTCAGCCTTATTTTATCTGGGGAGAAAAGTCTGAAAGAAATTAATTTTTCCCCTCACTCCTTTACCGTATCAGCTAAGCAGTCACAGGATGACCTCTTCTGCAACCCTGTCTTGTACCTGCACTGTTTAGCTCTGTTCTGCTGTCATGGCCCTTCCTTTATCCTCAGCTCAACCAGTCAAAAAGGACCAACACCCATCGAACTGCAAACAGCAGCTGCTTGGTTACACCAGTGGGCACAACAGAAACCCCATCTGATCTCAGCTGTAAAGATGAGAAAAACTTTAGTGATTCACTCAGTATTCCCACATCCTTAGGTCTTCCTCTGACCAGCCATGCCCTGCCCACTACTTCAGTACAAGACTGTTGATATTTCTTGGTTTTTTTTTTTTTTTTTTTTTTTTTTGTTTGTTTGTTTGTTTGTTTAATTCTTTCTCCATGTTCAGACCCTTTCTACCAAATTTCTATGGTGACAGGTACTTCTGCTTAAGATTTAGTACACCATGATATGAACAGCATTTGGAGCTGGGTGTGATCCACGTCTCTATAAAAGAGACACACCTCTCTACACATAAAAAGAAGTTTGAATAGTAAATCAAATCTCATTTCAGTAAACTAGTGGTTTATTATTTAAATTACATAATACATGCTATTGATACTAATATAATTTTGATTTATGCTTAAAATTAAATGTGAAACTATTCTATTGTATTATGAGTCTGAAATACTCATGGTATAGAATATTTGTAAGTGTTACTTTTGATTTATAAAGCATTTTCTCTAGTAACAAAATCATCCCCCAAAAATCTGAACCTGTTACACCTCAGAGATAATGACTGAGAGAAGAAAAATTGGTTTTGTCTAAATAGCTCAATAAGCTTACATCAGGTCAAATTATATCTGTGTCTCCTTTCAGTTATAAAAGAGAAATCCTAAATAAACCCTAGCACACTAATGGATAGTGGTAGAGAAATGGAAAACCACAGATCATACAATAGATTTAAATGTCAAGGTCTTAGAAGCACATTTCTTTACTGTTTCTGAAAGAAAGTTTGGCTCCATTACCCCAGCATTTAAAAGTAACAACTTCATTTTCTTCTGCCTAACTCACACAACCTTTTAACATCAATAAAGCTTCTGTGGCTTAAAGGAAGCCACTGGTTCTAGCTTTTATCCGGAAATAATGAATAAATAAATAATGAAACTTCTATTCATTGTGTTCACTCTGTTTCTGCTAATGAGGAAATGAAAGTTTTGTTGCAGAATGCTAAGTTCTTTCTGAATGACAGTAGTTTGCACTGTACTTGTTCATGGATGACCCGAGATTTCTTTGTGTTGATGTAGGAAATATAGAGGAAAACTGCATGTAAGAAAGAGTGTTTCCCCATATTTTGCAATTATTTTCAAGAATAATTTGCACTTTTTTGTTTAACCCTGGTCTGTAAGTTCACTGTAACATTTATAATAGTGATTTGTGTGATGATAAAGGTTCATTCCAAGAAATGTCTTTGTAAAGAACTATTTTGGTCAATTAGCCTAGACTTCATCTATTATTCATATAATATAACCAAAAGATTAATAAAATATAATTAAATAAATGTAAAAAAAAGGTAGTTAATCCTAGCTTCAAGAAAGACATTGAGGTGCTGGGGTGAGTCCAGAGAAGAGCAATGAAGCTGGTGAAGGGTCTAGAGGGTAAGTTTTATGAGAAGCAGCTGAAGGAGCTGGGTTTGTTTAGCCTGGAGAAAAGGAGGCAAGAGGGGGTCTCTACCACTCTCTACAGTTGCCTGAAAGGAGGCTGTACTCAGGTGGGGGTCACTCTCTTCTCCAAGGCAATGAGTGACAAGACAAGAGGAAATACCCTCAGGATGTGCCAGGAGAGGTTCAGGCTGGACATAAGGAGGGATTTCTTCACAGCAAGGGCCGTTAAACTTCTGAATGTCCAGCACCAGGTAGGATCCCCTTCCTGGAGGCATTCAAGAAAAGACTGGACTGTGGTCCATCAGACCATAGTGCCGTGGTCTGATTGACAACTCGGTGTTTGGTCAAATGCTGGACTTCATATTCTCAGAGGACTTTTCCTATCTAAATGATTCTATGATTCTGTGTATCTGCTTAGGTTATACAAAACGCTCCTGTAATTCAGTTCTGCCCTGGAGTTAAACACCACAACATTATTACCCCAATGGAACTAAAACTGAATCATAAGATGAAAAAAAGAGAATCAACCTGAAATGAGTGAAATTCATATTCTCATGTGCATTTGTTTTTGCCTTCAATACTGCCTAAATGGACCACTTGATGAAGAGCAGGTTGTGACTTGTTATTACCCTATTATTAGTAACTTTAGTATTGCTATACAATTTTCTGCTTCTTGGTGGAGTTCTGTTAATTTTCTCCTGATATTTAGATCAGTAGACCTAGGACTGCCTTTTTATCTGGCATTTTTGAGTCTTAGTACTAAATGTTAATTTTACAAAATTATATTATTTTACAAAATTATGTCAACTCATCTGGCTACCTGAATTTCAACTCTTATGAAATAGAAGTATTATGTCACCTTTTGCTGGTGAAAAGCCCCCTAAAGGCAAACTCCCTCACAAGTGAAAAATACAAACCATGTCTCTCCATCCCTGAAAGATGTTAAAAATATACTGAATGTCTTCTCTAAACATGTGAAGGAAATTAAGTTTATCAGGAGTAGTCAAATGGATTCATCAAGGGAAAATCCTTTCTGACAGATTCTTGTGATGGAATGACCTGATTGCTGAGGGGAGAGCAGTGGATGTGTGGCTATCAAGGCTGCTGACACTGTCTCCCATAACATCCCTGTAGGTAAGCTCAGGAAGTGTGAGATACCTGAGCAGACAGGGAGGTGGGTTGGCCAAGGCCAATGGCATCCTGGGTTGCATCAGGAAGACTGTGGCCAGCAGGACAAGGAAGGAGATCCTGCCCCTCTACTCTGATCTGATGAGACCACATCTGGAATTCTGTGTCCAGGTCTGGGCTCCTCTGTAAGAGAGATATGTGGAGCTTCTGGAGAGGATTCAGAGGAAGGCTGCAAATATGATGAGGGGTCTAAACCATCTATCCTACAAGGAAATACTGAGGTAGCTGGGACTGTTTAGTCTGGAAAAGGGATAACTGAGAGGTGATCTCATCTATAGGCACACAGTGGACCCTGAGATGAGCTCGGGTGGTTGGAGCATGGTGTCAATATTGCCAAGGGTTTGTGGGTCTGAGAGTTGGAATTCATGATCCTTGGGGGTCTCTTCCAACTCAGAATATCCTGGGATTCTGTGAAACCTCTTGAAGATGGGTGTCAAGATGATAGGGCAGAGTCTTTCTAGTGGTGCCCAGTGACAGGTCAATAGGCAAAAATGACACACAGGAAGTCCCATATGAATATGAGAAAATTATTTACTTTGAGCATGTCAGAGAGCTGGAAGAGGCTGCCCAGGGAGCTTGTGGAGTTTTTTTTCTCTGGATATATTCAAAACCTGCCTGGATGTGGCCCTGTGCAACCTGCTCCAGGAGAATGTGCTTTAGCAGGGGGGTTGGACTAGATGGTCTCCAGAGGTTCCTTCCAAACCCATCTACTCAGTGATTCTGTGAAACCATTTTACTCAAGTAAATTCTCCTAAGTGAAGTAGGAGCTTCAATAAGACTTAGATGACTAACTACTCTTAATGCTTTTGACCATTTCAATATTTCAATAAAGTTAATTTCTGCACTATTAAACAAGATATCTTCAGGAGACAAAATATTTAAAACAGACCAGAAAAAGAAATTTAAAACTTGCTGGCAATGAGCTTTAACATTTCCTTCTGAATTTTAAACACTAGGTTTACATACCAAGACCTTCTTAGTTTTTCTATCCTGACTTGGAGGTGGTTCAATTTTAAAAGCATGTAGATTATTTACTGCCTTTAGTAAGTAGTAATGAAATGTATTTTCCCTTTGATAATTCAACAGGCATGGAATGTATACACTCTTGGGGACAAAGAAATAGTGCTGAATAAGATGGCTGGTTATCCTTCTATATTCTGCACATAGCTAAATTGACCATAGCTAATTCTGTTTTCACATGATAGGCAATAGGGTAGGTGTTTTGAACCAATATGTTAAATGTTCCACTTCATAAACTGGAAAGATGCCTGGAGCAGTTGATTGTGCCAGCTGGCTGATCTTCAGCATAGGGCTCATGGCATTGAATTAGCCAACTGTCTGTTGTCCCCTTTTTAGTCAAAACTAATAAGAAGTATCATGAAAGAACTACTTTATTTCACTGATCTTTACCTCAAAAATAGACAAAAATTCTATGCCAAAGGGTAAATTTCTGCCCCTTGGTTGCCCTGTAGATTAGCAATCTGATTAAAAACTCAATTATGAAAAAAATATTCAAAGTTTTGGTGCCAATGCATTTGTCTTTCATTTCTGCAAGTGGAAATTTGAATGTCCATGTATGTCATGGATGTAAATGAGTACCATAATTTGAATCCTCAACTATTTATTTATTAATGCTGAAATATAGGAAATTTGACTTAAACATAAGAGAACAAATCCTTTTTCTCTTTCAGTGTGAGTGTGCTTAAATACTGGAATAGGTTTCTAGAGAGGTTGTGGAGTCTCCATCTTTGGAAATACTCAAAAACGGACTGAAAAAAGCCCTGAGCAACATGTTGCATTTAACCTTGCTTGAGAAGAGCTCTTGAACTGGACAATCTCCAAAGGTCTTTTCAAGGCGTAATATTCTGTGTTTCTCTGGTTCTATGATACTTAACAAGATTTCAGGAGGGCAAAAGGGAGAGTTATTGATTTTTTTTTTGGTGATTGAACTATATTTTGGTTATTTTTGTGGTTTTCTCTCAGAAAATACTAGTAGCTGAAATCTGAGCTGCACAGATTTGTGTTTTTACAAGTGTTTGTATCTTTATGAGTACTACATTTTAGACTCCAAATGGATGTTTTGTAAAAAATTGAATTTGCTGGGAAAATAAAATACAGGTTGCAACGTTTATGGATCAAAATGAAATAGATGCTTTAACAACTAGTATGGTTTATACCACTTAGTTTAGAGCTTTCTATGGATTCAGTAAACAAAGCATGATGTAGGAAGACTGACCCATGAAAAGCAGTCTGAGTCCCCCAGAAGATTGCTATGTTTCTTAATCACAGCTTCTATCTGTGTTTTCTCTGTATCAAAGTTTTCATACTGGCTGTAAGAATTTTTTATACCTGTATGAAAATGGAAAAAGAATGAGGTGGAAAGACAGTGAGTGCTTGAGTAGACATGAATAATAGTTATTGAGAGACCAAGTGGCATCATCAGATATGAGGCACCAAAGAAGCATGCTCTGATTAGGTGCTGTCATTCCAAGCTCTTACACAACTGGGAGCTAGGGAGAGAGGAATCACTTGGCAATAATGGCCCTGGTCTTAACCAGCACTGACAGAATCAATGCTCCAGGTACTGGTGCAGAATGTTATCAAAGGCATGGAACCTGTGTTCGAGGTAGCTTAGTTGGCAGGGTTTCTTCTGTAATTACTGTGATGCACAGAGGAGTCTTTCCAGTCATCACTTCAAGAGTGACTCAGCTTTTGTAGCTGGATTGGCTCTGGTGCAAGAGGCCTAAGCCAAGGTGAAAGAATCCTTCATGGCAGTCACCCTGATGTTGTTGCATGCCATTGATGTCATGCTATTGTAGCAAAGTGCTCTACCTAAGCACAGATACAGCAGCTTGAAATTGATCTTGCTCCTTAATAGTGGAGGTTCATATTTTTTACAAGTTATCAGTGGTGGCTTGGGCAAGGAGGGTCTGCTGCTTGGTGGAGCAAGGAAGATCTGCTGATCAGTGATAAGATCAAGCAAAGAGGTCTTTCTGCTGCTTTTAATGTTGAATAATGCCGAGACAAGCCTGAGCAACTATCAGTTCACCAGGAGGACGTGCAAGACACATGTTCCCTGATTGAGCCTGGCAGCAACAAGAATGTGCAGGCCCTGGTAGAAAGGGGAGACTCAGAATGAACCAAAGAGCTACTGACACTTTTTTCAGAACAAAGCTTGTTTTTCTGAGTAATCCTGACAACACATAATCCAAAAAATGCATATGACAGACAATCACTTTATTCTATAAGAGGCCAGTCCCACTTTTGCACAGTGATAACTTCTAGCACGTCTCCCTAAGGTGTGTGAAGATCCTGCCCTTGAGTGGGGATGCCCCTCAGTGTTATTCCCTGAGGCTGAGAGAAAGAGATTTGCCCACAGAGATTGGTATGGGTTAGCATCATCAATCTCTACTTAATTGTTTTGCTAGTTTTACTGTGATTGTGTCACTATAATTGCTTTAATATAATTGCTTCAAAATAGATTTTGCTGTACTAGTAGTTACAAATATATGTACTGTATAGTGAATAATTCTGATTAAGGTATTTTTAGCTAATCGTTGTAATTATTTGAATAAATTTAAATAAATTATTTATTATATTTGTATAAATGGATTTGTTTTGCCATGCTTAATCCTGTAAAACAAGATTGTATAAAGGTTCAGTTACACCTGTATAATCCTTTAGATGTAAACTGTTGACTTAGTCTGGGCCTAGAATTGGATCCAGCCATGTCCAGGTGACTCTGAGGAAGTTTAGAGAACAAGGGGGTCTTTCCTGCACCTTGAGACTCAATGAGAACATTTCTTTAATCAGCTTGGTCTGAAGCTCCCACTCTGCCTGTGACAGCCATGCATTGCTAATGCAAAGCCAACAATGACAATGCCAAAGTTTGTCAGTTTTGCTATGCTGAGGACCAGCAGAGGAAGAACACAATTTGAGAAAGTGTCTATTCTATGGCTCTGAAGCAGCAGCAGTGTGCTTAGGATACCTTCCGAGATCTATACTGGTAAATTGAATCAGACCTTGGCTCGAAGATGGCCCTGAATTGCTGCAAAAATTAGGGACTTGTAATTTTTTGTGTTTCTGATGACTTGCATGCCATCCGTGAGTGAGTTCTGGGGCCAAAATACAGTCATTCAGGAAATTAGGATGGGAAGGATCCAGAAACTGTGCATGGACCCACCTTATGGTGATTCCCTCCTACAAAAATTCATTCTGTTCTTTTGAACATTGCAATCTAGGCAATACTGTTAACATTTAAGCAGCTTTAGGTTGTAATTTCAGGGCTCAGTTTTTATATTCCTTAAAGATGAGGAGATATATACAAGAGGAATACTTTACTAGTAATTTCTCCTATTTTCAAGAATAATTAGATTGCAGATAGATTAATTTTTGCTGAGTCCGATGAAGAAATACATCTTATTTCATGAAAACAATGAATTCATGCTTTTGAACTACAACAGCTCAGAGTAAAAAAAAAATGGAACGTTAAGTATGTACTTCTGAATTTTAAAATTCAAGGTATTCCAGGGAAACTGCTCCACATGTTTCTTTTCTATGTTGATAGAGGAAGGACGATTGGTAACACACAATTTATTCATAAGCTGATGATATATATTTGTGTTGATGCCAACACATCACACCATTTTAAGATTTCACTGACTGGATGATTAGCATGTTGCTCATTTTGCTCTCCACAGGTTTATTGGACAGAGACGGAGGAAGAGAGATTTACTCTGAAAAATCGGTACACCCATTTTGAGGAGGAACATTAAACAATTTAAACCAGCATTTCCTTCTAGCAATTTAGTTGCTTCCCTGCTGCAATATCTCCCAGCACTTCCTAAATATTGTATGAGGTACTTAAAGGTGAGGACACAGCTGTTGTGAATATCTATACCCATGAATCATTATTAATGACATTGCTTACTGACAGAGTTCTCTGGGTGACTATTGCCCCCGCCTCGAGTGGGACTGACAATCCCTTTAAAAATGCATCAATTCTTTTCACTGTTTACATTGCGTAGGCTTATCAAACATTATTAACCCTGTTATGCCTTGGACAGACTGTAATAAATGCTCCAGCTCTCTCTCCCAGGGCTGCTTCAAAATCTGCTTTTGCAAAGAGTGATTGAAACATATCTTTCAAATTAGAAGTCTAGGAAAGTAAGAAAGATAGCTAGAAATGCAGCTTTTCCTGAGCTTCAGTATAATCACCTTTTTAGCACACTTTAGCATTGGTAATGCTCTACAATACCTTTACATTTACTTCCTGATATCCTCATAAGCTGCATCATGCTGTCATGGACTAGATTTCTCAAGGAACTATGTAATAAGATTGGCACTAAGAACATAATATATCTCACCAAGCTTGTGGAAGCAAACAGAATGTAGATATTTTCAAGGAAAGACTTCCTGGGTGGGCCATATTGAAGCTATCCAAGAAAAAAAAAAAAAAAAAAGAGAGATATTTCCCCTTTACTGCAAATTCATGTATCTGGAGGTTTTCAAGTCTGCTGTTGTTAGATTGCATAGAATAAAATATTTCGTCATTTATTGTCTTCTGTCTAGACTAATGTTATGGGTGTCATGGATCACAACACATTCATGTGGCTCACTGCTCTTTATTGTTTTCTTTAGGTTATTGCATGTATATGTTTCCTTTTCTTTGGTTTTTTTTTCTTTTTTGTTTAGATCAAAGAATTCAGCTGATATTTTATTGAACCAAATGAAGCTCTTGTTGCTCTTTCTATATAAAATTCCAATTTATATTTGAAAGATTATATTCTTTATATTTTTATGGTGCCCAAAAGGATTTTGCCATAAAAATTATTTTCTCTTATACTGAGGAGTACAGAGAATCAATTTGATACCAGAGAATTAATTGCAGTCAAAACTAAAGATATTTGGGTTGATACTGAGGCAACTCCAATTATTGATATTTTGTATTCCATGATTTTCAGTTTTCTTTTAACTCCTACCTTGCAATTAACCTTTAGCATGTACAGAATCTGGTTCAGAATTTTATATAGTTTAATGCTTAGGGATGGAACTCTTTTATATTTAGAAATCAGTCTGCTGTTTTAAAAATGTGATCATTATGTTTTCCTGAGTAGCTTTTTACCTTAACGTGTTACAAAGAATTGAACTCCTTTCCCAGAGCTAGTAGTTTATTTTAATTTCTCTTCTGGAGGAGAATAAAAGCTCTTCATGCAATTTCCTAATTGTTTGCATTGTTACAGAATGCAGTCCCAGGCGCTGTTTATTGAGCAAAAAAAGTTTATCTCAGTCTCACACAGATGCTCTACCATGGACATTTTAATCTACATTAACGCCGTGGAAAATAATTTTTCTTGTCAGGAAGGATTTGAAAGAGTAATTATTGATGACCATAATGTAAAAATCTTATAGGGAACTAAGGCATGATCTAATTAATAACTAGGATTTAGGATCACATGCAAACAAAAAAATGAAACAAGGGACCCTGTATCACTTATTAAATACATATATAAATATTAAATTCAGTGAGAAATACCAATCTGACAAGAGATACATACTGAAATCTAGGTGGTCGAATAGGGGGTGGATAAAAAAAGTGCTTTGAAACTGGAGGACCTGAGCATTAATATCATTACTCCATATCCCCCAAAATAGCCAGAACCCCCTTACAGCTACCCCCCAAAAAAATCCAAACCCAAACAACAAAACAAACAAAAAGACCAATCCCCTCAAACTCTTGCTTTTCAATGTTTCCAAATAAACATGCTCCTAACCAAAGAGATACATTCTCAAGGATATTTTTCCTTTTACTCAGAAATTCCCCTATCCTCTTCCTCAAAATTCTTTTGAGATAACTTTAGTTTTAATAAACTATCCTTTTCAAACAAAGTTTTCAAAAGTCTTCCTTCTGGTGGAATGTTGCAGAAGTAAGGTGATAAGGCAGCATAATCCAAATTTCAAAACTTTTAAAGACTGCTATTTAAAAAAAAAAGTATTCAGAATTTTGTAGAAGACATAACATAACATAACATGACATGACATGACATGACATGACATGACATGACATGACATGACATAACATAACAAACATACAGCATAGCACAAAATATAAAATAAAATAACATAAGAACTATAGTAATGTAGTTGCAGTGCATGTAAAGGCAGCTATCAAATATGACTGGGTTTGGACCAGGAAATCACATTTTTTGTCTTTTATTTTTATATATTTTTAAAGATTAATTATTTAAAAAGAAAGAAATTGCAGGAAGTATATTTTGGACTGAAGGAAAAGAATTCAATTTTTTCCTTGACTATACGCATGTAAAAAAAATGTTACTCCATTTATACAACCTCATGCATTGTCATATGTATTTTAACAACTAAAAAGTACTTTCTTTTATTCAGATGCCTGTAGGATTATGTGTTGATTTAAAAGATAAATATTTTGCAGCACATATTGTTTTGTTTTCTTTGAAGATTTTTTTGTGTTTCTATTGTGTCTCATTTTCCTACTATTTTTGTCAGAAAGTTGTGCTTCCTAGTATCAAATAGAGTTCCAAATTTTGCTAATGGTGTGATGTACAGAGAGTTTTAACTGAAAATCTAAACATTTTTATTATCAGTATTTTTTTCCTACAAAACATGAAAAAAGAGTTCATCTTTTCATCAAAGATATTTTTGACACATTGGATGCTTCAGTTATAAGAAATTTTTTGATATCTTTAAGCTTTTTCATTTGAATTGGGATCTAAAAGTCCATTGAGTTTGCTAACTTTGTACTTGTATGTTGGATGTGTGTGCACAGGCCAAATTGGAGACTCACCAAGGCTGAATTACTGAAAATACATCTGAGTACTCTGCGATCTGTGTATAGACATGCACAGTCAAATAAAAGAAGGTTACGTTTTTGGATGTTATACAGATTTTTTAAAATGGCAGATTGCAATTTGTCAAAACTTTTGGAAGCCATAGAGTTTCCACAGATGTGCAGGAACATTTTCATTACAGACCTTGGCTTTCAGAGGTTATGGCTAGTTATAGATTTAAAGCAAGTTTGCTTGTTCTGATTCCAGAAATGGAGACGAATTTGTGTTGTGTGGGAACTTTAAAATCTTTATCAAATAAAATAGGCATATTTACAAATGATGCCTCCTTTATATGCTTTTAGCTTCCCTCATTTCCAAACATGCAGAGATGTTGACATCAGTGAAAATTATAAAACCCCCTGCTTTTTTTGCAATTGTGTTATATACTCTTGATTTGTCTGAGGACTGTGTTATGACCAAAGATATTCTTGTTGATAAAAAAGGTCCTGATTAATTCTGTTGACATGGAATTACAACAGAAATTAAAGAAATTGGAAATGATTTTCAGTTTTTGATTTTGAGCATTTTGCAGGTGAAAGATTATAGGTGAGAGTGCAAAAATTTTTGAAAGCTATAAAGTAAAATTATAAACTGTTGTGTTTTCTAAAAAATCTAATACATGCATCATATGTTCATGGTTAAAAGGATTCAGATTTAAAAATTCGACCTTTTGCCTCTAACAGAATTTAAAAACACTTCATGAATTCCTATGGATGGGAGCACTATCACTTGAGGTATTATATCTCTGGCATATTTTATGTGATTCAATACTGGCCTTTATGTCCATATTTGTGTTATGTGCATGAAATTTAAGAAAATATCTCTCTATGACAAACATTTGTATCTGAAAAGATTGCAGCAATACCTTGGATAGACAACAAGGAGGGATTACATACAGGGAGAACAGAGTGTGGCTACGGTATAGGATTGGAAAAGCCATTTCCCAGTCCCCTACTGGCACTTTTTGTTACCACATTCTCAAAGGGTCAAAAGCCTTCTACCTGCCCGGCTCAAATCGCAAATTTTAAATGTGGATTTTACAGAAAAGATCGCATTGTAGCAAGGAATCTGTGCAATTGTGTTCTCCCGAGTCTGCTCAGATGTTTTCTATAGCTGTGGATGCCAGTTAGTGCCGAGCACCAGCTGTTCTGGAAATCTGGGAGCCTTCATGGCTGTGACCCCAAGCTGTCCACCTGGCAGCCCTTTCCAGAGCAGCAGTTTCTGAAAGCACCAGGTCCCTGTCCCCAAGGCAGTGTACATGCAGGGCCGAGCTCAGACCAGCAGACCTTGCATAAGGTGGCACAAAAAACTGACATTAGCCTAGACAAGATTCTCCAGGTTTTTGAGAGAGAGGGCAGTGATAAAACAGCTCATTCAGCATTTGGTGGTGAAAACCTGCTCTGTTTAAATGTTCCTGAGTAACTTCCCTTCAGCTTTCTTAATGTACTTCACTTTTAGTCTGGTAATTTAGCTTGATGTCTCTATTTTTTAAAAAATCCATTTTGTCATAGTCTTATTTTAGCATGAGTAACTTGTATTCTTCCACTTCTTCCCAGTTGTATTTTATTTTCTAATTTCTTTTTTTTAGTAAGTATTATCAATTAAGATTACAAGACTTGATGCAATTTTTCTCTGTATTTTGTATATTGTATTACATTATGAAAGGTAACATTTTAAAGAAAAATGATTTTGCAGAAGACCAGGTAAAGGTGAATGGCATTTGCACAGGCTCCCACATCCCTAACAGAGATCATTATTAATGTTACCATGCAGAAGGACTGCCAGTATTCCCCCTACGAGTAAATAATTTACTGGGTTTGATTATTCTTGCCACTTAGCCTGGGATTACTGGCTGATTCATTTACTTCTCTTTAGATGAGAGGTCATGTTAGAGCTTGTGCATCCATCTGACACCCAATGTGTCAATAAAAATGCCTAAATTATATAAAGTGGTTTTTTTCACATTAGGTTTTTTTTTTTTCCCCTTCCTAAATTATGTGGTATTCAGAATTTTGTGGTTGTGGGCCCTTTTATACAGGACAGAGGACCATAAATCAACAAATTATTGAATGTAGAGTGTTTGATAATGGGCTTGTTCTTTTACATTTAGAAACATCTAGAACAGTCCCTTGAAAATGCTCACAGATATTTGTGTACCACTTAACTATATGTTAGAAGCAATGTATTTAGATTAACCCACAAAAGAGTTTTTATTCCCTAAAGTTTTGGAAAAGACAAACTATGTTTTGGGTTCCCATTCTGGTAAAAGAAAATAATCAATTAAAATTAAAAAAAAAATTGGAAGGCGAAGCAGAAAGAAGTGGTGAAAGCATATGAACTACAGTGGAAATGACATGTTTCCAATGAGCACAAAGATGATTCAATAGTGGAGGAATATGTAGAAGAAGAAGGAGTTGTCAACTGATTTGATTTATCTTTTCTTAAAAGTGCTCAAATACTTTAATTATATGAAAATCTGACATGGTGCTTGGTAAGATGTCCATGAAGAGAAAAGGAAGCCCTGAAGGTTCAAACATAAAAATGAACTACTTTTTTTACTTTTATTGGGTCATAGTTATAAGGCCTTCTCTGTCAAAATAGGAGGCAAAATCTAGACAATGTTAGTGAACCAATGGATTTGGAAGTCTTCAGACTATGTAAATAGAGATAGCTGCTTCTGCAGTTTGTTTCAGACTCTAAAAATTCTGGGTATTTTGGTGCAACAGCAGTTTTTTCAGCTCAGCTTTTTTTCAGCTGAAGGTCTGTTGCCCTTCAGCAACCTTGGAGGATCACTTTATCAAGGATATTTTCACTTCTTATCCAGAGCAGTGTGAGCAAACAGCACATGACACACAGCACAAAAGAGAAGTAGACAGACTGAAAAGCAGATAAACTGTGCAAAGACTGCCCAGTCATCCCTGGAAAATAACAGGTAAGGCAAGGGAAAAGATTTGGAGAGATAAAATATGGTTAGGTGACTAGAACGAACAAAATCAAAATCAAAGTATGGCAGAATCTTACTAAAATTATCGTGAAAAGAAGGAAAACTTAAAGAAAGGATGAGCAAAACAGAACCCATAAAACTGAATTGTCTTCAAAACAAAGAAAATTAAAGGTCTATAAGAGATGTGTGATAGAGCAATATAGTAAAAAATGCGAAATAGTGAATCATAAGAAAACACACCTAACAGAAATCACATGTGAGTACATATTGAAATGTATACTAAACACAGGATAGGATAAATTGTCACATTTACTCCACATCTCTTGATATATTACATAATCTTTACTTAAGATGCTAGTTATACCTCTAAAAGAAACATAAATATATCTCTATTGACCTTACTCAGTTACTTGAGCATCCAGCACCTACTCAAATTTACATGCAATATGTAGATTCTGGAGGATATAATCAATGTATTTATTTTATAATTTGATGATGCTTTGACATTTTTTTATTCCCAAATGAGAATTTAGAATATAAATCTTCAGCATATGAAAGAAGAAATGCAGGAAAGAGGAACATATGAAAAGCAGGAAGATGTCAAATTTGGATGAAGTTGTCCTTGTCAAGTTAATGCTACACTGCGTGTGACTCAGTTACTTAAAAACGCTGAATAATTGAGAATCAGGAAATGAACTGCCTCCTTAATTATATAAATAATAGTATCAATAATAACAACACCTAATTTTCGAGGGAGGTACTTACATAAATGTATATGAGCATGTATAAATATTCACATACTTCACTCATCCATAGACACATACAATTCAATTAAGATACATGGTTTAAAGAATCACAGAGCCTTTCTTTAACGAATGTTAAACACTTATGTTTCTTTTGCCTAATGAAGTATTTTTATTTTTCTAGGTTGACTTTGCTCATTGTAAAGAAAAGAGTAGTTCCCTTAGCATATAAGAAGCTGTTTGCCCCTCCTAAAATGTTATGTTCTGCTGCATTTTGTTTCTTTGGTTCCTATTGAAAATGCATCCAGATTGATTTATTCTTGAAAAAGCATCAATATTTCACAAAACAACAATGAAAATTTCTCAAAGTTCAATTACTAATTGAGTCTGTTCATTAGAAATGGTAAATTAGACCACTAGAAATGGCCTAATGGTAAGCTAGGAAACAGAACTGTAAGTGGTATTATATTTTAGGTTATCTTGACACAAAAAGATATTTCTAAATCAACCTCATGATAGAATTTGAATCATAGACTTATTAAGTTGGAAAAGACCTCTGAGATCGTCAAATTCAATCATTAACCCAGCACCACTGAGTTCCCCAATAAACCATGTCCCCATGCATCACATTCACCTATTTTTTGCACATATCAAAGGATGATTTCACCACTTCCCTTGACACCCTTTTCCAAAGCCAGACACAAGTCATCTTTGTAAAAATGTGATGTAAACCTCATGCAAAATAGCTTCAGAGACATCAGAGTATAGTTTTAAAGAGTATTTATTAAAAAGCTAAATTCTTGTTTAATTTAATATGATTATGGATGAATATACAATAAATCCATCTATTCCACATGGAACCAAGAATAGAATCTGGTCTGTAGTGTTAATATTGTCTCACTGCAAATGGAATATTTAAACATGAATCAACCATTGAACAAACACAAATTTTGAGCTGGACCTAACTCTAAAAAGAAAAGCTTATTCATCATATCACTAAGAATTTCACAGTGATTAGCTTGAATGTTGAACCTTGCTACCAGCTTAATCTCCTTGTCTTTAAAAAGGGGCATATTGCAAATACAATTTTAAATATTTTATGCTTGCATGGAGAGAGGTTAATATTGATCCATAAGACTTTAAGTCTGTATTTCTCATGCAGAGGCTTTACCTTTGATATGGATTCACAAACTCATCACCTTAATATTGCACTGAGAATGCCTTTCCTAATACCTATTTCTAGGGCTCTGAGGAGTCTATTTGTATGGGCCTGGTTCTCATGCTAGGTGCTTGGCACCTTTAGAGTTAGAACAATCATATGGCTTTATTCTTTTTCAGCTTTTGAAAATTAATGCCACATCCTTAAACATTCTGATTGTATAATTTCTCATATTTAGGATGTGCTGTAGACCAGGTTGTACAGATGCAGCCAGGATGAATGTTAGGGGTGCCCTCAGGCTGACTAGTTAATCTAGTTAAAAGCCTGTTTCAAAAGAAGTGTCTGAACCCTGATGTATATTGCAGAAAAATACTTCTTTTTTATTGTGCTGCTTTTGGGTATATCACTCTGGGAAGACTCTGGGTTATATGTTGAGACTGAAGTTTGATGAATCATAAAACCTGTGCTGAAATGCTTTAGAAAAATGGTGCATTCAATATATTTTATGTCTTTTAATAACTCACACACTGTCTGCAGGCGTATTTTCACATTAAACTAACATTTAATGACCATGGAAGCAGAATTCCTGATTTGTTCCAGTAAATAACTGTTTTAATACACCTGACAGCTAATCTTTGCATTATTTTCTCCTCCGTTTTCCCTCAACTTTCTGCTGTGATGGACCTTCAAAGTAGAAAGGGTCTTGTATAGCAGCTTTGTTAAATTGCTCAGTGTCTCACACTCAGCACAAATCAGTTCAGGACACTTTCACAAAGTACTCTATTATCACATGGACAGAGGCAGCTCTACTCCCATTAATTTAAATACATTTTATCTGTTTTGACATACAGTAGATAACTAATATTGTCTTCCACTTAATGTGTCTGAATGATGTTCAATGGATGAAGAAGCAGAGCTGAATTTCTGAGTACTGTTCATGTTTAAATCAGCCTACATGAAACTACCCATGAAAACCTTAGTATTGAAACATATTTTCTATCAAAAATTATAGATAAATACAATATTTATAAATCATAGCTTAAATACTTTTATATGCCAGGATTAAGGCAGTTTACTAGGGATTTCATATTTTGAAATATGAAATTTTATTTAATTTAATTTTGATGTCTTTTTGCGTACAGTATTATGGTATTTTGCAGGTTTTGACACCACCCTTGATGCTTTAGAGTTAGGAGGAAATATAGCTAACAATTTAATTAGGGAAGGCCCACTTACTTCAGTGTAGCAACACTGTGCAGACGATTTTAAAGCTTTGATTTTTTTCAAGACTTCTTTGCAACAGTTGCCACTATGTTGAGTACCTTTAACACTAGAATTGTGGAACAGGTGCATAAAATAGTATCCCAATTCTATTTTAGGAGAAAAATATACAGCTATGAGAAGGCAAGATTTGCAAAATCTCAACTACTTGTGAAAAAATATGATTTTTTTCCAATATATTTATTCTTCTATATTCATATTTTTATGCTGAAATGAAAAAAAAAAAAATCTTTGCACAAACAACGTACCCTATGCCATTTTGTAGATAAACTCTCATTTTCAGCTAAGAAGATAAACAGAATTCAGAGGATCTAGTGAAGTTCCAAGTAATCATAAGAAGAAACATTTTGCCTATGACTGGGCTACATAAACAAAATATTTAGCTGTTAGGGATATTTTTCTTTCAGTTGTCCAAAAGTTTTTAATGCCCCACTCAAGTACATTTACTTAGGAGAGGTTCATTTGACAACCTAATATAAAGTGCAAAGAACACAGATAATTTATAACTCCTCTCTGCCTAAAGCTTTTGGTAAAAACTTGATTGATTGACAAAGTCTTTTTATGACTAAGATGGCTCTGAACTTTAAAAGAAACTTTTATGGATAGTGAATATAATATAATTTTTATATAACACCTACATGTCATATATTAAAACAACCTCTTGGGAAACTGGTCCTTGAGTGAAACAGAAGTAAATAGAAATCTTTCAAGGAAATGTGGTGTGTATTTTTTGTTTTCTGAGTTTTGATTATCTCATATAACATTCATGGCTTTTAAAATGTGAATATGTTGCACAACAGTCAAAATAGCTCAAAACGGATTTATTTGTTTATTTATATATTTCATACTTTTATGTATTAAATACAGTTTTGTAATGCTGGATACGCTTTAAATACACTGATTTTAAAATAGTGTGTTCTATTACTGCTGGGATCTCTTACAATCTTATAATATTTTGACATGAAAAAAAGTTTTGTTTTATATGTTGATAGGCATGTCTTATCACAAATGATACAGCAAAAGTAAGCACAGCACAAAATCATTCTAAAACAACTTTTCCTGGTTCAATTTGTGTAGTATAACATCACATTATTTATGGATTTTAAAGCACATGAAAGTTGTATAATTTGCAGTGGATAGGATTTGTAAACCAAGGTAGAGAGAGATATAGCTATGATAATTTTAATTTTTAAGAGTAGAAATTATGTTTTTCAGTTACTTTCCAGATTGACATGATATAAAGATTACACAAGGTGCTAAACCCAAGACTTTGAAAGGAGAAAATTGATAAAATAGAAAGACTGGTATTCAATGTACAAGCTACAATTTAATTTAAATTCTTCATGCAAATATTTTCAGCAAGGGATTTTTGTAAAAAAGCCTCCAGTGCCTGATTTTAATTCTCTCAAAAATTACAACTCTTTAATAAAAATTATAATATTATAAAAATAAAATTGGGTCAACCTAAATACCTTCTTTGGTGTTGATATGCATGCCACAGTGCTGTGTATTGCATGCAGCAGGAAAGAAAGGCACAATGAGTGCCGAACATGAACCCGAACTTCCCATGGACATGAATAATACATGGGGAATAGTGATTACCCAGACATTCAAAGAATTGCAGTCATGGCCCTGTGCTGCTCTTACAGAATAATGTATCAAATTACAGCTGCTACCTGTTCCCTGCAGCATAGTCTTTATTCATGTTCTAAGTGTGCAACAAGGGTGGGAGCTGTGCTTTCCTAGCTAACCCTAGGAGAAAATTCCTTCCTGGAGAACTTTTCCTAATTCTGATTTTGATTTAAAAAGCACATGTTTTCAGGCCAAGAAAAAGGTAATTATGGAAAGATCTTGCTACAACAGCCGCTGTTGTGCTTTATTTCATGGTGTGTTCATGTATTATTTTTATATGGATGCAAAGCAGATTATGGACTGCAATTGTGCTTTATGAAAGATTTATGGAAAATTAAGAAAAAGCTGACTTCTTGGGCTTCCTGTAATCAGCATTATTACAAATACATTAATACTACATTATAATTATTACATTATTAATAATGAAACCACTACCATGACTCAAGTATTAGTATGAACGTGTGAAAGTGTGCTTGTTTAAGTTCAGGACGTTCTTGGATATAATCACTGGCATTTAAGGGAGATATGTATAGTACATGGCAAACTATGCCAATCTGACTGCCCAAGACATTGAAATACTACAAACACCTTATGAATTAATGACAATGGTTGTTCCAGGACCTAAATCCATGTCAGAATTGAAGGAAAAAATCCTTTAATTTTTCAAGAGATATATGGAAGGAGATGTTACTCTTAGTTTCCAGGAGGTTGTCTAATTGGAGCATTTTGCATTTAAAAAAAAAAAGGCAGTAATATTTTAAAATATTCATTTGCTAATGTTTCCAGTTGCCTTTATTTTTGTGTTTGTTTCAAAAAGACCAGAGTAAACAGTAATGCATAAAACCTGCTCCTCTACTCTGCTCTCATGAGACTCCACCCGGAATGTTGCATCTAGCTCTGGGGTCCCTGGCACAGGAAGGACATGGATTTATTGGAGTGAGTACAGAGGAGGCCACCAAGATGGTTAGGGAATGGAGCACTGTCGCAGAATGACACAGAGAGAGAGACACTCACACTTACTGACTCCAAGGAATCAAGCAGGAAAAAAGCCCTTTATTTGCATTTCGTGTCTATTTATAGAATTCAAAAAATGACCATGGATTGGACAGTGAGGATAATACCTCCTGACCCCATAGGTCCCATCAACAGTCCATCAATTCTCTTTTCCTCCAAAGAGGAATGCAGAACATTCATTATTTACAAGAACAGAGTGTGAGAAACTGCAAAAGAATCTGTCAACAATCATAAGGCTGAAACACAAGGCAGCAGAGCACCTCTTCCAAGAGCAAATGCAAACAGGATTGGAATTGTTCAGACCAGAAAAGAGAAGGCTTTAGGGTGGCCTGATTGTGGCCTTCCAGTACCTGAAGGGAGCCTGCAGGAAAGATGAAGGACTCTATACAAGAGCATGTAGAGACAGGACAAGGGAGAATGGCTTCAAACTGAAAGAGCATCAGTTTAGATAGATTAAGGAGGAAATTCTTACTGTGAAGGTCAACTGGCACAGGTTGCCCAGGGAAGTTGAGGATGCCTCATCTCTGGAAGTGTTTAAGGCCAGAATGGATGGAGCTCTGAGGACCTGGTCTAGGGGAAAGTGTCCATGCCCATGGCAAGGAACCAGAAATCTTCAAGTTTTGCTTCCAACACAAATCATTATATGATTCTATGAAATCATGAAACACAAGAAAGTATAATGAACGTGAATGGATTAATATGACTTGGTCTAGCACAATGAGCTTAGTAACTTGGACTAAGTGTAAACTCCATTTCACATTAATACTAGTGATCTGACACTAGACAGAAAATATAAAAGTCTGTGAGTAATGAAAATGTTAAATGAATATAGGAATGTTAGTGGTTTTTGTTTAAAAAACATTGATGTTTTTAAAATAATATGATCACAATGTAATGTGCATTTTGCAATCATCAAATTGCTTTACAAATTAAAAACTTATTACCCCATTACACTGGAGAACCAGAGCTCTCATCTGGGGGAATAAAACATTTCCAACCCTTATTAATGTAAGAGATTAAAAATGTGTATTAGAAGCTCAGCTGTGTGCAAAGAGCCCGTGAGACATAAACTGCCTCAGACTATTTCACTGATAGATGTTGATGGATTTGTCAGGGAATTAGATATTTCTCACTATTTCAAGTGATGGGGGGGAAAACCCCCAAACTGCAAGACATGCTGATTCTGTCTTTATGCCCAATCTTTATGATTTTCAAACAAATACTTGGTTGTGTTCTTGAACTTTGTCACTCATGCCTTAGAAGAGGTCCCAGTAGGTGTTCACAATGCTATGGCTTCATCCTCTTCAAAATTTGTCATTAGAGCAGGCTTTTGCCATCACATCTATAGGAGTAAGTTGGTACCTGTGGAGGGTTTCCCTGTTCCATGGGTACTTTCTATCAGGCAGCCCTAGGGTGTTCATGCTAATGAGTGTAATCTTCTCTCACTCCATTTTCAGTGAATTTACCTGAGCCTGCTCACTGCTCTCCATTTTTCTTCAATGAGCACTACCTTGCATATGTCTTCACTATTTCTGGAAAGAAGACAAAGAGCAAGGATTCTTGTCACAGGCAGATAATTCAGGAAAATAAGGACTGTATCTGGAAGAGAACAGCAGCAAAGGGTATGAGAAAGTGGACTGATGATGGGACTAGTGTTCCAGTTCTCAAACACTCATGAAGAGAGGTAAGAAGATTCTGAATTCTGACTGGACTGTCTATTGTAACCATTGAACTCAAAATAAAGCAATTAATAGAAAAATGTAATTGTGCTAAAATGGTTCAGCAATGTGTACTTTCAACATAAGTTACAATAATGCAGATATGAGAGAAAGAGATGAAAGATACTCTCAGAGACATAAATATTGCCACAGAATTTAGATGTGCTTCCTTGAGGTTTTTTGTTATGGCAAGCATAACACCATTATCATGGGAACCTGTAAATTCTGTCAGAAAAAGATGCTTGAACTAGAAATTCATTTCAATGGGATTTAGACAGGAACTGTTGTCTACTTTTCTCTCAGCAATTCAGGTCCTACAAGCATAATTTTTATACATTAATTAATTTTCTTTGGAGACTATAGTTTTTAAATACATTAAATATGTAGAGTTAAATGACAGCAGTTGTTCAAAACCTTAGGCCATCACTTGAGTTGTGTTCCAGTATTCTCATTGTATGGAATTCCAGTTTCTTCATTGTACAGAAAAGTTGCACACTCTGTTATCAGAATAATTCTCTTAAAGACTGAAGGTTTGGCCATTTTCAGCAGCAATGTTGCAGCTATGATTCCTCAGCTGGCTGTTTGACTATTCCCTACCTATCACTTCTCCATGTACTGCTACTTCATACCATTTCAATTTGATGAGGGTATATTTCTTTCATTTTTATGTACACCTGGTCTTGCATGTTTTTTTTTTTCCTTTTCAAATGTCTCTTTTTCATATGACACTTCATTCCATTTATTTTGCTGTCTTCAGCAGTACCATTCCAGATGAACCCTTCAGATGCTGACATCAAGAAAAACATTCTGAATTAAATCTCTCTCATATTACATATAGCACTGATTAGCCTTTAGCACTATAAATCACTAGCTACTTATTCCTATGCCATGCTTGTGTTTTTAACAAATAGGTGCTCCTGAAAAGCTAAATGTTCAGTTTCTGGAGGATTAATACCTGGGGACCAATCTTTTCTGCATCATTTGAAATGAAGCTGTAGTGGTGCATATATGATTCGGCCATTCGATATAAATCAAAGTGTCCAGACACTTTGGCTTCAGGAGTTGAAAACAAAGTGATTGAATTCTGCTTTTAGAATAATTTATAATTCTTGGTTGCCCCAAAATATAAAGGAATATATTCCTGTGGTACTAATGGTACTAATTAGTGTACTTGTCACTGTGGTTGGTTTTTTGGACAATTTTAATACAGCTTGTATGATGGGTTTGCCTCTGTGATATTTATTTGAAACGAGTGGTGTAGGTTTGAAATTTATTAGTGTGGCAATCATTGTACTGAAGGCAGGATTTCTCTATAATAAAATATTTACTACAAATAGATATTAAAGATAAGCCAAGAGGATGTATAAAGAATAGAACTGAGACACACAGGATGTAATTGCCAATTTTGCATTAAAAATATGTTTTATGATATAAACTTGTTGCTTTGAAATTTTTAACTTAATTAAGTGATCTGTTTATAATCAGAAGAGTTTCTTTGGTCAACATATATTAAAGTTGCTGCCAAGACAGGCTGCAGGATGTATTGCATTGAGAACATTGAGAGACTTAAAAAAAATTATTTTAGCTAAAATAATAATGTATGGATGACTGAAAACTCATGCAAAATTTTAATGAGGAATATAAAAAGTAAGAATTTCAAAAGAAGAGATTCTGAAAGGATAGATTACTAATTTATTTTGTAGGATTTTTGCACTGATTTATTTCTTTAACTCACTTCCTGTGGAAGACATTTGCTAAACAATTAATTTTGACTTTGAGGAACAAAAGTATAACACTAATGGTTTATAAATTAGAAGCCTCACCATGGCAACCTAAAAAGGAATCAGTTCTTCAGAACTGTCAGAGCTCCCACAGCTGCTACTGTTGCTCAACCTGCTGTCTCAACTTACTGTTCTTTTGGACTTATTTCTGAAGGTCAGACCACAGTTTTTAGGAACACAGTCAAGGTTATTTCCTCTTAGAAGTGAATTAGTGATACTCTCAGGAGGGGTTCAAAAAACAAATCCAATACGCATTGCTGCTATTGGGGTTGGAGTTATAATATGAAAAATAATTAGAGTATAAAATTCAGCACCTTGGGAGATGGCAAGGAACTGCTGAAATTTCAACAAGTGTTTAGAAAAAATTGGAACCTTTGGTCATACCTTGCTTCTTTTCAACAGAAACAATTTACCACTGGAGGTCCTGCAGAGAGGTAGCAGTGATAGCTCCAAAAACAAGAAAAAAAGACTCTAAGTTCATTAACAAACTCTATAAGTATGTGATGCATTGCCATGCAGGCTGGATGGCAGATGAAGCTTAAAGAAATAAAATTGAACAAGTTGTTGAATGACAAGAAAAACATAATATTACATATATATATATATATATATGTATTTTTTTTTCTTTTTAATGGATATTGGGGCTGGTAGTCAAGCTTTAAAAAACAAAATAAGATATATATATATATATTTCAATGGATATTGGTGCTGGTATTTAAGCTTTAGAAGAAAATGAACCATAGAAATGTCATTATAAATATCTGCTGAAAAAATAACCCAGAATAATCACTGTCAAACAAAATTATTGATTTCCCCCCTATGTAGTATTATCCGTGGGGTTTTTTTATGCAAGTACAGCATAAAGAGTGTTCATAGAAGTGAAGTCAGTGCTCCAAAACCAGGTAATTGCATATTCTTAGTCATATCAATCATGGGAGAGGAAGCCAGCTTGAAAAAGGATGTATTTGGAAAAAAAACCCAAACAATTTATATCACTTCAAGGATTTATCACTGATGAATGTAGAGATCCCAAATGATAGTCAATAAATACAGCTGCAAAGAAAAAAAGGAGAGCAAATGTAAAATTAATTTTCTACTTTTATTTATAGATAGCTGAGGTATCTACCTGTGTAGAAAAAAATGCCTTGTTCAATGTCAGAAGTGAAGCCTGTGACATTTCCAGAGATGAAATCTTGATTTTTGTGTGTCACACTAGATCTTAAAAAAAAAGACCCATACAGTTCTGTAAATATGAGATTTCTTCAATACCTGAAACTTTCAGGTTTTAGTGTTTTTAAAGACAGTCTTAGAAAGAGGGAAAAGAATCCCATTGTTAACAAAGTCAGTTGCAAAAAAAATCAGCTGATTTACACATTTCTTCAGAAAGGGCCAAGAGTGCACTGTAGAAGAGGTGTAATTTACAACAGTCTGTAGGCACTTTTCTTCATGCCACTCAAAACTTCCCCCTGCCCCCATTTTGCTTTTTTATCTTGCAATAGCAGCCAGGAAGGGAAATGAACTTCCAAATTTATCTGATTTTGTAGTTGCACTAGATTCAAGTGACTGCAGTGATTTGATGTGGCATGTTGATTACAGTCACATCACAAGGAGAATAAGACTCAGTCAGAGGGAAAAATGTTGTTTCTTTCACAGAACCTATGTAACTTAGTGTATAAATCAGGATAGGCATACAGAAGTTTTTATGTTATGTAATTATTTTGCATTGCTATTATATCTGTTTGACAAAAGCTGGAAATAAACCACGATTGTAAGAAATAGTTTCAGTGAAATAACGTTATTAACTTTATCCTTATTTCACCTTTGCCGAAATAGAATATATGCTGTGGGTTTAGGGTAGTACAGCTGCAATCCATGATTCTTTGAAAGTTTCAGAATAACTTGCTCTGCATGAGCTTTTATTAGAGAACAAACAAATGTATTTATGGCCTCCAATGTTTGTAATAGGTGTATTGGAACATGCCAGTAGCTCACCAAGGGATTAAAACAACAAGACCTTTGCTATGGCAAGAAAATTTTCTATTTATTAACTGACAAATTGTATGACACTTTTGATATTGGAGTGGTACAGTATAGCACATGCAAAATGCTATGACAATTCTAGATTTTAGGAAGCTGCTATGCAAGGCTAGATTACAGAAACTTGTGTTTCAACTTCATTGCAACAGTGTTAAAATCATATCCAGCAGTGTTTGGAATCACCATAATGAAGGATATTATTATTTCCTGTAATATTTTCCTATTTCCAGCAGTAAAATCCAGTCCCACCACTGGGTAATATTCTATTTTAAGGTTTATAACTGAAGAGATGAAGAGAAATATTTGTAAATTTCAGAAACATCTTGAAATTTACAGGTTGCAAAATATTTGGTTTATAATTTTGAATTACAAGATGTCACAACTGAAGATTTATGAACTATTTTCAAAAAATGCATGAAGAAATTATGACTGGAATATCTATATTAACATGCTTGATTCAACAGGACTAATTACATTATTAAAATTATCAAATAGATTAACAAACTAAGTTAATGTTTCTTGGTTTGAGCAGTAAGAAAATTAGTTCCCATAACATTGGAGATGATGAAAGTCTTCCATTGCACTTGATTTTATCTGTCCCATCCTTTCAGTTTTATGCCCTTGCTTCATTCTCTGTATAAATTCTTACCTGATGGTACATATATTCAATTCCATTTATAAAACACATGAATCCATGTACAAACATTTTGCCAGCTATTTAGCCACACTAAGAGAAGCTTCTTAGTGTTCAACAACATCTAGTCCCTGAAAATTCATACTTCTTAAAGGTGGTAACATTTTCAAATGTGGACAGACTACACAGAAGTGGTCCTAGTCAGGTGATGTGGTCACACATCAGAATCCAGCCAAAACATTTCCCATTGCACTTCCCAACGTAGTTGTCTCTATTTTATGTGATGTATATATATAACGAGAATGCAGGTTTGCAATCATGGCACAGACTTAGAATTGGGAGAATTAGAAAATTATAAACTGCATGTCTTATGTCTGTATTCTGGAAAAAGAAAGCTCTTCTGACTAGTAGACTCTGCTTATTGATAGTCAGAAAGAAAGAAAGAGAATTCTGTTGGAAAGCCAATTTATGTTAATTCTATCAAAATGGAGCACCTCTCTATACCTTGTTCAAAGAGAAAAACATGCTGTTAATCATAAGCAGCCCTGTGTCCCTGTCTGAATGATCTCCACTGCGAAATACTGCAGCTGTGGATTTTATTCTCTTGTTTAGGAAAAAGAAAAGAGAAACAGAAGGGAAAAAATATAAACATACACCTTTGGTCTGACCTGCTCTTCTAATTTCTGTGTTTTATATGATGAAATATGAATTTGTTATTTGTCAAGCTCAGACTTCATAGATCTTGAAAACAAAATGTTGATCAGTTCCTTTTAGTTTCTTTTTAACAGATCGGAGTTGAGTTTCCAGGCAGGGTAGATAACATATCTTGGAGGCATCTCTCCAGTTTATCTGCTTTTTGTCATTGCCAAACAGAAAGTACCTACAGTCTGTTTTAAGCATTCTAGAACAAAATTTAACACTAAAAAAAAAAAGGGAATTAAGGTTCACTTAGTCAACCAATTATCTGTATTCTGCTCTCAGGGGATCCAGTTGTTTTCAGTCCTTTGAGTTACTCCCTACATCATATATTCCCTGTATGGTATAGATCTGGAGTAAAGAAACTCCCCAGTTATTACTGAGTTATGAATGAGACACAATAATTCAGCAGGAAATTCATATTCCATGGCCTTTCTGCAGCACTTTCAATGAATATGTCTTCAAGCATCCATGTAAAGTCATTCCACCACAAGTCATGCCAATATTGTAACATAGACGGGTCCTCTCCTGATATCGACACACTGCCACATAGCTCATTTGAAGTGTCACTGAATAAGAGACATCAGCTTCAGGTGAACACCAAAGAGGCAAAATCACTGATACATCGACAAATGCTTTTTAGACATTTCACCTGTATGACCTGGTCTGTGTTTCTCCTTAACTGTTCCTGCTTGGCTACAAATTTCCTTGGTGTCTTTAAAGCTTACTCACATAAAATGTGAATGGAGGTGGCTGGTGCTCCCTTCCTCTACTCATATCCAGAGTAGAGGGACAGGGCGGCTGCAGGGCTAGAAGCTGCTCTCTGAATTCACTGTAAGGAACCTGATTTTTTAACATCACCACATAAGACAAACAATCTTTTGCCAGTGCTTTGACAATAGTCTTCTACATGGAAAGATTCTGCACTGTCGGGAAACAGTTTGTCCTGGCTAGCCACATCATCATCATCATCATCATCATCATCATCATCATCATCATCATCATCATCATCATCATCATCACCACCATTATCATGGCTTTCCAAGTTACAGTCCAGTGCCTTTCCCAGAAAATGGTGGCTGCAAAAAATCTACAACACTCACTACCAGGGTTTCAGTTAAGTGAACAAAAGATTAATTCTAGTCCTTTTTCTTTGCAGCAGTACAGTTAGTTTCTACTAGATTTCCTCTTATAGTCTTCCTCTTTCCTTTTCCTCTTTTCTTCCTTTTTTTTTCTTCTTCCCAGTATGTGCATTTTGTTCTGCTTATTTAACATGAAAAAACTTTATTAGTAAAGTTGGCACTAACAACAATTTTTTAAAAAATCTGATCATGTCACTGCCAGCTCCTGAAAATGCCCCATGTGATGCTGCCATTCATTGTGATCCATTCCAAACTGGAAGTTAGAAAACCTTTGTGTGTATGTTTGCATGAATGCATTGTGTGCATATACAAATAGCCAGCTAGCTAGCTGGGTAGATATGCATATATTTCTTTTTCATGGCTGTGAACTTACTGCTTCATGATGAAAATTGTCTAGGGTAAGAAATGCTGTTTTAAAGAGCATTAGAATGCAGGCAAATAATTCTTCACCTTTAAATTTCTTACACCTATTTTTGTCTCACCTTCTTGTCTTCCACACAGCTTATATATGGAAGAGATTGTTTTTCCTCAAGTATTTAAAATAATGCTATCAAAAACCTAGCCTTAACTTTTAAGAATTTAGAAATCAGCAGTTTTCCTAAATTACTTTAATTCTCTGGAGATCCCCAGCTCTACCTTTTCTCCCTCTTTGTTCTTGCTGTCTTTGTTAACTCCCATTTAACTGAGTGATTGCTTTAATAAACACTGAACTCAGTCACAGGTTGAAATTGCACATGGAAAGGAAAAGGCTTTCGTGAACTTTGTTTTAAATGCCAGCCTTCAAATCATGAGTCGCACACATTCCCTTAATATTTCAATGCCTTGCTATATCTATACATCAGTCTGCAGTTTGCTGCCAATGACTTTCTGCCAAATAGTGGGTTGTCAAGTAAGCCTTTCACAGAAAAAGTTGCTTGTAAAGCTCTTTCAGAGGTGTGTGTAAGGCTCTCTAAAATGCAGACCAGACAACAATTTCATGACCAAAGGAGTGGCTTTGAAGAGAAAAAAATTCAAGAGATTATTTAAAAATATGAGGATTAATTTATACTTAGACATTGGGAGTAGTGCCATTGAACTTTATTATCTTTGGCCTGGACTTCAGCTTTCATGGTGCATGGTAACCCAGAGCACGATATCATAGAAGCATGGAATGCTTTGCAGCTAAAGGGAACTTGAAAGATCCTCTAGTTCCAAATCCATTGCCATGGTGCAGGGAGGGATACCTTCCATTAGACAAGATTGCTCAGAGCCAGCCTGGCCTTAAACACTTCCAGAGATGGGGCATCCACAGCTTCTTTGGGCAACATGTTCCTGTGCCTCGCTACCCTCACAGTCACTCATTTCTTCCCAAGATCTACTCTAAACTGATGGTCTTTCAGTTTGAATCCATTCTCCCTTGCCCTGTCTCTACACACTCTAGTCAATATTCTCCATCTTCCCTGTTGGCTCCCTTCAGGTACTGAAGGGGTGCAATTAGGTCATCCTAAAGCCTTCTCTTTTCCACGCTGAACAATTCCAGTTCTGTTCGCTTTTCCTCTTGGAAGAGGTGCTCCATCCCTCTAACTCTCTTTCTGACCTTTCTTTGGCTCTCTCCAGCCGGTCCATATCCTTCTGAGGACCCCCAGGTTGGATGTAGCCCAGGACACAGCTGGCTTTCTGGGCTGCAAGTGCAGGGTGTTGAGTCATGTGCAGCCTTTCACCCACCAAGGCCCCCGTGTCTGCCTCAGTAAGACTGATCTTGATACTATACCCCCTTCCACCTAAGAAACTAATATAGGGTTTTTTGTCTTATTAGTTTGAGGATACATTGTGGCTTTGATAAGACAAGTAACAGCACAAGAAATTCTACCAGAGAGCACTTCAGAAGAGCTCTGACAGCACATGGATCCCCTTGCCTATTTAATATATGGTCTCCTCAGACCTCACAGACCTTCATGTTTCTGAAGCACTCGTAGCAGTAAAACACTTTCTGAACTCTTTGACTACGTCAAAAATTGAAAAGACTGCTAAAGAACAATTACCTGGATTTAACATTCTGTTTTGAAGGGAAGAGGCAGCTTTCATGAAGTATAACACTTAGGGCTGTCCTCTCTTTTTGTTAGCAGTACACTTCAAGGCCTCTCTGAAGATACAAAAAGAGAAGAAGAAATATTTCACCAAGGTAAATTCCTTTTCTTAACCTTTTCTTTATTTCAATTACGATACAAATTATATTTACAGGATGAAGTATGCAAGCAATGGTACTAAGAAGCCATGGAGCAGGCTGCATATTTCCTCTGTTAGTTCTATTAGCTTAGTTACTAGTAAGATCAAAACAAGAAAAAAACCCCCCTTTTCTTTTAAATTTTTTGCAAAGAAATTTCAGATATTTCCTCTGAAACAGACTAACAGTTTATTTGGAAAAAGAATAAGTCAGATGTGCTAAAACATTACTGAAATTTTTAAGATGAAGTGTTTGTACCTTAATGGTGGTATTTCTGAATGCTTTTCATTTTTTTTAATTCTTTAACTTCCTATCTGAATTAAACTGATATATGAACCATCCTCCCTGCTGCCATTGTAATTTTCTCCAATAGAAAGTACTTGAATCTACTTCTGTTTAAATAAAAAGGACCCCTAGTTTCATGGGGAGTAAGGAAAAATAGGGTTCTATGACAGGTTCGCAATCTGCATAATTGATAAATCAGGACTGAGGTCTGCGTAGTGCAACTTTCTCTTCAGTTTTAGTATAAGAAGTTTATCTATCCTTTCAATCCCATATTCCTAGCATTCAAGATTGAATCAACTATTAATATATATTACTTATGTATGTAATGCAAATACTAGAAACGCACTTTGGTATCATGCACATAATGAATCTTTTTTCACCTATTATTAATTTGTAATTCAATAAAACTTCTTTTTGTTGTTTTTCTGGATTTTTCCACATGGATCTATGACTCTTTTGTTGCATAATTTTTGAATGTACATCGACACTTTTTAAAAATATTTGTAAAGTAGTTGATGGCTTCTGTGAGTTAGTGTTACTTCTCTTGCATCTACTGAGAGTTTTCCTGCAGTATTAGCTTTCTTTTTTGATGGATTAAGATGTTGTAACTATAAAAATACTTTTCCCCATCACATGAATATGAACATCCTCATGGCATGTATGCAACTTAAATTGCACAGAAACTAAAATGCAAAACCGTGAAATATTATTGTAGATTACAGTAGAAAATTCTGATGTCTTCTTTTTACTATAATCAGTATAGAAAATGCAATAAATGTAGCTTTCCTTCCTTTAGTAGCCAAAGTAAAAGGTGAAAAGAAAGTAGCGTTTAAAAGGGGAGTTTTCCCAAGTGTAATTTTTTTCCTAGGGCGCCACATAGCTGTTTATTAAACACACAATCTACTCAAAAACGTTTTGTCACTCACCAAGTGAAGTGTTGTATTTCAGTGAGTTAAAGAAACAACACAGTATCCCCACATGGGAGTTTAATCAATTTAACCAGTCAGCAATCTTGCTCAACCAGCAGGTGTTTGCAAGAAAGTGCACAAAACAAGTCCCATTAATGCAAGGCATAGTTTATCTTATTTGAGTACAGAGGGTGTTTCATTTGCATATGAAATTCTTTGCAGTTGAACAGTCTAATTATTACTAGTACCATTTATATTTTTATAAGTACAATACCTGTGGTTTCCTTAAAACAACAAACAATATTTGAATCAAATTAAAAAGGTGCAAAATTTTAAAGAGTTGATCCCTGTTGACCTAAAGATATTTTTTCCTACTGGATTTTTTTTTGTCGTCAAAATATTTGCAAATTTTGAATATCCAGAACTATTTTCCTTATCAGAACTTAAATTACTAGTAGATAAATAAATTTTTCCCCACCTCTGATGTTAACTCTTTATCAAGAACAATTTTAAACACAATTTATATTTTTTTTGTTGGATGACTTTAAGATACAAACTGAAGGAGGTGAAACATTTAAGATTAAGATGTAGTGCTTCTCAAAGGTAAGATTACAGAAACATACAGGATTTTCTGTCCATTTCTAAGACTAATGCTTCAGCCTTTTATCTTTGTATTAGTCTGATAATTATCAGCATTATTTTATGGACTACTGTAATTTCCAGTTAAAAGTCTACTTTTTCTTTTTCTTCATTTATTCTATTCAATAAGTAAGACAAAAATTTCACTGTTAAAATATTTACAGAGAATATAGATTTAAATTGATCTACACAGGAAAATTTCTTCAATATCACTTAAGACTTGGATATAAATAGATATACAAATATTGCCACATGGATATTTACTGCACAGGTTGTATCTGAAAGGATGAGATCTGGGGAGTAGCAGTTGGTTCAAGATGCTTTTAGAGATTTATGCAATACTGGATAGGCAGTGGTCACTAAAACATTTAGAAAAATATTTACTGTGTGAACAGTTTTTCCTTTAAAAAGCCATCTCCCTGATGAGCAGATATTATGATAGTGTTAGATACTGAAGTCATTGTTTCAAATGTCTTTTATGTAACTAGTTTATTGTGCCAGTCCTCAGCATACTAACACTCTTTATGTCTTACCCATATGGGAAGAAACCACCAGTGTTTTATTTTATAATTTTTTTTCCTCATGACCTTGTTGTTAAGTGACAGTGCTTAATTTTACAGAATTTTGCAGCATCATAGCTAATTTTAAGCTAGTACTCACAGATCAAGTAGGGGTAACAACTCCTCCATATCCTTTAAAGTCCTCAATTGACTTTTTAGGTTGTCCTTTGCAAACAGCTTAAATTCTCCTTCATCTTCAGAAAAATTTAAAGCCTTTCTAAAACCTGGAAAGTTTTCATTTATTTGAAATTTCTCAGTAGGCTGAGGAAATCCTACTGCTATTTGTACAGATTGTCAGCTATGTATGCCTACTTCAGGATATTTTGTCCAGTTTTTCATTATAAATATCGATAAAGATCCTGAGCCTAAAAACCCTTGTAAATCACTCCCTCCCATTTCTGATTAATCTCTAGTGTTTCTATTCCAGGTACCTTCTTTGCTATTATATCCAAGCACATCTGCCTCTACATGTTTTAGTCTTCATCTCTACCAGTAAAATAACTTGTGAAAACATTTTTCAGTTTTTATCTGAAATGATCTGTGCCTGTCTACTTCCCACATTTTCCATTTTTTGGACATACCCAAGCCTCAAAGAGGCTGTTCTCCTCCCGTGTCAGACACACTGGCAGTACTACAGAATAGGTTATCTTTCATGGCTGTGACAGATAAAACCATGGAATCCAGATTTTTTGCTCCCCAGTCTTTTCAACAGGAAATACAAATAATACAGGGAACTTCACACAGATTGTGAGATGGATATTTCAGAGCTGCAGGGACCACGTTGTCAATCAGGGTATATTTGAGAATTATTTTGCAGTCTATCCCCTCTGCTTCATTTAGAAAAATGGTGGTGTGTCCACACTCTTGCAAACCCATGTCCCCTTTTTTCCAGGACCTGGAAAAGTTTGGACCAAAAGACATTCCAGCAACATGAGATCCAGTTAGAGACTATGGTTTCCAATAGTCCATTCTAGTTTTTAACTAACAAAGCAATATGATGTACCCTGTTTTCTATGTAGGCAATCTAAGATGTTTTCAAAAGAGGATTTAAACATGTAATTTCTCCTTCTTCTTAATCCTAAAACTAATCTCACTGGAAATATCTTACTTTTAACATAGGGTGGTCATTTCAAATACTCATTTTTTTCTGGAGCTATCCAATCTTTTGACCTGTTGATGAGAGCCCTATGTTCTCTCTTTCCCCTTGGTTTCTCCTCCTCTTTCTGACTGTTTAATTGCAAACTTGAGGCAATTGTCTTGATGCTTAGGAAGTGTGAATGGTTTGAGCATCTGTTAATTAATCAGTCTATCTTGAAAACCAAATAAATTAATTCTATACTAGAAATAACTTGAATATAAAACACAAATATGATCAAATTTATGGTAGCTAAAAGATTATAAGATTTTCCATCAGTTCTACAGGCATCTCAGGAACATGGATCACATTGATCACTTTCAATTGTGTACACAAATATCTGAGACTTTGAGTTTGGTAATTTGTGCAGGAAAGAAATAAATTTTATGCAGATTTTCAGGAGCACTCAAGTGTGCAAGAAATCCGTCTCTCGTCATGATTACTAAAGATGAAATTTCACTCATTAATATTTTTCCTTCTTTAATGCTAAAATAAATCTGAAATATCCTGATAGACTAAGAACTAATTATTCCCTTTGAGGGCTGTAGGGAGTCTGTTCTTGGTTAGGCAAGATCTTATTGTAAGCTTCTGCAAATTATTTATTATTAATGCATAGTTTTCTCTACTGTAAATAGATAATGAATCTCAGAGATTTTTCTCTTAGGTGTGATTTGATTTATATTAAAATAAGGTTATGATCATTATATCTGAATGGTGAAGGAATACAAAATTAAATATGAATCTCTTTTGGTATGGATTTCCATATGCCTCTTGGTCCTTCTTACTTACTTTACAATTTGGAGAAATTTGTTATGATTGTTTTGTGTTTGAAGAAATATTTGGGGAAAATGAAATCAACAGTTATAAAATATATTTGATTTTAAAATAAAGTTCTGTTTCTTCTTGACCTTAATTTGTTTTTTGAGTTTATCTCGTGTTTCAGTGTAACTAAATTCTTCAGTTTAAGAGATGCAGTGAGTACATCTGAAGAATAGCTAACAAATGCTTAAAACAAAACAGCACTTTTTCTAAAACAGGTTTTTTTTGCACATTAAAAATTAAATTTTTTCCTTAGATTCCTTTATAAGAGATGAGATTGCCAGTGGGTTTCTTTTGTACATGCAACTATTTACCGATTATCAAAACCAATTTCAAAGTCCAATAGTGGTGAGCAAGAGTATCCTAATAATGTTAAGCTATTGAGGTTACTAGAAGACAGTTGAATATATATATATTCACTACAAGGTGAAAGATACCAGAGAATGCAATTTAATATTTCAATTTATTATACTATAACTGTCCATTTTCCTCTCGTACTGGAATAAATTGCAGTAATAGTGAATTTCTTTTTCATTTTATGTCTTTTTTTTTGCTTTGTGTTAATCGGAATGCTAAATTCTGTAGGAAAAATTACTATTAAAAGGGACCAAAATTTTTATGTATTGCAGATGTCAGTACCCCTTACTTTCATCTTCTATCCTACTGAAGTTTCTTTTCTTATTTTCTTTCTTCTTTATTCTGGTGATATCTGATCAAGACAACTGCTTAATGGATAAATACTACATTTGGTGAGGGTGTTAGAATCTAAATGAGGTATTGGCCACCACAACACAATGTCCTCTGGCAGGTGTTTAAACACTTTTACATAATAGATGCCTCTATTACACCAAGAATTCCTGTGGCATCTTGAAAGCTTGTTACAGTATGAAATGAATGAAGCATCATATACCCCACTATCAAGTCATGTCTCTGGAATTCTGAAAGGCCTTTGACATGGCTCACCCACAACATCCTCCACTCTAAATTAGACATATGGATTTGATGGATGGACTGTTCAGTGGATGAAGATTGAAAGCAGCCCTGATGAGAAGGACTTGGGAGGATTATTGGGTGAAAAGCTGGGTGTGATGGAGGAATGTGCACTATCAGCCCAGAAAGCCAAAGGCACATGGGCTCCATCCAAAGCAGCATGGCCAGCAGGAGGAGGGAGGGGATTCTGCCCCTCTGCACTGGTGAGACCCCACCTGGAGCACTGCACCCAGCTCTGGGGCTCCTGCTACAAGAAGGACATGGACCTGTTGGATCCATTCCAGATGAGGGCCATGGAGAAGATCAGAGGGTGGGAGAACCTCTCCTATGAGGAAAGGCTGAGGCTTGGGGCTGTTCAGCCTGGAGAAGGCTCCAGGGACACCTTGTAGCAGCTTTCCAGTACTTAAAGGGAGCCTATAAGAAAGACATATACAAATTTTTTAGCAGTGATAGGACAATGGATTTTTTTTTAATAAAAAGGGTAGATTTAGACTAAATATAATGAAGAAATTTTTGCAGTAAGGGTGATGAAACACTGTCACAGGTTGCCACATCCCTAGCAACATTCAAGGTCAGGTTGGACAAGGCTTTGACTAATCCAGCGTAGTTGAAGATGCCTCAGCTCATATATTTCACTTACATTTTTGTTTCTGTATTTTACATAACAAAATTTCTAAAAAATATTTATGGGAGGGTGCTTATTTTCCACTATGCTGAAAGTGATACATAAAAAATAAAGCTTGCATTTGGACACACAGACATTTGTGTATTGGCAAACTGGTTCTTGAATGCCATTTGTCATAAACTTCAGGTCCTTTTTGTCCAGAAAGTGTTTTCAAATCAGATGGTTTTGTGCGTTGTTTGAAGTAAAAACATAATACACCAGAACAAATAGTAAGCACAGCCTCTTAAAACAAAGTTGGCATACTGAGCACAAACTTCCAGGAATGGTCTTTCATTTTAATTAATCTCACTTTCCAGAAAGACAAGCGCATTATTTCTGGCTTAAGTGTATCAAGTTCCTTGATTATGCTACTGTGATAGATCTGTTGTTAGGAATCACAGGTTTATCCTTCTGAATGTGTGTTTATACACTACAGTGAAGCCATGTTTTGGTTCTTATTTCTGATCCATTGTACAGATTGAAAACTTCTCTTGCCGCTCACACTGATATATTTTCTTCTCTAAAATCATGTGATTACTAATGGACTGGACTGTAAAATGGTGCTAGGAGTAGATTCATGTATTGTAGAGAAAGTTCTCTGGGACAATTGAATGCTACATTTTGTGTAGCCATTAGATCTGACAGAATAATTTCACTAATTTATGTTATCACCTCTCGTGATCTCAATGTTGTTGAATGTGGTAGTAGTTACAAATCAATATCAATTAACCTAAGTATAGATTCTGTTCTTGAATTCAGTAAATCATTTCTTACATATGCTTTAATAATAGACCTAAACAAATGTACCTGATACATATAAAATGCAAGTGTAGGGCTCTAACAGTGATATAGACTGATATGGTTACCTGAGTGAGATATTCCCTGCATTATTCAATTTTCAAGTAATTTAGAATTGCATGTATACTGCAACTTCTTAGATAAGGTAACCAAGCTACCAAGATCCTGTGAGATATATACACATATAATTATGGATGCAGAAGCAAACTTGCCCAGAAGCTTTTCTGCGTCATTTACAAACAATATATTAGAGTTAGGGTACTTAATTCAGTAAACTTCAAGATAATGTTAAATTAAGACAGAAATGCACATGTTAAAGAGGGTATTTCCCATTAAGCAGTATGAAAATCCCAAATTTTCCCTTCCATTTATTCTGATTTTTTGTTTCTTAAATAGAAAGTTACCTTTAAGAAGTTACACCTTTAGGCAATCTTTCTTGGCTAGTATGCTTAGGGCATTGTGATACAGTACAACAATGTCAACATATATTGAAATTACAACGATTAATTCTTATTTCTGGATCCATGGGTGGTGATTATGTATCTTTTTACTCTTATAATTTCTTTCTTTCCTTATACATTTTTAAATCTACATTTTTACATTTTTATGATTTTGCATCACTGTGTTACAATATACAATAACCAAAGTGGCTACTTACCTGCTTTCCTTTGCAAATAAATTGTTCTATAATAAAACCTACATAGATATTTATATTTATGAACACTGATCATTCACTATTGTTTCATTCTAATCCGCTCCAAGGGATCTATTAACAAGAACATGGATTACCCTCACAACCTTAGGTGAGTCGTAAGTGATACAGATGGAAGAGTAAAAGTTTTCTATCTGGTGGTACAGAATACACGTGGAAGAATAAACTAAATGAACTGCCTTATATTGAAACTAGTTATTCTAGTTTCTTCCAGTCAGGGCCTAGCTTGACTATTTTTTAACCATTTTAGTTTTCCTTCTGGGGAGGGAGAACGAACATTAAAAAAAACCAAAAACCAAAAAACTGTTTAAATTTTTTGTCTGTGTACACATTCACCAGTAAGCAAATATTCAGAATTGTCTCAGGCCTGTGGTCCCATGAGGATCTATCCATATAGGACATTTGCCAGTTATTATTTTAACTTCTAGCTTCTTAATTATTATTTTATTCAGACCTGTGTCTGTTTCCCCAAGTAAAATAGTACATGGAACTGATTCTACATCTCTGCTTTCCTTGTTAAGTTTTAACACAATGATCTGCAGCTCCATTTAAGAGGAATTCCAGATTCGATTGTGACCTGCCCCTGGTCTTATGGAAGTCATAGCCTGAAGAATCAGGGTGGGAGGGAGTCAAGATACAATCTCTCTTTACTAATTCCTCCTGACTCAGGATATTATAGCAGTCAAGAAACTTATTTTCTGACACTTATCGCTCTCGAGTAACATGTGGGGAGTTTAGATACATGACTCAGCTGCTGAAAGAACAGCACATTTAAAAATTGCTTTCAGTGTTGAAGAATGAATTAACTTACGCTTTTCCTGAATTTGTTATGCCTTGTTAATTCACTGTCTGCGTTTTCTTCACCAAAATTTTATTTCATATTGACTTACTCAAGGTAAAAGGCTTTCTTTTGAACGGGCACAGAGCCCTTTGGAACGCTAGAAAATTGACCTGTGCAATAAAAGCTTTTTAGAATATCAGATAATGTGCTGTCTAAGACTTGTCATTTTTTAACACAGAAATAAGCTAGAAAAAAGAACTGGACAGGACAGATCTATTGAGTGTCAATTAGGTTTGAGGTTCAATGACAGGATGTAATATAAGTCACTTTGTGTACAAATGTTGCAATTGATTTTCTGTTTAACAGTATTGTCTTCATCCTTCAGCAATTACCTTGTCTACTGCAAATTTTTTCCCTTTAATGCCATATACAGAACAATTTTCTTTTTTTTTTCCTGAGTATTCTGCCTTTCTCTGCTTACATTGCTCTGATTTTCATACAGAAGTATTGTAATCTGCAACATGACTTTTTCTAAATTCCTTGTATTTCAATAAAATAAGTGCTAAAGTCATATATCAAGAATGTCACTAGTCCACATCATTGTATTTCAGGAACGTAGTTCACTGCAGCACAGTGAAAGAGAATCTTCAGACTCTCAAAGAAAACATTACACTTTATTCCAGAGTTTACCTAGGCAGTTATTAAAAAAAAAATCTACAAGATTTTTTAAAAAATTTTTGACTTCCTAATGAAGTCTGCCAGGAAATATGTATTTTCTTTTTTCCCACAGAAATGCAATCTTGTCTTTTCAGCAAAAATGCTTTGAATCTGTATTGGGTTTGTGTGGCCAGGTGTTGATACTGGGGACTTTATAGGCGTGGTTGCTGTGACAAGCTGACAAAATCTTCCTCCATCTCAACACAGCCAATCCCTGGCAGCTTCAAGATGGATGTGCCACTAGCCAAGGCTGGACCAATTAGAAATTGTGATAACACCTCTGTGATAACATATTCAATAAGAAAAAATATTAGAAAAAAATGTATGGTTGTAACTGTGGCCAGGGTAAAATGGGGTGAGAACACCTGACAGATGTAGGAGGTAGAGTTGGGCATGAGGGAAGGGTAAGTGAAAAGTGTTTTTAAGGTCTTGCTAAACTTCTTATTATCCTGGTCTATTTTTGCTAGTAATAAATTCAATTAATATCTCTAATTTGAATTTTTTTCCTGTGACAGTATTTGGTGAGTGCTCCTTCCCAGCCTATATCTCAACCCATGAACCCTTTGTTATATTTTCTCTCCTCTGTCCAATTGCAGAGGGAAGTGACAGAATATCATTAGTTGGTTCTGGCATCCAGCCAGCATCAACCCACTGCACTATATGGAAAGTTCAACTCACCTAAAAAACTAATTTTGACTAAATTTGAAACTAAAATGTGTTTGCAGTGTTTAATCAGCACCTCATTTTTTAACAGGCCTTTCTATACCTACACAAATGTCACCTTGCAATCAAGAACATGCATGCATCAGAAATTGTGTTCTGAAAAATTTTAATTTATAAAACAGATAAATAGAAATGCCTGTAGGATTGATGGAAGTAAGGTAAAGATAGAAATAACTATTCTGGTAAACATTATAAGTTCAAGCAGACTTACCATTAAAAATTATTATTACTCCTTGTACCCTATAAATTTCAATCTTTAAGTGGTAATTTCATCAAAGATATCCACCTGCTCTAAAATGGAATTCAAATACATAACTATATGAGTGACTTCTCTTTTTTCTCTTTTCCTTTTAAATATATGCTCTTTTTAAACACCAAACTCTTCTACAGTTTTTATATTTAGAAGCTCTATGAAGTCCAAGAGATTTGTAGTGTGCTCAGTGGTCTTCTGATGGTACCTGGAAATATTTTAATTTTGTACAGCTGGCTTCATGTCATGTAGGCAGGACAATAACCAATAACACCCTGTACCCCTGTTGAGCTTTAAAATTGAAGTCACACTTTCAGAACACTGTCCTAAATTTGGTTTCACAGTAGTCAAATTGCAGCACACAGGTGGTATCAGGACTACCTCCTGAGCTACATCAAATAATGCACACATCATAAAATGCCCATAGTTCACAATTTTCTTTTTGGCTCTTTCATAACTGAAAAATCAGATGTCTACTTCTGTGTGTGTGTGTGTGTGTGTGTGTGTGTGTGTAGGTTTATATTGGGTCATGCTGGCACAAGCCTCTCCAGTCTTACCCTCTCTCCTTCTCCCTTTACCTCTCTCTTGTGTCTACCTCAATGCATTTGTCTCTCTCATATCCTCTTGGGTGGGTATTTTTCAGCCACTTGTCTTCAGAGACATTTGAAACAATGGTTATGAATGACAATGGAATAAATTAATCTGCCATCACAGGTTATTCTGCTCTGTGGAGAAGGAGCTATCAGTAACCTCCAGAATATTTCTAAATTTTGTGACCCTTTTCCAAATGCTTTATGATTATTGTCTCACCACACTTTCTTCACCAATCCATCTGAAAACTGACATTTTTAGAAATTTCCTATGTGTTTAATCTTCTGCTTCTTTGAGACTTCCCTGTTACATGTTTCTTTCATCCATGTCCCCTCTGCCTGCAATGTAGTTATCCAAGCAATTGCCTCAGGAGTGTCTTGCTTTCTCAAGAAAAGCCAGAACAACCCTTCTTAAGCCCAGTTATATCCAGCCTGAGTCTATTTTTCACTTCTTTAGTCTCCCTTAGACACTTGAAGGGAAAAAAAAAATATATTGGATACAGGAAAGAAAAACACCCTCCTTAAGAAAGTATTTAAAACAAAAATTGAAAAAACACTCAAACACTTTTAAATATTTTTTTCATGCGTTTGTCTTAGTCATGAAGGATATATTCATAAGTTTCTGAGCCACTGGAGCATTTTTAAAAATGAGACAGTATTGTATTCCTGATGATTATTACATTTGAGAACTTCATCTGTTGGGAGGATGGATGCCTGGTATCATTAATAAAATCTTGTTTAAGAGTACTCATTTCAAATAGAATAAAATATGGCCTTTTTCCCCCCACGAATATTAAGTATTTATTGGTTTTCAATGTGAGCTTGAAAACAAAGTGAGGGTAGCGATTGTGCCATGATCGTTAGTGTATTCTATATTTGGAAAATCTACTCAAAGTTAATGGATACTTCTTTTTTTTAATATATTCTTGGAATTACTTGTGGAAACACACTTGCCTTTGATAAGCCATGAGTAAAGTTTCTATGGATGGTCTTAGATTTTCTTTGCTTATTTGATGCTATATTACACAGTCCTCACTCCATGAAATCACAAAATGAAAACAATTGATGAATTTGCATTCCCTGCATGTTGCATTTGTTATGCAGACAGATAAGACATCAGTGACACTTTCAGTGGGTAATAAGAATCTATCTGCAGATTCCACAGCAGTATTTTAGTCATGTTTTGTACTTTGTACCCTAACAATTCTTTACATGAAACAACTTTCCTTTCACAGTTCCCTTCTCTCACTTTCTTTGCTACCTAAATGGCTACTGGAATCTTAAAATAATTAGAAAATAGAAGTACAACCCATCCACTCAGAAGCCAAATAATGGCTGTAAATGACAAAGCTTTCTTTGCTGATGTATTTAAAAGTGTGGTGCTGCTGCCATGCAGCTATTCTTTTGTGAGATGACAACCTATGACATTTGTGGTAATAAGGGTAAAGAGAAAGGGTTCTTTAAACATATTTTCTGATGAGAAAGCCGTGGGGTTTTTTTAAATGATGAAACAAAAGATCACCAGCATGACTTAAAATTATTAGCTCTGCTCCTGCTAATTATAGCTGTTTGGAGAGAGAGGGGTAATTATTGCATTGTCTATTTGTCAGAAAGCTTTCACTTTGTGTTTGTTAGCCTTTTCCCAGACTTTGTCTGAACCACTATTTTACCACAGTTCAGTAATATTGGTCTACTACAATCATGCAAATAATCTGTTCTGTTTGCAAGCAGAATTCTTGAAAAGTAGTAGATGGACTAAGACATAAAGAGAAAAAGACTTCACTAGGATTAATGAATGAAATGAGCAATTACAGAAGGAACACATGTTATCTGCTGGATGGTAGATTAATAATTAAAGGACAGATGTGAGTCTGTCGTTGAAGTGGCATTATTTTTTTTCATTAAAAAATCTTCAACTGAATGTGCAGCTGAAAGTGAATGTGGTCTGAATGAAAGCACCACCAAACCGAGGCTTCTATCCACACACCTCATCAAGCCAGACTGAACTCCTCGGGAGATTGGACTAAATCTAGATAAGGAACAGAAGGCTGGTTTCTGATAAGAACAGGAACCATGGAGTTACTAGGCCTGGGCTGTCCTCCAGAAATGTTTTTTATAGTTGTAGGCAGATCATTTTATCTTGGTTAAATCACATAAGTCAATGAGGTAGAGACATACCCTTTAGTAGAGAAAGGGAAAACTACAATCTATCTGAAAGCAAATGAATCATTCTCTTCAGTCCTTGTGTTGGATAATTGTGAATCAGATACTGAAGCATTTTTGCTGTCTAATAACTCTATTCAACATGCACATTAATAAATTAAATTATTCGGTAATTTAGATTATTGCATTTATCAGTACATTAGATTAAGACAAAAGTATTCTGGGCCTATATCCTCTAATCCATTTTACAGCAAGAAATCAATTCGGCTCTGAGTCCACTGATAGGAAGTTTAAAGAAATTATTATGACATATCTTCTAATACTTTGGTGGGTTACTTAACAAACTGACAATATATTCAGCTTCTGATTCTCTGCTCAGGCTTAGGTCATATTTTCTTTCCTGTTCTTCTTATGAAGGGATTTGATTTGCCTGCAGAGAAACATTGTGACTAGCTTGCCCATGGTACCTTGACCACTCACTGATTAAAGACAAATATATTATGTCACTTTCCAGAAAATCGTGGGCATATTCAGAACAAAAAAGGAGCGGTTTCTTTAATAAATAAATAAATAAATAAATAAATAAATAAATAAATAAATAAATATATATATAATATATGTAATATATATTATACCAATATATATATGATTAATGTATTAATATATAATTCTTTGTATTCAGAGGTGTCTCCTAATGAAGTGCCCTAGCTGTGTCTTTTTGTTATAGAAATCTTAAGAAATTATTGACTTCCATTGCTGATAATTTGTTTTAATTTATAGATTGGTAGTATATACTAAGATGTGCCAATTTTAGCAGTTTGTAATCTAAGAAGATTTCTGATATAAGCCTATATTTCTTCACAAATTGATTTAATTGACTACAATTCTGACAGTTTAACCTTCCTTTAGACCCCAAAAATCAGCCAGGTGCTGGAGGAGCACAGTGACTGCCTGATGCTCCCTCTGCTACTCTCTGTAGTGAAACTTTGAGTAGTGATGCAGAAACTGCATTGGACTGAGCAATTTGGCCTGAGATGAAGAAGGTGACCTGTGTCAAATTCATTGGCTAGCAATAATATAAAGGTGCATCTAATATGGACTTTCTAAATCTGTAAACTATTAATAACGTGTACATTATGATGTGCCTAATATGTTCAATACAATAAACATACTAATACATTACACTGTCCACAGACTCCAGCCAAGAAAAGGGTAGAGTTAGTACTGCAAAGCACCCAGTGCAGCATGCTTTTCCCAGAACATTTTCATCAGAAAATACTTAGATGCAATATAAATGTGTATATATATTATATATACACACATTTATATGCTTATATGGGGTATATATGACTTGTATACATGGAGCTGAATGTACACAAGGAAAAAGAAATAGGGAAAGCAGGGGTATAGTCTGATGAAAACAGATGTTTTCCTCAGTCCTTAGCCCGTTGTATGCTGTCAACTTGACAGGATAAAAGACAGAGCTATGACTTTCTGGCAGTCCCTGGATGGGCTGCAAGACTGATGGGAACTCTCTCAGGCAATTTCTTCAACAGATTCTTCTGAAATCCATACAGAAATGCATATGGAGCCCATAAGCAGTAACAATTCTTATGCAATGGAAAAAGAGGACAGTTTTTTCTTCTGCTATATTTAGTTGGTATAACAGGAAAGTGAATCCATCGGTGAAGAAATGCTATATTTAACACTCACAAATACCACAGGTTTAAGATTTTTTATTTTATTGATTTATATATTATATATATTTATACAATTAATTTGTATATTTATTTAAATAATATTTATTCTTATTTTTAGTTTAGACTAATAGGATATGTTAATGTTTTCTGGGGAATGGGATGCTGTGAATTTAGTAACACTGTCTCTTAAAATGGAGAGAGTGGAACAGTTTCTCGTTCAAAACACAGATGTATCAATTTCTACAGCTAGAAAGATGGACAAGTTAATGAGAGACAAAACTTCCTTCATGATAAATGAAAAAGTGGGTATTTGATATCCACTTAATATTATATAAGAAGTCACCTCTGAAGTCACTATGTGAGCTTGAATTTTTTTTTTTTTTGGCCTTTTGTTTTCATAAATATTTTAGCAAGCAGTTTTTTTCACCCAGTAGAATGTATACAAAGATACCTTAACTGAGTGGGTGACTATAATCTCAAAATGTTAAACTAAACAAAATTTGTGCACTTAGGATTTCACTAGAGACAAGATCTATGCTTTCCTACCAATGTTATTTTCAAACAGTGTATTCAGATTTATATCAGTGCATCAGCTGAGTACTGCACACCACTTGACATACAGTGTTGTTCAATAAGAGAGATTGCTGCTCCACTTGTATTGTGAAATAGTGTCTTTTTTTTTTTTCCAGATAATTATAGAATGACAATGGAAGTGGAAGGTCTCAGCCAGAGACCTGCACTAATGCTGCAAAAAATGTATGGGATTGATTTGGAAAATTGATTTATTTTCATTCTCTTTACACTAATTTTTGTTTGCTTTCTAATGTGAATAAACAATCTATAAAGGTCTCTATATAAATCAGTGATTCAGACTAATTTGAAATCCTGCTTGGATTATGAGTTACCTTGCTTTGAAAAGAAAACTAAAAAATTAGACAAGTTTAGGGACAGGCAATAAGTACATTGATGAGCATAAAAAAATTATCGGTTTTTGTTTTAAGAGTGCTAATAAAATTATTTGGATTATTTAATTTTAAGAAAGTCAAAGGCATAAAGATGACAAGCATAGCCTTTATATAAAGATAAGATCAGAGTATTATAACTATAAATCATGACAAATATTTTATTAAGGATTTGTCATCCAAACTCAACATAATAAATTATCCTCTGAATGACATTTCATTTTGATTACACTAATTGGAATATTGGAAATGAAAGAGTAATACTGAGCAGGCTAGACACATTTTTATGTTTTTGCAAATGGCAACAAGTGCCTTTTCTGGCTATTGAAGTGTCTGCCAAGGTGCAATAACCAACACAAGAGATCTTGGATTTTGTTGATTGGTACAATATTTATTTGAAATATTAGGGCATACGAATGTTCCCAGTTTGATATTATTTTACAATTTCAACATTCACTGAGATTGAACTCAGGTTGATCTGATTCCTTGAACAGGCTAAAGAAAATTATATGACTTTAATTTTTTTCAACTCCATATTATTCCCAAATTTAAAATTGAGTTTCTAGATTAGGTGATATATTAAAATATCCTGCTAGAAATTACTTTTTTTTTTTTTTTAATCACAATGACAGAATTGTTTATTCATGGGAATAAAAACTCCCATGGAAACTTTTTAATCATATAAAGACATGATTTTTAGCACTGAAGCTCTCTGGTTGAAAAAATGTTGACTCATTTTAATATTACAAAGTGTTGTAATTGGGAAAAAAAAAAGGATGAGTTCTCTCTCACATTAAGTGTCTGATTGTTTTTGTCCTTAAAGATTCAAAGCAGTCTCCAACACTAAAGCAAACTTTTAATTGATATTTGGGGATTCCTCTTTTCAAAGAAGATATTAACACTTGTCATATAATTAATTTACTCATTTTGCTTTGTGAGCAGTCCTCGCAGTTTGCTCCCTGCAACAAGCTGAAGGTGTGCCCATGAGAAAACTACATCCTGTTTTCTGAAGTGTTTGTGAAACGTGAGCAGCACCATGCTGAGGACATTTTCTTGTTTCTCTTGCAGCTCTCTGGCAGAATTCTACACGGAATTTCGAAGGTCATATCTTCATGCCACTGCACGTGAAAGGAACAATCTCCTTTTTTTCTTTTTAAATTTCATTCTCATGTGTAACTGAATTTGGAACTTCTGTTAAAAGGAAAGAGTTTGGGGAAGAGTTCTGCTGACATCAGAATTAATTATTTTCATAACAGAAGGTACTAGGAACTTAGCAAACTAATGTTCTACAGATTTAGCAAGGTCAAAAGCATAGGCCTTGTATGTACTTTGAACCTATTCATTTTTATACTCCTTAAACTGTTCTATGTCTTCATTATTTGAAAATTAGGTAGCAGAAACAACTTTTGTGTTTTACAGGTGGATTCTTAACAGTAGAAGAGAAAATTGTGATTTGTCCCTTATCAGTGAATAAACATTTAGAAGAGTCAGAAACATTCGTAAATAGAATCACATTCATTTTTAAATTTCAAAATTTCCAATTATGGTGAGGAAGATCACCATATTGTATTCCAAACAATAAGCTTACTTGGATTTAAACACCGTTCTGGAGATCATAAACTAGTAACATGAATTCACACCATAAGCTACAAATCATCTTTCCATTTAATATTTACTTATTAAATATATGTGTCCACCCTGTTTTGATGAGGTAATTTTCTGGTAGTTTTATGTCAGTGTCTCACTTTTTTTCTTCTCAGTTTTAGAAGACTATAAACCAGACTGTTTCCTGGCTGGAATATTATGCTGACTTTGCCCTGATGGAGTTAATATTTGTCACAAGAGTTGGTGCGGGGCTGTGTTTTGGATTTTCGAAGGAAATAATCTTGATAATTCAGAGATGTTTTAGTTACTGCTGAGCAGAACTTACACAAAGCCAAGGCTTTTTCTGCTTCTCCCACCCTCTGCTTCCAGGAGGCTGGGGGTGTACAAAGAGCTGGGAGTGGACACAGCCTGACCCCAGCTGACTGAAGAGATATTCTGTATCATATATCATCCTGCTCAGTATATAAAGCTGGGTGAAGAAGGAAGGGAAGGGCATTTGGAGTGATGATAGTTGTCTTTCCAAGTCACTGTTATGCAGGATGGAAGTCTGCTTTCCCAGGAATGGCTGAGCACACCTGTCTGCCCATGGGAAGTGGTGAATGAATTCCTTGCTTAGCTTTGCTTGTGCACATGGCTTTTTATTTCTCTATTAAAGTTTCTCTTAACCCACGAGTCCTCTAGCTTTTGCATTACTGATTCTCTGCCCCATCACACTGGGGAGTTCTGGTAGGGGAATGAGCAAGCATCTGTGTATGGCTTAGTTGTCAGCTGGGGTGACAACTGTTAAAAATTTGAAGCAAAGGTTTATGGTTTAATGATCTAATCCAGTCAACTTAAGCATGATTTTTTCTGTCTTCATAAAATATATAACTAGGTTCCCTAAACCCGGAACTAAGACAGGAATCTACAGAATATATAAGGAAACTGTTTCAAATTGTGCTTGTCTGGTTCACAGTAACATGTTAATAAAACTATAATTTTCTTCTGGATTTCTTTATGTAATACCAAACGGAAAAACAAATACACACCCCCACATGTATATATGTAATACATATTGCACAAGTACTTATCAAAACCTCTTCTCTGTCAAGAACTTGCAGAACAGTCATAAGATCATTGGCTTGATTTAGTTTAGTGGCATGAGAGCATATGCTGCTATAACCGCTTTCACTGTTTTCTGCCTGGTGAAAAACCTCTAGAAACTAATGGGGACATCTGGATATTTACAAGAAGAGCAACTACAACATGGCAGAAGTCCAATCCTATTTTACAATGAAAGGTCAAGTTGAGTCATCAGGAATCTGTTGCATAAGAGCACTCACCTTCTCCGGGAAAGCACTTATGATACTTCCATGAGCTGTAATTTTATGAAATATTTGTTGAAATCCATTTGCTCGGAAAACAAGTATCAAATAAATGCTACTGCTATTGAAATGTGTGTATTTCAAGGCTTTTATTCTGACTGGAATAAAAATAATACATCAAAATGTTCCAATACTATTATCACTAGATGACTGAAAAATGTCTGTTTTTAATTCCAAGTGTGTATTTTGTTTGCAAGGATCAAAGAGGTTATGCAGGAGGGATTTTTATTTTCTTAACTAATTCAGTGTAACTGATATAAAACTTAAGAGCTTTATTTGATTCTTAATTCAATACACAATTTCTAACACAACCCTCACTCAAGTATCAAAGAGCTACTGAAGAAACTTAAAATGAGCTTTAATATGGCACCCGGAGTATCTGAAAAAGCAACTTATCATTGTTTGCCTAGGTTATTTCTGTTGAGGTTTGTTCATGACCAGCATCATAAACATTGAAACTAACTACATTGAAACTAACTTCCTGTAACTACAGGATGTTCCCTAACAGCCTACATCTCTCTCTCTTTGCAACTTTCGTCCCCCACATCCTTACTCAGAGTTTGCAACAGCATGTACAAAGAGTATTGATTACAGGCTTTTATAGTTCTGAGCAACCACTAGAAGGAACTACACATGGTGCACAATGAGAAGAAATTCACTCTAAAAACGTAAGCCCAGACAGCCCGAAAGGTAAATTGGCTTTCTGAGGAAATTATGCCTAAAGGTTTTAGCCACTCTGGTTGCTCTCACCCCATGCAAATGTGACTAATGCAAGTGCTTATGCAGCCAGGGGGTAAACAGTTTCAGGGAACAGATCCAGCTGAAAGTACTTTTCTGGGTAACTTTTTGTCTGGACTGATTTCTCCTATCTGATCATCTGTTTGCACTGCTACGTGATGCTTGGGCCAATTGGCAATACGAGGGCAGAACAAGTGGCCAGGGTATTTTGGGAGCAGGTGGCAATTAAAGGAACTAGATTAAAACCTGCAAATACTCACTGAATCACTATGATCTTGGCTATCAGCAAAGTTTTAGCATTCATTATATTTTGTTTATGCAAAAGTTACCTCAGTACTTATTTCCAAATACCTGGTGAACTTTAAAAACAACAAAAGACTTTGTGTTTTTGGGGTTTTTTACTTATTAACTTGCCATTTGATTTTCCCTGAAGTAGCAGGGAGTTGAGATGTGGGCATTGGGCAAAGGTAAATTTTATTAGGGTGAAATGCAGGGAGAGTCTACATCAGAAAACAGCTTTGATAACCAAAGGACGCTTCTACATGGAACTAACTAGTCTTAGAGCTGTCTGTGCAATGCACAGTCAATGTGATTTACCAGCTCCCTGCCTCTGCCTCTAAGCCTGTCCATGCCTTTTTTTTCCTCACTTTTCTCCCTCTTCTCTCCTACTGTCGGGGTAATGGTGTAGAAACCCTTCTTGTAGTGTTTCTTGGGCCCTTAAAGCCATGAGGTAAGAAGTTTGTTTCTGTAAAATTCATGTGTTGCTTCCCTGGATGTCCAGATGTGCTACAGATAATGAGGGGTCACTGTAGAGACAGACAAGACACCTTTCTTTGTGCAGCAATAGCCAAGCTCTACTGTTCACAACTCATATTTATATAGTTTTCTAAAAGCATCATACTTAATGGGTTAGTCACTTGCTGCTACTCAGTTCATTGGTTAGTAGTCATTAGTGTACATGCTCACCAAAGACTTTCTTCCCTAAAAATGTTTACATTCTCGTCTCATGGATACAAGATGATTCTCACGGGTACAAGTCCCCTTCCTTACGGGTGCAAGTCGATTCCCACAGGAACAGGCCAATGTGCATGCTGATTCTCATGGATACAAGATGATCAAGTCAAAGTCACTTGTGTCTGTGAAGCTTTCAGGCCAGCTGTTAGCTGTCACAGTGAGATAAGAGAACATTTATCTAGGACTAAAGAAAAATGGGAAGGGATTCCTTCTTTCTGGGACAAGTAAACTGTTAGAGCAGTCCTATTATCTAGGAAGATATTAATTTTGGTGGAATTTTTTATTGGATGAATACCACAAAAATGCTTCATTTTTGTTGATGTTAATATTCTTATCTAACTGACCTACAAATCTGAGAATGTTTGCTCCAGCTTCTCTATCATCAACACAAGTGTATTTTCTGAATGCATTGCTGTGCTAGAAGCAGATACATTATTCTGCTTCAAGCAGAATATTTGAGATCAATAGATTGGGCAAAAGTAGAAAGTACGGTTTGTCAAAGAAAATCAACCCTCCTTATCACCCTCAGCTCTTACTATATTATATTTTCCTTGAAAAACTTCAGTATTTGCCATTTTCTAACTGTGAAAAATTCTAGACATTGAGATTTTTCTACATGTCAAGTATTTTCTTAGTTCTCTTTGTTATGAGGTGTTTATTATAGTCTTTTTATTCTCTCTCCTATGTGGACCAGAAAGTGAAGGGACTTCACAAAGGATGTCTTTAGGCATCTAAATTCTCTTAGTACCACCAAGACCATTTATCAGAGATGAAAAGGAATAGTAATTTCTGACTGATTCATCTCAGCTATTTAAATATCCATCTTTGGATGGGGTGAAGTGGTTCATGGCATCTCTGAAGTGCAGTGTTTCTGAGAGCTTGTCATGGTTTAACCCCAGCTGGCAGCTCAGCCCCACATAGCCAGTTGCTCCTGCATCCCTCATGGGATGGGAGACAGAACTGGAAGTGCAAAAGAAAAGATCCCTGGGTTGAAATGAAGACAGTTTAACAGGTAAAGCAAAAGTCATGTGTGCAAACAACCCAAATTATTATTTCACGACTTCCCATGGGCAAGCAGGTGTGTTCAGCCATTCCCAGGAAAGCAGAGCTCCACCACACATAATGGTAACTTGGGAAGACAAATATTATCACTCTGAACAACCCCCTTCTCCTCCTTTCCCCAGGACTACATGCTGAGCATGACACTGCATGGTATGGAATGCTGCTTTGGTTGATTGGAGCCATCTGTCTTGCTTGTGGCCCCTGTCAGGTCCTTGTGCACCTCAGCCTCCTCCCTGGTGGGACAATATGAGAAGCAGAAAAGGCCTTTTGGACTTATGAGAACTGCTCAGTAATCACAAAAACATCCCCGTGCTATCAGACTGTTCCCAGCACAAATCCAAAACACCCAACCCATACCAGACACAGTGAAGAAAATTAACTTTACCCAAGTGCAATCTGGAAATTAATTTTTGTGTCACCAGGTAGAATATAAGAGAGATAAAACAATTTTTCTTGAAACTTGCATTTTAATTAATGGCTACATGTAAGTAGTCAGATGGGATTAATAAAAAAGATTTTACAAGGAAAGAACTAAAGGGCATCAATCATTTTTAAACAAGCCAAATCAATTTTATCTTGTGACAAACTCCAGTAATTTTTTTTTGTCTGATGCTGATGTTAATGGACACAATGTTAATTTTGTTTCCCTTTTAAAAATATTTTTGCTCAGACTTTTTATCTCACTTGGAATAGATAGATTTTCCTTTGAGTCAATGCACTTGGAAGTTAGTTGCCTAAAGAGGGTTTACACTGTGTTCCTCTGAGCTTAAATGTTTTCCTGGACATCTAATCTATTTTGGATTTAGGAGTCGCTGCCCTTACATTTCACACTTCAAAATCGATCATTTTATTTTTAATGTTTGATCCATTTCTGAGAAGAAACCCTTGTTCCAAGATAAACAGATGATAGCTGTATCAGAGGAACTCAACTGGATTTGTACAAATCAATTGTCAGAAATATGCCCATAGACAGATTTATAAATAATTTCTTCTTCAATACCAGCTGCAAGAACTATGTTCTCCTTCATGAGTACCCAGAGAACTTTATGAGCAGTTTATTAATATAAAATTCATACAAGTAAATGATTTGATGTATTTCATTTTTAAATGAACATGCGGAAGAGTGGAGAAGAATGTAAATTATAATAAAAAATCTCTTTGTGGAACAAAATAGATTGTGGATTGTGGGAAATGGATTAAAACACATCATTTTAAATGACCATATTTAAAATTCTTAGCGTTCTATAGAAGCATGCATTTCCCTCATGCAGAAATATTGTATTGATTGTAATTCTGACGCTAATAACTCTCAGTGTAAGAAAAATAAAAATAGAATCAGTTTGCTAAAAAGTGCTCTCTTGAATGTAAAATATAATTTATCTCATGAATACTTGGCATCCCCACAGCTAAAATATACATCAAGACATATTTATTGCCCAACTAGCTAATTAAGAGTTTTCCAGGGAAAACTTACAGGAATTTATCCAGAGTCTGTTTATAGTGACCGTCTTGCTCTTAGGATCCAGTCCCAAAATAAAAACAAGTAAGTCAGAATTTATTAATGTTCTCTCTTTGTCAGCTTTAATTCAATGTTCAACTGATTTCAGAAATCTGATTTCTAGTCTGGGAGTGTTTACTGTATTATATGATTGAATAGACACAAGTATTTGACCTGAGCTGGAAATCCAGGGCCTTATAGCAAAAAACGAATGCAGTGCTGTGCAACATCATTATTTCGATTTTATCCGAAGAAATTAATACTTCTTTGCAAGTTTAAGCTCTAAAAAGGAGTCCCAAATTGCTGAGCACAAAATTATATACTTTATCTAATCCCAAGAGTGGAAATATTTTTTAACTTCAGATATTTAAAAATTATCTAAATTTGTCATATTTTGAGACATTTGATAGCTTGTTCAGTGAGATTTTATGTGAAAGAATTCTGTGATTGGTGAGTTTGCCTTAAGATCTAAAATAAGAAAGTATTTTGTTAAAGGTTAATGAAATTATAAACTGTTAATCCTTGAAAAGCCATCAAAAGATAAATATTCTTTTAAATAAAAGCCACACGGATTTGATTATTATCTGTTGGAGATAGTTCTGAACTGATAATGAAAAGCCCTAACAGTTACTTTTCAGTAATTAATATTTATTTTATAACCAGGAAAAACATAGATATATACAAATGAGTACTGGTTTATTTGAGAAATCTACAGCTATGATTCATCCTGATGACATTATTCTGTTCTGATGAAGACAAAAAAGGTGCATATTTGATCACTCATTCTCAAGAAAAATACAAAAAAAAAGGACCTTTTTTTAAATGTTTGGATATTGTAGTGGATTTTTTTCCATTGCTGGTAAAGACAGCTTGCAATTAGAAAAATAAGCTGTCTTTTTCTCCATGGCAACCTTAGAAAAACACCAAAACAAGGAAAAATGACACTCTGATGCAATAATATTTCTGAGAAGAAATATACGAAAGAAGAAGTAAATATTGAAGATGCTTCAATATTTGGCAGACTTTCTCGTTTCTGCATTTTATGTTATTCATCACCAGCCACTCATTTCTGTTTTATCTATCATTGTCTAAAGCAAGTGAACAAACAAACAAGCAAACATGAAACAGTTTCTGAAAGACTCACTTTGCCCACTGTTTGTTGGAAATCATAATGATACACAAAGCAGGCACAGGCCTGTTAGGAGATGGAGAGCAGTTACAGCCTTGTTAAGATGTTAAGTACCAAAAATCAAACAATTTTTACTGCACATGGGTAGATAAGTAAAAATAATGCACAAATTGCAGGTGATAATGTGGAGAGAATAATTTACTTCTCTGTTCCACATCATAGGCAATTTTCCCCCTCTACAACGTAACATCAGATGTATTTCCTACTTTTTCACTATGAACAACCTAATAATTTAATCTTCAATAATTCCTAATTTCTTTTATGATAATATTTAATATTATTATTAGCTTTTTCAGCAGAGTTCTCCAAATCCCTTTTAGTATTTACATTCTTTCCATTATCCTTATTTTATTATGGTTTCTTCTACTTAAGTTTCAAAAAGTTTTAATACAAGTTTAATACATATTCTTTAGTGTAGCATTCATAATATTTCTTAGAATCTTATGAGTACTTATGTTTTTGTTATAGGAAGAAACTATGGCAATGCAGTAAAAGTAAATAAATTGTGATGTGAGAAATGGGGAGTCACTGACACAGGAGGGAGTAGTTTGCAATGAATAATTCATTCAGTGATTTTTTTGAGATATTTCTGAAAAAAAATAAATTGCACTTTCTCAAATTAATTATATGAAGCTGTTTGCTGAAAAATCCCCGTGAAGAAATGCAACTTATTTATAATCTCATTGTAAATATTTAGTGGTCAAAATTTGAATTTCAGGCTTTTTTGATATCCTATTGCACTACCTGCTGACATCAAGAGAAACCATTTCACTAGCATTTGTAGGCATTGGTGTGTGGGGTGGTTGTGTGTTTTACCCTTTCTTCAAGACAAAGTGAGATTTCAGGGTCAAGTTTCTGCTACACGTGCCTCATTTATCAGCCTCTACATATATTTACACAAATTTCTGACATGCTTGCTTTACCAGGGGAAATATTGCTGTCAATACTGTTAATTCCTCTTAATTTCATGCCCTAGGCTGCTACTGAAGTTGAGAACATAATGAGGTATATTCACTTGAAATTAACATTCATAAATATATATTTTGGGTTTTATCTGTGTGGGGTTTTTTACTCACCCAGACACACTTGTAAAGATCAGCATTTCACTTGTGCTATGAAGATACCACTGAGAAAATTATTGGAATCTGTTTGCCATCATTGTGTGAAGCCTCTACTGCTATTGCACTTCATTACCACCTAGGGATGTTGCTGTATTTAATAGGATAAATTGACAAAAATGTTAATAAACCTCTGCAGAGAAATTCATCCATCAGCTGAATTTGCCTTTCTAAAATGCCCTTTGTGATATTACCTGGGGACATGCACTCAATTAATATAAAACAGAGACACCAATAAAACTTTAAAAGGAATTCTACAGAACAATTTTTTTAAATGAAGTCTTAAACATGTTGTCTGTTTCAAAGTTCATAAAGAAATAGGACCACAGTGCCAACATCTGAAAAGGCACAGCCTTTTGTATATAAGAATCTTTATACTCTGCATTTTGATGAATGAATGCAACATGGAAAATTTAAGATCTCTAAACTTTAAATTAAAATCCCTTTGATTCGAGTGGTCAAGAGCTTTAATTAGGAGAAATGTATCTTAATTGCAATTTAAACAAAGTTGCAGAACTGTTTGAGGCACAATATGTGTCCTTTCAGTTGAATTGCTCACCAACAAGAATTAGCTTGGAAAGCAAGAACAGAAAATTGCAGCTTACAAGTTAAGGCAGGGAAAATAGAAGCCCCCTGAGCAGTATGAGCTAATATCTGTGTAGCTGCCCTCAGGAGCCCAGATCTCAAGTGCTCCATTTCAGAGGTGGTAACAAGGCACCTTGATTGCATGACTGCTCTGAACTTCTAAATAAATCTCAGAACTGCTCCAGCTTCCAGGTTAGAGAGTTACCTGAAGGACAAAGAAACTTCCACTGATATAAGAGGTGAAAACATCTGACCATCATTTCTTTGCTATGTCTTTAGTGAGCTTCCGTGGTAAAGGTCAGGTCACTTAGCTGCAACATAAATTAAAAATTCTTCCTGATTTTGAGCCTAAAAAACGGAAGAGAAAGGTGGTTTATTATCTAGCATTTTGTAGAAAGGATTTTAAGGATGGTGTTATGAGTAAATTTTCAGTTTCACCACCACTGCTGTGAAAAACAGCATTTCCTTCTGTGGTCCCAGAGCAGTACTCAAAGAGAAGTGTTGAACCCAGCTCTTATATGAAGACAGACTGAGATTGCTTCCCCCAAACTGCTGCAGTTTGGTTTAATCTGAAAATACAGTCTTACTGTTTTGGAAAATTATTGTACAATTATGCCTTTTGATTATATAAAATACCCCCAGTGATGATTGAAATGAATGAAGGACTTTTATAAAGGGAAAAATAGGGCTATCCTAAATGGCAGTAAAAGCTGAAAAATGGCTAGAGTTATTTTCACATTTGTAAGCAAATGAGAAAATTAAGATTTAGAAACACAGCAGTATGTAAGACCTGAAATGCGCCTGCAGAATTGGATCTAATAAGCGATGTAAATCCAAGAAGCGAAATATTCACAGCCACTGAACTGTCAGGGAATGATGTGGCCATGTGCTCCCTTGTCAATGCGTGTGAACACATCACAAACACAGAAACACCTTAAATGCACTGAGATGAAGCATGAAAATGTTTCTAATTCCCCAGTCATTCTGTCAAAACTGTTCAAAAGACATAACTAGTGGCAAGGAATGCTTTTTCATTACCTGGCGAAGTGAGAGGAAGAAGCTCATGATGATTTTATTTTACCCCATGGTTTTATTTCTAAGCAAATGGCAAGGTTTTGAGGAATTATTTCAGTAGATGTCTTTAAACAGAGAGGTTCAGGCTGGTAATTGGAGTCCTAACAACAGAAGCTCCCCCTTCTGAAAGGATTTCTGCCGTGTTTCCGTGACAGGGAAATGAAGGCCAGGAGCTGATCTAAACTCTGCCAGCTGGCTAAAGGTACTGTGGCCACATGGAGAAGATTTTTGGGCAGGCAGTTGCAGCCCATTTTCCAGCACAGCCGCAGCCCACTGTAATCCCCTCCTCATCTCCCAAGTGCAGCTAACAGTTAGCAGTACAAAACATATTTCAAGTTCTGTATTTTTTAAAAGGATTTTTAAAAAGTGTATTAACAAAATTTATAAAAGTATTTGGAGAGAAATATTGGGAGAAAACTGACACAGCCCAACATATTTCTATATTACTCATTTTCTCCCTTTGCTCTTAAATCTTACAGGAGTCAACTTTTAGACTGAAGTCTTAGGTAAGTGTCCCCCAGGCTCAGACTAGTGAGTTATTTCTATTTCTAACCTGACAGAACAACAAATACCTCTGCAGCACTCTGTAATGCTCCTGTGCTTTTTGTAGCATCTCTGTCATTGTGAGTCTCAAGGAAGAACATAAAGTCCTTTTCTCTTTGTCTGTTCCTTTCATTCTTCTTGTCCATTACATCTCCCATACTTTACCCCTGTTTTTTTTTTTTTTCCTGATAGAGTTTTTTCCCCTCTTTCACAGGAACACCCAGAACATATTTGCTGTCTGCATTCCACCTTGCACTAGATGGGAAAAAAAATAAAATTCTGGTGGTCAAATTCAATTTAGTGCAATTTCTACTTCTTTCAGGCATTTTCCTAACAGTAAAGCTCTTTTTTTCCCATACATATTTGACCTGATATTTGAAGTGGGAGTCTTCATGTGACCATAAGGCTGAGACTTCCAAGGCAGCCATTCAGTTTTAGTGGGCTGTGAAGTCATTGCAGCACTACCAGCACATAGAGCCAATCTGAGGGGAAAAAACCTGACTGTGCTCTCTTTCTTACCCAACCCCTGCACAGTATATTCCCATTTGGATGCATTTGGATGTCTGAATATTTCTTTAAAATTTAAATTCATCCTATCTTCTTCAGAAATACTATACACATGATTTTTTTCACTAATCATTCTGTGGGTGGAATTTTGTTCTTCTTAACACTGTTTAAGAGGACATGTTGCAGCATCTGCTGTAAATTTACCAAATTATAAGAATGATAACAATTCTACAATAGGATGGTATATAATGTCAGCTACTTCACATGGATTTTAATTTTGGACTGGTTAAGTACCAAAACATATGATCTTCAGGGACCTGTGAAATCCAGATTGCATTTGATGATCAATTGATATAACAAATGTTAAATATTGGTATTTATTTCCAATTATGCAGGAAAAAAGATAATACATGTAAAATCTGAAAAGATAAAATGTTCACACTGTGTTAAAATAGTATGAAGGAAAACAATGAGACTTTATTTCTGTTTTGTTTTTTTTTTTCAATAATCTCTTTCACAAAACTATGGGTTTATTTGTTTGTTTGTTTTCAGGGAATAGATCTCTTTCCTTGCTGCAGATATTTATTTTCAATGTATCTCAATGTTTCAATGTATTTTAAAGATAGCTGGAAGGCTGAATCCCTAAATATTTGGGCAAGTGAATAGCTTTCCTAGTGTGAGGAGTTTCACCAAAATTCCCATCTACTACTATTTTCAGTCAACAATTTTATTAATGCAGATGAAATTGTTCTAATACATAAATACACACTTACAGGCTTGAACACCACATTTTACTAATGACTGATAGCGAATGAGTACAAATTAAAAACATCTTTATAAAATAATGACTTCTGGAATATAAACAGAGGTTATCACAAATTTAAAGTGAAATGAAAGCTATTGTTCGTTGTTTTAAATTAAGGAAAGAATCAAAATGTATGCTATCTTACTACTTTTATTTTTTTTTTATTTGCCAGTAGTTTACTTTCTGAGTCTGTTGAACTGTGTTCCCAGAAGAATAGATTAGAGTGTAAACATTTTTTTTTACTTTCTACTGCTCTTAGTAATATTTTTGGACTCCTTATACCTAATTCAGAATAGATTTCTGACTGCTTTTCCAATGATTTTCTTTCACACACATCTCCTTACCTCAGGAGAAAAGAATGAAGAAAATAAACCAAATCATCCACCCTACTATTGTGATAAGGGAGAATAAATAGACATAAAGGTTTATCCTCCTTCCCTTTTCCATCCAGACCACCTATATAGTTTTCCAATTATACAGTGGCCAGCTTAGCTCCTCCCATGTAGCTCTGTGCACTCTTTGAGGGTTCCTTTATAGTTGCTATATCAAACGTGGAAAATTGTTCTATAACTCAGTTTAGAGTTTCTGCAAAGCCTGCACAAAAAAATGGCTTAATGTCTAGAGGAAGGCAAGCATTTATCATGTAAAGTTATTAGCATCTTTGTTTGCAAAGGAAGACTTTTTTTTTATCCTTTATGAAACAAAGTTTTTGCTGAGACTGATAAAAATATTTAGAGTAAATTGTGCTCCCTCTGTGCTCAACACCTGATTTCATCTGCTGCCCTGCAAGAGATGGCATCTTCTATGTTGTCTTGCAAGAACTGCAAAGCTCAGCCAAAACAGAGCTCAGTTACTTTGACAATGAACATCTGGCAAGGCGTTTATTTGTTGTAGTGCTCTTTTAAATGAAATTAAGATATAAACCTCAGTAAAATTTATTTTCAAGCTGTCAGTGACCAGAGAATCTTGAATAATATACTCCCTGTGTCATGCCATAGAGTTATAAGTTGTTAGATATTAGCTGGATCATTTGAAATATCATCTGGCATAAGTGTCCTTTGACATTTTCCAGGACTTCAGTGCTAATAAGGAGTAGAGTTCTGCCATAAGAATCAAAATACATGCTCCTTCCAGTTGACTGGGTTTACATAAACTTACTTTTTCTTTTCTTTTTTTTTTTTTTTTCCTTTTCTCTGAGAACAGCATGCGGGAGATTAATTCCTGATACTCTTATTTTCGTTTAATCTTCTGGTGGTTCTTAAAAAGTTCACCTATCTTCCTCCTGCTATAAAACGTGTTTTTGAGCTACGAAACACCATGCTGGAGTCTCAAAGGGAAATGAAAGTTTAATAGAGGCTTATAGTGCTCAGAACCAGAGATTGGGTTCTGCAGGCTCCAACATTAAAGTTAATTCAGTCAGGAATGATGCACAGTTAAATCAGGAAAAGACTCCACACATCTCAGTGTCTCCTGCATTCTGGCTCCACATACACTGTGCTCCTCTTGAATATGTCTATACTTCCTGAACAGTGTGGAAGTAACCTTTTCAATTAATTCAAGAGGAATGTACATTTTCCTGGAAGGAGTGAAAAAAAGTGTGATATAGAGCATAGAAGTTGAACTTTTTTTGATGACAATTCTAAATTGGTTTCAGGTTTTGGATACAAGCACTTTCTTGTCAAAAACTTCTTTTGAATTTGTTTATCTTCAGGGACAAAAAACTTAAATCTATTACAAAAGCAGACCCTTATGTTTCAGGAAGCTCGTTTAATAAAGGTTTCAGTGAGATAAGAGGAAGGAAAATAGGAAAATTACTTTTCTTTGGAGGTGGGTTAATCCCAAGTAATTGAGTTAGAGGAAGAGAATGTAAACTGTGATGGAATTAGTGTGAGACTGATATGGTTCATGTCAGGTACCATGAAGAAAATTAGAGATGTTATGAAAAAGCAACAAATACCACCTTCTCTAATGATAGATGATAATAATGATATTAAACTATGATTTGATTTTGTTGCAAGATGGGCGCTTGTCCTTTGCAGATGTTGAAATCCTGTTTCAGTTACTTTACCATCACAGCAGTATTTGCCCTAAGAGATGTACTTGACGTGTGTTGGAACATCAGTTTTTAAGATCAACTCTCGGCTCTATTAATATAATGTACATCAACCATAAACCCCATAAAATTTAATGATAAATTTTATTTTTTATTTTTAATTTATTTTTTATCAGCTGTACTTTAGAAGAGACATTGGTCCCCTTTCCTGGAGGGGAAAGCTATATCCAACCATCCTCAACTGAAATCCTGCTATCTTGGAAGAATGATTTTGTATGCTAAAAACCAAACAAAAAATAAATATTATGAGAAATGTATTTTGAACAAAGGATTCAAAGCAGTGGGTTATTGTTGTTCCTATGACATTTACACAGTTATTGAACATATCCTTGTGTCTATAATATGGGACCTTTTTTTCCTGTTAGATGCTGATTTCTTTTCTTTGCATAAATGATGTGAATGAACATTGTCAATGCACCTACACTTGTCTAAAATCACATCAGGACCTATTATACATCTTCTAGAAAGAGAGCCAGACAATGCTGTGTGTCACTCACAGTCATTCTGTTGGTTTACTTGAAGCATTGATATACCATTCTGACCATTGTGGAAGTTATTTCATAAAAATCAAGATGATTTTTGGTTTTTATTTTTTATTTTTTTCTTTATTTTTTCCTTTCCTTTGGGACTAAAGTCCTTTAGTTACTCCTTTGGGAGTAACTTCAGATAGCTATGATCGAAAAAAAGTTTTGTAAATTTTGTTTTTTTATTGTGAGTGATACGAAGTTTCTTTCCTGGTGTTTTCATGCAGGCATCATGTGACCACATAGGATGTACTATTGCAAAGGACGCTGTGCTAAAAGCTAGTTATTAGCTGTCATTTTACTTATATACATTAAAAGTTGTCTATAGTTTACTGGAGCTTGATTAATCTCAGTTTTCTGGCTTATATGACTATTTTTAGGAATATTTTGTTACCATTCCAGCCAAGAAAATTCAAGAGATTTTTAAAATTTTTTCTCTTCTTTATGTTGAGTTGAAAATTCCCTGTTTTAAATTCTATTAACAAGTCTTGACTGTGTAACTAGTGCCACTACAGTAGAGGACCCAGTAGAGGACACACAGAATAAAGATGGAAAAATCAGAAAAGAGCGTTTAGAATAAATTTGTGTGTATTTTAAACCAACTCAGTAACAGTAAAGGAATAAAATGCACGGGTTCTGCCAATATATTTCACTATGTGGATTCTAATTATACTAATCTATTATTATCATGTTTTCTAAAGTTTTCTTCCAAGAAGAAAAGAGACAATCCAAATTTACTCTTGATAATCCTATTAGGGGTATAATTTTTACCAGTAGCTCTTTTCAGGGTTAAATTTCTTATTAAAGTATATATCAGAAATCTTCCTCTTTGTAGAAAAGTTCCCTCTAGTTTACTCCAAAGATGATTTGCAATATATTACGGGTGAGATGAGCACATTTATACAAATCAAGATACTCAGGGAAAAAAGATTTTTGCTTTCTTAATTTGCTCACCCTCCCTCAATTATGCTTTTTCAGGAAATAGTCTCTATTAAGCACGATTGCTATAGGATATCCTCCAACCTGTCAGTCTCCCAGGCAGATGGGAATGGTTTGGTTTATTGTGCAAGAATATCTTATAAATCACTTGTGTACGTGGTGACAACAAAGGATTCTGAAGGCTTCAGCTGGCAAACAAGGTGTCATCATTACTACACACTTCCTAATGTTGTCAGGAAAAAGTGTCATTGATGTATTGAGGAAATCTCAACAAAATTAGTGGGATGTTTTTCTTAAACTTCAGTGGTGTAAAATAAACTCAAGTGATCAGAGTAAATGTAGAATTAATTTTCAAATTTTGTTTTAAATGACAGAACACAAAATTTATTTCTTCCTTTAAAGACAAAAGTTTAAAAAATAGTGTTTATATTATAATAGAAAATCCACTTTCTCAGCACTAAGGAAAAAATAACAGCTGAGTGATAGTAAATAGGTTGTTTTGTGAAATTTAAAGAAATTTCTCAAATAATAATTAGAAAAGAAATTTTCCAGAAGAAGGTAGAGAAATACAGCAAATGTTGAACTGCAAATTTGATCACCATCCTTTCTTCCTTCGTAATGGTAAGACCATTTTACACAGGGCTTAGATACCTTATATATAAGGAAACCAAGGCATAGGTTGGTGAATTAATTAACTTTGTAGTTGTCAAACACTATAAACAGCTGCACAAGCAGAACCTTCTCCTTCTCAGCTTCATAGTCTATTTCAATAAGCCTCTTTGTCTTTTTAGCTGTGTCCTATCAAGGAAAATGGAACAGTAAGCAGATAGTGTTCTGGGAAAGAAATTATATTTTTAAAATGGTTGTTCAGAGCAAGCATTACAGTAATTAAAAAGCTTGGCATATGTCCAGGTATATGGCAAAGACTCTCCAAAGGATTCAGTCATTGAGTACTTTCATAGAATCAGAACCAAAGAACAGTTTGGGTTGCAAGGGACATTAATGGTCATCTACATCTAAATCCTCTGGTGTAGACAGGGACACCTTCCACTAGACCACCATCCAGCCTGTCCTTGAACACTTCCAGGGATGGGACATCCACAGCTCCTGTAGGGAACTTGTTCCAGTGCCTCACCATCCTCACAGTAAAGAATTTCTTCCTAATATTTAGTCTGAACCTACTCTCTTTGAACTGAAAGCCATTCTTCCTTGTCCTGTCACTACATGCCCTTGCAAAAGGTCCCTTTCCAGCTCTCTTATAGCTTCCTTTAGTTACAGGAAGGCTGTTATAAGGTCTCTCTGGAGCCTTCTATTTGAAAATCCAAGTTCTCTCAGCCTGTATTTATAGGAGAGGCGCTCCTGTCCTCTGATCATCTCTTTGGCCATCCTCTGAATTTGCTCCATGTCATCCCTGTGCTGGGACCCCAGAGCTGGCTGCAGCAGCACTGCAGGTGGGATCTCACCAGACCAGAGCAGAAGGGCAGAATTCCCTTCCTTACCTGTCCACACAGCTTTGGATGCAGCCCAGGACATGTTTGGCTTTCTGGGCTGTGAGTGAACATTTCTGGGTCATGTCCAGCCTGTCATCCATGAGCACCACCAAGTGCTTCTTGGCAGGGCTGCTCTTGATTCCTTCTCCATTCAGCCTCTCTTTGTGCCTGGGGTTGTCCTGACCCCGGTGCAGGATGTTGAGCTTGGCCTTGTGAACTTCATGAGATTCACACAGGCCCACATCTCATCCTGTGTTGGTCCCTTTGGATGACCTCCCTTTCCTCCAGCGTGACGACTGTGCCACACAGTGTGGTGTCATCGGCCAACTTGCTGAGGGTTCACTCAATCCCAGTGTCCATGTCACTGACAAGGATATTAAACAATACAGGTCTCAACACTGACCCCTGAGCCACAACTTGTCACTGATCTCACCATAATGCACTGCCAAAAAAACTGCAAATAAAGGAGATGTCTGATAAGCGTGAAGCTCTTGCTCACTTAGATGAGATGTTCTGAGCTCACATTACCTTGATCAAAGCTATCATTACAGTAGTCTCTGAAATAGTTTGTGCATTACACAAACGCCAGAAAGAAGTATGGCACTTACTGTTTCTGGAGTCTTAGCTGTTTTTCAGAGTTTGGTATTGCTGTTCCTAAGCATAGGCAGCTAAGCTAAACCAACGTTCTTTATGTGGGATCTTATCTGAACAGAAAAATACTGTACTAATACTCTAACTCAAGGTAAAAGTAAGTGTTTTTTTATCTATGATAAAGTCATAACTGCAACAATAAAAATAATAACAAAACTTAAAATCTAAACTTTGCATGGTGGAAAATAGTCAAACAAGTTTCCTGAGATATAATTCCTGCATAATAAAACTAGTTTACAAACAAAAGAGAGTCTGAATATCATAACCTACTGGTTGGGAGTGTGATGTTCGTTTTCTCGTCATGCAGACCAAAGACATATCAGGGAGCTCCTATGCTTTTATTGTACAGTTGCTATAATTTTGGCGACCAGCCTGATGTTTTGACTCAAAGGATATAGGCTAACACACCCTTCTTACAATACATTTCCACAAAAAGTATTGGCTATAAGCCCTTGATTTTGTACCAAACACTTCTCACCTCCCACAACACACTCCTCAGATGTGCTGGCTCTTGAACCACCACACACAACCAAAAGTGCTGACACACCAGCATTACACCATTACAGAAACTTCCCAGTCCCACAGCCAAGTTCAGCATGGAATGTGGGGTAGATTATGGTGACTGTTCTTAGCCCAGACAAAGCCAGGGAAACAGTATCACCAGTCCTCAGGTCCTGCATTGGTCCTGCTGCATGGATGCTCCAGAGCTGGACAAAGAAAGAAAACAAAAGAGAAAGACAGGAAGAAGAGAGAGGAAAGAAATAGAGCTGGGGAAAAAAAGGCAGGGGTGGGATGTGGTCCCTCCCTTTGATGGTTAACCTGGTGTGCCTGTCTAATATAGACCAGATTTTTCACACTGTTTTGTTGGAAAGCTCAATAATGTCTCTCAATTATTTCTTGTATCTCTGGACAGTTTAAGTTTTTTATAATTTGTGCATGCACTTGAATGAGGCAAAATAAGAGGAACAATGGGCCCCTTTATAGAGGAGAAACAAGAGAACCTTTTGGTCCAGGTCCCAAACCATTTGGCTGAGACTGTTCAAGAAAAAACTAGATCATCTGGGAACATCCCCATCTCATTTAATGAGTTTTCTGGAGACTGGCTACTGCTGTGCTCATTTCCCTGCAGCAGTTCAGCTTTATTGCTACCGACAGAGTATTGCCATTTTATCCACTGATACGCAGCCTCACTGTTCAAAAGGAACTGATACAGCCAAAATCTATAATTTATGAAAAAATAAATAAACAAAAAATGTCATGACCAAGCATTTCTTACCTGAAAATCTGTCTGTAACTTTCATGAACAACTACAAAAATAGTTATGACAGTTCTGTAAGTTTTACTGTGTGATTTTTGTCAATGGCTTATTTTGAGATTGTACTGTAAATGTTTTCATTGAAGTATGGTACAAGGTAAAAATGAACTGCAATTGATTTTGAATAATATACACATATGATGGAAAGAAAAACTGAAGTCCTGAATTCCTGAAGACGAATGATGATTCTGCCACTGACTTCAAGTGAATTCATATTCTACTTGAACAATTTGTGCACCATTTAGGGACCATTTTGGACAAAACTAGGCAGCACCCACTGTTCTTGACAGGTGCATTTAAATGAAAATTAATAAATTCATTAAGTCAGAGTTTAAAATGTGACTACAAATGTATTTTATGCTAGTAAGTGAATATGCACATACTCAAATAAGACCTTTCTTTCAAAATTTTAGGATTTTCCCATAGATATTTAAAATAAACCTATTATCATACATATAAGGTTCTCTCAAAAGTTATGTACATCTTTTTGCTTGAAGAACTAAATCATGATTTTTCCATTTTAAAATGCCAGAGGTGAAGTATCAGTGAGTAAGCTAGTAGAGCAAGATCTTTCTCAGTAATTCTGGAGGAAAATGTGTAAGCCACAGCAAATCTCATTCTGAAATGGAAAACAAGAATGACCTTATTTTAATGATTTGCCCGGAAAACAGCAATAACAAAAAGTATTCTAACTTAGCTACATTTTGAAAGTGAGGAGGAAAAAATACTCTCAGTGCACAGTAGGAAATTCCTCTGCCTTTCATATTTCTAATTCCAGGCAGCATGCTATCTGCTCCAAGGAGCAAGAAAACAAATGCCAAGCTTTAATCAGAATTATATTGGCTGTGTTGGGACTTTCAGATCATTTGCCCATTCCTAACAATGTCATGCAGATTCCCTTCAGAATATCAATGCAGAAGCCTTTGCCCTTGCTGTGAAGAAAAGGTTGCAAAATACTGAAGATGAGCAGCAGGTCTGTTTGAGGTTAACTTTTCTTTTTGTGATGAGAAGAGGAGGAAAGGGTAAAAGTTCTGCTCTAATTTAATTCCTTAATGAAACTAAGAATTAGAATCCCTGCAGTGTAGCTCTAACCTTTTCTCTGGTGTCAAGCATTTTTTTTTCCTTAAATACATCTTGGATAACTCTGTAGACTTATGGCTGTCTGAGGGTTGGCTTAGAGGCCATTAATAAGACATACTGTACTGAATTTGATGGACCTTACATATCTATCTTAATCAAAAATATTTTTTCCAGAAAGTAGAGCCCTGTCTTTCAATAAGAAATGTTAGATCATTCCAAAATTTGTTTATTCCTTTACAGGAAATAATATCTTCTACCCACTTAATTGTTAAAAAAATTTAGAGACGTTCTTTTCTGCTTTCTTTTTTCTCAGTGTCACTAAAATCTTTGGCCTTCCACCTCTTATTCTCTGAAGGAATAATAAATCATTCACAGGAACAGGTAGTCTTCAATGGAGATGATATGCTTTGACCATCATATTTTTTGCACAGTAAGGAAGAAGGAGAAATCTGGCAAGGAAATTAGCTCTGCTTTTATAATTTAAGATTATGAGGATAAAGGCAATTGTTTGGGATGCATTTGAATGCCAGTGCTGTGTCTCCCCTTACCCTCCCTTAGTCTTTTGGCCAAAACTTATTCTAATTAGTTTATTTTTTTTAATGGCTATTATATAGTTATTTAATTTCTGTCGCTATTATTACTTTTTGAATAAAACATTATAATTAACGGGTGCTAGTGAATATAATGTAGTAATAGGAAATAATTGTATCTTTCATCCATGTTTATTTTACAGGGTTTTCTTGAAAGAGATATGTTCTACTCGATAGTTGAGCTTGCATGCCCTTATCAGAATGTCTTCCACTCTGAATTCATCTTTCCTGGACATAACTAAACAAGTCTGGAAATTCTGGAATAGATTTTATCATGGCCTTTTACTGCAAATACTACAACAGAAACAGATTTTAGGGAGCATGTAATACAATGAAATATTTATAATTGTTTTAAAATAAACTACTTATATTTTTCTATTTTTAAACTTTTCTCATGTTAAACACTGAGTTTGTCCTTCATTTTGCTCTTCTTTTCTACTGCCTTCCTGATCATCCCATCCTGGTTCTTCTAAATCTTCAATTCTCTCTGACAGACTTCATGATATATTCAGTCCAGATGTATTTGCATCCTAGATTTGTACTTTTGTTTATCTCTCTATTTAATTTTCTCTTACAAACCCTTTCATAATATCCTAATGTGTATATTCAACCTACAATCCTTTCCTCTTTTAGGGATTATTTTTTTTCAAAGAAATATATTATTCTTATAAAAGAATAGCCAAGCTTTTTAATGATTATTTTGTCTATGTTTTTGAAAACTAATGTATTCCCAAGTGAAAAAATACCTACTGTTTAAACTGCCACAGACTTCCTTAATGCATAATGACACACGGTCTCATCTTGTTGTACCTGATGAATTTACAAGGGTAGTATAATTTTATACTTGCATTTTGAATATATTATCGCATATTAGAAGGATGATTCAAATATTTGCAAATAAACATTGACTAAAAGACAGCAATAAATGAATACTTAAGCTTAACTCCTTGCTATGCGAAATGTTACTGTTTCTGTTGTACTTCATTATTCTGGCTCAACAAGATAACTCTCTCTTCCAAACTTGTAAAAGGTTGACAACTTGCCATTTCACAGGATATTACTAGAGTTGTTAATAACTGAGATTAAATGTTTGAGTGCATAATCCCAGAATCACATAATTAACTAGGTTGGAAAAGACCTTTGAGATCATTGAGTCCAACTTCTGACCTAACATTACCTTTGTAACTAGACACATGATGTGTTAGGATTTCATATTATGAACTAAGAATATCAGAAATTAATTTCAGATCAATTTTTTCACCTCTTCCTCTTTCTTTTTGGTGTATGCTAATAATGAATTGCTCTAGATCCTTCTAATGTGACGTCTTCCTATATATGTAGATTAGCTGTTTAATTATGCCTTTATAGGGCAATAGTCAGTTTCTTCAGTATGTGATGCATATTACCATACATTCAAGATTCCATTGACTTTTTTCCCCACTATTATATACGGGATATTAGACATCACATATCTACATTTTTTCAGCACCCTGCCTACATTGCCTAATCAATGATGAGGAATTGAGAAAAAGACATACAGTCAAGGAACCAACAAAGCTAGAAGTGATACATGCTAGCTCAGTCTATTGTCCTTTATCACCTGCAACGATGTAAATTCAAAAGAGACAGAAAAGTGTACCATTGTGAGAGACAGTGAGATAATTCTTCTGAAATTGCATAGAAACTCCATGTTGGAGACTCTTTATCTCTTAAGTCAGTTTAACTTAAGTTAGGGGCTGGAAAGCAAAGCTGTGTTTTGGATGTCTCCTTTCTGCTGAATGGATGTTTTATAGAAGACTTATTAACAGTTGTGCTATCTTATTTATTTCTTCAATTTCTCATTTTATTTCTTTTCTGAGTTTTTCTAAATTTAAATGTTCCTACTAGAACTCCTAACATCTAAAATAATAGGAGACTAGTATGACTAGTCTGTGTCAACTTAATAAGATTCTAAGTACCATTTTCTCAGTATCTTTGTGCATCGGACAAGAAGAGAAGAAAATCAGAATAAGTCCAGCTGGACATAGGGACTTTAGAAAAAATTCATTTTTATAAGCAGCTTTACAAAGTACTTTGAATAGGAAAGCAATGTAGACAGATATATGCAATGAATGGCTCAAAGGATAGGAAAGTAATGATAGTTCAAAAGACTGGGCAGAAAACTAGTCTTCAAATTCAAATTTCCAACCACAGTGAAATTTTGATATTTGGCAGAATTTTATTTATTTCAGAAGTATTAGAGATATTGCTCTTAATTTTCAGAAAAGGAAAAGCCTGAGAAACAAAGTAAATTCACTTTTCAATGTTTAACAAATTAAGAACATTGGTAAAATACAATCTCTACTTGTCTCTACTTGTGAAAATATGTATGTATATGTATGTGGATACTTTGTGCAAATGGGGACATGAAACATTCGCAAGAAATAAAAAAAGGGTGGTACTACTCTTTTTGGAAAAGGAACCAGTTCCTTCATTCATAGAATATCTAATCTTCCATTTTTCCTCTAAACCACAGCTTTCACACAGCTGTGTTTCTCAAATAAATAATGCTGGTTTTGGAATTAATTAAAAAGAAAAAAAAAGGTAGTCTTTCAAAATGCAGTGGTATTTTATTTCTATTAAACAACACATAATAGGTTTCACTGAGTTATTCAGAATATTTGAAATATACAATTTATACTTTTTCTGGTCTGTCTTTATTTTCTTAGCTTGTGCTATCATGCTTCTCTGAAAAATGGTGTGTGGCACAGAAATATCTTACCTAAAAGACACCGAGCTATCTTGGGAAATGTAATGTCATGTTGGAGAAAAGGTTTTGTGTGAACTAATTTGCTTTAGCTATGCTATGCTGAAATGGCTAGCTTTTCCTAGAAATATTTATATCAAATATCATTGCACTACAGAGACCTTATCATATATCAATTAAAAATAAAAGAGAAAATTCTCATTGCCATGACAATCATGTCTGAGTGTTTCTCAAGAGGAATTAGACATTTAAATAAGATCTTACGTGCCATCTTTGTGGACTTGGATCTTGGCCTGCTTAATTTGTTTTCTAATTACAGTTTCACTGAGGATACTTGGCATGAGACATAAACACATGAAGTATTAAACTTGTCAGTGGCCTGCCAAACGTATGTCTGATTGATCAGATAAGAAACTAAAGGAGTTGCAAGAAAATTGAACAATGTTTCATACTAAAATACATGTTGTTCCCCGTAATACATTCTTAAAGGTCATCTATATGAGTATCATTCAAGCACATTTTCCTTTCCTCTTCACCCTTGATTTTTTCTTCCTATAAGATGAAGTTTATTGTTAAAAAAATAAAATTCTTACAATTAGTTAGCTTTTATTGTTTCAAAACAGAGAACAGTTTTCCTGTGTTTTAAATCACAAAAAGCTCAAACCTGCAAATATTTACTACTTATCATGAATTATTCCATTGTTTTCAAAGACAAACAAAACTGAGTAAAATTAATCGTGTGTAATAAAACATAGAGGTAAAAACAATATATTAAATTGTACAATTTTTTTTCACTGAAAATTTCTATTATTGCCTTTTCAAATTGGTTTACAGCATACACTTTTTTTGTTCCCAATCACAGCTTTTATGTTACCCTCACACATTGGAAGCACAGCTCAAGATATCGATAACTATTTTTCATTTTATTGGAGTAGACCATAGTGGTTCTCATATGCTGCATTCTCTATTATGTTTTGCTGGTGTTTTCTGATAGAACATTGCTAGATGACTATCACCATCATTTGTTATATTGACTATCACCACCATTTGTTATATTGCCTTTCCCTGATCTGCCCAGTCTGGATTTTATTCTGTTGCTCTCCTTCAGGCCAGAAAGCAGAGTTTTCTATCAAAGAAACATACTTCATGTAGCACATGCTTGCAGTCTCTAGGAGTTGTCTCGCTTCTTCAGTGAGAGATTGAGGTTTCTTTCCTTTCCTTGCTCTTACTAGGTCTCTTTGGATGCTTGTTGTATTTTAGGAATTATCTTATCAGTGGATTGCATGCAGCTGGTGTGATAAGTGTGTTTTAACCCCGGCCAGGAACTAAGCCTCACACAGCCACTTGCTCACTACCCTCTGTTGAGATGGGGGAGAGATCTAGAAGAGAAAAAGTGAGAAAATTCATCTTTTCTAATAAAAACCGTTTAATAGGTAAAGCAAAGCAAAGCAAAACAAGGAATTCATTCACCCCATCCCATGCGCAGGCAGATGTTAAGCCATTCCCAGGAAAGGACTCCATCAGCTGTAATGGTGACTTGGGAAGACATCAGCATCCTGAATGTCCTCTCCTTCCTTTTTTTTCATTTTCTTCCTTCAGATCTATATGCTGAGCATGATGCCATATGGTATGGAATGTTCCTTTGGTCAGCTGGGGACACCTGTCCCAGCTGTCCCCTCCCAGCTCCTTGTGCATCACCAGCCCACTCATTGGTGGGGCAGTAGGAGAGGCAGGAAAGGCCTTAACTCTGTGTAAGTGCTGCTCAGCAGTAAGTAACTAAAACCATCACTGTGTGCACAACCCTGTTCTCAGCACAAAACGAAAACACAGCCCCACATCAGCTACTGTGAAGAAAATCACCCGAGCCAAAACCAGCACAATGGTGCTGATGTAGCCCCAAAGCCCTGCCTTCAGTTGTTTTCCAGGTTTGCTGTCTGAAATCTCAGTGATCTTCTCTCAGAAAACTTCTCCAAATTCTTGGTTTTGCATATACAGAGCCTATTGTGGTATCCATCCAGTGTTTCCTTAGCTTTAACAAGTCTCTGCTTTCCAACAAAACTTCCCTGTCATTCAGTGAAACTTCCTCTAAAACTGAGAGGATTTACTGTCAGAACCCTTGGAGATATGTTTTGGACCCTGGAACTACATAGGTTTAATTTGTATTAAAGGCTATGGTAATCGAATAAGGAGTTTTCTTATATAGTAGGGAAGATCTAAGTGCTTGAGAAGGATAAGTTTTGAATTAAAAGAGGATTTTGCAAGTGAGGATATGGTCTCAAAGTAACATGATGAAATTCAAAAAGGGTAAGTATTATATCTTTTAAGTCAACCTGGTCTCCTGTCCCCAGCAAATACCAAATTTAAAAGAGGCAGGAAAATCCTGCTAGGAGAGGGGAAATAACTGATCTTGGTGTTTTATCTATTCAAATATGGTATTTGAGCCAAAATTACTTAGTTAGTTGCAGATATGACAAATATCATCAAGGCCACTTTTAATAAAAGAGAAGTAATATTTTTTAAATTATTTTTCTTCCTTAGAATTACCATGTCAACATTTTTAATACAGATGTTTACAATTCTTCCTAGGATGACAGAACAGAAGAAATAGAAATAGGTAAGGTTAGAGGAAACTGAATATTAATCTTCACATAAGTAAACTGTTACTGTGTTTATGAAGTATTTGTAAATACAAAGATTTTTTTTCTTACCATAAAGATACAATTTACTTGATTTATTGAAGAAATTATTGATTTCAGAAATGGGGGGAAAATATCTGCTTGCAAGGACAGCTAAACAATAGAACAGACTATTTCGTGAAATTTCAAAAAGTATATAAGAGAGCTGTTTTTTACAGGCCACACCAGAGGACTGGTTGGAATGCTTCATAATGGCTTCTCAAACCTCATGAAATACAGTTTCTGTGCATAGTCCAGTCACTAATGCCAATGGTAGTTTCATCACCAGTTTCAATGATTAAGTAATCTAAGTGCAATTAAAAGTCTCCTCTGCATGCCAGTGAGATACACAGCAGCTACCTATCATTATCTTCCTTTTACAGATGGAGAAATCAAAGTAAAGGATGGAAGACAATAAATGCCTGCAAGACAGCAAAATATGATTTTCTGGAATTCAGAATTCAGCCACATTGTTTCTTCTATGAGTGAGTCATTCTTAACAATGTGATTTAAAGGACTTGCCGTAACCATGTATTTAAGCATAAACTCCCTTAAATGTAGAAAGGGTTAAAAGATATGAAGATATAAACTAAAAGTACTGCTTTTTAAATCTCTCTGGAGCTATTGTTCTAACTTCTCTGGAGGCTTTTGAAAGTCTCAATAATAATAATAATAATAATTGAAGAGGGCAGCAATGTGTTTTAAGAAAATGTTTTGAAAAATGTACTCTTCCATTTATGGCACTAAAAGTCTGTATTTTTGAAAGCTAGAGTAGGGAAAGAACAGCTGGGATGACATCTCTTGTCCACATTTGGGAATTCAAATGAAAAATATACTGCTTTGCCAGTGGTAGAGTTTTATAGAAAATGTTTTGTTTACTGCTTGGAAAACTGATGATTTGACTGAATCAACAAGATGCCCAAATATACAGTGTGCACCTGTTTTCTTGTTTTGATGAATGTGAAACGATGCAGATTAAGCATGACCTGGTGAAATGCAGGAACACATATGCTCAAGCATTCTGTTTTTCTTATTCTTCATTTTTCCTTCCCTCCTAAATCAGTTTTCACAAGCATTTTTATAACCTGACAGAAGAGTTCATAGCCCTTTCACTCTGATAATTGTGCATCACTGTAAGCTCTCCAACCTTCTTTCCTTCATTTTACTGATCTAAATTATTTGCTAAAAATAGCATTTCTTATGTGACTGCAAAGAACATGATACTTTCTTGCCTCTGTACTTAAGGGCTAATGAGAAAATAATTTGTATGTCTTTGGCAGCTAGAAGACACTAGAGAAATCTGCTCTTTCCAGAAGCATCTCGTTACTACTGGGAAATTTTATAATTTTTAACTTACTCTAAGGTTTTTATTTTTCTTTTGCATGTTTGTGTGTGTGTGCATGGATTTTCTTTTTAACTTCCAGATTAAGTTTGATATATTTTTCATTAAGTATAGTGATAAAGAATGTACCAAAACCAATACCTCCAACAGAAACCAACAATCTTTGTCTTCCCAGTTTTAAATATAATTTTCTCTTCTGGGGTCAACAACCCGTGTCTATAGGAACAGATTTCTCTCCAAGCATTCAGTTTTCTGATGAATTACTTAATAAAACCCAGGCTTCTCTACATTAGGAACATAGATACTATTTCCAGATCATTGATGAACTGGAGTTATTCAGAGAGTTGAGGTGCAAGATTAATCTCTAGTTAGGGGTTTATTACTGTTGAGATATGCACATGTATACGTATGAAATACAGTCTTGGGGGGAAAAAAATATAAAGGAAAGAAGTGCATCCATATGTTTCATCTGGACCAGTGCTAAATACTCCATAAGTAGAAAAGGAAGACATCAATCAGGAAATTTCATTAATAAAAAAAGATATTGTTAAAGTAGGTGTCAGAAATTAGTATTTATCACTGACAGTTGAAATCTGCACTAAAATTTAGAATTCCTTGGCTCTGGAAAGAAAGGAATGGGAATGTCTCTATCACGATAATTCCATTTTCATTGATATGGTGTGCACTAAATATTTAGCCTCAGTGGAAAATTTGAGAAAAAGCTTATTAAAAAGTTATTCCTATTAATTAATGAACGTATAAATGAACAGATACTTAATATATTTACAACTGTCTCTACATAAACAGAGGCTGCTGAAAAAAAAATGGAACTGCAGTCTTTTTATTGCTTAATGTCAAGCAAGAATAATATGCAAAACATAAACTTCACATCAAAATGAGACAAGAAATTCCGTGCTTATAATTTGAAAACCCCCAACTGTAACATGAAGGTTATGTGAACTCTAGCAGCTAAATTTGAATCTGCATCTAATTGTAACAACAGGAGTCTCTCCCTTTGTGACAAAAGTAATGAAATCACTCATTGAATCATAGAATAGCCTGAGCTGGAAGGAACCCTCAAGGATCATCAGAGCCCAACTCCTGCAAAGGATGGCCCCAAAAGTCACACTCTATGACCAAGAATGTATTCCAAACACTTCTTAAGCTCTGTCAGGCTTGGGGCTGTGACCACTTCCTTGGGGAGCCCGTTCCAGAGACCAAACACTCTCTGAGTGAAGAAACTTGTCCTAATATCCAACCTAAACCTCCCCTGACACACCTTCAGGACATTCCCCTGGGTCCTGTCACTGGTGACCACAGAGGAGAGATCAGTGCCTGCCCTTCCTCCTCCCCTCATGAGGAAGCTGTGACTGCAATGGGGTCTGTCCTCAATCCCCTCTTCAGGCTGAACAGACCAAGTGACCTCAGCTGCTCCTCATATGGCTTCCCCTCCAGATGCTGTCTAATAGCTTTATATCTTTTTTATATTGTGGCACCCAAAACTCCCTCCAGAACTCGAGGTGAGGCAGCCCCAATGCAGAGCAGAGCAGGAAAATTCCCTCCTTTGCCCAGCTGGTGATGCTGTGCCTGATATTATCAGTGAATTGGAGGAGGCAGTGCAGCACGCATGCATCAAGTGTGTAGATAAAACTAAACTCAGGGGAGACACGTTGATGTGCTTGGGGGTAGGGACACACCCAAAGAGGCCTGGACAAGCTAGAGGGATGGATGTACAGGAATCTTGTGAATTTGAGCAAGGACAAGCATGAAGTGCTGGTCCTGGGGCAGAAGAGTTCCTGTATTGCCAACAGGTTGCAAAGAGACAGGCTGAGAGCAGCTCTGGGCAATCTCTTGTGAGCAGCGAGATGAACCTGAGCCAGCAAAGGGGCCAACAGCTCCTATAGGTCTAGCAGGTCTATATGAACAGGACCATGGCCAGGAGATACAGGCAGTAATTTATTCTCTACTCATTAGGCCAAATCCACTATTCTTTATTCAGTTTTTGTCCCCTGATAAGAAGAAAGACATCAATGAATTAGTGTATTCAGGAGAGGATCAGAGTGGAGACAGTGAAAGAATTCGCCCTGTGTGATCATGCTGAGAGACAAGACCTGGAGCAAGGATGCCTTTAAGAGCCAAGACCTGGCAGATCCTTTCAGGGATATTACCAAGGAGATAGAACCTGACTTTTCTCAACTGTATGGTGGAGGGAAGAGGGACATGGCCACAAACTAGGCCAAGAGATGTTCATGTTGGATAAAAAGAGAAATTTCTCCACCTTAAGGACAGCTCAGCAGTGGGTCAAGCTGCCCAAAGAGGCTGTAGGTTTGGAGGGTTTCAACATACAGTGGGACAAAGCCCTGAGCAACCACGTCTGGACTCAGAGCTAGCCCTGCTGTGAGCAGGAGCTCACAACCCCCTTCCAGTCTGAATTTTCTGTGGTTCCATAATTCTATGAAAATCCTGTTTCCCAACCAGAAAAATGCAGATGCTACCAAGAAATGTAAAAGGCATGTTTGTGTGAGATTTTGTCCAAGTTGCACAAGGTTAAGAATTGGACTTTGAAGAACTTTCTGTTTTGGCTTTATAGGAAAAGATCAATCTCCTATAAAGAATATTACACATAGACATTTATGAGGAGATTTTTAGTTTATTTCTTTTTCTTCCTGAAACATGAAAAAAAGGAAATCAGCTTGTGGCTGCTCTTCTGTGGACTGGTTTCTGCTGTTATTTTTGATAACTATTACTAGTAGGAGGTAACAAAACTAATGACCAAAGGTACAGTTAACTATAACAAGAAAAAATACTGAGGAAAGAGAGTCATTATGGCTAAACCTTTGGAGAACTAACTTCGGCCTTAATTATTGTAAAGCATAACACTTTCTTTATTTGTACTAGAACCATGCCTTTATTTACTATCGCTTCTGTTTTGTAGTTTCAAATTCCCTATAAAATTCTTTCCAGAGAGAGACTGTTCCTCACTGAGGTCTCATAACATTTGTTTATGAACTTTTATTCCTGAATTTTTATGCCAGAAGTCTAAGAACTGTGCCTAGATGTGAAAATGCTAACACTGACCGTAAAGGCCCTTTGCTGGTCAGAGACACATTGGTAGGCTTTTGTTTTGGCAAGTACCTTCCTCTAACCTAATTTTTTTCTCTATTTTTTAGCGAACCACAGTAAAGTCTCTTAGGAGGCATCATTTAGTCTGATACTGGAGAAGTGTCTGTTTTATTATCTTTTATGCAGGCAGCCTGTGTCTGACAGAGCTGAACTTAACACAGTTCTGTTTCTTTCCTGAAGGCAACAAGACTCTGTGAAGATCCCCTGCCCTAAGCTGTCCACTAAGCATCATCCATCTGCACTGAAAAAGAAAGCAAACAAATACTATAAATCAGTGATTTCATTTAACATTTACTTTAAAATCACTTCACAAAACTATTGTTACTTTGAGGTTTGTTTATCCAAAGTGTGGGCAAGGTCTATAAAACCAAGAGTTCGAAATTCCCATGTATCATATTTTCTATTGATCGAAGGAAAACAATTATATACTTCTCCTTCACTCACATTCTAATTAATCCCCAGTACACTTGCTCTCTTTCTCAGTCTTGGTTTGCAGGTTTGCCAGTTTATGGACCATTTGATATGCAAATCAAGGACAAACATATCCACAGGTTTTGTGCCTGTTGTAATCTTTGACTTGTGAGTCAGATCTTTTGGCAACATGCTTGGAAAACTGAGCAGGCAGGTTTCTGAAAGCAAAAGTTGAAGTAATAATGATTTATTAGTATGATCACTTTCTTCAATATTCTCTTATCTTGCAGAAGGATATAACACAAAATATTTGTCTCAAAAATTTATGTTGACATAACTGTATTGAATTTCAAGTATAGTCATACCTTGTAAAACTATTTTCTGTTGATAAAAAAAAGATAAAAGAGACATGCCATTTTCCTTAGCTTAGCCCATATGAATTCCTATTTAGATGTTTTATTGGCATTGTGAGAAGTTAGGTTCCAGTAATTATACAATTATTGGAATCATCTGATATGGCTTCAGTGAAAATATTGATGAACATCTAGCTAATAGAATATATAAATGAGTTTTTAATATAATTTATCCAAAAATATATCATACAAATCTATGAGAAATTGGAATGTAAAATAGATGCAATAGTACATGTTTTGATTTGTTCCAGAGTTGTATCTTCAGTCAGCCATTGCATCTCTATGGATCATATTGAATGTAAACATGATAAATAAGGTTAAATGTGGGAGTCGGCCTGACTGGGATACAGAGACAGCCAGATTTCACTGGGAGGGAGCCAGGCATTGAGTTCAAGCCCTGGGAGACATTTATTGGCCTGGGGCAAATCTAACTGTTCTTCCCACAATCTTTAGTGTTACGTTAATTGGTTTAAGTTCTGTTCCCCTATTGGTTACTCATTCTCCATATTTGGACATAGCTCTAGAAAGTTCTGCCCCAGAGGGTATATATTGTCACCTCCCACCTTGTTTCATGTCCTTGGAGATTGTCCCGTACAGTGGTCGGTTTCTGGGCATTGTCCAAGTTTTATTTTCCATTAAAGTTCCTTTATTTTCGCCACTCAAACCTTCGATACTCCGAACCCAAAAGTTTTGTTGCAGCCACCCTCACCGTGACAGTAGAAGAGTAGAGTCTTTTTTTTTTTTTAATTTGAAAGCAACTTTTTTGACTCTAGAAATGTGTATTTTTTAATCTTTAGTAAGTATATATTTTTATTTCTTATAATAGTTTCACAGTAGTATCTTGGAGATTAGCAAAATAATTTTCTTCTAACTGGAGGCATTAAGTCTCAATTTAATCTGATGATCAATAAAGGTTTTTGGATGTTATCTTGTCAGTTTAAGGCCAGAAACTTTATAAATATTTTTTTTAATCAGCTTATTGAGTCTGCGGGAAGTCTAAACCTTGATAGGCTGGTTTGTCCTGTAACCACAGACTAAATACTCTGCTCTTCCACGATTCATGTATTGATAGTGCTTTCTTCCATGGAAACAAGGATAGGCTACATCAGAGCATAGAGTACCTTCTCCTTGTTCAAAATGCCTTTTCCATGTGGAAGTGTTGAAGTGTTGAAGGACAGTTAATGATGCAAAGCCCCCAGTTCTGATAAGGTTCCTCAGTACTGCCACTGTCAGTACCTTTAGTAGGGGTTGTATTTACCTTCTTATTACAGCAAAGCTGGATAAACATGCCTGATTTATATTAAACCACTTAGTTAAAATCTGAGTCTTTACCTATCTTCTTGGGCAGGCTGTAAAGGCTGCTCCGAGCTCCAAGCAAGTTCCACTTCAGGCGGATCTGTTCAAGGTGCAGAGGAAATGTGTCCTCTGCAGATTTCGTCAGACACTTTCATGACACTTATGGAAGTCCCAGCTTGGGAATCTGGGCACTTGGTATCACAAACCCTGTATTTGGGTATTTATAGGCTCTGACACTGACAAATACAATGCACACTATTTTCATGCTTACATATAAGTATATGTATATGTATATGTATATGTATATGTATATGTATATGTATATGTATATGTATATGTATATGTATATGTATATGTATATGTATACGTATATGTACATGTACATGTACATGTACATGTATATATTTAAGGGTTGAGAGAACTTCCATGGAATAAAGTAGGATTTCAGATTTGTACTCCAGTTAATTGTCTTAAATACTCTGGGAGAGAAAGCAACAGAAATCACAGCAGTGCAGAGATTTTAGTTTATAAATAAAGGTCAGAGAAGAATCTCAGGTTTTACTAAACCTTCAGATGTGAACACTTTGATTTGATGAAAGAAGAAAAAAAGGGCTTTTTTTCCTCAGGACTCACATCATAATAACATACTTGTTATTAGTGAATCTTCATTAATTCAAAACATATTCTCTGAAGATTCCAGATTGAAATTTATTTCATCATAAGTACCTATAAATTTTTCATGTCCAGTACACAACATAATGCTTATAGAGTAAATAACAAATGCTAATGAGGCAGTAGCCATCTATCCACCCCACTGGTGATAAATCAGATGAATACTGATATTATTAAGCTGCAAAATAGGTAATAAAAAGTTATTTTATTTCAAGTACCATTTTTTGAGAAAAACCATGTAAATGTTGATGCATGGTGAATTAAAGTAAATTAATCTGATTATATGAGTGAATTGAACAAGCTGTGCAATATAAATATTTTAATCACTTCTTGATCCAGAAGCACCTCATTTACAAATGAGCAATTACTTTCTACCTCATGGGAGTTGTCTTTAATTATGAGGCAGTCTAGTTGGTGCTATACAAAAAGTACATGTAAATATCAAACATCAGGCCCTTGATTCTGTCATTTGTAATATGAACAGCATTTCATATCCCTTTGTGCAACCCTGCTTTTGTTTTACACTAGTGATTTTATTTGTTGTGTTTTTACCTGAGCAGATCAGTCATTATGAAGCTTTCATTTAATCTGTGGACATAGAAACACTTCCCAGTGGAAGTTTTAATGTAGGGCTATTAAATTTAAGCCTAGGTTTGTTTTTCTCAATTCCTTATAGACCAGCCTGCCAGTGCTTTAGGCCTGAGGACTAGAGGTTAGAAACAAAGTTCTGATATAAAAGTGAATTACTATGTGTTGTTTGTGATGTGTGAGATATGTATGTCATTAGCCCTACTAAAAGCTTGATCAACCTACTGTGCACTTACGTTCCCATAACTACAGCAAAGGATTTTGGCATCTATGGATGGAATGGTGCATGCAAAATGTGGTCACTGCACTGCAAAGAGAGAGAAAGGACAGCAACACACACGGACCTCTTTTGGGGGAAAAAAGGCCAACTTTATTGTACAGACAACCTGTATTTAAAGTGTGTTATGTGCAGCTAGGACAGGACAGTAGTTCAATTGGGACAAATATCCTTGGGACAGTACCTCAGGATGTATCCCACGGGAAAACACCAGGTGTTAATCTTTATTATGAATTCCACTCTGTTTTTCACCATGTTATCACCCTGGGAGATTTCCTCCCTAACTGAAGCTGTAGTCAGCTTGTCAGCCTGGGAATGGACCTGAGAGACAGGAGAAATCCAGGCCTGAAAAGACTTTCCAAGCTGTAATTCCCTACCTCTCTAATGTGTGTGTCCACACACCAAAGAATTTTGTGTGGCACACTATGGTGCACTGCTCTGGGCATTCTTCATTTGTAGAGCAGGAAGTAACCTTCCTAGCCCAGCAGACTAGGTAGTTTCAGTAGATGTCATTTATGTACTGCATTTCTTTTTGTTGTCTTGATAAAAATTAAGGCCTTGTGCTCACTTGCTGCTGATTGTTTCACTTCTGTGCAGCCTGCACTGGAAATGCAAAAATAATGGACTGAGAACCTTGGAGATAGAATTGTTTGTGTTCCAATTAGTAATTTTTCCTTAAAGGAGACAATTAGACTTTCTAGTGTGACATATATATAAAGCACCGATTTTATCTAATGTTGAGTGAAACTCATATGTGCTTTTGAGACAATACTTTAGTCCACACAGCATTTCAATTTTATATAAGATATATTTGAATAGGCTTATTCACATTCGAACAGTATGTATGCTTTAGAGGGGGGAAAAGGTTTCCCTGGGTCATTTCAGGAACTGCTATTCAACATATGTCTTCTTGTTTTTTTAATAAAAGGAAAAACGAAACAGAGGAAACTGAGTGATCTGATAGAAAAATATGTGGTACTGTGAAATATGTTCTGGTTTTGCTGCCTTTCCAGCAAATGTCAATTAAACATAAAAAATCATTGTTTTCAAACATCACCAGAGATTATAATTATCACAAATCCATCTTTTATGCAACTCTATATTTCCATAATGTACGCTTACTGACAGTGACAGGAGAGAATGTCATTATTTGTATCAATGGATGAGGAAGAGTACTTAGAATTATTTTCTATGTACTTCACTGAATTTACTGCTTCTGCCACAAACCCCCAATTGTTTCCTGAGATATTTATTTTCAAGATCCTGACTTTGATTTTACTCTAGTGATATCCTATGAGGAATTTCTTCATTTCCTTCTTTCTACTTCAATCTTCAATTGAAGAAATATTGTTTTTTTAAGCACATGGCTCTTTTGAGATGCAGATGGGTGACAATGGTAGTTTCTAAGTTGATCTTTGTATCTTTGGGATTTCTGTTTGCCTGGGGCCCATTCAAAGATTTCCATCATGCTGTAGTATTGTTTCATAGAAATGAGATATGCAAACCTCTGAAATATAAATCAGTGTTTTAAAATTACCTCTGGGAGCAATTCTGTGAAAGAAGTACATATTGTTAGAAGGGATTAAGAGCAAGAGAATGGACAGTGCTAAAAGTAGATGGGAATGGACAAGGAGAAATGAAAAATGCAGAGTGGGCACAGTCTTGCTTCCACACATCCTGCTCCCTTGTAAACATGGCTTGTTTATAAACACTAATGAAATTTCCCATAAAACTAATCTGAAAAGATTTCAACTCATTAATGGGAAAAAGCTGGCAAATGAAAATGTAAACAAATGAGTTTCCAACTGAACATTTTGTGTTCCTAAATTAATGCCTTTAAAAGGCCTGCCTCCATTTCCCTCAATAAAATAAATACACTTGGATTATGCAGTTAACAGTCCAAAAGACAATCTAATTAATAGATTATAATTATCAATATTAATAGATTTAAAACCAATCTATCTCTCTTTATTTTAATCTTTTTAATTGAAAACTATTCTCATTAAATATGAAAAATTATATTTTCTTATCGCTTGCAATGTCATCAGTGGTCTTACCAGTATCATTTATTACGCTGCAACATAAATCTTTGAAACTGTTTACCTAATTAATACCTTGAGAAACTAATTATTATAATGAAGAAATTTGCCTGAGTATCCTGTTTGCATTTCATTAACTTACTGGTAATAACAGGTAAATAAGAAACACAAAACATATTTTGGTTGTTAATAGATACTGACAAAAGAATTTTAAGATATCTGACTTCTCCAATTTTACTATACCATACCAGGTTTGATTAAGTGAAATAAGCCTATGGCTAACTTAATTCAGTAGAAAGATCCAAACATTTATAAGAAACATGAGACATAAGTCTTTATGTTCTTAATCTGGGGCTTTGATAGCTAAATTCCAGTATTTGTACTGGAGCTCTTCTTCGGAATACAAAGTTTTGGCTTTAAATTTTATACTGCAGCACTCACTTGCATCCTGTACTTCCACATGATGAGTCATGGAAGTTAAATATATATAAAACATCTATGGGTTCAGTCTGCCCTTTGTGTCACTGAGGACAGGCCAACCAGTGAGTACTTGCTATAGTTCACTGACAGAATTCAAAGTGATTCTTTCTCTTTTTGGGGGTGGATATTATTGGATGATAGGGCTGAAAAGATGACTTATTTCTTTTGTTGTTAAATAATGAATGCCAACATCTTTCCAAATTTACCTACGTCCGTATCTGTATTCCTATCAATACCTGTAGATACACACACAGAAAAGATTTAACCTTCTTTTCCCCAGCTTGCTGGCCATAGAAGCTAGAGCATGGTCCACGACGTTTCTGTTCAGGAATTAGTGCTTTCCTTTTCAAAGCCTTCTGTAAAGTATATTACCCCCTGACACTTGCACACAGGTCTCTCTACTCTCAAAATACAGGTGCTGGTGCAGTATATCTGTGTGTCTCAATTTAAAATTAGTCATTGTCATGACTTTAATTTAATGTAGCTGCATACACCTAACTGATACAAAAATCTACATAAGGTGTTAATGTGTAAAGGAAAGGTTCCTTCTGTCAGGCTCCTAAGAACATATTGTGTCCTGGCATGACAAAGTTTACCTGGAAGGTGCTCCTAATGCCTTCTGCTGAATTCCTGAAGAATGGTGTTTTAGACTCCTAACTCTCATTATTAGTGTTTCAACTCACTTCTTTGCCATTTTCAAAGTACATAAAGGTGTTTTTCCCTAAATATATTATATTATCTCTGCATGATTCAGCTGCAGTAGAGACTGGAGAAAGTGAATATGGTTTTAGGATTTTTAGTGGGTAAAATCATTACCCTGGAACTAAGGATGAGTTATTTACTTCATTGATGAATACGTCTATACTTGAGTGTACCTGTAATTCAAATAAATAGGAGTTTTAAATAGAAACTATCTGGGTTTTTGAAAACAAAAACATTTCAGTGTATATTTTCGCAGGATCTGAGGTGATATTTCTTCTTTCTGAAAAGATAACTTTTATATAAACTTGGAAGAAAAAGGAGCCAAATTCTAACTTTGACAGTGTCACTTTTGGTCTCTGCAATTTTTTTGTCATTCCCGTGTCTTTTTATGGCTTTGTTTTTGTCTTTTGTACATTGGCATATATGGAAAAAAATGAGAGAGTAAAAGTATCTTTTTCTACAGTAGAAAATTGTAGCTAATGATTTGCATTCTATAAACAACAAAAAGCAAGATGACAGCAATGCAGAGGAGCATCACCTTTTCCTGGTCTGTATGAGCCTGTGGCACCATCCTGTGAAAAGTGTGGTGTATTTATTGTCACACTTGAAAATCCATTGCAGAACCAGTACACTAAATATTATTAGGTAGTACCTTCTTCCATATTTTTTTTTAGAAAACTTATTTTCTACCGGTTTTAGGATGAACTAGATTTATTATCCACTGTCTAATGAAAAATACAGCATGCAAAGGGGGGGCTTATTGATTATTTCCATACTCTTGGTTGCCTTCTGATCACATAAAATACAGCAAAACTCCATAAATGGGAATTATGCATCACTCTTTTATTTGCTTTATACCTTGTTCTTTATTCCATTGTTTGATTAATAACCTCTACTCCATTGTTTTGTTAATAACCTCTCACCTTCTGTCAGAATACCATGGTTTTCCTTTTTCTTTGTTAGTCTTGACAAATACCAAACACCTTTGAGGTTGAAGCCCAATGAATGCACATGGGAAGAGAAAGTCAGAGTAGGCAAAGTAAGGTATCTAAGATACTACTGAGAATAGAAGTGTCGCCATCAAATGGCAGAAGGATGAGAAAGGAAGGGTTTCTTTTTGGCCATTTTCATTTGCAAAATACTTGAAAAACCAAGAATATAGGACTGGCATAGACTTAAGGCTACAGAGTTAGAAATGTCATGGTAATTTACATTTCCTTTCATGTTCCAGCTGCTATTTGCTACATGGAATTACATGTGTTTTATGTTAACAGCCAATACAGATATCTGAGAATCCTATATATTTAAATGTTGTTTCATTTGATAGTTGCTTTATATTTAAAATCATTGAATAACAGAAATTATGTTAGATTATTTTTGGTAATATATTAATTATTTCCTATTAATTACCTCCTTGAAAAATAAGGAAAGTTGAATATTGGGTGCATGTTTATGCAGGCACTGTAAGCAACTAGTAGTTTGATCATATTCAGATTTAAAGTTACAAAAATAAAGGAGAACTTTGGAATCCCTTGCTAAGTCTTTTTGTCTTCTGTAATGTAACTTATCAGAGAGGAGGAAGTTCTGTAATCTCTATTTATCACTGTGGAACTAACTTCCTTAGGAAAGAAAGACAGCTAAGCCTTGATATCTCGTCAGAGAGATAAAGCTACGCATGGTAATAACTGTTTTTCTTTAGAGCATTTTTTGATGGGTCATTGTGACTTGGAAGCTAACAGGAATCTCAGTCAAAGCATTTTATTTTCTGTACTGAGAACAATGTTTTATTTATTTATTGTTTTCTCCCCAATAAAATGTAAATGGAGAAAACAACTTGAGAACACCACAGCACTTTTTTTCTATTAAAATGAGTGAAGAATAACCAGAGACAACCTTTTCAGTTGCTTTATGTGTGACTACTTAAACTACATCGTATTTTGTTTTTAAGAATAAGTATTTTCCACTACCACTAGGTGTCATCGTATCTATTATTAAATCCTGCACAAGACCTGTTCCCTGTAGCTAGCACACAAAGTTGACTTAATTAGCTGCAAAAGAATTCACTTTAAAATCAAAATATTTCAGTTTAAAAAGAAACGGAAGAGGTAAAAATATAAGACAAAATGAAATTGGATTACTTAATTTCTGAAAGTACAGTTACACAGATAATAAAGCATTCTTTAAAATCAGAAAATTGGAAATTTAAATCTAAAACACTAATTTCATTAATTTTGCTGCTGTTGAATGCAGAGATGCTGTCTTTTAATCTTCATCTCCTTCCATACCTCCCATAATGACTATTTCATCAGTTAGATTCCGAAAAAGCACATGGGCACACAGCTTTGCCTTCTTAAGTACAAAGCTGTGACATGGAAGACCAGGCAGCTCCCCTGGACTGTTAATCCTGGAAGCAACTCCTCATGGCAGCCAAACCCCTTTGCTCTAAACATCAGTGATAAACAGGGGTGGGTGCATACACTCACACAGGTGCTCATGCCCAAGACTCTGCTGCATAAGAAGAAATACTTTTGTGTTGGTTTTCTTTGTCTTCAGACACCAGTGTAGGTGAGGTAGTATTTCTGCTTTTTGTAGGATAGAGAATGTGTCAGACACATGCTCAAAGGCTGATCCAGGATGTTACAGGCCCTGGTAACACTGTCAGAAGATTCCTTAGCTGTCTGACTCTATGCTAGATTAGCTGGGTATAATTTTCATATTTTCCGTGGATGACTAGAGAATCCAAGGGCTATAAGGGAACGTGGAAATCAATTAAACATTTCTAATTTGTCAGAATATCCATTTGATTCTGCTTTCCAGGCTCGGTACCTCAGAAATATCCAGGTATATTTGCTGAACATACAGACTCTATTGGTGATGTTCCCCCTAGACACTTTCTCACTCAAAACCTCCTAATTATGTTTCCGCTAGAAAATATTTCATTCTGAGGCCTGTTCTTTTTTCATAGGAACCTTACACTAGAATCTCTTGGTTAATTACATCTATATGCCTTACAGGGAGAACAGAGACCTCAGACACTGCATAATGTGGGACTATTTACTTAAAATTCAGCAGAAGTTTAAAGGTGGCCACTGGGAAAATGAAATAGTCAAATATTGAAGTTGTTCAAGGAAACCAAAGCAATTCCACCCTCATCCCCATACTTACAGTAATTTAACAAACTTATTAGTCTCTCTTCTGTCATGATTCTACCTTAAAGTGAATTTAACTAAGTGTACCAATTATGTTATCTTAAGTTTTTATTTTTCAAAGCTGAAGCTGTCTAAACTCCCAGCGTGAGGAACTTAGAAGGTGACATTTCACTAATGACTGCTCTGAGAAACTGACAGAGATTGATAGAGTGGTTTTAAAGATGTCCCCATGAGAAGCATCTTAAATAAAATGAAAATGACACTGAAACTTTTAAAAACTAATTCTGTGTTGTGCAAGTGGTTTTGTTTACAAGAAAGTACTGGGATAGAGAAGCACTTCAAAGTAGTTTTTCAAATGCATGGCATGTATTTTTTTGTTTAGAAGTGTCTTCAGACTGTTTTTTAAACAACAATTTAAATCTTAATGGCAAGCCACAGAAAACTGTTTTTCACCTTTCTGCATACCAGAAACATGCACATTATGAGATGGGCTGTGCACTGGAAGCCAGTACTGAGTGGGGAATTTTCTGTTGAAAAACCTACAAGCCTCAGTATGAATAGATACATTAGATACATACAGCACACCCCTACCTTGTCATGTATTGGAAAGTAGAGCCTTACCTCCCAATTTGCTTTTATTAAATGCATTATCTCGCTATAGATACCAGAAGCCTCAAGGTTTCATTAGCACAGATATTGCGTTTAAGGCTTTGCTCTTCTGCAGGAGGCACAAGGTCCCGGAAGATTTTTTAAGTTCTCCCTATTGCCCTCTTCCTCAACCTGGCAGGCACAGCCACCAAAGGTTACTGCACTGCAATCTGTATTTTGAAGCCTTGCATCTATATTTCAGGCACCCTAATATTAATGTAGTCTCTCTGCAGACAAAAACCAAACAGATGAAGACGCCATCCTTCAAGAGAGCAGGAGCACTTCTGGACCTGGAACACCCAGCCCAGCCCTGCTCAGTAATTCAAATGTGCAGTCATAGGACACAGTGAAAAGAGCGTTTGATCTTTGTGATTCAGTGTGATTTTTATATCCCATTGCAAATGAAAGCAAATACATATTAAGGAAGAATAGTCTGTGCCTTTAGGTACAGGTTAATGTGCATCATGGGAGGTGAGCAGTGTTCATCTAAAAAGGGTAGAAACACCACCTTATGTCAGCTTGGTGTAGATTTACCTGCTTTGACACCATCCTTCTCTCTGGCCAGGAATCAATTTGCCACTGAATGCTGCTTGACTTTCATTAGAGAAAAACAACTGTGATATTTAATCTTTTATACCATTTCAGAAGTAAACCTCAGCACTCCAGATTTAGTAGTTAAAGTAAAATTAATCAGGATATAACTGCTGATAGGAAATCTGCTGCTCTCCAGCTTGAATGAATTCATTCTAACAGCCTCATCATTACTTCTGAAGAAATTCTCTTCAGAAGAAATAATGAGAAAGGAGTATTTTAGTCTCCCTTGACTTAGATATGATTTTCAGGTCTGTGTTGGTCTTGTCTCTCTTTTACAAAGAAAAGTGTGTGAGCATAAGTATAAATTCCAGCTTCACTGATTCCCCTGTATCCTCTCTGTTCTTGAAAAATAATTAAAAGCAGAAATAGAAGGGAGTACTTGCGATGGGAATTGCCGTATATTGAGGACGTGATCATAGTTGTACAGTTCTGCATAGTTTTATACAGTTCATAAAAATCTATTTCATTCACATGATTTCATGCGGGGGATATATATTGAAAAGTGGCTTAAAGAATGTTAATCATTGCTGCTGTTTCTTAAATTGTCATCCTGTCAGGTGCAGTGTAGGTTTAAAAAAACCAATATCCTTTTCTTATGGGTATATCAATGCATTAAACTCTTCTTTGTGAGAAGCATTGCCAGATCAATAAGACATTTTATCCACATTTTCATGGTGGTCTCTTGAGCCCCCAGTTTCCATCCTAGCTATTAATTGAGCCAAATGACAGCAGATATAAAAAAGATTTCCAGCTCCAAGTCCTTTTAAAAGTCCTACATTGAAACCTTTCAAAATTATATTATTCTGTTGCTAGGTGCAAGTTTTCTGTTTTATTTCTTTTGGATGATATCATGCCCCCTTAATATTTTTTTTATTATTATTAATTTCCACCTGTGGAACAACTATTACAATGACAGAGACTTTTTAGGTCCAGTGCCTAAGTCTGCAATTGAAGGCATTAGAAAACATCTTTACTTAGGCAATGTCAGCATGGGTTTCCAATCATGTGAGACCTCCTAGGATTTACCTTTATCAAATTATGAGATATCAATGCAGTGATGTACATCAATGTGACTGCCTATCCATTGAAAGCTCATCTTTTGAATCTTCTTGTCAGCCTGGCTTTGCAATGACATACCCAGGATCTCTTGTTCCCATGAATCACTGATTTCATGTACCTGCCTTCCAGGCTTCCTAGCCCTGGGCATGTAAACTACTTCTTTGGTCCTGCTGATGAGCCCAGCTTTCAACCAATCTTCCTGTAAAGAATACAAATATACCTGAACACTAGTTTATAAGAAACAAATTAAATGGAAGAGTAAAAGCCTTGAGACTTGGTGCATATTACCAGTAAGGAAGGAAATTTGCCTTTTCGAGTTTACAGCTTGTTACTGTCAAGGGATTATATATGAGACACTATGATAGGGAGCACTGGTTTTTTCTGCATCTCCCAGGCAGAGCAGTACAGAGGAGCTCACATTTATCACAAGGATCACTCAGATAATTTTTTTCTGAGTATTACAAACAGCTACATTTAGATGTGGCATGTCTCACCTGTACTGCATATGTTTGCCAACATTATGCATGTTCTGTGTATTGACACAGAACGGATTCAACGAGGAGAAAAACCTGGAAATATCATATGAGTCACCTTTCTGGGAAATTAGTGGATGTGAATAGAAAGAACAGAACAGAAGCAGTTCTGGAATTAGAGAAGATAGAGTACAAAGATCAGACATGATACAACTGTCTGGTATATGGGCAAGGCATGGGTGGACAGATGGTTCAGGAGAAGGTAGGTGGAAAAAAGGGCAGAAACTCTGACTCTAATGGTTCAGCAGAAGAGCTGCCATCAATCAGAAAGCTTTTTATTGAGAAGCAGGTTGGTGTGACAGTGTTTTGGGACATGGAGTAGTTTGAGAAAAGGCTTCTGTTTATCTGACAAGAATAGGCTGTTCTGCACTCATTTCCTCTGCCCAAGCTAATACGGTTCAGTTGGTGCTAAATGCCAGAGAAACAATGTGCTTGAATCTGGGAGCAATTCTCACTCTCACAGCTCTGAAAGCAGGGCAAGAGGTTGCTGTGGTTTGGCCACCAGCCTTTGAAGAGCACTTGGTATGTGCAAAGGCTGCAGCCAGCACCAGGTTCCTGGGTGAGGTGAGAGCACCGTGACATCCCTGAGTCCTTCCCTTGTGGTCTTCCCACAGACAAATAATTTTAGATTATAGCTACCAAACCCTAAATGCTTCTAGCTGTCCAACAGATTCACTGTGTCAACATCCCATATTTTCAATTTTCTCAGTAATTATTTATGTTTTTCTATAACCTCTCGTTCACATGAACTTTGTGATGACAACTCCATCTCTCTCCAGTAAGAAAAAAAAAAAAGATATTATAATCTTTCTATGTATTGTGGATGTGAAAACACTTGATAAGAAACATAAAAAAGAAGAGAAATATAAAAATAGATCTAGGTATCTCATGATTTTAAGTCAGTATTAGGGCTTTTTTTTTTCTTTTTTCTTTTTTGTTCCCCCAATGCTTCTGTTTGGAAGTGTTATTAAACTGTATGCTTTATATTTCATGATGAGAAACTGGAACAACAATCAGTGCTAGCTTCTGAAGGAAGAGAACACAGTGGTATCAGCTCTTGAAATGACTGCTAATTATCTTCACTTTGTTAAATTTGATATTTTCAAATATCTGAAGGCAAATTATGTTAAATTTGGTTTTGGATTTGAATCTCTATTGTAAAAACATTTAGATACTATTATTAGCACTACTATCACTAGTATCACCCCTACAAATGTTAGTATCCTATGGCAGTAGTCACAACCCCAGAGAATTTAGAGTCTAAAGGAAAATTGTTGTCAAATTTAGAATAAAGATGGAAGTTAAAATAAATAGTTTAAGCAGTATCAAGGAAAATTAAAGTCTGTAAAAACCCAGTCAAAATCCTTGTATTTTTTTTTTCTGGTAAATTGATTGTACTGATGTATTGATGTACTGATTTCTCTCTCATTCCTGTTCTTAATACCTCTAGTTCACAAAGAAGAGAATTCAGATAATTTCCATTTCTACATGCTGTTGGTTTGTAGATGGTACAAAAATTTTTTTGAAGGCTGATTTCTCAGTGACGTGAAAACAGGATTGAGCTTTACCTGTAAATGCACAAGTAGTGTTTTCATAACTGAGAAACTCGAAAAGGTTTCACCGTAAGCTTCAAGACAGTATGAGGAAGTCTTCTGAAAGAGTCATACTGCAGTTTGTGCAATATGCCAGCAACATGCTCAATATGCCATTTTCTACATCATTATTTTCTGGTTGTGATTCTGTTTTTCTTTTCACTGTAGTCTTGCCTCCTCTCATTCCTTTTTTATTTGTCTCTAGGCTTAGCCTTTCCATGCTTCCTTAACTTCAGGTTTTTACTTTTGCTTCTCTGATTAATTCTTTGTGACTTTTTACTTAACTATCCATATTCTCTAGGGGTTCTCTGAGGGCATAATTCTGAACTTCATGATCAGAGTGACTAGACTGACCTTCAATAACATTAGGTTCTTTACAAACTTTGTCAACTCTTCATTTTTTTGCTACAGATTTAACTGTATAAATAATAATATGACACCAGGATTTAGAAATAATGAAACCCATTTCAGCAACAATAACAACATCAAAAAATGACTACATATTAACATAGGAATTAAGCTTCGAAACACAGAATTAGTCTGATAACCTGGATAGGAACAATACTGCTAAATCTAGATAGTCATTTAAATAAAAACACCTTCTGGAAAATTATTAAATCAACCAAATCATTAGATTTGTTTTTAAACAAAAAGTTTAGCTTCTCTTTATCTAACAGTATAACCTCTTGAGCAAACAGAAGGTTCATTAACTGCTGCTTCAAGAAGTGAAAACTGTCATTATCAAGAAATAATTCAACTTCAGTATTGGGAAATAGAGGAAAAGAAACAAACAACAGCAAAAAATATAAAAAAAATTACAAAATGGGGTTTACACCAAATTTTTATGTTACAGATGGGCCATTGCATGTCTACAACACAGTTCAGTAAAAATTGTTGGAAAAAGCCCAACTCCAGTGCTGCATCAGTGGACAAATGTTAACATGGCACTTTTCCCAAGCTGCTGTTTGTTACCACTCATGACTGTACATGCCCTGGTTATCAGTTTTGCTCAGCACTGATTGCATCAGAGAGACATATCCTCAAAATGCTAACTCATGAATGACTGCTTTCACATTTAAACCTGCCAAACTGGGCTATAAAACAAGTCAAACCTACTTCTTTGTGAAGTTATCAGTGCTACTGTTCTTGCTAGTGCTGGTTTGTCTGAAAATAACTTCAGGGCAGCCTGGCAATTCAGTTACATCTGACACAAACTATACCAGTATGAAATATCTTTATTGTAAGATAAATATGAAATGTTTTGATTAGATTTTAGAGAAATGAAATTTTGGATCATTTATCTACACCTGTTTTCTTGTCTCCATATGTTACTTCCTTTGCTTCATTTTAAGGAGGTTGGTGAGGACCTCTGTTGCAAATTTCTCTCTCATTTTCCATTCTAAACGATTCATTTAACTTTTTCCTATGACAAGGAGTAGCTCTTCCTTTTTAGCGTGACTCTGGCTACCCACACTAGAGATGTTCTTTTGTCCTCCAAGATGTTGTCTCATAGTATTTGGACAATAGCACTTGGGATGCAAGGCCATATGCCCTGCTTCAGGGTTATCCAGCTTGTACTGTAATTTCATCCTTGCTTGTGTGTTTTGTTTCACTTTTGATGACAGGACCATGGTTCCTAGGTCATCATGATATCAACCTTTTCTCTGCTCTACAAATGCTCTCCATGCTTATTTTCTGCAGTTCCAGGGGCACAGCAAACTGAGTCTGTTCTACATCTCTCCTCTTCTAAATGCAGGATCCTTTCCACTTTGCAATATCTTCCAGGCTGTCTCTGGACTGATGTGAGCATAGTAGCTGCCTGCTTCAGTGGGTTGGTCTGAGCCTAATCAAGCCTGAGGAAGTTGTGGAAGTCAAGGGATCATAAAGGCAACAACTTACAGTAGACAGATTAATCAGAGCATGCATTTTTATAACATTTATTAAACAACAGACTGCCCGTGGTTGTTGCATTTGTCCTGTCTTAAAGCAGTTTCTGAGGATTTCTACCTGCATCTGAACCTCCTTTTCACTAAAAAACCAAATATTATTAACTGTAAATACAGGCCTGAGATGCACACAAATATCTGATAAACTGAGCCTTGCACACATTTAAATGGAGATACATTGTGAGGTTGATTTTTGGCAACCATGGACTCTTATCTGAAATTTATAAACACTTCTTAAAAATAATTGCCAGTATATAATGAAATAAAATTTGAAACATTAGGAAACCTTAACCACATTTCTATCTCATTTCCATTTACATAGGGAGCAAGATTTTAGACTCCACACAGAATTGGACTTTTCTGCTGTTTAATAAACAAATTGCTTGTGTTCAAGAAGTTGTCTATTTTTGTTTAATGTATTTTTTTTCCTGTGCTGTCTCTTATCTATAGATGTGAAATAGCAAGTAGTACAAGTAAGTATTCAAATAAGATTTTTTAAAAGAGAATTTTAGTATCTGACATAAATTATGTTTGATATTGCCCTTAAGTTAAAGTTTGTACTGCTTCAGTTGTTCTTCTTTAAGTATGAAGCTGTTTTTAGAAATTTATTCCTACAGAGAGATTTAATGTTTCTTTACCTCATAAGGTATAGATAAAAAAATCCCCTGTAGGGAAGAGCCCACTTGTTTCTGCTATAACTATTTACATGCATTTATCAATTATGCATTACTACATACCACCAGGCATTTATCAAATTTAAAAACAAGAACATGGCCACATAAACTTAGGACTGTTTCAAATATGTCAGAACAATGGTTTTATTTCAGTCTTTATGCTTTTGGTTGATAATGAGAGTACTTGAAGAATTCTCCAGAATTTTCTTGTGCCATAAAAATACTTGTTACTTCAACATAATAAATATTGTGCTTACCTTTCATGTCAGCTGGGATTAAGAAATAGAAAACCTGGTGTTCTCAGTATCTTGCTTTCTTGATATGGAATTCTTTCAGAATAACCAGCTGGCCCTTGGAATTTCATGGGCTGTTCATGGGAAACTCAGAATAAATTCAGAAACTCAATGAGTCTAGTTTCTTGACCTGACTCACCCCACTTGGTAAGAATATGTGTAGGTTGAAAGCATCTGTGCTGTTAAGGGCATGCAGACAGGAAGTTTTCCATGCAAAAAAGGATCAAAAGTAAAGGGAGAACTGGTAAATGAATAATTGTTGGACCACCAAGAAATTGCAGCCTCAGCATTGAAGAGGAACAACCTGAAACTTGCACTGATATGAAGGGAGAAACACGAGGAACATAACAATTTGAGATATCCAAGAACAATTTGTGGGACAATGTAAAACTTCTGAAAGAACACTTAAGGAGAAGGGATGGGGGGGGGAGCAAAGAGGAAATTTAGCAGAAAAGCATATAAAAGGAGCTTGGCATGTCTAAACTGGGGCTGGTCAATACACTCCTCTGACTTAGCTTGGTGTTGGACCACTACTCTGACCTATTGTCTCATTAAGTAATTTCTTAAAAACTTCTGTGAAATATCACTCTTTATTTCCTGTATTAAGGTCTGTGAGGACTGATTGCCAGCTACTGCTCAGACCTATGTGAGTGGATTTGGTGCCGACAGCCGGAGTCAAACCAAAGTGCCCTGTGAAGGTGTCAGCAGCTGAAACTAGTGGAGGTCTCAGCCCCAGCCACTTGTGTGGGACTGGTGTAACTACTGGGGAAATTGGGGTGAGAAAAGTGAGGGGGAGGCTCAGTGACAGAAGCTGGAGCAGAGCTGTGGGTCACAGTGTGTGTGCGCTTGTGGTGGCTGCTAGAGGTTACCAAACTCTTTGCATTTTCCTCAAACCTGATGTGCATGGGAGTATGTGTGTGTAATTCACCAGCAAACCTCATGCTGGACAAACTGGTAAACAAGAGAGCTGTGTGGAGAGTCAGATCACCTTGGATCCATGCAGGCTGCCCAAGAGACAGAGAGGCTCTGCCAGTACATGGAGACCCTGTAAATGTGTGCATGCTTGGGAGCCTGACCTTCAGTCAGGATGGATAGCTGGAGATGAGGAAGGGAGCTTGACTGTCTCTGTGTCTATATATGTCCATATGTCCATGTTTAATGAGTCCTGGTCGTGTTTCTGTGGGTGCTATGAAAGGCAGCACCTTGCCATTGGCAGTCTGAGAATCTGTCTGTCTCTGTGTCTGTGTCTGCATGTGTCTGTGCCTGGACTACGTGCTCAATTTTGCTGCTGTCTGAACCCAGAAATGACAATAAAACACATTCGTTACCTTGGGAGAGAGAATCAGGGACCAGGAGGCATCTCTGGCCCAAAGTCTGCCAGAGGAAGCATCCCCTTAACGTCCCATGCCATGTTTCTTTTGTTTTGAGAGAGAAAATTAGCAATGTGCAGCAGCTGCAGAAGAGGTAAATGCTCTTGCAACATTCTGATGCTTCTCTAAAGACATTTTAATTTCTTTTGTGGATTATATTCTTAGGACAGGAAAGATGGAAATTTGCAATAGGCATTATGAAGAAAATCAATCTTGTAACTGATTAAAAGACTATTCCATTTGTTCTATGAGGAATGATAGACATGAATGCTTCACAATTTGGGTGAATTTGAGGCAGGATAATATGAGGAAAACAGATGATGCATATTAAAAAAGAAGTAGGTGCATATGAAGTAGTGGCAAAGATATCACCCACTGTTCTGGCCATCTCTAAGAAGTATAAAATTGGGTGCTACTACATCAGGACACCAGGACACACAAATCTGTCCTCCACATACATTATAGGAAACTCAGAATAAACTCAGAAACTCAATGGGGCTACTTCAGAATTTTCAAAGTGCAAGTATAATGAAGAATAAAGCTCATGGGATTTGACCCATTCGGTAAGCATCCTGTCTGTGGCACTATCTCTGTCTCAAGTGCAAGTTTAATTTATTTAATGAATAGTGATTCCATTTTAATTACTTTGTACACTACACCAACCTTTTTTTTTTGTTGTTTTTGCCTGGTTCCATTCTAAGAAATAATCAAAGAGAGAAATTCATGAAGCACTGGTCAATACTGAAGTCACTTCTAGTCAATTTGCTCAATTCATATTAATTCAGTGGTTCTAAGCCCACTGGCAAAACTTTTGTGTATTTTTTCAAGATTGGGGAAATCTCAAGAGAATGATAATAAAGAAGGGAGCATAAAATTTGCATAGTTAATAATGCAGAGGCCATGAATGATGCCAGGTTGCCTTCATGGTGAGACTGTAGATTGATTGTTCCTATTACAGTCTTTGTACACAACTCCACACTTAGACTCAATTATCAGTGATTCATATATGAGAAAATGTGAAAAGATTTATCTGGGATTTAACAGGTTATATCAGCCACATTTCTTATAACCAGCATTCTCAAATGATTAATTTGATCCCAAAAGAACAGATATTTTAATTAGATTTTTTTTATTAAAGAAGAAATGCTCTTTAATTCCCAAGAATTCTTCAAAGGACACTTTGAAATAGAGAGAGCTAGAGTTTACAAGTTTCATGTCATTCCAAACAGATTAGAGATTAGATAGAATATTTTTGGGAACTTCTTAACAGGCTCCAAGGAGAAATTGGTAAGAAGGAAATATACGTGCAGCAAAGAAAAATGAAAGGAGAGACAATACTGAAAGGACTTTTGTAAGATGAAGAGCAATTGCTTGAAATTGAGGTTAAACGATTGAAAGAGTAGGACAAAGAGCTAGCAGGAGCATATCCTGTATGACCAGCCAGTTTTAAACTTTGCAGTCAGACTCTACGTAACAAACTGGTGCCAAAATTAACACATCCATCACTTGCTAAGTCTGGCCTATCTGTAACACACTTTTTTGAGGCAGAGTGTGGGGAAATTTGGAAAGAAAAATAAGTGAAGCAGGACTAGTTTCATTCTCTTTAATTGCTTACAGAACAGGTCTTTCATAATACAAAACCAGAAATATTTTCAATGTCATTAAGTTGTTTCAGAACCAACATCTGTTGCCCTATTTGGTTAAAGAGAAAGGAGAGGAGAGGAGAGGAGAGGAGAGGAGAGGAGAGGAGAGGAGAGGAGAGGAGAGGAGAGGAGAGGAGAGGAGAGGAGAGGAGAGGAGAGGAGAGGAGAGGAGAGGAGAGGAGAGGAGAGGAGAGGAGAGGAGAGGAGAGGAGAGGAGAGGAGAGGAGAGGAGAGGAAGAAAAAGAAAAGAAAAAAAAAGAAAAAAGAAAAGAGCAAAGCAAAGCAAAGCAAAGCAAAGCAAAGCAAAGCAAAGCAAAGAAAAGAAAAGAAAAGAAAAGAAAAGAAAAGAAAAGAAAAGAAAAGAAAAGAAAAGAAAAGAAGTCCCTTATATCCAACAAGTTTACCTGTAATAAAATATTAAGGAGATAAAACACATACCTCCTCTTTTTGTCTGCTTATTTTTCACAGATCTATCTTCAGAGTCTTTCCTGATTTTTTTTTCTGTGAAGTATTATGTGCTTCTCTATGTTTGTGCACTGTAACTAACCCTGAGTACTAATTCTATAATAAATATAATGAGTAATAAAAGTTATCTATGATAAGGCCTGACAACAGTATTTGGAGCTGAACTTAAAGTTCAAAAGTGTTTGAAGGGATGGATTTTGTGACATGCTCAATATGATAAAATAAAGTTTGTATCAACTTCTAAGAAGGCAGCGAACCAAATGAAGAAAATTTATGCTTGTGAATAAGGGTTCCTGAGTTTCTAAGGCAACTCAAATTGTTTAGAAATGGCTCTTTCTGCTGCAAGTATCAAGTTTTTGATACATATTGACACTAGTCTAATTCTTTTGCTCTATTACATTTTTGCTTTTACCTTTTCCTCTTCATGTTTCTTCTTAATTTTAGTACAGTTCTATTGATAGTAGGAAAACTGTTATTGATCATGATATCATCAGCAATTTTTTTATGCCTTCTCAATATTTTTTCTTCACTCAATTCCATTCCAAATAAAAAAGGGCAATTGGTTTATTAGACATACCAGTTTAAGGAGTTTTAAATTTTCTTTCACTTTTTTCCCTTTGATATAGTTTTAAAGGACAGCTCGTTTATATTTTTCTTTAAGCTTTATTTCAAGGATGACAAACACTTCACATTTGCAAAATAGTGTGCACACACTTCTCTAGTGATGGTGGAGTCACCACGTGGAAGACACAATAAGAAAAATAAATCAGAGATGCAAGGGAAATTCTGTGTCCAGCCCAGTATGATTATTTATGTTTTTACAACTTGCCTTGATAAATAATAATAATATACTTGCATACACGTGACTAAGCAAAGTTAAGAAAAATCATCCCCCTTGTATCTCTCTGTTGTGTCTGGATGGCATTGGTAGCTGCTAGTAGGAGAGACTAAGCCATGACTGCAGTGTGCAAGCACTGCTACTCAATGCTGGGAAAACACAGTCAGATGTGCATATAAAGCACATACAAAACGTAAAATTCACTTCTTTTAATTATAGTTAGGAGTCTTAACTACACCAGTTATCACAGCTGGTTTTATACTCAATTGAAAAGGATCTAGCCAAGAGACAGTTTATCATATCCAGTGAGGACACTGTCAAAATTCTTCCCTTATGCCTACAGATATATCTAAATATCTAGTCTTAATGAGATGTTGAAGCTAAGGCCAGCATCAACTCATAAATATGTCAATATCAGACTTTTTTATTTCTTAAAATTATGCAACTGAAAAGCAGCAATGATGTAATTTTGATTAAAAAAGCCAAATTATGCTAGGGTGGAGTCTTTTCATTTGAATTAATATCGTGTATAAAAAAGTACTACTGGAAAAAATGGTGTGTATGTTTAAATCAGTTGTGTATACCTTGCAGTAGATACAACTTTATGGAATCCAGAAAAAATAAATCAAATGATCTGAGTCTTAGATAAAAATGTGCTAGGTTAAAAAGAAAAAAACTATATAAAGACCCCAGCACCAGAATATATATATATATATATATATGTATGTATGTATGCATGTATGTATATAAAAATGAACAGAGTATGACACATTCTTTGTATTTATATTTGATACAAGAAAAAGGATGGTTTCTGAAAAATAATCATCATTATTTAAGGATAGAGTGTCTCATGGAAAGAATATGCAAAATTAAATAGGTTTAAGAGTGCAGATTTTCTTCACTTTTCTTTCACTTTTCCTGAAACTGGAGCACTGAAACCTTAAGATTTCTTTAACAAAGTTTCTTTGCATATCACAAAACTTCTTACATTCCTAGTCTTTCTACTCTTGTCCCATTTTTCCCACTGTATAGGCCACTCTTTCTCTCCTTTTTCTTTCCTTGCTGGCAGATCACTTATGCAATGTCACATAGAAAGGCAGAAATAAATTGAAATAAACTAACTTTCTTTCTTTCTGAAGAGCATAATACTTACGGTATCCAGTGAAGAGTTCGATGAAAAAGTTCACTGAGAATTTCCAGGTAAGCATTTTATGTTGTCTCTTTTTCCATGAAATCTATCAACACTTGAAAGTACATGTTTCTAAGACCAGTTCTGAGATTATTCCAGTGTACAGATTCCATCTAATTAGTTGTATTTTTCAGACTCTGAAATTGGAGTCTTGGATTCTTTAATATTTTCAACTCTTTTAATCTTAAAACCAAGGCTCATTGGTGAGTAGGTTAGATCAAGAAAACCATGAATGTTAAAAATGATGTGATTTTCTTTACTATAATTTACCTGTGCAATTTGAAAGATTTGATAATATTCGAATTTAAAAAAATCATAGCAATAAGCTGTCTCAGAATGGCTTTTGCTACATTTATCTTCTTTATTACATGCATATCGTGTGTGCTGGTTTATTTTTTGTTGTGTTAGTGCAATTTCCCTGCAAACTATTGACCTGAGAGCCTTTACTGTAGACATTTTCTGCTTCAGCTGGTGTGGCAGTGTCCATATGTAGCATATTGCTTAGTACAAAACAAGATAAAGCTCGTTTTGAATCCCTTTCAATTAGCTGCAGCTCTGCAACAGCATTCATTACTTTGCAGACTGTATCTAGAGCTGAGGTTCTGTTATATTTCTTTTAATTGTTGCTTTAGCTGTCCTGAGATACCATCTGTCTCAGGTACTTGTAGCTACCATTATTCTAGCAACCTTTTCTCTTCTCAGGCCCAACAAGATGTGATGTATGTTTATGCCCATGTGTGCATGTGTTCTGATGAGTGTCTACTTTCTTGTGTCCCCAGTTCTCACGGAGAGTTTGAACAAACTTTGGTAGCTTTGCTTGAGCTGAGGTTTGAGTTTGTGAGGCTGGCACCTCGAGATGAATAATCATCTGCCTTATAGTCATATAGGTTTTTTGCATCATTTATACCCATGAAAAGCTCAGCTGCTCCCTTAATGTAGGTGCAGAGCTGCACCTACCTGTGTGTTCAGTGGAACTAACACAAGTGATATGTATTAATACTCTTCTAGCTATATGACGAATAACAGCGTGTTCAGAACTTCATTTATCAAGAATTGATTTTTATGACCTGTGCTAAAAGTAGCTTCTATACATCCATGAAAATGGCTCTCCTCTCCAATTTCCTTTGACCAACAATATAAAATTACACTAATATAGCAACATTATGCTCCCAGGTAGTAATTTTCTGGGTATCAGGTGTCAGAGACATCTTTGACAGTATGAAGAGTTTTCACATAAGTAGAATTCAAGCTCATTAAGGGGCAGTCTAAAAGTTTATTTCAATGAATTATGGTCAATAGATCATTAACCCTACTTCATCAAAAAACCTCAAAGCAAAATAAACCCGAATGAATAGGACTGAACAACAAAGGAAGGCATAAATCCTGTGAGAGTAGAGAAGAGAGGATATGCAACATCTTTATCTGACTGACAGAGTATTCGAAGGATTGGAGATGAATCCACTTTTGGTGCATATAGCTATTCTTAATAACTACACAGGTTAAGAGTCACAGGACAAAAATCACGACTTTGTAAACTACTTTGGAGCTCAAATTTGTATTTGATTGTAAAGTCAGCTGATGGGTCTACAGTTGAGAGGCTAAACAAATGCAATGTGAATATTATAAAGACTGATGTGAGTTCAGGTTTGAGCTGCACAGACTACAGGCATAACAGCAATACTGGAGTTAGATCTTAAAATCATAGAATGGTTTAGTTTGGAAGGGATCTTAGTGATCATCTAGTTCCAAGCCCACTGCTATGCTCAGAGAAAAATTCCACTAGATCAGGTGGCTCAGAGCCTTATCTAACCTGGTCCTGAACACTTCCAGGGATGGAACATCCACAGCTTCTCTTGGAAACCAGTTCAAATGCCTTACCACCCTCCCAGTAACAACAATTCTTCCTAATATTAAAACTAAACCTAGTCTCAGTTTGAAGCAGGCCCTTCTTAGGTACTAGAAGGCTGAAAAAGGTCACCCCAAAGTCTCTCAGCTTTGAGAGGTGTTCTAACCCTGTGATCATCAGTGGCCATACCCTCCTCTGGCTCTAGCAGGTCCATGTCCTTCCTGTTCTGGGGACCCCGGATCTATATTCAGTAACCTCAGATCTAGAGTAATATTTAAAAACCTATTTCTCCCTGCAATCAACTGAAATTTTGACGCATAGTTGACTTTGTGAATTTGCATGAAGTCAAATTGAGTTACCAAAGATGACATTTAAAATTTGTGGCAAAATGGGAGGTCAAATATTGGTCTCCCTTGTTACTGCCTCATGGCTTACTGCTGGTTTGAAGCTGCCATGATGAGAAATAATAGAAAGAAAAATGAAGACGTCAAGATGATATTTTTTTTTCACCATAAGAGGTACCTACAACTGCTGAACTGCAATGTGGGATTTCAGTGAAGACTTCCATTTAACTTCAGTTGCATGCTTCAGTGTTTCAGGGAAAAATTAAAACCAGTGAACTCTAATGTGAATTGAATTCTCAGTTTATCAAATGAGGTTCTGCTAATGTCTCCTTTCACTTATGCTAGCAAGACTTCTCTTTATTTCAGCTGTTTTAGACCATTGTATTCCCAAATATGGATTTGTCCTCTGGACAAAGTGGGGTTAATTTAGCCAAATACTTGCCACTGAGTCTAGGTTCAATTCTCGTACAGTTGTTTTCTGCTCACTCATTGCTTATCAGTAGAAAGACGTGCTTTGCAAATTGAAGACTGCTTCTAATTTTAATTTTTTTTAGGATTATCACTTATTTTGTGAAGCTTTTTGATATGTCTCCTGAAACATTAGACATGATTTTTTCATCAAATTAATGACTCTTAGCATATATCTATTTGCCTATATATACAAAGAATCATCACAAGAATGTAAGTTGTTAAACTTGTTTAAAACATTAATTAAAATAATAGTGAACTACTAGATTTTACCTGCTATACTAATGCAAGTAATAGGGTGCAAATAAATACCAGATGACTTTCAGGCCATGATTCTGTTAGTAATCTACCATGAAACGACCAAAATTTAGACCAGAAATCAATGATACTTTTGTCTTTCCTAACAAAGATGTAACTAGTGATAGGAATTCCAAAAAGTGCTAGGGATAATCCATTGAATATTGTTTTCCTTCAAGCTGACCCTTCTCAAGCAGCTAGAAAATTAGATATTAATTGTGGCTATTCCTTTTTGTAAATTCCAACCTGAATGACTCTAACTTCCATTCCAGAAGTCATTAAGAGCCTTCATAATCCAAGATTTGGGAATCTGATCTCAATTTCTTAGTCTACAGCTTTCCTTGTCAGTACTTAGTTGCATTTTACTGTAATTGTTTTTCTTCATTAATCCATTTAATTCATTTTACATGTGAGCATAATTCATCAGAGTTTGTAAATTATGATTTAGAAGTCTTTAATTTTTCAGAGTAGTCACTTTAAAGGAAAAGGAAAGACAAAGTAATGAGGAAAATAATATATTATTTGTAAGGGGATAATTTAATTTTATTTTCTGAGATGACTGGTTGCAATTCCTCTTCATATATAAGGAAAGCTCACTAACTACTCACTAATGTTTCTTGCAAATGATATCCTGAAAATTAATATTGTAATATGTAATCCCTACAGCTGTAGATGTACATCAGCTAATATTTTAAAGTAATGCCCATTAAGATCAACGTCAATTAACCAGAATTCATTGTTTGAATATCGATCAAGCATATTTAATTTACCATTAGTGTTAACAGAATGATGTATTAGTCAATTAAGATAGCATTGACTGAGAATCTTAATTAGATATTTAATTCTTTAGCCAGATTTAAGAAAACCTAACCATTGGTTTCAGTGCTTTCCCTTTGTTTAGACTATCTGATTATATTACAAGGAAAGTTACTGACTTAAGCATCAGTATGAACTGCCTCATTTTTCTCAACTCAAGCTGATTTTCCCTTTGTTTTAATTTATCTCCTGTGATTTCGTATTTCCATAAAAGATTTTTGAAATCCTGCATACCAGTTTTCTCAAGCTAAACAGGCCCATTGCAGTGAGCTATTGCCTAACTGTGGAATGGCCTTTTCCAGAGCAATCAGGAAATAATTCCCAAGACAGTCAGTCACTGGCTGCTGCAGGAGAAAGAAGCCTTGACTGGAACAGAAACTTATGATCCCTGAGTATTTGTGCAGAGGCTAGTGGACAGGTTTTAAAATAAGCTGAAACTGTGCCTTATTTGCTAAGCAACCTGCTTCTTCGTTTAGTCTGCAGCCTTAGTTCCTAACTCTATTATCCCTTGCCACCTTTGCTCAAATAGACATGCCTATTTACCCTCCACATCCCTGTTCTGACACCCTTGTAACAGATTGAAGTAATGCTTTCCTGGTGTGTGGGGTGGTAAAGGACAGCAGACTTTGGATTTGTAGCATTTAGACAGGAATGAAAAATAAGAGACACAGAGAAAAGACATTATCAGAAATTTAATTCTAAATACAATATTTTCTATTAGCAACCAGAAACAGAATAAGGGAAGAAAATATCCTCTTCCAACCCTATTGATGCACATAACTTTGTGCTTCAAAATAAAAAGCTTAAAAATGAAATAAAATATTTCAACATTGTTTATATTCAATGTTTAATCAATATGAAATATAACTTGTTTATAACATTTGTTCCTGAGAACTTTAATATTTGGAGGTTCCATTGCAAAATGGAATAAAATAATTCTTTCATCTCATGAAATCAAAGTTTCATACTGCTGCATCTAGGAATACTCATAGCCGAAAAGAAATTAAAGACTCATTCCAAATGGAGAACAAGACTGCATTTGAATTTACGTCTGTTTTATATCAGACTTTAATAACCAGTTCCAGTTAATAAAAACTCAGATGAGGCAGTGAGAAATAGGTATTGCACATATTTAAAGTGGACAAACTGTTTTATTTATTTCAGCTAACCACTGCTGGAACAGCTGCAGTTTTACAGAATCATGAATTCGGAATTGAGATGGAAGTGGCTAGGTTAATTGTGTCTCATTTAACAGTTTTTTTCTCTGGTTAAATTAAGGGATAACTGCTTCATCCTCGTGATTTATTGTTAAATTGCCTCTTACTTGAAAAAAGGTTTTTTGTATATTGAATCCTGAAAGAAAAAAAATTAAAGATCATTTATGAGTAAATTTGTTTCTGAATATTTTTCCCTATCAATTTTAATGAGATGCTGTTTGCTCTTTCAAAATTTCTGCTCTTTTGAAGTGGATAAGAAAACTGTTGTCTATCTTCTAGTACACGTGTGCTGGAGGTACAAGTGTTACAATGTTGCTACTGATCTCCTGGGGCTAAAGATAATCTTATTTGAAGGTTTTACAAAGGGAAAATCATGTTATACTTGTCCTGTTTTCTGTGCTTTTCCCTAAGTACGCACTAATTGACACTGTCAGACATGGAATTCCAAGTTGGGTGAAACTTTGATTTAATGATGCATGGCAGTTCTTTCATTCTTATGAAGGTAAATTGTATTATGAAGTATCGAGAGTAAGAAATGGCAAGGCACTGAAGAGCTTACAAAAACTGTAAAAATAATACAGGAGTTTCTTAAAATATTATAAACTTACATAATGAAAATTAAAGATTGTAACCATTTCCACCACCTGCCATCAAGAAAATGCTCACAAGAGATTCTTGGTTCCAAATATTTCTTCACTAGTGTGCAGGAAGCTCATTTTGTGACTTTTCTGAGTTGACAGTAGCACACAGCTTTGAAAAAAAGTCATGGACCTCTCTAAGCATCCTTTCTGTGCCTGTGAAAGCCTTGTAATTCTTCAGAATCTTTTGGAATGCTTTAAAAATGGTACACATGCAAATAGAAACACTATTTTAGGCTTTCCCTTCTTTCTTCATCTGTCTTGTTTTTCTATTTGAAATAAATAAAACTCATTAGAAAAAAAAAAAGAGAGAAAAGCATTCTTTATGAAACAGTTAATATTTTTCCTTAAAATTTCTACAAAGTGGTGAATCTTAATCTGACTCTCAGTCCTCACACCTTCAGTTTACAAAATTCTGCCTTTATCTATTGAGCAACACTACTGGTTGAAAAATTTGTACATCATTCTTTGCAGGGAAAAAAATGTTGATAGGGTGAATTTTAATATTTCTATAGGGCCAGTGAAATTTCTCTTTACTTAATTAAAATGAATCAATCAGACCATTGTAAATGTGAGTGAGGTTTCACTTACTTTTTTAGATTAGAGCAAGATATTGAAGAGCCTTTTTTTGCATGCAACATAATATACACAGAAAGAAACAAAAAATAGAAAAAAAGCAAAACAAGATTCTGATTTAAATGACCAAGTTCTGCATTGAAAAATAACATCAATATTAACAGTTTCTGTACAAAAGGATATTTAAGTTATCATTATTACAACAATGAAACTTAAAGCTGTCTTAAAAATTTTTTTGAACAAGAAAGGAATATTTAAGACGGGAAGCCAGGCAACTAAAAGAATATGCAGGATATAAAATAAAGTACTTTTAGTTGAAACCACTCTCTCCTTTACTTTAGTTGTATAAATACTCAAATAACAAATTATTCAATAATACTCAAGACAAATGTAAGTCTTCAAGAGAAGACTTCCATAGCTTGCAAATGCAGAATAGCATATTTAGTTCTGAAGAAAATTTAGATAACCTAGCTAGCAGTAACAAAACCTTTTATGGACAAAATCTTTGGAAAAATTGTTTCAAGAGGCGTTTCTGTCTTTGCAAAAATTCTAATACAAATATGTTAATGAATTAGTGAGGAAAACAGTCACAAGTACCAGGAACAGCTGATATACTCACCTAACACCTAAAACCTGACATCTCTGTATCCAAGTTTAACACCTCAAAATAATCCTTGCAAGTTACTGCATTCCTAGGGAATGGCAAAATTGCTAATTGAAAATGAGTTATCAAGCTACTTCAGAAACTGAAATTAATTGTTACTGTATCTATAAATGCTCATTGTTGGTATTGCACTGGAAAACAAAAAAAAAGAAGCCATCACCTTCTGTGGGACAGATAGCTTATGAAGACTGCCTAATTAAGGAAAAAAGAACTTCAGGGAGCTATCAGAGAAGTATATGAAGGTCTAAAGTAATTTTCTTTTTTTAACATACAGAAAAGTTGAGGGTGTTGAAAAAGATGTTTTCTAATTTGTTTTCTAATGGATTTAGTGATAAACATGAAAGGTATTTCTCACCTATTTGCATCACTTCCAGGAAATCACAAAATATCTAAGGTTACCAAAATAAATGGCCACTGATTTTAGTCTTAATAATAAAGAAAATTAGGGAATAGAATCTCAGAAGAAACTCCAAAAGAACATGGCAGTTGTTTTAATAGGTTCTGAAGCATTTGCACGAAGGGTTAACACAGAGTTGTCTTAGTGACTGAGAGAAGCTTTTAAAACTTTCCACTGCTGCCCTCCCAACAGATGTGAGGGATAAAACTCCCACACACTGTGTATTGGAAAAAATCAGATCAGAAGTCTATGTGGGAAAAGAATATTTTTTTTCTTTAAGGCTAAGATAAAGTTGTCACTGATGATTTTGTTGTGGAACAAGCTGCCCATCAAAAAGCTCTAATTTGGTACCTGTGGGTCGGAGTTGGATCTGCAAAGCAGGACCATAGACAGGGGATCACCATGCTACAGGTGACAAACATGTTCTGAGCCTGGTGCTGGCACACGAGGACTCTTGGTTGTAGGGCTATTTCAACACCTGCGAGTTGTGGGGCTGAGGAGCCAGGCAGCATCAATGCCATTGTGCCACTTTTGTGCTGTTTGCCAGCACTGCTGGCGGGGATGAAGTGCATGGGAGCACTGAGATATTCTCAGAGCTGATGGCTTCAGTACTGTCACAGCAGTGACAAATGGCTATTGCTCTAGAATTCTTCTTGTGATTGAACACATGAAAGGACAAAGAAATCTAAACATCCAGATAAATCAGAGGATTATGTATCACACTCAGAAAACAATCCCTGTGATATGAATTGTTCCTGAAGGATAGTCTGGCAGAGTAGGAAGAGAAGATCTCACAATATTAGTCCCTACGACTGAATTCAAAACCTGTTAAAGAAAATAGCAGCCATTGCTATGGGTTACTTAGAGATTCTAACCAAGGTTTTGAAAAACACCTCAATTATTTAAGTGTTTTCCTCAGTATGCAGTTTATAAAAACCTGTAATTTAAGCATCCATATTACAGCATTCCTGGAGCCCTGATGTTTTGTCCTGGAGCTTTGATTATTCTGATCAAAAGACAAACCTTCATTAATCTAAAGGAAGCAGTGACTGCCTATAGGATTCTTCAGTTGATTATTCATATTCTTAGAGCACAAAAAAGAATACTATTTTACGGTATATTTTCTTAGGTGTGCAGTGTGAGTTTCATATGGTTGTTATAGTGATGAGTTTTGGAGTCTAGTTTAGCTCTTAAATGTTATATGGTAGGTTTTCTTTGCCTTTAGCTGGAATCAGAGCATATTTTTGATATAGAAAAGAAGTGCTTTTAATGTATTCATATTACAATTAATCTGTTTAATTTAGTTTCTTGATGTTATTTTGATACTGATAGATACATAAAAGCCACCTGCTCATGCCAAAAAGTATTCAGCGCCGAATATTCAAACAGAAAAATCTGCTGTAAAACTGAAAGGAAAAAAAAATTGTTTGAGATGTGTACAAAATGAAGTTATGTTTTAATTATTTGATTAATAATGCAATAGATGGTGAGAAATAGGATCTTTAAGCTGTTTGAATGCATATCTGAATAAAACATCCTTTCAGTTTAAACTAGATATATTTTGGTAAATCTTTCTGTGTTTAATATTCTTGAATATTACTCTTCTTTCTTGTAGTTGTGCTCTGCAAGTACTCTGAAGTATCACTTTTCATTCTGTTTGTAGGTAGAATCAAAAAGAAGATAAATGCAAATGAACTTACATAGTTTTGAATTTTAATAAAAAAGTTTTTAAGCTTTTTCTCCATAAAACTAATATTTATGAATATTACTCAGATTACTATAATTAAAAATCACAGTGAACCTTATCCATTTAGATACATAGGTAGATTTTATTTTTAGGACCCTGATTGCATCTATAACCACACGAATTCACAGTCATTACTAATGTTTTTTACCAAAAAGGGTTAATTTAAGTAATCCTTTAAGCATACATCGTTGAACATGTAGCACTGACATTTCAATCTGTTTCAAGGGACTGGAAATCTAAACCAAGCTTCCAGGGCGTATTTCAAGCAAAGATGTCAGGACAAATGGTAAGGTGATTGTGAAGATCTATATTAGAGATGCTTGTGAAAATCGAGCCAAAGAAAGCACCAGCAGCTTGCTTGAATTCAGTAAAAGCTGTAGAATAGAAAGGTCATAGTTTTTAGGTGGTTATGTGAAAGTGAAGAAAGGGTAGTTGGGAGGCTCTGCAGAGGGATGTGAACGGGCTGAATTGGTGGGCTGAGTCCAGTGGTGTGGGGTCAAATAAGGCCAAGTGCTGGGTCCTGCCTTTGGGTCACAACAGCCCCAGGCAGTGCTGCAGGCTGGGGGGTGGAGTGGCTGGAAAGCTGCTGGTGGAAAAGGACCTGGGGCTGCTGATTGACAGTGGCTGAACATGAGCCAGTGTGTGCCCAGGTGGCCAAGGAGGCCAGTGGCTTCCTGGCCTGTATGGGGAATAGTGTGGCCAGCAGGAGCAGGGCAGGGATTGTCCTCCTGTACTCGGCACTGCTGAGGCCACACCTTGAATCCTGCGTTCAGATTTGGGCATTCTCACTGCAAAAAAGACATTAAGGCTATGGAGGGTGTCCAAAGTTCAACTGAACTGGTGAACAGCCTGGCTCCTAGGGCTTATGAGGAGAAGCTGAGAGAGTTGGGTTTGCTTAACCTGGAGAAAAGGAGGCTCAGGGGAGATCTTATTCTTCTCTACTACTACCTGAAAGGAGATTGCAGTGAGTGGGAGTCAATCTCCCAGGCACTTAGTGACAGGATGAGGAAGTGGTCAAAAGTTGCAGCAGGGAAGGTTTAGAGTACTTATTTTGAAGTTTCTTCACTGAAAAGGTGATTGGGCATTGGAACAGGCTGCCCAGAGAAGTGGTGGAATCAGTACCCCTGGAAATGTCCAAAAAAGCATATGGATGTGGCACTTAGGGATATGGTTTAATGGTGAACAAAACAGTGCTAGCTTAATACTTGGACTCTGTGACTCAGAGGTCTTTTTCAATCTAAGTGATTCTATGATTCTAGGAAATTGCTGAAAATGGACATGAAAAAGCTGCCTGTTAAAGTACCTTTCAGACTGATGAGCCCCCTAATGAACGCTGGGATCTCAGTTGCAGGGTCTGGTAATATCTACTAAGTTTCTCTTGTCACCTAAATGTAATTATTTTCCCATTGCACCTTTAATTAATTGCCATATTTACTGTCTTATAGGTTTCAGAAAAAAATGAAGAAGAAGTTAACGTGAAAAAAAGCTAACAAATTCTTTCTGACGAGCACCCATAGACTGATGGCCTACAAATAAATACTAATAAAGGATTTAAGAAACTTCGGTACCTTGGGGAGTCTTAATAATGACATCTTAAAACTTTAGTTCTATGTTTGTAAATTCTAGAGAGAATATACAGAACTGAGCTACCACCCAAATTTCAGTGATAATTTTGGTACACTGAAAATGCTAAAAGTGTAGTCTCTGGAAGACTTTTTCCCACTTTATCAGTGTTTTACATGGATTACTATCTCAGAGCAGCAATTGTGTCTTCTTCTGTGTGGGGACACCATCTTTCACAAACTGGTCTTCAACTGTAGTACTGACCACAACATCTCTGTCCTTGCTTTTTCCAGTTTACATTTCTTCACTTTGGATGTGTTTTTAAAATAAATCCCCTAAGAAATAGTTAAATATATATGCATTCTTTAGAAATGTTTTTAATTGTTGGTGTAAAGATAGATAGCATCTAGAAGGTAATGGAATCACACTCTTATGACTAAAGAATTAGTTTGCATCTCATTATTTTCTACTGCCTTCTCTCTCATGGCACATAACTTTAGTGAAAAGCCTGCAACAACTTCCCTTCTATCATGATAACCATTTTTTGTTAAAATTCATTCTGCAATTCTGTTGAAACTAAAGAAAAGAGTAATAGCACCAGTCAATAATATTCAAGTGCCTAAACAATCTCCTATAATTTAGGAATTAAAAAAACTCGCAGATATTTATGTAAAATATAACTATATAAATGCATGCTTTAGTGCCTATTATGTCAAAAATAAAAACATTCAAAGACATAATTAGCTGACAGGCATGAGGCACTTTAGAATGTCCTTCCAGAATAGCTGTGGACTAACTCTTACTAGAGTAATATTGATGTAAATCAGAAATTATACTTGCAGTATCTGGCAAATTATGTCAACCTGATAGCCGTATAATTGAAATCAGAATCTGACAAATTAATGAAGTGCAATTACCCCAGAGGTACTTGCAAGGGCTATAGAAGCTGGAATTAAACTAATAAAACCAAAATAATTCAGATATAATTCCAAATTCTATACTTAAATCATCTCACTGTGTCTTGCTATTGCTATGTTATGTTGTGTATGCTACTGAAGGACCCAGGTAGTATCGCAGAACACAGAAAACAAAAAAGAATCTAGACTGATTTTCTTCTTTGCAAATATAAAGAGTTATTTAATATTTTTATTAAATTGCACTTGATAGAACAAAACTCCTCTTTTAAGTCAGAATAGCTGAACTTTCAGAACATGGGTGAAGTCAGCTGCATAGTTGAAGAACAAAATTTAAAATTTTAATGCCATCTCCACTCATTCTAATCCCTCAGTAATGTTGTGCAATAGATAACACAATCCAGGCAATATTCTGCAGAGGGTAAATGTGTAGCTCTATCAGTCTGTCTGTATGTGTTCGGCGCCTTGTCTAGTGAACTCAGTGTATAAAATACACATTTATTCTGGTATATGAAGTTCATTATTGCATTTTGTCTCACAGAATTAAAAGAATGGAAACTTTTAGGTTTATCCACTTGCTGTTTATTCAATTAATTGTTCTAACTAAATAAGTCTAAAATAGCACTCAGAGTAAAAATGTCTGCAAATTGACAAGAGAAACATACAGTTATCATATGTTCAACCAGGTTCTTAATGGCTCTTACATATATGTGAAGTTATTTCAGTTTATATTTAGAAACTTTTATCAGGACAATTATTCTAACAGAATAACAGCTGTTACTATACTGGAGGCACCAACTCTATGAATTTATTTTAAATAGAAGAATTATAAGTAAAGTAATTCTAGATTCGATTTGAGTATAAAGAAAAGCAGTTTTTCATCAGGTTGGTTTCCCCTGTTCTGGTTTCTTGAGATGACTTACAAATATAATTTCTTTATCATGTTAAAAAACATTGGAAGTATTTTCATCTGCAAAGAGCAATTCAAGATTATTTTAGAAGGAAATAGACAAAAGAAAATCTTCGGAATACAGCAGAAGAATAGATGAGAACTTATGGAGGCCAACGATCAGTTTTAAGTATAATTACTGTCATCTTTTATGCTAAGTCTAGAAACAGTTCCTTAAGTGCTCAGTGAGAACTGCTTGAATAAATGAACTTATTTGACATTTTGCAACATATTCCAGAAAGACTGTTAATATAAATGAAAAATATTTAATGAAGAGCTTTTATTTTTTATTTTGAATAAATGAACAAAGAAACAAACAATTGGGTACCTTAATAACTACTTTAGCCATTCTCCATGTCTTGTTCAAAGGTGTTCCCTGATAAAGCCCTAACATTTCCTCCTCTCCAGAGGATTATTATTATTTCATTATATATCATCAATATCTCATTTTTTATAACCATAAGCTCTCCCAGGTTTTTGTTGCAAATTGTCAATCGATTTTTTGATGGGTGGGATTTCTGGCTCTTCTGCCAATACTCTGGAGAGGGGATGTGGAATGCTCTGTGGCAAAATTTGTGGCAAAATTTCTAGATTCATCTGTTCCTTTCTTATTTCTTGCACTGTTAAGGACAGTCTTGCAACTTTATACTTCATTGAGAACCATGCACTATTGTATTTTGAATTGTCACAACATGTGCAAAAACATAGTTAGGTCTACTTAGAGGGTTTTTTTCCCCCATTTTGTCAGACAGGTTTGAACCGTGCATGTGCATAAAATATTTTACCCTTTCTCTATTGTAGTTATTTTATATTGAGCTCATATATACCTTAAAAGAAAAGGAGTAATAAAGCTATGCAATATAATTGTTGCAATGATCAAGCTTAAAGACTGCAGAAGAGAAAAGAGCAAATAGATCATAGCAGAGATGTGTACCAGGAATAATTTTACTGCTACTAGGAGCACAGTAAATTTCTCTTTCTCTCTTTCCCTCTGTTTCTCTTTCTTTCATTGTATAGTGTCCATAAAAGTTTTTGAATTGACAGCCTGGAAGATTGAAATAGTCAATTTATCCACAGAACAACTACCATGCAGTTGAAGTAATAATCCTTCCATATTATCTCAACCCGGGCCAGGAGTGATCAGACAGAGGTTGTGGTTTCATTTCTATTGAGTCCTTGGCCTTTGTGCTGACTTTGCCATTGAGAAGAGAAGAGCCAGCTGAGACATGACTTTTTTGAAGCAGATGCTGCCTGCTGTGATCAGTACTGATACCAGAGACAAAATAAATAACATTTCCAGACCTCACAAGAGACAGAGTAATAGCAAGAACTACTGTAAGCATAAATACAACAATAATTTTTTTTTTTTTTGGTACCTACTACCTGAAATCTCACAAGCTTGTTGGTTGTCTGTGCAAAGACAACTGAACTAAATGCACATTGCAATAAATTGAGACTTTACCTGTGGTCCTTCTCTATGCTTAATCCAAAATCTTCTGAGACATTTCATTTCTACTTATTGATATTCAGTAATCACCTCTATAGAGAAACAAGGGAAAGCAAAATGAGACTTGTTTCCTTCATGTCTTCCTTACTAATTGTCAACTGAAGTTTTCATAATCAATTTGTGTGAAAATATCATGACTATCCTTTTGGGTCACCCAAGGAGCTTTGTCTGAAATGGGTACAGAATGCCAATTTCTGTTTTTCTTAAGAAGGAGATATAATAAATATAAATAACTCATGGTAGTTCTGCATGAGTATTCATCTATGCTCTCTTTTGACCAGCATTAGATCACTTTTCTCTCCGGTGCCTAGCTGCTAGTATGTCAACTGGATCAATCAAGTAAATAAAATTATTGGCTATTTTGTCTAGTTTCTGATGTAACATGCCAAATGTGTGAAGAGGAGAGCTTATTGAGCATCCTGGGTGGGTGTGTGAGAAGAAGGTAGCAATGACACCAAATCTCTTGTGTCAGTCCTGTGCAAGAAACAGGACACAGAAGAATGAGCAACCACTGGCACTTCTCTGCTAGAGCCAAACTACTTCCTGCCACAGGCAGTGGATGATCCCACAAGGAATGGCATGCTGATTTGACCTCATACCAACCAACAGAGGAGGTATTAATGGAGATTTGAAACTGGCAGCCTTGGCTCTAATGACAGTGAGACTGTGGAGTTCAGTACTGGGCAAAGAGGGATCATGGCAGGATGTCAGTGAGGCTTCATCTAGAGTGCTGTGTCCACTTCTGAGCTCCTCAGGACAAGAGAGACATAGGGGTCCTGGAGCAACTCCAGGAGTGGGCAAGAAAGATGCTAAAGGGACTGGAGCATCTCTCTTACAAGGACAGGCTGAGAGAGCTGGGCCTGTTCAGCCTCAAGAAGATATAACTCAGAGGAGACCTTACCAATATCTATAAGTATCTATAAAGGGAGGGTGTCAGGAGAATGGAGCCAGGCTCTTCTTGGTGGTTCCAAGCAAGAGGACAAGAGGCAATGGGCAGACCTTGATGCACAGGAAGTTCCACTTGTATGTGAGAAAGAACTTTACTGTGCAGGTGACTGAGCCTTGGAACAGGTTGCCCAGACAGGTTGTGCAGTTTCCTCACTGGTGATACTCAAGCACCATCTGGACTTAATCCTGTGGAATGTGCTCTAGGATGACCCTGCTTGAGAAGGGAGGTTGGGTCAGACGTGGTCCAATCACTGTGGTCCCATCCAACCTGACCCATTCTATGATTTTTTGAAAAGTGTAACATTGCAAAGTAACAGCCCTTCCAGTCAGTCGTGATAGATGAAAGGCTGAATGATACAAGCTGTGGCTTACACGGGAATTGAATCTCAAAGGTTCTACAAGGACAACAATATGGGAGAGAAGGAATGCAGTCTTTAATATTTAAAAGAAAAATGTGTTTATCTTTAGATTTGAGAGGTGGTTATATAAGTATTATATGTTATTCATACTATTTGCAATTCATTAAGATATGCTTAAGTGGAAGAAAAAGAGAAGTAAAAGGCCATAAATTAGTCTATCTATTTCAAAAGAAAAGAAAGTGCACCCCTTTCATTTTCATTGAAGCAATTCTTCATCAGGTCAGTCCAAAGGTACATAAAGCTCAATAATCTGTTTCTTAGAGTGGACAGGATCTCATGCCTGAGAAAGGAATAAATCAGATCTGTGGTTCCCTGGGATATCTGACAGCAAATACATACAGCTTCTGGACTTCCAGGGCTAGATAGAATGATTTTGTGGGTTTTTAGGCTTGAGTGGATTTTTCCTTCATGTGTTTTTCCTACTACTTTTTCAACCTAAATAAACTATTACACCTACTATTTTAAAAAGATGCCATTAACTCATGTGAAAGATGATGAATAATTGTTATTTATCTTTTCTATGCCTACAGTTCTATAGAACAGTATCATATCCCTCTCAGCATCGCTCTTCTGTAACCCAAAAATTTCACTATAGTTCTTTCCTCTATGCAAATTTTTCGTGCTGATATTTTCTTTACTTTTCACAACTGCTGCTTTTCCCTTTTGAGGGAGACACAGCAACATTCTGTGGACACTGCTGTTGCAGCCAGAGCTGCACATAATGTTGAAGGACTTCCTGCATTTTGTACAAAGAAGTAACAATGCCTTCAGGTTTGTTCTCTCTTCCTTTCCTAAACATTCCTAACACTTTTTATTTCTTGGTTTGCTACCGAGCATAAGCTGACATTTTCTAAGTATCAGTTATAACCCCATCAATGAGTGCATCATTCTACATTTTTCTCCACTGAATTGCAATTGCCTTTTTACCACTCAGCCAATCAATTACATGATATTATTTGGCTGGCAAAATGATTTATTGGGTTTTTTTTTGTTGTTGATGGCAAAATTGTTGTACATCTTTAGTTAAAAGGAAAAAGCAACAACAACAAAAAGCCCACTGCTGTCAAAGACCATGCCATTTATCTAAGCAAGGAAGTACAGGGTGCTGCAGTTAACTCCATTCTCTGAGGATTTGTGAATATTCTGTGTGTGCAGTTTCAGCCTGGCTGTGTTCCTACTATCTCAAAAATGAGTGAAATCTGCTGTCATGAGAAAGCCATAGAGCTTCATTAAAATAACTTACAGTTTAATTAAAATAACCATATACCACTGTGACTACTTTACTGAGGTAAGTTGTTCTCTTGCTTACATAAAAGGATAGCAAAGCTGGCACATCTGTGTTGCAAAAATACCCCAGACACTAGAGTAGACATATGCTCACTGACATCTTGGTGGACTCTCTCACCCTCCCATGTAGTCAAACACGAAAATAAAACCTTGCAATGTTATTCAAGGGAGCAAGTGATAGATATTTCATGAGGTTGCACAGCCAGAGCTAGAGTGGGAATAAGAGCTGATCCAGGCAGAGAAGAAATGAGACAGACAGAGGGCAGTCCTTCAGTATAGGAGATATGGTGCTAATGCAACACCCCAAACTGCATATATTCTTACAACTTCTCTTCTTTCATCTGTAAAACTTCAGGAGATTTAAGGAAATAATGAAATATAAAGGAAATCAAACCATTCACTCTCACTTAGCAGCCTGCACTTATGGATCTCAGTAATCAAGCAGTGAAGCTTTCTGCCCCCAACATAAGCTGAAACCCCTAGCAAAATTAGAGGTACTTTAAATGCAGTTATTAATAGAAACACTAACTGGAATGACTTACTGCTGAGGCAAGCTAAGTGAACAACTTTGCAGCTCAGAAAATGACAGCCACTCAGTGCCTACAATTGCCTTAGGACGTGCACTGACAAAGTCCATGGAAATGTTCATTAACTCCGACATATGTTCATTAGGTCAGCTCAGTCTCTCCAGACATACTTGATTACCCTTTTTCCCATTGCAGACTTAACAAAACCAGGGAGGGAAAGGGATACACCAGATGTAGGGCAAGATTCTCTGGCCCATTAAATCTCTGATAAAATATGTCAAAACAGGCTCTTCAATTAAGAATGGACCCTGTTGATGGCAAGAAATATTTCTGGTTCACAAGGTAATGTTGGGTTCCCCAAGTGGCTTGTCCTATGTGTTGTGGTGCTCACCTTGGAAAAGTAGCAGGGCTTGGGACCCTTACACAATCCATAATTCCAAACGACTCAGTATTTATTTCAGTGATCTGTATCTGCAGCCAAACTAAGAAGTAGAAAAATTGCTCAAATCATGCAAAATTATTTAGAGGAGTTTATGCTTGAGAGGATGCTAAGGAACTTCAGAGACACTCAGCAAAGTGACTAAATGTCAGAAAGATATATTGGTTCAATTTAAAACTGGCCATAATCTTCATGAACAAGAGATATATTTTATGAGCCAGCAGGTCTCCTTAAGTCAGTCTGTTTTAGACTATTTTATGAATGCTTTTGATTGGCCTGTTTACAGAAGAGACAGAGATGTTTTTTTGAGGGGGGAGGTGTTTGTTTGTTCCCTTTTTTGTTTGTTTGTTTGTTTTGTTGTTGTGTTTTGTTTTTTGTTTGCTTTTTTTTTTTTTTTTGTTTGGTTTTTTTAGGGAAAAGAAAGAGAATAGATGCCTTCCAGAGGAAATAACATAGACCAAGGTTTTATGTCCCTAGATTTTTTTTTTCTCCCTGAAACACAGGATTCCTCTCCTGAAGTTCTTAAATGTCTCTATCATAATTAAATTAAATTTCATATTTCTTTCCATCAATTTTTTAATCAAGAAATCTCCCAACATATATCTGTGTGAAATGTCCCATTGACAACAGTAGTAACAAAAGAATGAGTAAAATATTATATAAGATTCCTCCTTTCTAAAAATTATTTTGATACAAAAAAATTCAATTTTCACAATTAAATGTATGTACTGAAAATTCAGTGAACCAAATTTCTAGGAAAAAGTAAGAATCTCTATCAAATGTTTTTTCTTCCTGGTGAATTAACATTTCCTTCCAAAATTAAAAGTTAATAAAAATTTTTTGTGTTAATACAAAAGCAAATTTTTTACTTAAATCCTTGTCAAATTCTATCATTTCAGACTTTCCTTTTAAACAATATATTCAAATCACTGAAAATTGCTAACACCAGGTCAGTTATTTACTCTCATTCCTATCCCTAAAACAATTTCATCCCAAATCAATCACTCATGCAGTAATATTAAAAGTTTTTCTTCAGTCTTCTAGATTTTTTTTAGGAAAAAGAGTCCATTATACAATCACAATGAACTGTGGAGATCTTTGGTATTTAAGATGTTTAAGATGCACTTAACTGTTTAGAATTTACAAGGACCAAGGAAACAAGACAAGAAAAAGTCCCTCTGTGTATTTCCAAAAGAAGTATAAAATGCCTACTTTGATTCTTTAAAAAACCCCAAAACATATACATACATACATACATATATATATATATATATGTATATATATATATATATATATATATATATATATACAAATATATATACACATATATAATCCTAACTGCATGGTCCACTGAAAGCTATATTATTAGAGTATCTGAAGGGCTCTATAGCAACTCACATTTTTATTTCATGAAGGATGGTGTTTTCACTGTTACAGTGAATATGACAAGTAAGAACTCTGACATGTGTCATAAAGTAAGATAGTCTGACAGTTTTGTTCAAATGGTGGCTCCCATCAGCAAAGAGACAGTTATTGCTTCATTCTTTGATGTTCAAATTAAAGTTTTGCAATGGTAAGCTGTCTCTAATTACATTACTAAACATACTGATCATTAGTTCATTAAAAGCACTCTACAATCTAACACATGGAGCTTAAAATATATCAGCTACGCAAAATGTGATTTCCAATGATAAAAACACATCTCCTGTGGCATCCTAGAGATATTTGAGGATCCTGAAATGTCAGAGAAAGAAATCTGTCATAGGTGATATAAAAACATTGAATAGTTCGGTACTTGACAGAACAGGAATAGAAATAATCTCTACAGATCAGCACCATTACTCAGTGAAGTCTCCTTAGTCTCTAGAGGAAGTTTCTGACCCAAGTAGTCAATATAATCATCTATATTTGATCTTAATTTGATCACTGCCTTAAAAATCTCAAAAGGGAAATAGACATGTAGAAAACTGCGCTTTTAAAATGGAAGTGTTTCTATGTAAACCTCAGCCTCTGCGTGCAGGCTCACAGCTAACAATAAATAAAGTTTATGACAACGTAGAGCAGAAGAAGCTCCAGGAAGTAGTCTGGAAGTTGCTACTCAGAATTCCAAAGTTAGAGTTAATTCCATCTCCAAGGACTGTCTGAGGAGCTTCTGTTAGCTCAGAAAAGACCACAAAATAGAATGATCGTACTATTCCTGTGATTACTGTTGTCCAACTGATGTAGTATTCTAGTTTGTCTTTCCAACACATGTAATAAATTAAAATGCATTATCTGTATTCTATAAAACTTTCATTCACTTCAGAAATATAGATTCTAGTTTTATTGCCCTCACTAGGAACTTTTTGTAAATGTGTGGGCCTTGAATTATGCAGACTTACATGACTGCATTTTTTGCAGCTGTCATACTGAGTTTGCTTTGTAAAAACTTATTCAAGAAACAGTTGATGGAAAAGTATTTTACTTATTTGTTCAGATGACTAGATGTTTTTACTGAAGCAGTTTTCTAAAAAATATTATTAAGCAGCTCAGAAGTAAATAAACCAAACTGGAGAATTCACTACTGATTTTAGCTCATTACACTTAAAAACTTCAAACTTTCTTGGGTAGAAAAAACTTAGAATAATGTGAGGACAATTTATGTGATTTTTTTTTTGCTTGTTTTTAAAATTAAGTATAGGATAACAATTATATATATATACATGCTTATCTCCTCTCTCTGCAGTGACTATACAGGAATACCTGGAAGGTTTAGGGGGCAAAACCAGTCCAACATTATCCACGCAGAGTTCACACAAGTAGCAGACTACAATAGGAAGAGCCAAAGCATCCAAAATTCAGTGTGGGCATACTCACTTCCCACCTGTCTCCAAATAAAGTTTCTGTCCTCTGTCCCTACAGGGACTTCTCATTGTCCTCCCCTGGGGGGATTATTTCCTGTCAACATCCTTATCCCTGACCTCACTCTGTCAAGGGGGTTACAGACGAGTAATGTTAGAAATGTACTGAAAAGTGATCGGATTCACCGGGGTCATTTTGCAGAGGTGTCCAGGAAGGAGGCAGCACTCCCTGGGTGAGAGGTCTGTGGGGATGGTGGTGTGGGTTGTGTCCCACCAAGGGTGGGTAGCTCTGCAACACTGCTGTCCTTGCTCTCAGTAAAACCTGCCTTCAGGGGTATCCTTGAACATCTTAGTGCCTTGTGGTCTCCACTGTTAAATTAAAACTAGTGCCATTTTGTGGGTATAATGCAAAGCTTAATTAAGAGCTGCAAAGTAATTTTGTGGCTCCTCAGAGAAGGGCTCTAATGGTGCAAAACAACATCAGGTGCTGAAATTGTAAATCCTTTAATGATGGAGCCTGGGACTTCCGAGATCTTCCAGGATGCGATTAAAGGAAACGCTGTGAACAATTGTAATGAGAATACTACTGGTAACAAAAATAAAAACATTGTACCAAGATATCAGTTTGGGTCAGATATTACTGCTGATGGCATTAAAGAAAAGAAAATTTCAGTGCCTTGGCTTTACTTGAAAAAATAAAGTATTTAAATTCTAAATCCTAAAAAGTGTATGCTTAAACTGTATTTAAGTTATAAAGGAAAGGACACGTGTAGGTAAGTCATCCTTGTAACAAAATTTAAAAGTAGCTCCTAATGACTACAGTGGTTGTTCAAAGGTTGTCTCAAAGTGTGGGTTAGGTTCTCAGTCACTGTTCTGCTGAAGTCTATGAAGGTGATTCTTTTCCCACTTTCACTTATACCAACCATGAATGCCATGATTGAATCTTTCAAATACTGTATTTACGGAGTCCTCCATTTAATAAGCAGGAATTTTTCCTTGGCTAATTTAAAATTTTCTTTGTAAGTTACTTGATAAAAAACTGAAATTATAGGACTTATCCTTTGACTACTTTAACAACAAACTACCATGTTTACTTTAGTCTATTAACTCACTATCCTATGCACCTGAAATGACATGAAAATTGTTCATATGTTTCTATTTCACAGGAAAAATTGACAGAATGAGTTTTGTTCAAATAACCTAACCTAATTAAGCCAGTTCTAAATTGTTTAGTAAAACGAAACAATTTTGCATAACTCTAATCTGAAAACATTATAGATACAGAGAAAGGTTTTTCTGTAAGGAGAAGAAGATGTATGAAGTATTTTTTATAAAGTTCCAAGTGATGCAACAAGTAGTAAAAAAGAGAGATGAAAACATATAAACCAAAACAAAGAGACATTAAAGTTCACATGGTCTGTATTTCATGTTGCAAGGCGTTCAATAGTTATTCCATCTACTGCCCAGCAACCAAACAACCTAGTGAGAGAGAACATTTTGTGTGACAAGTATTACAAGAAAGCATAACACAAACTTCAAAGAAAATCTGAAAATTTTAAACAGATCGTTTTGTTCCTTGCCTGTCTTAAAATTAGTAATCATGATTTACATTACAACTGTGTTTCAGCTGTATTTAGTGCATTTGGAAAAATTATTAATAAAACATGGGAAGCTAATAGATAAAAAGGAGAAGTGAATACATTACAAGCCAACCATTCCTTAATAACTAATACATTTTTAATTGCAATTTTCTGAAATGTAGGAAACTCTCCCCCCTGTGCACACACTTTTTTTTTCTGATAATATGTAAATTAATAAAAAAAAGGAGAGATTATTAGAAAAATAATTTATCTCCTTTAGTTAAAAAATACCACGTTATGAACCTATCCTCTTATACTGTTTTAATCTCTGTTTTGCTTTGGATTGCACACACCTGCACAACAAATTAAAAGGAGCATTTATCCACATGAACTAAACAAAATATATCGCCTTAGCAGTGTGTTCAACTACATGTACAAGCATGTGATATGGAACTTTTTTGGCTTAAATCTAAAATGTTATTGCCTGACAAATAATTTTACCTTAATTTTAAACATAAAGCAATTAGAATTTAAATACTTTCTGCTAAAAAGTGCTGTATGCAATACCTAGTTTAAACCTGTAAAACAACTCTACCATTCCTTTCTATTTTTGTGAAAATGTACATTTCCTCTAATGTACATTTCAGGGACATATACTTTTTGTGTTTCGAATAACAAAACAAACTATCAGTATAATTAACAAGAATAATAAAATACTTAAAATTTTATTTTAATTCATCTCCTTCCTTAGTTTGTTGTAAAATTATTATTAGTAAAGCAATACCAATTTGTTGTTAATATCTGCACAATATTGATATGTACATTGTTTTCTCTACAGTTTAAGATAAACAATAATACAAAAATTGGAACTATTGCACTTTAATTTCAAAGAAATTTTCAATAATAATTTGGAAGAAAATATATTTTCCTTGCTTTTTAAAGATTGAAAAATTTATACAAAATTTATACAAAAAATTAGCTAAAAATAGAGAAAAACAAAAAAAAAAATCCCATTTCTGTGAAATAACCTAAAAAAACCCCAAACAAAATCAAAACCACCCAAAAGATAACATTCCCTTCTGTTCACATTCTATACTCTACACTGGTTCTCTTAAAACCGCTCTGTAGCACCTTGTGTCACTGGAATTTGTGTCCTAACACAGGCAGGAGGATGTTGCCAGTGGAGCAATGGGTCCAGGATGCAAAAAAACTTACTTATTTTATTAGCTTTGCCATTGGTCTAATATTTAGTTAGTACCCATAACTCCATCCTCTGTGTCTCTGTTCCACTAGTCTGGGGCAGAGAGCTTTTCTTCATCTCGTCTTGTATTACTTAGGACTTGATATCACTGAAGAATTCTGGAGGCCGAGGTACAATGTCAGAAAGGAAAGCACAATATACCATTTAGCCTGCAAGTCTGTCTCGGACTGGCGGTACTGGAGGGTGTTTAAGAAGGGCACAGAACCTTGGTGCCTTTCTACTCCCCACTGATATTTAAACTCCAGAGCATCTTTGATCATTTGGCATTGCAAGGACTATCATCTACTTCTTTTACCATCTGTTTATGGAGTTATTCTTCACAATTTGTCTCATCTCCTCTATCCTGCTGATACTGTGTGAAGCTGTGATCCCTCCGACAGGAATTTCCAGAAGTTCCTTGCCCCCAGTATGGAAAAGTGCTGTATTTTATTTGTTTCGAACTGAATATCTACTAGTTGTATTGTTTTACTCTAATTACGCTATTGCAAGTTTTGACGGAAGCTAGTTCTGCACAAATCATATCTGCCACATTCAAGATTTTGCAAATCTTGATTAGGTGCCCCTTCAGTCTTCTTTCCAGACAGAAGATACACAAATGCTACTTTTATTCTCTGCTGGTAAGGGAATTTTCCCACATTCTTGCTCATTATATTTGCCCTTCTCTACATTTTCTTTAGCTGTACTGTATCTTTCCAGAGGTGCCAGGAACAAAAGTAATAGTACAGACAGTGCTTGTAGCTTGTAAGGTTTTCATTGAATGTCAAAAAGACATTTTCAGTCTTGGTTTCAGCAGTACCTGACAGATAATTAGCAAAACCATATTAAAATATTAAATTATATAAAATATTAAAATATTAAAATTTTTATAATATATAAGATATAAAAAATATAAAATATAAAATATTAAAAAATATATAGGACTTCCACACTGGTGTTTTCAGACCTGGGATCTCAGGCCAAACATGAGATTTATATTGCTGGAGTCCTTGATCTCGAGAATTGAAAGGGGCCCATTGTAATTCATTTAGCAGAGCTGCAGTGTAAAATTTAAAATGCCAGGCATACTGACTTAAAACCATAGCATAGACTTAGACTTATTCTTAGAGCTGGATATCTGAGAAAGAATATCCACAAAGTGTGAAGCAGAGATGTGTGAGTGCTGAGGGCCGTGTGAAAAATACATGGAAACACAGCCACAAAGATGCAAAACTAGAGAGTGCCCAACAGTATGAGAAATCAATTAAAATAATTTTTTCTCCCATCAAGAAAAGCATTTTGGCTGTTTTCAGGATAAGGATAATTGAACTAAATCTAGTTTGACACATTGCTGCTCAATGTAAGTTTTCACCATCTTCGGATGGTGATTGGTATAAGATATATATTTCTTATAAAGTTTCAGAACTGCCATTCTTTTTCCTGTCTATGAGAAAAAATAAATCAAAATATCATGACTCTTATGAAATACAGACAGTTAAAGATGCCCTTTGAGTCTGTTGTTATTACTTTTGAGTTAATAGCTGAACATTTTGAGAAATTACTCTTTTAAAAAAAGTTAAAAAACAACCAATAATTGCCAAAGTAATCAGGACCTTTTAAAACTAAAAACCTTTGAAATTATTAAGGATTTGAACCTCATTTTGTCAGTACCTTCCCTTCCCTTCCCTTCCCTTCCCTTCCCTTCCCTTCCCTTCCCTTCCCTTCCCTTCCCTTCCCTTCCCTTCCCTTCCCTTCCCTTCCCTTCCCTTCCCTTCCCTTCCCTTCCCTTCCCTTCCCTTCCCTTCCCTTCCCTTCCCTTCCCTTCCCTTCCCTTCCCTTCCCTTCCCTTCCCTTCCCTTCCCTTCCCTTCCCTTCCCTTCCCTTCCCTCCCCTTCCCTTCCCTTCCCTTCCCTTCTTCCTCATTATGTAAGGAGAAAAGATGTAGCTGTTCCGTGTAGACTGTTTTCCTTTACAAATTTACAGGGCTGGTCTCACAAGAAAGAGCACCTTGGCTACACGAGAGTAGAAATCTGAACCTTTATGAAGAACATAATCCAGCCCAGACAAACAAAGGAAAATTCTTCAAGATAATTTAGTCTAAGTCTAAGCATGCTAGTGGAGTGCATGAGAGGAAAAAAACCAAACCTATCTCAACTAAAATTATTATTCAGTCTTAATCTAGACTTCCAATTCAACAGGACTTTAAACCATTGCACTGAATAAAAGCAAACAATTGAAAATTCAAAAAATGTGGTTTTTTTCTATATGCGAGTAAAGAAAAAAAAATAACCAAGTAACATCAATAAGGAACTGAAATATAACTATTACGGGACATGAACCAGGAGATATTCTATTGCAGAAGAAAATCTTGAGCTCAAGATTCCAGTAATTTGTTTGAAGTTTGTGTTTGGAAAATTTTGTTCCTGAGAGGCAAAATAAAACTTATGTCTCAACATCTTTATAGATTCCATATACTTCTTTTCTAAAATGAAAAGTAAGATTTCACATAAGATTAAAGAGTATATTCGGTCTTAGAAACCAAGAAAATGCTATGTTGAGACCACATTTCCCAAATAAATTATTTTGTTTCAGCTTTTCATTTATACTAATGACAATGTAACAGCAAGATTCTTAAACCTGTATTTAAAATGTTCGACTAAGTGGGCTAATTTGCAGAACTCGAAAAATATTAAGCAAGATTTGTTTGTATGTTTTCCAGAAACCTGCCAAAACGCTTTAATTTCCATAGTAATAAAAAAAATCCCTACAAAATGAAGGCTGAAATATTCTCTCTCTTAATTGCAAAACTCTGCATTTAGACCTTACCTTAGGGACTAGTAAGTGAAAGACATTCTGCACTAGCTATTTTATGTAAACCGAAGCTTACAGAATGTTCCATTGTCTTCTTGAATGCTTTTCCTTTATTGCTTTCTATATGATCTTATGCTCTTCCTCTTTTTGGGGAGGGTGTGTGTGTGTGAGGGGAGAGAGTGCTGGGCACATGTGCTACCATAGCAACTGCTATCAGTTGCAGGACCGAAAATCAGTAATAAAGTCCAAACCTGACTTTTTGGCTCTGTTACTTGAGCCTGGCTGTTTTCAAAGCTCAGAGGTTGTTCACAGTAATTTCTAATAATTTCCTCCATTGTATTCTCCAGAGACTCAATGGATGACCTAAAGGAAGGCCACCTGACTTAGTGCCAGGATATTTCCCTTCACAGTCCAGTCTCATCAGTTTCACTGGTTCATCACTACAGTACAGATTAGCCACTGAATTACAACTGCTAAAGACTCTAAGTATTAGAATGTTAATTATTCTATTTCTAGATTTGCCTGGAATTTCCTGTGTTTGATGAGAACGGCACAAAGTACATTACGGCTTAGTACATTTCTGTTGAGGATGGAGGAGACCTTCATATTACAGAAACTTTATATTTTTAACTTTTAATGACAAAATATTTTGTAATTAATTAAGGTGAAGTGATAGGATAGGATAAGATAGGATAGGATAGGATTAGAATAGAGTAGAATAGAATAGAATAGAATAGAATAGAATAGAATAGAATAGAATAGAATAGAATAGAACTGAACTTGTTTTCTTAAATGAAAAGAGCACAAAGAGCTGCTCTGGCATGATTAGAGATTTCTCTGTAAGGGTTACTTGTATGCTACAGCCAGCTCTTCATGATTTTCCTTGTCAGAGTTGACATCACTGAAGCATGCTGCATGCCAGTTTCTGACATGGACCATAAGAAACTGTTCTGCTTGACTTTAAATTTTAATGAGAGCTAATACTGTCCCCAAATCTGCCCTGGTCTTGGGAATAGAAAGAAGGAATTTCTCACAATGACTCAGAAGCTGCCACTGCTGCATCTTGAAGCATCATTGTTCAATGTTTTCATTGGTTAATTTTGTCAGCATTTCCAGTTTGGAAACTTTGTGAAGTGGAAAGCGACTTGCTCCTGAAAAGACTGGTAGAAAATGCTGTCTTCTGTTTCTATGGGATAAAACTGACTTTTACTTGACACTAATGTTAATACATTCCTGTGAAATCAGCCGTTTGGAAATCAGAGGGATTGACCAGCTAAATCACATGTTCACATCTCAGATAAGCAGGAATCAGAGTCAAGGAGAAAGGTTAAAGTTTGGGTTTGAAGAAGCATTTGAGAGGCAGAATGCTTGAATTTTGGACTGAATGACTTTTCATTTCATGGATATTTTAACAGATGCACTTGGTTCAATAGAGTCCTCCGGATATCAGCATTAATACTAAATTATTCCATTATGGTCAATACAATTATAATGAATGCATGAATCATTAATGCCAATATTTCTTCCATAGTTTCTTACAGCAGTAGTTAGGTATTTCCAAGCTAATGCAATCCTAGTACAACTGGTACTCCAAAAGGATAAATTCATACAAATGCAGAAAAAGTCTCCTAGGATGATTGCAGTAATAAAGAATAAATCTTATTGGCATAGACTAAAAGTGTTTGACTGGATTCACCCGGCTGAAAGCTCCCTATAAATACCTCAGTGGAGCAAACACCTGAGAGAGAGTTGTAAAATGTAAAAGAATATGCTGGAAGAAAAATACATTACTCTAAACTGATAATGAATGCCTTTATTGGATTCTTGCTAAATAACCAGTCAACGAATTTTTTGTATTACTTTCCAAATAGCATGGAGAGGGCAAGGAAGTTACCCACTTTTGAGATGGTTTTGAATGACTATAATTAAGAGAATTATATAGAGTAATTATTTACAATAGCTGAGGATGACACTCTGGTACAAGCTTTACCTTCAAGGCCAATTTCTGTGAAGAATTCTTCTACAGTGAATGTACTATCTTGTCTTATTTTGTTCTCTCTGGGAAAAAAACAAACAAACAAACAAACCAAAACAACCCTCCCTCCCCCTCCCCAAACATATTTAAAAAGTACCTTACACAAAGGAAGCCAGTGACATATGCTGTTGTGCTTCTCACCCAAAGGATGCTGTTTATTAAGGAAACCTCGACACACATTTCTAGATGGGCTCAGCACTGGATGTTTGGGAAATGGAGATTTCTGGACAGGGAGCAAATTGAAATTGAGTTGAATATAAGGAGCACCTATCCTGGTAGCATAACAGTGCTGCAGCTGTGTCTTCCTGCATCTCTCCTCTCTTCCTTCAAACTTGCTTCTCACTCCAATAAGTCTAAATGAACAATTAGGTAATACATAGTACTTGTATAATTACTATCTGTTACCTATCTTTCTTATCTTTTCTTCTACCGTAAATTCTTTCTTTCCATAACCCAGCTAAACTCCTTCTTCTTGTAAATTCATGAGAAAAAGGAATTATTTAACCTGGCCATCTGTAGGCTTTGTCCTGGCCCTAAGATTAATTTCTTCTTTGGTATCTTGCCAGCTTAATCCACATCAGCACATTTTTCAGTTGCTTTTGCCGTTGGTCTTGGCACTCTCATTTTCATATGAGCGAACTGCTTTATTAAGTCTTTATATTTTTATTTGCTAAGAGATTTAATTGCTGTGTATGTGTCAATAGTATTTTACAGATGTTTACAGTAATTATATCTAATTTAATTGCTTCCAGGCAATGAGTGATGGTTAGCAACATAAAATTTTTGAAAAGTTGTAGTATATACTGATTGCTCTTATTAAATATATTCCAAGAAGCAAATTTATGTTTGCCTGGAAGCAAAATGAAGAAAAAGATCTTATTGAAGTGTATTGTATGTAGGGGAGGGTGTCCTACACTTCACACGCAATGTGGGTTGCCTGTGATGGAGACTGATGAAAACACAGGAAAACATGTTGCATTTTTCAGGCTTTTCAATTTACACAGTTCTTGAAAGAACAGAAACAACAAACGCCTGTGCTTTTGTATCCTGCAGCATGCGGTGGTGTTCTTCTAAAGAATTAACACGTGGAAGCCTTTTATGTACTCTCTACTAGACAAAATTCTCTACTTGAGGAGGAACAGAAGCTTTTAAAAGGGCATAGTAATGAGTACTACAGTGGGAATATACGTAATGGAAAAAGAGAATGGGGAATAAAGCTGGTGCCAAGAAATAGTAGAAACTAAAACGGGGAAATTGAACACTGTAAGGCTTAGCTAAGTGAACACCTGCCTTCTGGCTGCTGGAAAGGAATATTTCTCTTTCCACTTTGAGACTAATAATTGATTATTAAAGGTGGTGTAATATTTTCCGGTTATATTTTACTTTAACTGCACTGCAGGCAATCATCATGTAGAGAAATAATTTATTCTCAAAGCCTAAGATGTTACAAATAATTACTTTAATAGTAATTGAATTATGTCTTATTATCACTATCATGTAAGAATTATATTTGAAAATGCACTAGTAAGGATATGTAAGCTTGTAATTTTACTTAAATTGATACATGCTTCAATTACATGTCAACTGAAATTAGTGCTAAACCTAATGAAAACTGTACATGCTACTCTTCAGGCTCTTTCTAAACTCACTGTGAATTTTGCAATCCATTGAGTATGACACTAGCATCCATAATGTTACCATTATGGACACACATTACATTTATATATACAATGGGCATCTTTCACATGCATGTTACAGCACAGATGCTCTAAACTCCTATGTATGATACCATTACAGAAATCTGATAAAAGATGTTGCTACTAATCATCTTGACCCAAGCATTTATGTTAATTCACATGCATCTTGATATACAATTAACATAAAAGAATCTCTTTGCAAAACTTGACATCTAGAAAATAGGTCGAAAAAGATCATGGCACATCTACAGTCTGGAGCTCTTGAGCATAATTCAAATTCAAATTCGAGTGTATACAACAAAAATAAAGAGTGGTGGGATACATCTTTTCTGAAATGGATTAAAGACCATGGAGATAAATAGCCTGATGTATAAGTCCACTGCAATTTTATTTTTATGCAGAAGGAATAAGGATAATATGCAAAAAAGCCATCCCAAATATCCTAACTAAAAGTATGTCAAAAAAGAAAAGGGAATCAAGTAGAGAAGATGACTGGCATAGTATGTCCAAATTTCTTCATTACTAGTTTGAAATGCATTATTCATACATCAAATAGCGATTTAAAAGTTCAAAAATTACACAATAAATATTTGCACTTGTATCTACTTTGAGAAACATTTTTATTTCCTTTATTTTAAATGTACTTAAGCTGCCAGGCATTTTTTCTGAAAGTTTTCTGGATCTAATCTAGTTCTGCTGTCCATATTTATGATACAAATATCCTGGGATAAATTAGCAAATTAATTCTGTATGCAGCTTTGACTGTGATGTCAGAAATACAATTGTGTGTAATGACACAGTTTTAAAATCCCATCTGCAGGTACATGGATAAGTATTATGTTTACACTTCACAGTGAGGTTTTCTGCATTTTCTACGTGAATGTATCATAAAATGATCAGGTTTTAACAGGTATATTAGTTTGAAATAAGAGGTAATTTTACAAATACTATATGATTACAATGAATATTCTTCTTCTTCCCATAAAAACCACTAGGACTTTTAACATTAACTATGCTGAGAAAAGTGATGTACCTCATGTGTTTTGTCTATTTTTTCCTGATATTTTGTATGCAAATTCAGTGGGGGTAAATATACAGAAAGACAGAGCAACCATTCTTTGGACATTTCAGTGAAATAAGGTTGGCATAATCTTTATTTTTCTTTTGGAAAAAGAAAATACAGCCTTCTCTTTACATAAGTGATTACTGCAACCCAATGAACATGACATTATACTCTTCTCATAGTTAATAAAAATATTGATAGCTTTCTTATTTTTGTCTTGGCTTTATTTTCTCTTTCTTATTGTAATTTATTGTAAATTATTGCAAAGATTGTACATCAAGGGAATAACGAGCGTGGCTTAATATCTAGTGTAGCTACAATGCAGCTGAGTCGTGATTCAGTAAGACCTACACAAAGAGCCAGAAGAGTGAAACGAGAGAAAAAATTTAAAAGGCCACAATCTGTTTCAAAGCCCACATCTATTGTGACTAAAAAGAAGTGAAGGTAAATGCCAGCCTTGTCCTGAGAAAAGGAATAGTGTAATGATCATCTATTCAAAATTCACACTTCTATAGTAACAGTTTGTTTCAGGACCAACACCTAAACAGGCGATTATACAATGTGAGATGGTGCTTGGGAGCTGCTTGCTTCCTAGTTCTGAAAATTGTAGAGGTCAGCATTAGAAACATATTATATGCACTCGTTTTTCTGAGAAGCCTTGCTGAAGAAAATATTTGTGGTATGTCTAAAAATCAGACTTTATAAATGTGTTAACTCTTATGTTTCTAGCTGATAGAGGCACAATTTTTTACTCCCTTGCCAAAGTGTAATGTTGAGAAGCCATTATTCCCATTAGTTGCATTAAGTTGTGCTGACAGTTTTGGGAATTCCTACTTTTTGAAAACTTATTTCTAATATTAATGCAGCATTTTACTGGGTGTCAAGCTATATTTTAAACATCTGCAGAAGAGCAAAAGAAAATGAATTCCTGAAAGACAGCTATTTTTTACTGGTTCTCAGGCTGGGACCCAGGTCCAATTTCTTCCTCTGCCTAAAGCAATTTACACTCATGTTTCTCTGTTCCCAGAACAGTGCCCTCACTATGAGGACATTCAGCCTTTTTGGTTAAGATTTGTCAAATTCTCTTGTTAAAGCAAATCCAACTCATACAGGAGAATCCTACTTTCTGATTAACACACGGGGGCTGTATCACCTGCATTAAGAAAGTTAAGACAGCACTAGAGTGAAAGACATGAGTCTCACTTCCTCCCCTCTTTTATGGAGTGTGGCAAGGGAATGTAAGAACAGCTTCCTAGACAAAAATACTTATTTTGTACTGCAACACATTACCACCAGGGCAGTGGGTTGTGCCTCTCAGCTGCAGTGTTAATAGCTGTTTAAAAGTCAAGAAGTATTTAGACATAAGGTACTTAGAGAATAAGAGTGTCAGAATCTCCTTGTGATGCTAGCTTTGGGCAGTCGTTTTAGATCTGTAATATCACTTAATGATTACATATTTTGTATGACATAAAGAAGGATTTAGATTAGGAAATACAGAAGTAGAGGATTAGACCCAGGTCAGTGAAACCTAAATACATTTAGATGCACTGAATGCTTCAAGGGGATTCTACAATGATGATTCATGTCTCCCCACCACACCCAAAAACTAGTGTGGGCTATTAATCTGGGCAGTTTTGTGAAGAGAGGCATTAATGAAATTATTCTTGTTTATCCTTAAAATTGAATTAATTCTCAGTCAACTCTATTACATATGTCATTAGAGTTCACTCAAATTCAATATTTTTGTAAGGCTCAGGTTGTGTGTTTCCAGCTCTTTTATCTTTCAGTATGGAAACTGCCTTCTAAAGATCCTGCCTTGAACAACACTCCCAGATCATAAAATTGAATAAAGCTTTTGAGGCTTGCAATGATTGTTCAGTAGTTGTCAAGATATAGTTTCAAAGAATCTTTCCATATGTTTTAATAGACTCAGATTTTTCATTCTGTCAGAAGAAAGGAATATAATTAAGATGTTAATACTTGAGAAATACTTCATTCTGAAATTAAACTTGAACTACTATAAAGTAACTGGAAAATATTAAAATAAACTGTGTAAATGTCTTGCTAGAAACATTCAAACTCCCTTTTCTATTGTTAATTTTTTTAACAGTTCTGATTAATGATTTTTCATGTTGTATTGTCAGACTTGAGGAAGTTTTACATATCTTCTGAGATGCAGTTTGAATTTTCCCAATTAAAAAAAATTAATCTAAAAGAATGTACCATTAAACTTCAAAAGTAAAATTTTATATAGCATAACAAACTCTAATTCCCATATTTTTTTTATTTTTTGTTTTACTTATAAGTAATGATCACATTCCATTTAAATAACTCAGTGAAGAGCCTTAAATCCACCAATGCTTGCAAATTCAGAAAAATAAGAATTAAGATTATAATCTCTTGTGTAGCATGGGAATTTTTTTAAAATTATATCTATATTTGCTTAAGTTTGTTGAGCAGATGTGGGATTAATTACATGTTTAAGTGCCTTGTTGAACAAAGGTCCATTTCTGGGTAAAATCAGATGCTTAAGTGGATGGCCATATATGGGATTTTGTAACTTGATATTGCATTAAAGTATGAATGTAGTGTGATTTTTTTATATAAAGCATTTCCCTTTAGACTACCAGCTCTAGTGATTCACAAACTAAGTTGTCCAGTTAGTTGCACAGTTTCCTGTTTCCCACACAGAATAAATTTACCACAAAAATATCTTCTCTAAGTACTAAATAGTGATAATATAAACAGATGAGAGAATGTATTCGTCCTCAAGAAAGCAGGAAATTGAGGATATTGAGCTACAACAGCAACAGCAAAAAACATGAAATTGTGCATCATCTCACACAAACAAATCTAAGTTTATGATACTCGAGAGAAAATCAGTGATAAAACTCTTAAAAAAAAAAAAAAGAAGTGACTTTCACTTGTTGCCCATTTCTTCAGAAAAGTGCCAGTAGGTATTCTTTTCACCTTGCCTGCAAGGGAGATTAAAGGCTCCTCAGATTAATTACTGTTCAGTTGTGACAGGCTAGGGAGACGGTTTCTATTCCAGAGCCTACCTTTTTTTTTTTTTTTTTTTTTTTTAAATGGTGGTTTTCCTTCATTTCTGTCTGATCTCTGACTCACCACTGTGGAAAGAAAAGAAAAGCTTTCTGTGCACTGCCCAGACTGCCACAAATGGTATCCTGAGGGTTTTTTTCTTCAGGATTTGTATTGCTACTTGTAGCAGGCACTCTGCTGAATGGAGAAAGCCCAAGATCTTTCCCAAAGCACCTTGACGTGCAGTGAAATATTGGTATTTGAATTAGACCCTAATCAGGAGCAGCAGAGAAAGTGACGTCTTTCAGAGCTGCCTTTTTTGTAGCCAATTACTCCAGGCACCTAGTGTTCATGTCTTCCATGTACTTACTTTAATTAGCACTTTATTAGTTTGGCTTCAGAGAGATGGTACTGGAGAAAACTTTCCTGATGCTGCCAAACGGTCACAAGCAGGAGGTGATTAAATTTAGTCCCAAGCAATAGGCATCTGCATGCATTCTTTGAATCTCAGTGTGCTTTAAAATGATGTGTTCCCAATAATTTATGCCCAGAGGGATGCAGTGTCAGTAAATAAGTGTGAAAACCTGTCTCACAGTATTAGCACTGTCTATATGCTATTCATTTAGATCTATCTTAATAATAGGATTCTTGACTCCTCCCCATTAAGATCAAGTTGATTTATGTTAACGGCAAAAGAAATATGAAATGCAAGGGCCTAATTTCTGTTAGATTGGAAAAAGGAAAAAGCAGCACTTTCTGTTCAATACAATTCTTTTTTATTGCTTCCATTATGAGTAGGTCTGTTGTCTTCATTTTACAGCTATTAACCCAAATATTGTCTTCAGATACAATTATTAAAGAAGACTGTGCTAGTCAAAACAGCGAAAGAATTGAATAAACACAGATGATTTAAGAGAACTCAGACAGGGATGTTTACTTCTTGAGAAATGGTAAATTCAGAAGAAGATGTGGCTGTAAATCCTGTGGGTTTTGTTAAAGTGCAAATGATAGCAATGTCAATGAAAATTTTTGTATTAATTAAAAGCTAGATGGCTGGTTAGGCTCTTTAGCCTGTCAGATGCCAGCTGTGTGGAATGTCTCCAAGGGCAGGGGGCAGGGAATGAAGGCTGTCTGAGGGCAGGTGGAGATAAAGCACAGGTAGAGACACTTCTGACTTAAATCATATGGCCTTCATTCTACTTCTAAGTGACTGATATCAAGCAAGTGAATTTTCTTGGGTTTTGTTTTGGTTTATGTTTGTTTTGTTTTTTTTAATTCACCAAACCATGTCAGCAGGTCTATTCACAGGCAAGGCAGACCTTCTCCTGGGAGGAAGAGTCTGAGTTTCAGGGTCTCTGAGTGGCACTTAGTGATGACTGTTTCCCTTGTTACTATTGCTCCACATCTTCCCTCACTGGAGGTGTAGTGTGGAGGATGCACAGCAGGACCACAGCACTCTAGTTGCTAGAATACCCTTTTTGTCAGCTTACTTAAATTTTTGAATGCTACTGCAGAAGTTATTGAACGTGCTCTTCCCATCCAATTGCGGTGCTGTTCATGAACAGGTGACTCATGTCTGCCACTTCATGAGTATGAGTTCTGGATGAAGTCATTGAAAAGATGATGATTTGCTAACAATTTACATGACCTGTCTGAGGGTTCATAGTTATATTATGGCCTAACTTATTCAAACCAAAGAAAATGCTATAAGAATGCAAAACCAGTAAATTTCATTAACTTTTTTTTTCTTAATTCATAGCTAAAATATTTTTTTATTAGAGCTAATGAAATCCATCAACAAATTAAGAACTTGATTCACTATCCTATACATAAATAACATGCATGAATTCAATAGACTCATTTGTGTTTTTCAAGAAGAATGTCCAACACAGAGGTCAGCAACCTGTTCTGACATACACCTTAGACAGTCATTTATATCTGTGCTAAGGGAATACAAAATACAGTGGGTGGCTAACCAAAGGGCACAGCCCTGTGTTTCTTTACAAAAACCTCTTGATTGTAAAGCAAGTGATTAATGAAGAATTGTATCTTAATATGGCCAATAACATTTTGTTCTTTATAGACAACATCTTAGAATAGGAAAGAAAAAACTGTTGGTTGAAAGAGTCAAAAGATGCTGCCAGCTTGTATCATATCCATTAAAAAGAAACCTTCTTTTCTCAAGATGGTATATTTTTGTGAGACTCTACAAAAAGCACCGCAAAAATTCTAAACAGCCCATTAATTAATAATTATTGACTGATTTTAAGATCAGACAATATTAATTTTTTCAAACATCTCAAACCTGAGTGTCCTTTTTTCCACTTTTTCTGCTATCAGTGTCATACAATAAATGAATTCAGAGACTTCTCTTGCCACATGTAATGTGTTTTCAGCTGGCAGATGGCAGAAAGTCCCTGGAAATGAGCAAGGAGTAACATTTAGCTTCATTTATCAGGACCACCAATAGCACTATGACTTGCTGAGGTTTGACAGAACCACTAATATACTCTAGATAAAAAAGTTGGTGCTGTCACTAGTGCTCTCATGCCTCATAAGCAAGGCTGCTGCACTGTGCATGACTGGATCCACAAACAAATTTGTGAAAAGCAGAAATGAATAGTTTCTGCATCCTCTCTGGTGTTTTTATAGCCCTGGAGTGTTTAATCTCTTTTGAATTGCAGGTGGTTGGTTTAGAATTGACACTATTTGTGTTGTATCTACTGTGTTACATGCAAGAAATCTGTGAATGCACACAATGAAGAAAACCAACAGATATGTTTAGAAGGTATGAAAGAACTGGATTCTGACTACTAATGATGCTTTTTCTCTGTTCAGCAACAACCATATTTTACACTTTATTACTTCAGTTTACAATGTTAGTCTTTACACTTTATATTCAACAGGAAAAGCAAGTGACTTTCTAGATAACCATCTGCCTATCTTCTGTCTAGCTGTCATTTTCATTTAAAAATTGCTTAAATCAGTTTCTGCCATTTCTGTAACGCAGGGAAAAAATATTTCATTTATTGGTGAAATGCATCTAATTCTTGGGGTAGATTAAGATAAACACTACTGAAAACCAGTAATATCCCTAGCACATGAGGAGAATGACTTTTTTTTATTCAAAATGATGGGGTAATAACTATTCTTCAATTTATTAAACCTGCTGGAATTTTTTCAAGACACAAGTTACTTGGCATGAAAGACAGCAGCTAAGCAGGTTGTCCATGGATCAAGCATGTGTAATTGAATATGACAGAATATAATAGTGTTATGTATTAGCATGAGTCACAAAATGTTTTTAAATACTTAGTCTTTTATAGATAAGATTTCAGTGTGTTAATACTTGTGAGTAGCAGGAAAAAAATATAAGTGAGAAAATAATTCTTATACCTGAAATGGGTAGTTGGTCAGAATAGATATTAAGAGGTTTTGTCTTTCTGATTTTTGCGATTCTGAATTTAGTCTTGTTTGATTTTGTTCTGTCAGACTCTTTTAAGAATGATATTAATTGAATTACATGACCTTAAAATATATGAACTAATCTTTGCTTAGCTAGTCAAAATCTGGCATTAACAGTATAGACTATTACATGGTATTTGAAATTCATTGGCATCCTGAATTAATTTTCTGCCCATATTTAAAGTTAACAGTGATATAGATTGGAATATGACTTTGTAATCTTCTTAAGTAGCAACATTAAGCACTTACAAAAGACAAAATGACAATACTGCACCAAAAATACTTGATTATGAAGTTCAAAACAAGAATTCTAGAAAGTGACATATTGCATAATATATATAAGCAATATACACGTAATAATATTTTATCTGCTTGACTAAAATGAATATTTTTTATTATTTATTATATATGCAAAATTTAATGCAGTTATCATATTTATCCAGTCCAAAGAGGAGAATGAGCAGGAGTGAACAAATTAAGTACTTACTGTACTGTGTGGACTAACTATAGCTGCTTCTTCTGGGAGTTTAAGGTGATTTGCTTAAAATCAGAATGGAAACTGAGAAATTAAATTTAAAATAGCTTCTAGAGTCTTTAGTCTTACCACCATATGCCTCGTAGCCTTTTAGAAAAGTTTTTCCTTTCTGAAAATGGAAAAATAATGAGAATTTGTTGCTACTTGTATTTTAAATCAGAACTATAATCTAAATTTTTGCCATTAAAACCTGGATTTTTGTCAATTAAAACATTTTAATTATATTTTAATATGATGAAAAGTAATGAAAAATAATGGAATTCTTTAATAATTTCTAGAATAAGAAAATCTGTATTTCTTTATAATTTGATGAATTTTTGTTTCTTTCTCATAAAACAAAGATTAAAAACTGAAATAAGAATTTATTTCTGTTTATTTGTCACTAGAGCTATGTTTGACTAAAAAAGTAACATGATCCTTGGGATTCCAACAGTATGAATAACTGGTGTCTGCCAGAAAGCATGAATAATGACATTTAATTTTTGAATACTTTTCCACGAAATTATTTAGGATTTACAGTATTACATAATACAGAAACAAGTCATTATGAAAACTACATTTTAATATATATATATCAAAAGGCATAAAAAAGCTCATTACAAATAAACTTTTCTAAAAGATACAATCAATTTTAGTGTGTAATCTCTTTTTTCAGCTTATGAAATAAGTCCACTAATAAGAAAGGAAACACAGAAACTTTATGTGTGAACTCATTGAAATGAATGCCTAATTTTTAACCTTATTTGAAATTTTGAGTTTTTTCTAATGCAATTTTTCTATTTTCATTTACTCTTTTATCAAGCTGGTCTCTAGTTATGACATTAAAGCATGACTGGCTTTCCATAAATTCTTTCTGTGGGAATGTCTCTTGGTCTGCTTCATTTAGTGACTAAGCTCATCACACAGTTTCTCACTAGGTAACAAGAAAGAAATAATGAAAGCAGCCATGTGCAGTCAGCAAGTACAGAAGATAAAGCATCACCCTGTGGAAGTGAGGCACCTCAGTGCACCCCAAAAGAATCCACATCTTTACTTTCAAGTAACACCATTACATACATGAAAATTAAGCAAGGAAATACCCAAAGCTCATAGTAGCAGGAAAGTGGCATTGACTAAAGTGGGAAGCAAGTGGCAATGACCAGAGATTTCAGGTGACAGCACAAGCATAGTTATCATCTTTCAGGAAGGAAAAAAGTATTGAGTGTCTTAAAAAATACAAAGACAAACATCAAAAGAACTGTAAGAAAACCTTATCTCATTCGGATTTTGCCTGAATTTTGTAGAAAACAATGTTATCTGTATAAGATTGAGTTGGAGACTTTCTTTTGTTGGAATTTTCTTCAAAAAGCAGTGATGCAGAAGCAGAATAACTTTTTATGTCAGGTTCTGGAAGGGCAAAGACAGAAAAGAAAAGGAGGAAATAGGTAATTAAGATCAATTGGCTGAGGAGTGTAAAGCACGTTGTACAATTACAAACTACTACCAGTTTAATACCCAGAGGTTCCAGACAGATTTGCTCACTGATGTTTTAAGGACTACCCTTTTTTGCATAAAACATTAAAAATCTTGCCTGATTGCTTCATGGTCTGTTTAACATGACTTTGGGGACTGTAGAGCTGTTTTAGAATGCTTTTCCTACAATAATACATCTGCAAAATGATCTGGAAAATTTATGTTTCCTCCTGCTCCTCCTCCTTTTCCTTCTCCTCTTCTTGCTCCTTTCCATGGGGTGCAGTCCTTACAAATGGACTGCCCCAGTGTGGGTCCCCCAAGAGCCATTATTCCTGCCAGAAAACGTGTTCCTGTGTGAACTCCACTCCATTGGCTGCAGTTCCTGCTAGGACCCTTCTCCAGGGAGGTTCCTCTATGTATTTAACAAATATCACCCTACAACAGATATTCACAGAGCTTAGCAACTGCATCTGGTCAAAACACTCCAATAACTGCATCATGGACAGGTAGAACTGTGAGCAGTTTGAGTGGGTCCTGCTGAAAAATGTATAGACATAAACAAAAACTGTACCAGAGGAATTGTCTGCTGGACTGGGAAGCTTCCCTGAGATTATATGCATCTGGAGGTTGCTGTTGCTTCTCTTCCAAGCTGAACACTTGGAAGAGGTTATTACTTTCCTCTGTTTTGCTTTCTCGCTTGCTCTCTCCTTTTTTTTTTTTTTTCCTTTTTTCTTCTTCCCCCTCAGTCTCATAAGAAGTGTGCCATTAACTTATCAGTTTGGATATATTCACAATATTTTTTGCATCTGACATCATTGTGGATGTCCACAGTATGCAGTGCAGTTGAAAGTGTGAGAAGCTTCTGGTACCATTTGGATATGAGGCATTCCCACAGACCTCTTAAAATTCATGTTAACTTTACAGACATTCCCTGCAAAGAGTCATATATGCCCTTATACTCCATTAAATTCTTCCAGCTCCTAATAGTAAAGAAGACTTCTTCTAAAAGGCTATTAATAGTATCTTTACTATTAATGGTGTCTTTATATTTCATAATAAAAAAGGAAAATGATTTTGTGTTAGAATAGCCCTTACTTATTCACAAGAGAAACCTGGTGGAAGTTTAGTTCTTGACTCAAACTAGTTGATTAAAAACTTTCCAGAAAAGGATGCAATGAGCAATGTCTGATTTTAGATCCCTTGCAATTCTGAACCTATGACTCTTAATGAATTGCAACAAGTTCCAATAAATTATTGAAACATTTGTATTAATTAAAGAAAAAATTATCATTAATATAGGTATTCCACCTGAAGCATCCGTTTTCTTTTCCCCTCCATCTTGTTTCTTTTTCAGATTTTGGCTGAAAAACTAACAGAGAAAAAAATCAGTACATTCATTATTTTTATCAGCCATAAGAAAGGACGTAGCTTTTCCTTAAACATTTATGATTACACATCCAAAATATTTTTATTTTTAGTTGTCAGAAGTTGGAATAGCTTTTCACTTTTTTTTTGTAAATGAAGTAAAAAAAAAGTGAAATGTAATTTGTGAAATGTTTTGATGAGTGACAAAAGGAAATAACCTAAACAATGCTCCTGTTAGTATTCAACTATCAGTCTTTTATAGTCAATATTGCTAATTTTAAAATGATTTAAAATGTATCTGTCTCTTGTACAGATCTCTGGTACCTGGTGAAATGAATGTATTGATACTGCATTTTGTGACTTGTTATTCTTCTTGCTCTGTAAGGTCGTAATATATGGAAAATACTGCAGACTTCTATTCCCTGATGACCTATTGAGTACATGAAATATTGAGAGTCTTTGGCTTGCATTTTAATAGCTTGCATCTAACCTACATTTGTCAGGCATTTGCTTGTGTGCTCAAATTGAATGGTGGTGTTTTTAATTGCGACTTAATCAGAGAAGAATAAAATACTGAGCTGCTCAAAGCCCATTTTTCACACAGAGCTTTACATTTTGTGGATAAAAATGTGGCCATAAAACCAGACTTCTGGGTTTCTAAGGTTTGCAATCATTAACAGACATCTGAAAAATGGTTGGAAGCTACTTGGAGAATCTGAGAAAATAAAAGTAGCTTCTGTGAAAAAATGTCCTTATTTCTCCAATTTCTGGTTTCATGTAAGTTCAGATGTGGTTGGTTCAGCTGCTCAGATTTTCACTGAGATGCTGCAGCCATCTCAGTAGCACTCCTGGTATTCTATCTCACCATGTTACACATCTGTTCTTTTTGCTGAGACACTCCCCATTTCCTGTTTTGATATCATTGCAAAAAATATTTGGAAGGGCTAGTTATGTTTAACGTTAACCTTCTAAACACAAACAGCTCTTACTATTGTTTTTAGTACTTTAAAAGGCAGATAACCAAGAGGTGGCAGTAGTCCATCCTGCATTTACTGTGTTTTATCGTTACAAGTACATGCTTGCCTTCTTTGATAGTCTCAATTATTTCAAATCAGATACATGAAATATTTTTACGTTTTCAATTGCCTGGCATTCTGAGTATTCCATCAAAGCCTCAAAGGTCTCTATCAGAACAAGAGAAAAGTAAGTATCTCCTTTAAAGGCTTCATGATCTGAAGACAGTGAAACAAGTGCTTACAAAGACTGTGTTGGCATGAGTGAGACCTTTGATCCTCATGCGCAGTGGGAGGCCACTGAGATTAGTTCAGTAGGCTGGTGCTAATAACACAAAGGTTGTGGGTTTGAACCCCATCATGGAACATTCACTTCAGAGTTGATTCAATGATCCTTGTGGGTCCCTTCCACCTCAGAATACTCTACAATTCCTTAGCTGTTCTCCTTAGCTTAAGTATCCCCATGTATAATGGTGTGTGGAGCCCTGTGATTACATACAGTTTCATGGCTTTGTGAGGTCCATGTTCCGAAATACCCACTCAAGTATCAAGGTTAAGAATGGTTACTGCTTATGATTATTGCTGGAATTATCCTGTGATAACCACAGGGGAAGGCATGGAAGAGAAACAAAGATGGCCAGCTGACAATAGGGTCTATGTCAGACATAAAGAATGAGTTTTTCTCCTCCCACCATAAAGTTTTTCCCTGTAGGAATTAGCAGATCAATGTGTGGCTGGATAAGCAGAAGTTTATTTTCACATTGGTGCTATTTTTCCTCCAATATTTCTGGTTTTCAGTGAGCACTTGGCTGAGCGTGAGGAAGGGCTTCACATGGGGAGCCAGCTGGTGTGAAGAGCTGAGCAAAGCTGGCTTAAGTATGTGAAAACTGCCAGAGATCTTTTTTTATCTCATAAAGAAACTCACATTCCACCAGAGAAATAAGGTGACAGGATAGACTTTTTCCTAAAACACGTAATTTTTCCCTTTGGCCTTTTGTTAATTGAGGGCTGGATGGAGGAGCCTTTAGGAATAAGACAGATCTATCCTCCATTTGAGGATTCTGGAGGATCACAAAATTGTTCCCATGTGCAGGAACCTAAAGACCATAAATGACATTCTCAAAGCACTGTCAAAGCCACAGCAGGAACTTCCCATAAAATAACCCACCACAATAGGAACTCGAGATATGCTACAGACAGCAACAGGAAGGAGGTTATTCCAGGCGTAATGGAGGTGAAGGTTTGGTTAGCACATCAGACAAAAATTCCCTCTGTGTGGACTTTCACAATGTGCTCAATGTGATAATTTACAGTCTTAACCAGGGTTAGCTACTTCCCTAGGCTTTCTGAAGTAAAAATTAATTTTATCCATATCCTCAGAAATCCAGTGAGAAATGAACTGATTTCTTTCCTCTACCAAGGAAAGGCCTCTGAGGAGCAAATGATGCCAGAGCAGCCAGAGCTCTGTCGAAAGAGATGTAGTTATACAGTCCCTAAAAAAAAAAGAAGAGATGGTGTTTGCTTACTTATGGGAAAGGTCCAGGACAGTCACACATAGGTCGTTGGGTCTTTTAAAATATTGATCACAGATGATGAAGAAAAAAAATCAATAGACCATAAAATAGGAAGACAGGGTTGAAAGAGGAAATGAGAGGTATACTAATTCAAGAGACTGTATTTTTTTTATAAAGAGTTGCACAATACATACAGCTGCAGGTTGCATATATATGTGTCAATATAAATATAGATATAAATTTAAATATTAAATATATAAATATATATATTCATATTTTCTATTTAAATATTTATATAGATTTATACATTTAAATATTTCTATTTCATATATAGAGATAGATATAGATTAGATATAGCTATAGATATAGATATATAGGTATTCAGGTTAGCCAGTGTGAATATTATCTGCAAAAAAAGGTTGGAAGGAGAATCTGAACTACAGACCTGTCAGCCTCATCTCAGTGCCAGGGAAGGCTCTAGAACAGATTGTCCTCAGTGCCATCACAACCCCAGGCTACTGCCTAAAGGCTGGGGGAAGGGTGGTTGGAAACCTGCCTGGCAGAAAAGGACCTTGGAGTGCTGGTCAACAGGCAACTGATCACAAGGTGGCAAAGTGTCCACGTGGCCAAGTAGGCCAATGGCATCCTGGCTTCTATGAGGAATAATGTGGCCAAGAGAACCAGGGAAGTGATTGTCCCTCTGTACAACAGCTTCACTCTTCACTGGTGAAGCCACACCTCAAATTCTATGTCCTCAAATGCTATTCTTCATGTCACAAAAGACATCAAGGTAGTGGAGCATGTCCAGAGAAGGGCATTGAAGCTGAGGAAGGGTCTAGAGGATAAATCAAATGAAGAGTGGCTGAGGGAGATGGAGTTGTTTAGACCGAGAAAAGGAGGCTCAGAGGAGACCTTATCACTCTCTTCAGCTCCCTGAAAGGAAGGTGTAGCCAGGTGTGAGTCAGTCTCTTCTCCCAGGCAATCAGCTACAGGACAAGAGGAAATAACTACACCAGAAAAGATTCTGGCTACATGTCAGGAAGAATTTATTTGCTGAAAGGGTAATCAAGGATTGGAATGGGCTTCCCAGGGAAGTGGTGGAATCACCATCCTTGGAAGCCTTCAAGAAATGACATTGCACACTATGCCACCACAGTTTAGTTAACATGCTCATGTTAGGCCAAAGGTCAGCCTCAATTATCCTGGAGGACTTTTCCCACCTTAATGATTCTGTCATTCTATGATATAGTTCACATTATATCTGGCTCAGGCTGTGAAATGAGAAAAAATAGTGAGCTGGTGCTGGAAGTTGATAATGGAAGTTATCTGGCACAGTTACACTTTTCCAATTTGAATTTTTTTCTGAATAGTCTTAGTATAAACCACTCACTTCCTGCACTATTTTGGTGGATATCTGAGGCATGGGGAAGTTTACTGATTTCTGTGTAGGGCCAGACCAACTCCTTACAGAATGTGATAGTACAATCTGTGGCACCCTGGCTCCTGGAGCAGAGGTTTCTACAAAGGGCATGGGAAGAGAAGACTGCATTTGGGCCAGGGAGTGCAAAGACCTGCAGTGGGAAGCCAGGTGTAACATTTGCACCCCCAACTTCTTCATAATAAACTTAGAGAGGACAGGAACTGCAGGAGCAGGGAATAACTATGCTGTGCAAAGCTACTGCAGAACAGATTTTCTTCTAACGCTTCCTGCTAGAACCATGAGTTTTCCTTTTCACAGGGAGGGAGTTACGAGAGGAGAGGGCTGTCAATTCATGACAGTACTCTCTACAGACATGTATTGTTAAAAATCTCACAGTAAGTCAGGATTTAATTTGTTCAGGGTTAGTTTGGTTATTTCATACGGAAATAGGGACCTGTTAAGTTAGGGTTATCAGTGGTGATGTGTGAAATCATAAAGCGATATAAAATCTCCACCTGCAGAAGGTAAATCAGTGGTTTATATCTGCTAAATTGTTTCATTTTATCCTTTTTTCAGGGTTGGATTATGGGTCACAGTAGGTGGAGACCAGCTGTGTGATCAAAATATTGTAGCCTTGGCTCGCAGCGGGTTCTTTCTTCCTTTTTTGAGTTTCTCTGGATGGAGATTTATTAGAATTGAAGCTGTTCACAGGATCAGAACCATTAAAGTAGGAATCATGACTTGCACTGTGTAAGTTATTGCAAACAGTTCCCCATAGAATTAATAAAGTTATGGCTTAAGTAAAACATAAAGCTCTTCATAATATATAGTTCCACTATTTTTTTTGGTAAAAAGGAACTTGGGTCAAATTGAAATGAGATTTTTCTTTTTCTTAGCATGTGTTTTTAAATTAATACATTTAAAAGTTTGTACTTAAAAGATGTATAACGTAATACCTTTTTGTCTTCAGATAGCTATAAATGCTAATTGCTATTTTTCCATAAATCAAATTAATTCAGATTTATTTTCTTAACCAAGTTTTTTTTTAGAATTCTAAACTATGTAAAAACAAAAGCACTACTTATTTTTGCAATACCTTTGCCAAAAAAGTGGTACTAAAATGGCAATATAGTTCATATTATCACAAGTATGGAGTCATCAAATCCTATTCCACAGGGAGCATGTGATGAAACAGTATTCATCTAATACCTAATGATAATCCTATACAAATATTCTGGTGTGTTTGCTGTAGCATGTTTATGATCTTGTTGTGTCTGGTCCAAGTTTCTTGACATTCTGAGTACCCCTTTGGGGAAATATGACATCTTGCAGTAATGTACGCTGTGCATGTCAAAAAACATCGCCAATCTGCTTCTGCTACTCTGAGTTATAAAATTGGATGAGCAGGCTGCTCATTTTTCAACATATGCAGGATGGTGATGTTTACAATACCAGCTGGAAAAGCAAGTACTTGTACAAAACAGTGCATGGAGACAACGGAACAGGAGGAAGAAATGAAAAGAAAAAAAAAAAAAGATAGCCACACACTCAAATTTTGTATATGAAGCAAGCCTTGAAAATGGGAAAAAGATTTCTCGTAGCATCCCTGAGCCTTACAGGCCAAAATAAAATGTATCTGAAATACTTCAGGTTCTGAAACATTTAAAGAGTGGAACTATTGCTAGTTCCAGGTTTTCCTGTTCATTAAAGGCACTCCCCGAAAAAGTCCCGCTCTCCCTCCAAAAACAACCAAAACAAAACCTACATAAGAAAAATTAAAATAATAGTAAGAAATAAAATAACTACTGGGAAAATATATAAAATAGAATGTGACCTGGTTAGCTTCATGGAGTTTCTTTAACAAACTTTAGGAAATAAATTGCTAGATAAGGTAAATAAAATCTTGTATGTCTTTGAAGTAAGTCAGTCTTAGTTCCAGAGGGTTTGAGGATTTCAGCAGTTCAGATGGTTCAACTAAGGATCAGCTCTAGCTTGCTTGTAGTATAAAATAGGTCATGAAAAGGTCTGTTCTGATGTGATTATACTCCTTAGAGTATTTCTACAGGCTCATCTAGAGCTATTCCAGAGATTTCTATACCTCACCAAACCTACTATCCTTATATTACTCTAAGAATATTTAGAAAGAACATAAAAGAACATTGATATATTTTGCGAATAAAATGACATTTAACTGCATGTGATTTTCAGCAGCTATCCAGTATTTAGATAACAAAAGAAGTCAGAGTAAAAACTTCTGTCTTAAACAGCTTTTTCTCAGGCTTCTGTTTAAATTAAATTGTCTCCTGAGCTATATATGTTCCCTTTGCTAGTCTAATTTTTGGCTAGACATTTTTTTCTTTTTTTTTTTTTTTTGTTCTGAACTTGATTAGAAAGCAAATATGAACTTAAGAACTATGATAGATTGAGTCTTTGTATGTATAGACCTATCTGCCCTCTGTTTTCTTAATTTTTACAGGCTTCTCTCTGTACTACAGCAGAAATCTCCTTTTCATAGTGCAAGACCACAGTGTAAGTCAAGCTGCCTAAGGAAAAGGAAAAAAAAAGCAAATTAGTAGGATAATATATTCCTTAGCATAGTGTTTTGTTGTTGCTGCTGCTGCTTTGTTGTGAATTTTTGTTTGTTTGTTTGTTTGGGTTTTTTTCAGCAGTTAATTTTCTTCACAGTAGCTTTTATGGTTCTGTGTTTTTGATTTGTGCTGGAAACTGCTGATAACACCAGGGATGTTTTCATTATTGCTGAGCTCAAGCAGTGTCATGGCTTTTTCTGCTCTTTGCTGCATCCCACCGGTGAGGAGGCTGAGGAGGGAACACAGCACAAGGAGCTGGGAGGGAACACAGCCAGGGGAGCTGATCCCAGCGGACCAAAGGGACATTCTCTGCCATATGACACCACACTCAGCATATAAAAAACTGGGGGAAGAAGGACAAAGGGTGGGTGGTTTGGGGTTTTGGTGTTTGTCTTCCCAAATCTCTGTTATGGATGATGGAGCTCTGCTTTCCCAGGAATGGCTGCACCTGCCTGCCCATAGGAAGTGGTGAATGAATCCCTTGTTTTACTTTTTTTTGCATACATGGCTTTTGCTTTCCCCATTAACGTGTCTTTATCCCAGTCCATGAGTTTTGTAACTTGCACTCTTCTGATTCTTTCCCTGGTCCCACTGGGGCTGGGGATGTGAGTGAGCAGCTGTGTTGGGTTGAGCTGTCAGCCAGGGCTAAACCTTGACACACAACTGAAAACAAACTAGATATTTACTGCAGAATTTAATAGCAGAGTTTACAAGTTAGGTAGGAAATGTTTAGCATGTCCTATGCAATAAAGCATCCTCTTTAATTTTAGAATAATGAAGCGTCTTTTAGGGGAAAAAAATTTGTTTATCACATTTTGAAAACCCGAGAACTTTATGTAACATCTGAATGAAGAACTAGGCTTCTAATTTGAAAACAAACAAAGTGCCACAAGTGACATATATAATATGTTGCAGGTTGTAGAAATCATTCTTCTGAATTGAAATAGTCAGAGCACTTCCAGATCTTACACCATCATCTTTGGAAACACAAGTATCAGCAGAGTAAAACCAAGCTATTGTAAATCAGACAATCTAAGCATCAGTCTATACAGGATAAGATATTTTCTTCTTTTTTAAACTAATTTATGAAACAAAGAACTACACAGAGAGATTCATTACAGTTGTGTAGATTAGTTAGACAAATACTGACTGCAATTCAAGTTCATAATCCATAATTCATAATCTATCAATAGAATATTTAGACACGATGGTCACTACATCAAAGTATGACTGTTGGTTTTTATTTTACATCAAAGCCATTCCTGAAAAGGAAAGATAATATATGATATGTTATAAAAATATATTTTCTTTCTTTTTTTGTTTTGTTTTTCTTAGGGTTTCTTAAGACAAGATATAAAATAAGAACAGTGGAATTAGATATCAATACAAAAGAAATATATAGAAAGTCATCAATTATGTAGGAAATTTCTGACTTTAGAAAAATGTAAATGAGTGTTTAGTTCTAGAATTTAAAACTGAAATCCAAGAATATAACTAAACAAAATATCTAAAACCTGGAGAATAAAATAAAAAACAGAAAACAGAAGATACTTACAGTTAAAATTAGATATTTGTAAAATGAAAGAAGTTTAATATTAAAAAATATAACTTTAAAGAACTTTAAAACTTCATTTGCATTCTCTTTCTCTGAAAAAACAAAAAAGAATATTAGTTACTTAATATTTATAGATATATCTTTGAGATGTGTATGGAATGAAATTCACAACATATTGAAATAGAAGTAACTGCACTAAGACAAGAACTTAGATCTTCCCAGGCCTGCAGCATACAGGGTATTGTAGTAACAGGACTGAATTAAGTGGCACAGATTTTTAAATTTCAAAAACTGAAAAACACATTTGTCTCATGCAGCAGTACGTTTTCAGGGTTGTCCGTCATACAGAAATCCAATGGCACATCGTGGAATATTCATTGTATTTTTCCCTGTATCGTGAAAATAGGTCATTAACCCAGTGAAGCCACTTGAGGTAAAACAAAAGTATTGACCAAACACTCTAACATCAAACTCCTTAGAGTGTAATTTGTCTTTTAGGGATGAAGAAAAGAAGTATTATAGTTTGACGTCTTCAATCTATATAAATATTTCCATAGAATATTTTAAAAATATTTACAACAAGTTTTTACTTCTTCCTGTGATTAGTTTCAGGATTTCTACATAAATATTTGTAGGATCAAATATGAAAACTGTGTTTTCCCTAGTGGTTTGCAAAAAACGAAAAGAGATCATGATTATATATCATGTTTTGCTGAGGAAAAGTAGGTGTCAGAAGAAAATATGAGTATCTTTATAACGATTTGATATAGATTTTGTACATTGTGTGGAAAGCAATTAGAGTTTAGTAGTTAACTGATAGTTCTATAAATTGCTTGTAAAGTGTGAAGTAAAGTAAGACTTCCACCTTATCACTAATGATTGTAAACTGTTATAAAGTCATGAACAAAAATGAATAGAAACCCTATCCTTACTTAAAATGCTGCCAGAAAAAAATTACTTATCATATAATGAAAATTAGATATGAAAGACTCCTAAATACAAATTTAAGTCTTATAGGAAATTAATATAATTAAACAATGAAGAATTAGTTCCCTTTTTTAAAAAGTAAGATGCATAGATTAGATTTTGTTCTTATTCTGTACTTCCACAAATAGCAGTAATTCAGTCAAATTCCATGGTTGCAGCCTGCAATGGAACAAGAAGAATACAGTAAAAAAATCCTGGTATATATATAATCTTACTTAATATGAGTCGTGTAACTTACTGCCTTGAACCTTACATGGAATGCAGAACAGAGTAGGCACTGCATAAATAAGGTAAGAAACTTTTAATGTTCAAGCATCTCATTGGACATAAAAAATTCTTTACAATACCTCACCTCCAAAACGGTAGATGGAAGATATTAAGATGGTGGTCTGTAACTGGCATATTTTAACTTAATGTGTATATATACTATGTACATGTATATTATACATATGTGTGAAAATATTTTCATATCTGGTCCCATTTTGCTTTCCTATGGAAAACTTGCAAGTCACTATGACTGTAGCTGAAAGATTAGACAAACGTACTCAGAGAAGGGAAACAGAACATATTGAGGGAAAGGGAAGCAAGGGGGAAAACAAAGATCAAAATCCATTATTTTAAGAACTAAAGGGGCTCTTAAGACACAAAAGATTAGAAAAGAAGATATAGAGGGAGTTAAGAGGGCATTTTTATTCTAAAAGCAGTAAAGACATAATTAAAATTTAAGAGGGAGGGCCAAGGTCTTTGATCCATCTGACTGTTACAATGTCAATTAATGCCTTGTCAGGAAATAGTCCTAAGTCTTTTCAACTTCACTAAGAAAAGAGAAATTATTAACACCCCAAAGTTATACTTTTTTATTTTTCCTTAAAAATCACTTTGAATCAATAAATGTATTTTGCTAAAAATATAAAACAGAAACTGGGAGGATTTTCAGTGTAATAAAACAAAAATCCTTTGTTCTAAGTTGAGATTATTTTCAGAATTTTTATTTTACAAACCTTTGTTTCTAAACTCTTCTTAGTTTTCATATAAAATTTAAAAAAGAAAAAAGAAACTTTTTTGAGAAAAATAAAATTTACTAGATTTTTTCTAATTATATCTGTACCTTCCCCATCACTAAAACCCTCTATTACAGTAATGCAGATGATTTTTTAAGTATGAAAAAAACACCTTTTTAGTGAACAGTCTGATATTTTCCAAAGTCTTAAAAATTAAAATTTTATTTGACTAATTTTGATAGGTAAATAACAAATCATCCCTGTCCTAAGATAGCAGTACTACAGTATTACTATACTGTTGAAGAAACTGTGCTAAAATGATCAGAAGGAAAGAAAGAGTGATTTATGTGGCACAGCTGTCAGTCTTTGAGTTCTGAGGTAAAGGTTTAATTGTTCCTATATTACAGTTTTCTATTTCAGCATACAGATTTTAATCGAAGACGTTGAGTTCCTTGTAGCTGGAGTTTGAGAAGCAATTCTGACTGCTCAATTTTCACATTCTATTCATGATGTCTTAATAAAGCCTAACAGTCTGCAAGACAAGAAGACATTTTATAAGATAATAGGAAAGTATATGACTAATGCCAGGTATCAGTGCATGAGTACCTTTATTATTACTTGCTGATGTATAATTAGCACTGTTAACAATAATGACAGAACTTTATCCCATGTTTTGTGAAAAATATCTCCAAAGGCTGACAGGAAGACTTCTGAATAATACAACACTGGAGAACAGATCTTTATGACTAATAATTTTGTATGAGCATTGATAGGTGATGGAAGTTTGGAAATACCCTCCTTGAGGAGATGGAGTACCAAAGCAAGTGGGATGAGCCCCGGGGTGTGCAGGAGGCTGCTGAGCTGTGAGTTGTCTCAGTGTTCCACACAGTTAGGTTTTATTTCCTAACTTATGAAGCAATCACTTTGATTCACCAGATTATTGTAACTCTTCATTACGGTTGTGTCCTATCTCCTCAACTACTTGTGATGCATTTCTTTACAGGCACTTTAAACCTTTACGTGCTGATTTCTATATATATTGCTATTTTGCTCAAATTTTAGAATAATGGAGATAAAATAGATATCATAATTAAAATATCCCACAGCTTTACAGAAGGTCAAGACATATAGTAGCTCACACCTGTTTTATGGCTTAATCATCCACTATGCTGCAACCACTAAGAATCTAGACTAGAACCAGTTTTAAGTTTAATAATAATGGCATAAGAAGACAAGCATTAAAAAACTGTATATGCTGCATTTGATATTCGCAGGGGCCTTACCATGAAAATCAGGGGGACGGAACTCTTGTTTTCAGACATTCTCCTGAATTCTAGAGAAAGCTAGAGAAATGCCTTGCACTTAAAAAAGATTGATTTTCTTGGCAAAGGACGTGTGCTGTAGCCTGTATTCCAGTAAAACCTGTCCTTTTCAATAAATGGTTTTTGCCCCTGAATCTGGGTTGCAGAGTCTTTTTATAGCAATAGATTTCCTGCTGTTGATACACTGTTTGAGTTCTTTACTCTCTGTGCATCAGATGGCTGCTCCATGGATAACATGTTTTCTGCAGGACTGCTCCATTTTGAAAGCACTGAACAGTAAGAACTGAAGCAAATTTCTATAAGATTAAGTGGAAAAAGAAAGAACATAAAATAAAAAAGAAAATCAAAATGTACTTTCTAAAGCCAACAGAAGTTAATTATTAAAATTATGGCAATGGCCCCAAGGGTGGACATATTGCCTGTGTGTGAAAATTTAATTAAACAAATAACAAAGAGTTTTATTTGGAGACAATATTAAAGAAGAAATTTCCATTCCACCTATTTTATTAAGATATAAAATAATAGCAATTTCCAAACGCATTGCAAACTTTTCCATTGAATTAATTTTTCTTTGTCACTCAAATAGAACATAGAGAGCACATTTTCCAAAGAAGCAGCTTCATTAACATCCATGAGCACTATCATTGGGGTATTAAAGAGCACATTTTCAAATGCATAGGAGAGAGAAAGAAATAGAGAGATGGGAACATTAAAACCAAACACATTTTAGCAAGTAAAAAATCACGAGTAGTACATCAAAAGTAGAAATGCAGTTTCAAAATACAGTGAATAATCTAGATCTGATTTTTGCTTTTTCAGTGTAATAATTTCTATCTGAATAAGTCTTTTCTTCTGTACTCAAAGGTTAATATTTCTGCTGGCAGAAGAAACTTGAAATTTTTGTAGTATTTCTATTGTCTTCGTGAGCGCTATACCTTATTCAATAGAGCATGTTGAAGCCTTTTTTTTTTTTTTTTGATTGCTTCTTGTTGTTAGATTGTTTAGATTGTTGCTGTGTGTTTTGTATGGGATTTTGGGGGTTGTCTGTTTGGTTTGGTTTAGTTTGGGTGTAAGTTTTTACCTGCCCTGAATATTTAGCAAAAACAAAAGGCTATTTTTAGGTATGCAAAACATCGCCAAGTGCTTTGAAACTCTCAGTGCCTTGTAGTTTTTCTGAGACTGTAATCCTGGCCAGAACTTTGAAGAATAGAGAGATATTGGTCAACCTGGTGTGGATGCAGATCTGAGTATGCCTATCCATGTGGAATTAACCAGCTATGCTTACACTAAGCAAACCTAATTCCATTACATTGCCCAGGCACTTTTGTGCTCTGGATAGGAGTCATTCAGGAGCTACTTTGGTCTTCCATCATTTTTGCAACTACCACCAAAGTCAAAAATTTATTTTCAGGGATATGAAATTGTAGAAGTGTTACTTGAAATACTGACATCAACACCAAAGTCAGAGTGGCATTTCTTTTCTTTCTTCACAGAAAGGGAGGCTGAAAAAGTCATCTGACATTAAAATCTGATCTGATTGAACTCAGTAAGAATAAAATTTGAACAAATTCAATTGGGAATTTGAATGTGAATGTCATCAAGTTTGAAATGATTACACCTAGCTATAGGAACAAAAGATCATAGGATAGTTCCAGCTGGAAGGCTGCTCAGGAGTCTCTAGTCTTACCTCTTGCTCTCAGCGGGACCAGCTCTGAGGTCTGTCCTGGTTGCTCAGGGCTTTTATCTGGATAGATCTTGAAACTTCCACAGATGGAGAATGCACATCTCTGGGCAGCCTGTCCCACTGTGCCCTGTCCTCAGGGGGAAAAAACTTTTTCCTTACATCCTGTCACAACTGCTCTCGTTGCAGTTATATCTTGTCCTCTCACGGTACATCAGCATCAGGAGCCCATAGCTGTCTGCTCAACAGCCTCCTCACAGCTGCTGAGCAGTTGCTGTAAGGTGCCCCTGAGGATATCCCTTATCCAGGCTGAACAATTCCCAGCCCTTCACCCACACCCCATAGTGCAAGCTTCCCTCCCCACAGTCCCCTCATCCCTTCAATGTCTTGGTGTCTCTCTCCTCAAACCATTCAAGTTAGCTGAAGTCTTTATTGCACTGGGGCCCTGAATACCACCATATTCAGGGGCAGATCTTGATGCCAGGGGTATACCCCTGCTGTGTCCTGTCTCTAGACATTTGCCTAGGAAACACTAGCTGTAAAAAAATTTTTAACCTGGAAAACCACTGCCATGATCATGTGCTGGTCTGAACACCACATAGACTGGAGTCTCATGCAAACAGCATACAAAGTTCTGTATAGCTGTAGATTTAGCCTCTAAATACCAACATAATCTTTAGGCATTTTTCTTTCCAGAAATTGTGCAATTGCCACAGAAATTGTCTTGGTTAGAGAACAGTGCCCATAACATCAAGGTTGTGGGTGTGATCCCTGTATGGGCCATTCACCTACGTGTTGGACTTTATGATCCTAGTGGGTCCCTTCTAACACAGGATATTCCGTTATTCTCTTTCTGAAATACCAGGATAATTAAGCCAATTAAATTAATTAAGCATGTAACACAGTATGGGAGTGCTAGGTATGCTACATTCAAAATATTCTAATGAAGATTGATAGACAGTTCATGCCTGTCTTGGCCCCTCAAACTTCCTGTGGGAGGGTCTACAAGGCAATCCAGAATGTCCAGTTCCTTGCAGATACGATTGCTTGAGCTACCATTAGCCTGTCCAGGTCAGATTCTGGTAAGGCAAGAGGAACTTGAGTATATATTGAGTTATAGATATATCTGCCATATCAAGATCCAGGACACTGATAATCAAAGCTGTAAGATTAAAATATGCCTTCATGTGCTGTATTATGCAGTAAGGATGACTAGTTTTAAATCCCTGCATGGCATTTAGAGCGAGAATGGCATGTGCCTTCGTTAACAAATTTATTTTGCTTGTCAGGATCCCTCAAGAACTGTTTAATTGAAGACAGATCTCTGAGACACCTTTCTATCTGGCCTACAATGCCCAATAGCAGCAGGATGTTCAGGTTTGTATTTTTATTCACCATTCTGAGCAATGGTGGCACAATCCCATCAGAGCACCATTGGCTTTTTAGGGCTCCCTGACTCCAGTTATTATTTCAATACTGCATATAGTATAATACTGTACACTCCAGTGCTGTGTAGTGTGTAGTACTAACATCCTGCAGGTCTGTGAGCTTGCCTCTTCCACGTTCTGTGACACAGCAGAGAACCATCTCCCATTAATGCTGTTGACTGTCTCCTTCCCCTTTTTGGGCAGTAGTTGTAAAGAGGAAGCAAAGAGTTGTAAAGAAGAGGTGCCTTCCCAGCCACTGCAGCAGTACATGCCAAGAGAACAGCTGCTGTTCTATAGTTATTCTTCCTTAGAGAATCTGGTCCAGGAAGGGAATAAATACTTTCATAGGCCGTAGTGCACCAAATGTCCTTATTTGGCCACCTATCATCCTGCTGGTGGTGACTAAAGGCAGGCATTTAGGAACTTTAATAAACAGAGAATTATTTGAACACTTCCTGTGCTACGCCTGATCAGCAAAAAAATTACTTCAGGAATTTTTTGAAGTGGACAATACATCTGGACAACCAAGTTTAGTAGTCACTGATAGACAATCCTTCATTTGTTAAAGCCTTTTAAAATACATTTTTCCTTTGTTTTCCATGACATAAATTGAAAATGAGCTCCACAATTTAATTATGTTTCTTTGATTTAGCTGCCTGTTCCCAGGTGTCCTCCTACTCTACAGTTATCCAGAATTTCCTGCTGACATTAGCTATGCAGCTGATGTTCACAGAGGAGTAAAAGGCATTTGTAGTGATCGTTAAACTGAGCATTGGAATTTATTGCCTTTTATCAGTGGGGGGGAAAATGCCCACAAACCCCAAGAAATATTATTTCTGCTTATCTGAAGGCATAGAATGTTTAAATAAAGATTGTGAAAACCATTGCAGGTGATTGGGACTCTTTTCAATTCACATGTGTTGTTTAACTAATGCTATCAAGCAGGAGCAGCCTGGAGACCTAACTGGGACAGATCACTGCATTTTTTATGCTAAGCTTGAAATAGGTTCCACAGAATCAAAAGTTCAATTTCTGATAGTGCCAGTTAAACCTAGCAATTTAACTGAGGCAGAAAAAAAATAGAATAGTATGTGGTTTGCTGTGTTATAGGTATTTCAGTAAGACCTCTATGATTTTTTTATTTTATGTGGCCATAAAAGGGATCCCATAGCTGTTTTTTGTAGCTGACAGGATTTATTCTGCTCTCCTTGGAATAATTTTCTCTCCTTTGAACATTATGCAAGATAGTTCATACGGCTCAGCTGCTGCCCTCTAATTCCAGAAGGAGATATACTTCTTCAGTTCCATATGTTTACAGCACATAAAAGATTTGCAGACACAAAAATATTTTAAATATAAATTAATATTTCATTTATAATAGCTGCATGTACTTCTAAATGCTTTCAAAACACCAGTGGTTCAGGATGCTGGATGGTACTGTCATTTTATCAAATGTTATCTCAAAACTGTATTCTGAACTTAAATGTTATTATATGATTACTGAATCTGTTAAGTTAAATAAATGAACAGGTGTTTAGCTAGGTGAAACTACAGCTCCCTCATCTTGGATACCATCTCCAAGAGAACTTTAAGACAACTGAGGTCTATGCTATCCTCTTCAGAGCATCACCTGCAGGGAAAATAGTAGGAGTGCATCATTGCTACCTCGTGTAATAGTAATGTTGTTCTGTACTGTTTCTTGGCTTGCACTGTGTTCTTTAGAATATGATGAGCAACTAACCCTAAAGCAGAACATACAAACATTGTCAATTCAGCTACTGAGTTTTATTCTTACATGAAAATAATACTTTAATGCCCTGTAACTTCAAGTTCTGTAGCTTCAAGTCACTTGACCTTGCTTCTTGACCACAAAAATTTTGAGCAGAGAAATCATCTCAAATAAACTACTTGTAAAATTGTTTTCATTAAAGGACTTTCCATTCTGACTAATTGTTTTTTCCGTATAAAATATTGCTAATGCAAATATATTTCACCAACGTCTGCTAAACAGTAAGAATTCATATTCTCATTGCCAAATTACATAGAGCACATATGTAATGTACATTTGCATGTACATACAAAAATTTAGATGGGCTCAGACAGAAATACACTTTATCAAACATGAACCTCCTAACTTCTCTCTATGCAGTGATTTCTATATAGTATTGATTTTATTCTGAATGAAATATCCTTAGCTATTCCTAAGACAAATGTCATTCATCTAGTAAATATCTAATGGCAGAAAGAAAAATTTTGTTTTCTGCCTAGATGTGGCGATATTTTTGTCTAAATAACAGTGTGAAAAATAGGCAGAAATTGACAGCTTGAGCATCAGTAAGTATTAACACCCTCCTTGCTAATTGCTGCCATCACAAATTAATGGAAGTCTTTTAAATCTCCTGACAGTGGTTATGCAACATTCCGTGGTTAAGGGAACTCAAGTCAATACATAACAGGTGCCATCATTAATATGCAACTACATATGCTTCCAGTGAACAAGCTTTTGCTATTTGAAAATAATTATTTAAAATCCTTAGCTTTTGCTTTTCCATCCAGGTGTTTTAATGTGAACTGTTTTGACCTTTTGCCTTTTTCCATGACAGAGCATATTTGGACAGTATTGTAAATATTCTTAGTACAACCAAGATTAGTCACAGTTTAACAGCTTCTATGTTTTTTATTGGGCCTTTTCCCCTCCCCTTTTCCTAGGAAACTTTGAAAACAGACTAAAACTTTGGAAAACCGAGTGATCTGTTACCTCAGCTTAATTTCAGCTCCTTATTTTTTCAAGTTTTAAAACCTAACCTGATTTTCTGAGTTCTGTTTCTTCATTGAATTACTTTTTTCTTCTTCCAAATCGTTATGGTTTTCATTTGAAATAAAAGCAACTCTTCACTTGTGGTGTTGCCTGACTATGCACATGAAAAATCACCCAAAGCAATACATCTGTCCTCATTTTCTTTCCAGTGCCAATAATTAAGCATGACATTGGAAGGAGGGACCAATTAAAGAAAAAGTTAGTGTAAAACTATATATGAATAAGAGATTATTGTTACAGGTTTTCTTCGTTTCTTCCTTTCTTTGCATACCTTTTGCCATGTCCCCTCTCTTCATCTCTCTATCTCTTCTTTCTCTGTGAATGGAGACATCTTCAACATTGGTTTGTGATTGGTTTGTGATTTTCCTTTCACTCCTCACGCTGAGCTCTTTTCTCTCACTAACAGGACGTCAGGAATCTAAAACAAGGCAGAGTCTAAAAGTACCTTTATGACAAAGATACACACACCCTCTTTCTCTCTCACAGATCACAGTTTGGTCTCTTCTGTCCCTTTGAATCTCTCAACAGTCTCCAACAGGGAATTGATGTCACTTCTCCTGGCAAAAAAAAGTTGATGTACATCTGCCTTAGGGACTTGGGACTTATGCCTGAGTCACTGATGGGAATGTGACTGAACATCAGTGAATTGGAGAGGACATCTCCAGAAAGAGAACTGCAGATGAAAGTCTTCCACCTTGCACATAGTCACAGGTTCAGAGTCTCTCAGGTCACCAGAAACGTTCTGGTCTTTTCATTTCTCCTGACTGGTTTGATGGAGACCCCGAGTGGTAGCTTGGAAAGCAGACTGGGTTGGTGAGAGCCACATTACAGAAATGTGTCAGCCACTTCTTTTTTTTTCACTAAGAGAATCAAATGATTATTGTTGAGTGATGAAATACATCACTGAGACAGAACCCAGCCTGTCCTGCTGTTTGTGATTGTTGTGTTTCAGGTGTGCAGGGCTTGTGTTTCTTTGCAATTCTCCACACAACCCTTGTTGGCTCAACTCTTCCTTGTACCACATCTGCCTGTCCTGTTACTTCACTGTCATCCACAAACCTGGTGAATGTGAATTCAATCCCATCATTGAGATAATTTACAAGGACACTGAACAGCATCTGACCCGGGACAAACTTCTGGAAGTCTCTAAATCTGACTTCTGCCAGTGGGATTTCGAACCACTCACCCTTTGACCTTGGTAGTTTAGATAAATTTTTCCCCAAATAATGGTCCATCTGTTTATAAGAGAACTTGACAACTTGTTTATAAGGATATTGTGGGTGACCAGGTCAAAAGCCTTGACAAAATACAGGCAGATGACATCCACAGCTCTATCCTCATTCACGCAGCAAATTGTTTCATTGCAGAAGGAAATAAGGTTGGTCAAATATGATTTAATCTCAGTAATTTTGTACTAGTTTCTTCCAGTCACCTTCTTATACTTCATGCTGCTGAGAGGTCCTTCCCTGCGGACCTGTTCTTTAGTTTACCCAGGAACTGAAGTAAAGGTGATTGTCTTCAGTTTCTCTGACCTTTATTTTTTTCCTCAATATTTGTTGTTGGGCAACAATATTTAGCCTTTTCTGATTACTTGGCTTCTCCTGATGCCATGGCTTTTCAAAAATGATTGATAGGAATTATTTTGTTGTCATGTCAGCCAGCATTCTCAGCATCGTTGGATACATTTTGCCTGGTCTCATGAATCTGTCATGAATCTATCTACTTTGTATGGGTGGTTCCTGTCTCAACTCTTGTCTTGTGAACTACTCATCAGTAGTTCACCATCTCCCTTATTTCTGCTCCTTGATGTTAGAGACATGGGACTGAGGCGAATGAGGCAACTATTTGGGTCCTTGCTATAGCATTTGTGACTGACTTGCCAGTTCCAATTGTCATTAGCTCTTTATCTTCCTTGTATTTTTACTTTATACTAACATATACAGACTACTTTCCTGTTAGTCTTTATATCTCTTAGCAGTTTGAGTTGCAACAGAGCTTCTTCTCTCCTCCCTGTTCTGCTGTATGCCCACCTGATATTTTTATGTTGTAATTTTGGAGACTCTACATTTTGCCATCTCTCTGTCTTTTCTGTCCCTGAAAATCTGTCCAAACCTATTTGTCTTGAAAGGCAGACTCCTAAGTGATCTCTACTCACTATTTCCTGAGCCTGTGGAGATCTGCTCTTCTCAAAGGCTTTATTCGGTCCTTGTCTTCCTCACCTTCAGGGTCTTAAACGACACAAATTTGTGATGACCACATTGCCAAAGCTGTCATTTATATGAAAGTATCTGAACAAACCTTTGTTACTTGTATACAACTTTTCTGGTAGAGCAACACTCTTACCTAATAAGTACTTACTGGGATTGGTTTTGGAAATTTTTATCAGTGCATTCCAGAAATCTGCATTGCTTTTGTACTGCTGTGTTGCTTTGCAACAAATATCATGTTGAAGTCACTGTGCCAGGGCCAGGGTGTGAGGCAAGACTGTTATGCATTTATTAAGTGCCCAGGTAGCAAATGATTCTGCTGACCCAGACCTGTGACTTCAAGGTCCCTGTTTCTGAAGCTGAATGTTGTGAAATCAGGTCTTATGCTCCAGTCTACAGCTGATACATCAAAACAGTCCTTTTCACTTCTGTGTCATTATCTTGGCTTCCTGAAGGAGTGAGGAGATGGAAAAGATAAAAGACCAAGACTAACATTTGAGCAACAAGAGGCATACAATATTCTTGATGGTCAGTAGTTTTCTACTTTCTCACCTCCATTTGTCCACCTCCTTTTCCTGTGTACGTGTAGCAGACCACACACATCCGGAGCACTCATGCAGATGCCACACAATCACCTTCTAACATACTGCAACAAGTGAGCACAGCAGCAGTGGCTTCCCAGCAGCACAGCTTTATTTTTTCTAGATTTGAAGGTACCTGTGTAGCAAAAAGCCTGTACTTTATCCATAGCACTAGCTCATCTGCATGGCAGTAGCAGAGCTTTCCTTATCGTACCTCAACATGTGGAAGCAGTTTCTTTTGCTTTACATGTGTATTTAGGTATCAAGTGCTATTAGTATTTTTAAATACTACATGCTTATTTTGCTTATCCCAAAAGATGTAAATTTTAGAGATTATTTTTTCTGCTTTGCATAAAATTCTGCTTTTTTTTTTAAGGATTTCAGTTTTATTCTAAAAACAAACATTTAAGTGTTTCTGTATTTTGTAAGAAAGCCCGTGTCTTATGTCTTTCTGAATGGAGCAATAATTTTTGGCAAGAGCTAGGTGTCATGAAGGTAGTCAATTTGAATCTTTGTCTACACAACTTTTGAAACCTAATTGAAATAGTCTTATTATGTCTGTCTTTTTTCACTTTGGAGCAGATTGCTGGTCATAAAATATATCTGTACAGGTGAGAAATTATCCATAGAAAGCAAGCTGATAGCACTGAATGTGTCTCACTTGTGACCTAAATTTAGTCATAACTTGCCTCCAGCTTGAAAAGCTTAAGCATTAACCCACTGTGCCATGTAACCATTCTCTACCTCTGGCAAGCTAATGAATGATTCAGTGGTTTTCATGGCTTCAGTTCATTCTGTCTCTGCAGCTGGAGACAGAGTTTCAAGATATTGCCGGTTGAACATGCTCATGAAAGCTATTGGTCATTAATGCAATGCATTTGTGGTATTTTCTCCACAGTGGCTTTCCCCCCATAATCTCTTAAATTTTAATTACCAATTGTTCTGATACTGCAGTATTGGTAAACTGTTCTATAGGAACTAAGACATTGCTTCACCTTATTCGAATATGATTTTGACCTTCACAGAGAAAATACATAGGAACTCTTTAAGCACTAACTGCCTATGAATAAATAATTTCCCATAAAAATGAGGAGAGAAAATATAATTCTGATATTAATCTGTTCCATATAACTCTGATTTAACCTTTTTTATGTATGATACTATGGAAATACTGGGATCACTTTGTTAGCTGTGTAGCACATAAAGTAATTTACATGCTCTATCCATCCAACCAGACCCATTAGTATAAACAGAAATATTCTTTTTACTTCAAATCAAATACATGGCCTGAGAAAGAACATCTGGTGTTGAAAAGAAAGAGCATTTCAAACCCACTTTATTGGAAATAGTCAGTGCTTTCCTAAAGTCAGAGCAAATTCTGTTCAAAAGGCTCATATACTTGGGATTCTTCCCAGCTGTATTATCCTGTGCCTGCTCATTGCTGACTTAAAAAGGAAGCAAAGAATGCAAAGTAATTATGCTGAATGTTATTTAAAAGTAGCCGACACTGCACATGAGGCCATGAAGTTTGCTTCTTTCATTTATTTAAAACTCAATTATGCAGATATAAAAGAAAGTGCTTAAGGCTTTTACCTGTTTTCTTCTCATTGATTTTCAGAGAGGGGGTCTAAATTCATTAGAAGCTTATGGAGCTCTTGTTTGTAATCTTCTGTGATTATATAGCCCAGAAAATTGGGGCACATTTTATTCCCATAAAAAATAGTTGTGCAACACATCTGTTGAAGACTTTTTCGACTGAAAACAAAGGAGTGAATGTGTCAAAATTTAACATTAATTCCCAAAATAATATGAAGTTCCCCCTAGGGAGAAAATTCTGCTGTTCATTTCTAAGTTATATAAGATGCATCTATTTTTGCTGGCCACATGCTTCACTCTGTGTTTGTGCTGCTTTAGATTTAAGATTATTATCCCACTTTTTTTCTTTCAGATCAATTAATAGAAGCCAATGTTCATCTTGGTGCCTACCATCACAGGTTTATAAAACCACCCCTAAAAGTTTGTTTTTCTAGATTCTCAATGCTATAAGTCCACCATGTCAGCCTGAGTTTCAAGGAATAACCTAATTTGAGGAAAATTAACATTGCTTTTGAAATGAGCATTAGCCAGCTTAAATGTCAAGAATAGATCAACATCTCTAACAAATATACAGATCCTTAGGAAATTATCTTTAGAAGCATCCCAAACCATTGATTAGCTCCTTCAGTGTCACATGACACAGAATATCTTGGTCCCAGCTCATCCTAAAATTCTACTTGATTCTGAGAGATGCCAGTGGTCTGATAGCCGCCACCCATATTACTACTGCATTTCACCCTTTGCTAGGAGTACTCTTCATTTCAGACAAGACAAGAGGATTGGTAGCCCACTGTATGTATATTCTGATTAGCAAGAAAAGGAATAGAAATGTTTAATGTTTTTTCTATCATTTTTCTAGCCAATTAGCCTTAGAAATTGAGTCCTTTTCTTCCTGTAGAATAGCTACATTTGGATATTTTTGTAATACACTGGTTGTTTCCTATAATTCTCCAATGAATAAATTGTTACAAATGCTGTTGTCAGGCCATTCACATTTTCTCAGTATGCAGCAGGTTTTACATACACAGAATGTTTAATTAATTTTCTGATTAATGGGCTTCTTTTATTATGCTACTGCCATTTGGCAGCTGTTTTGACAAAACTGCCTTCCTCATTACAGAATTTCTACTTGTGAAAGGAAGTCAACCATAGCAAATGGGCTTATTGAATTATCCAGCTCACCAATTATATAGTATAAAATTATTCATCCTGATATAATTTGATCAGGAAAAATCATTTATCTTTAGTAACTGTGTTAAATTAGATATTATTCTGCTGGATAGGTGCAATTTTGCAAGTGTCTGTACTTGGGAAACTTTTTTTTAATTTACTTGAACACTAGGTTATTGCCCATTTTCTGATTTCACTTTGCTACCAAAAAGGTTAGTTTCTGACTAATCACTCCATTGAGTCCAATTCATTCAAAGCTTAAAAAGCAACACTTAGCGATTTTAGAGAGAAATGTCAGATTGATGCATATCATTGGCAATGCAGTTTTGAAAGATCGGATATAAACGTATTTCTATCTGTTAATAAATTAATTAATTCAAAATCAGTCTTGAAATTGCAACATTATTTACTTGTGTGCTTTGCATGCATTTTGGCACTATTCCAGCAACTCTACAATCAGCATTGGCAATCCAATTTTTACTCCAGTTTTATTCAATCTAACACACTAAAAAATGACCTCACTTTCTATACATTTGCATCATTAACCTACATAATCTCTCTTATAAAGAACTGATGCTTGATGCAGGTGAAAGAAAAGGGTGTAATATATCAAAAAACCCCAAAGGTCTAACAGAATATTGTGGTCTACAGTGAACAGTTGGTTAAAAATAAGTATTTATTAATTTCCTAACTTGAAAACCATTGTAATTAGTCTTATTCTCCACAATCACTTTTTCGGTGTAAAACAGCCCAGAGACTCTTGCTGAACAGGAAAGGTATGGTTTATTTGGGGTACACTCATCTGACAGTAAGTCGGCTCAAGGATTCTCCAGATATTTCACTAGAATATGCAAATTTCTCAAAGCATAAATGAGTTTTCTTTATCTCCTCTGTACAGCTGGATAAACAATGGCATAATGACTCTACCTGTGTGTATGGACACAGGACTGATGTGTCTTCTTTGGTCTCATTACAGTTTTACAGCACTTTTGGTTTTTGTCTTCTGTGACTTCACAACCTGCACTGCTTTTTGATTCTTCTGTGCTTTCATCTAAGTGCACTCTGCCTCTCCACATTTATCATACTATATATAAGGACAACCAATCTGTTATTTGTCAGACCTTACCGATCATTCTCAATGTCTCATTCAACAGAAATTGTCAACAGAGACAAGAGTGACAATCATCCCATACCACGCCCTGAAGTCATGTTTACCTGGAGGATAGCCCTATGTCCATTTACCCTTGGCTTCATTCCTCTTAGTGTCTGATTAATCAAAAACATGTCAACAAGTGATGGAAGTACCTAGGATGGTAGTGCTAGGGTTCTACAGTGGTTATTTTGTGTGCCTGGACTTTAGCTGGTGCCAGTGTCAGCTGTGTCTTAGATATCCTTGATACACCTAAGTGCATAAATACAGCTGAGTTACTGGAGCCTACTGGCAATGAGATAATTATGAGTCTTGATAGCCTGTACTTGTTTCTGGATCAGATTTTCTCTGTATAAGGATGATCAATAATTTCTGTTAATTGAAAGATACTCCTGCCTTCATGCTGCTGCCTTGACACAGGTGACAGGTGACTGTTTCTGCACTCTGGTTCCAGTCCAGTGGATCACTGCCTTTTTGAAGCTGTGTGAATTACAGATCTGATGCAAAGTAGGTCAGAATATCCACTATAGCTTTCACTGAAGGTAATTGAGGCTTGCAAAGTTTTGCCCCATCTCTTCTTCCTCCCACTGCTACCCACAGTGGTTTGTTGTTTGGGGATTTTGTTTATTTGTTGTTTGGTTGGTTGGTTTTCTGTTTTGTTTTGTGTCTAGATGCAGACATAGATTATCCTCAGTTTTACCAGAGACACCTTTGGGTCTCATCCTCATTCATTTTTGCCCTGAAGAGCTGAAATTTATTAAGATTGATGAGAATACTGCATTAATCCATGGCCCTACATACTCTGGTAAGCAGTTTATACAAGCTATCATTATCAGTGCTCGCCATTGCTGTTCTCAGAACTTGAAAGTTTTCTTGCAGGACAAACTATCACATTGCTGTTTCTGGGGATATCAGTATTTAAGTTGCTGTCAGTGGCTTTGTAAATTTTGCTGTGGTTCATATAGCCTTGCAGCCCACATTTTCTTGTTGCATCCACTGTATTCTCAGGGAAGAAAAAGTTCCTTAGTGTTGTGGGAAAATAAATAAATAGCAAGTTGGAAAATGAACAGCTGTCCATCTCAATATTTATACAAGAAGGGTCCATCCACCTGGGTAGCTCAAAGAGGTGAGGGGAGGGACAGGTGAAGGATTTTGTAGGGCCTGAGAACACTGCTGCACTGGTACAGAAAATAGCAAAACTTTTAGGTAGTATTTGATGGGATGATCTGCTCTGTGGGGAAAGGAATGGCTGTAGATGTTATCTACTGGGACATTAATAAAGCCTCTTACACTGTTTCACACAACATTCTCCTGGAGAAACTGACTGCTCATGGCTTTGGTGGGCATAGTCTTTCCTGGGTTAAAAAAACTGGGCTGTGGTGAATGAGTGGTGGTGAATGGCACTACATCCATCTGGCAGCCACTCACTGGTGGTGTTTGCCGGGCACCAGAGTCAGGGCTAGTCCTGCCTAATATCTTTATTGACACCTGGCTAAGGGGACTGAGTGCTCCCTCAGTCGGTTTGCAGAGGACACCAAGATGGGCAGGAGTGCTGATCTGATGGAGGGCAGGAAGAACCTGCAGTGGGATCTGCAGAAAGTGACTCAATGGGCCAAGGTCAGTGGTGTGAGATTTGACAAGGCCGAGTGCTGGGTCCTGCAGTTGGGTCAGAACCGCATGCAGTGCTCCAGGCTGGGGGCAGAGCAGCTGGAAAGCTGCCAGGTGGAAAAGAACCCGGAGATGCTGGTCAGGAACTGGCTGAACTAGAGCCAGTGTGTGTCCAGGTGGCCAATGATGCCAGTGGCATCCTGCCCTGAATCAGCAATAGTGTGGCCAGAGGGACCAGAGCTGTGGTTCCCCCCTTTGTTCTCAGCACTGGTGAGGCCACAGTTTGATCCTGTGTCCAGTTTTGGGCCCCCCACTACAAGAAAGTCATCGAGGTGCTGGAAATTGTCCAGACATAGGCAGTAAAAATGGTGAGGAGTCTGGAGCATAGGTTTATGAGGTGCAGCTGAGGGAGCTGGGGATTTTTAGCCTGGGAAAAAGGAGAAGGTTAAAGGAAAACCTTACTGTGCTCTACAATCAGCTGAAAAGAGGCCTTAGAGAGGTGGGGGCCAGTCTCTTCTCCCAGGTAACAACTGTCTGGAAATGGCCTTAAGTTGCTCCAGGGGAGATTTTGATTGAATATTAGGAATAATTTCTTCACTGAAAGGGTAGTCAAGCACTGGAACAGGCTGCCCAAGGAAGTGGTTGAGTCACTAGCCCTGAAGGTATTTAAAAGACCTCTAGATGTGGCACTGTGGAACATGGTTTAATGGCAGACTTGATGGGGCTGGGTTAACAGTTATTAATAATCTTAGAGCTCTTTTACAACTGTAAAGATTCTATGATTCTATCAGTGATCTTCAGCCCACTGGCCAGGTAATTTTGGATTTCTACCTAATTTTTATTTGAAAATCAAACTATGAACACCTTTTATGAATGTACATAAATAGTTTTGAGGACTTTTCCCTGGTGTATTGGCTCTTCTCATTCTGTGCAGTAAAGAAATTATTTCTATACGAAGCTCTCTCCATCTCTCACTCTCAACAAAGGCAACAAATTTCTTCGCAGGTGATTCCAATTCTACACCTAGCACACCTAGACTGTGGCTGTAGGAAAACACTATATATTAAAAACTTAAGGTATAAACCTCGGTGGTCTTTGTTCAGTATTGCCTTCATACTAGGAAGAGAACAGTGAGAAGAATAAGGAAGCCAGGTGTAGCTATACTTCTGAGAGGATGCACCTTGCAGCCATATAGAGGTGAGCAGCAGCCTTTGTGGGTTCACAGCTTTACAGTATCAAAAATGTAAAGCTCTGTAACTCAGAAGAAAAATGGTAGCTACAAAAATTCTATCCCTTTTTATATACCCCAGGCTTGACCTCTCTGAATTCACTCCATCATAACTTCCATGATTCAATCTGAGATGGTTCAGATGTGTCCTGCTGGATAAGAGAGAAGGAGCAGGTCTGTTGTCATCATATAGAGCTGTTTGAAGGGACCCTCCGTGCTCTGGCTGCTGCTGCTGCCTGGTACAATATAGGACTTTAAGTGGTGCACTTGTTTTCAATCTTCAAGAGCAGCGGTTCCAGGTCAAGCTGTACATAACTGCATTGTGTCTACCCACACAAAGAGTTTAAGTGGTGATTGAAACAATATCTCATCTCATTTCTATTTACCAGGTTAAAGGAAGTTTGTCTCTGGAGCCAGCTCTCATCTATTTGCAGCAGGAAATAAATTTCTTTTAAAAATGAATCAAAAAGACTCTCAGGGCTGCCAGCACAGGTCAGAGTAAAATGATTCTATAATACTTAGTTATTGCAAAGTTTTTTTCTGAGCACTTTATCTGAAAAATTCTGAAAAACCCTAAAAAAAATTTCACTTTCTCTAGCTAGTTTGTACAGACCTAGTTAACAGTGTGAAAATTTAAAGAACTTTCCTCTCTTTGTTCACCAAATATTTAAATTATGTATTTCAAACTTTTTTTTTTCTGGTATTGAAATGTAATATATATGTAAAGGTTTATATGTTTAAAGACCAGTTTCCCAACACATATCTGTATCAGAAATCTAACTGTTAGGAAGCAAAATCAAATCAGGAAAAACAGAAACTAATGGGATGAAACCCCCAAAAAACCTGACCCATTTTTCCCTAATTGTTTTTGTTGTTTTACACAAAAGAAATTGAAGCACCAGAAAATATTTTTATTATGTGCAATATTTCGGTTTTGCTGCGATGCAAAAATAATGACTAAAGTTAGACCCTTTACTAGTCCACAACTTACAGATATGTTGTTTCCAGTTTTCCTTTCAATTAGTGTAATGGTTTGTCATTAAAACTCTGTAAGAAATTTTCCATCTATCACAGATTTGAGGGGTAGTGGTTTATATTTGTTTCCTGCAACAGTAATGTCTACTGCATTTTCGAGTCCAACACTGCTATACTGCTGGTTTAGATGTGTTATGTTAAGCCACACAAAATGGGTAGTCATGATAAGAAAACTAATACCGTGGAAACAATGGAATTTATGATTTGGACCTGAAAAAAAAGTATTTTGTTATAAAGCACTACTAAATGGCATATTCGTTTGTTCATTGATTCCAGTGTACTATCTTGCAATAGTAATTTTCTTATTTTTGTTAAAATTAATATGATATTATATACCTGATTGAATGGATTCATGGCTCTAAATAGATGGTAATGTAATGCAAAATTTTCTAATTTGCCAACCACTTATTAAATGTATTTACGATTACACAGTAAATTCTATGAAATATACTAAAACTGAGTGATAGTATTTCCTATTTTATAGGAGACTTTGCCTTTACTGACATTAGATTAATAAGCTACAAGAAAACTGCAGATGTCTTAAAAAAGTCACACTCCTATTCGGAATACATGTAACTCTACTCTCCAGAGTTATCATTCATTTTGATTACACTAGCTTTAAAAGGTTCATCTGTTCTAAATCTTCAGTAAATGTATATAGCTTTTTCACAGAATGCAACCAAAGGGGAGATAAATCAGTGTCAGAAATCCCCAGTGTTTAATTTCTTACTAATCTCATGGTATATCTCTTCCGGAGGAGGGAAAAAGAAAAAAGAAAAATAATAATTCTTTCAGATTTTACCTTTTTAGTTGTAAAATAAAAACTATCTTATCCAAAATTCAAATTCTATCTGATAACTTTGAGCAAACGCTGAATGCTGTCAAAGAGAGAAAAAAACCCAATATTCCTATCTTCCCATTGGAAGTAGTAAAAATGACTTGCTGACTAGAGGCCATTTCTATATGTAAAGTTAAACTCATGTCAAATAGTAAATCAGATGTATGACATTACTGCACACCTATCCTCCTATGTATAGACATATAAGTGCATGAAATGTGTATTTGCACTGCTGAAATATTCATGTGTCTAGTGAAAAATTTACATTTCTGATATCCAAAGCAAAGCCTCTGTTTTTATGTCTGCTTGCTTGCTTGTTTTTGATGGATGCTTAGTACTCTCAGAGCTCTGTGGGCTCTTTCAAACTGTATCCACTGGAGAACCAGATTCCTGTTTGACTTTACAAGAAGCATTTGGTACAATGACTTATGACGATCACATGCACTTTTACCCACAAAGTCACTGCAACAGGGCAAAGCTATCAATCACTTGTGGTACTATGAAGCACAACAGATGTCCCAGAAAACAACTTATACTTCAGCAGGGCACTTGTCTGGGAGTGTGTTTCCTTCTAAGGGTATTAGTTGGAAAAAATAGAAAATCAGGGCATAAGGTCAAGCAATTTCAATTAACTAGAAATATTTATCATGATTAGAAGGTAACTATGTATTTTTAATTGTATGGATATCTTTGAGTTAGAATTTACCTAGACAGAGGGTTGTGTAATTACACTACCTTATTTGCTGTCATTAAGGTCCCCCCCAAAAAGTAGTAAGAACTTTTCTCTCTGTGAAGATTATTTTAAAACTCCTTTCTTCAGTGATATTTGTACTTCATCTATTATACCTAAGTCCATCATAATAAACGCTTGTTTAATTTATTGATTCTTACATTAATATTTATTTGAATTAAGTGTGGTAATTAAAAGGTTATGTAAACCTTTTGCAGTTCCTTTTTGAACAAGTTAGTAATATCTTGTCAGCAGTTGTTTTTTTCTGTGTGTGTGTGTGGTTGTTGGTTTGGGTTCTTAAGGAGGTGTTGGCTTGGTTTTTTAAAGAGGCTTTTAATTAAATAAGCAAAGTACAAAGGTATAAAAAAGAAATATTAAATACAATTTCTGAGTTGATTGCAACAGAACACTTAATGAGTTTATTTTTGCTTTTGGTAGATAATGGTATGTAAAGCAAGAGAGGAGAAAAATACTGGGGCCACCAACTCCAAATCAAAATGTGCTGTTCATAAAACCTCAGGAAGCAGAAATCAACTATTACCTTTTGCAGATTAATATGGAAAGTTATTAATGCACCTACTCATTTGCAAAATAGCTCATATTGCATCTTATTAGGTTAATAGATAAAAAATAGAGAACATATAGAGTGCTACTGCGATTGATTCTTATTAAAACTTTCTTGTTACTGAAGAGTAATTTTTCCAGTTTCCACTGAATTTCATGGAAGTCTAGGCCTACATAACACAATTTTCTACATAACACAATTTTTTTTTATGTGAGCAGATTTGTTCATACTTCATATGTGCAGAATGATTGGATCTGGTTTGAAACTGAGCAGGAATGCAGAGAGAGGAACATCCAGCATAAGGGCATTGGGTAAAACATGACTTTACCTAGGATGCTCAGGACTGCTCAGGAAGTCAGGAGTTGAAGGCTAAGAGAGATATTAATTTGCCATAACCACAACTCTACTATGTCACTGGGTTAACTATTAAAACTGAAGTTCATGCTTAGAAAAACTTCTTAAAATATGAAATTTATGCAAAGGTAATCTTCAACAATTTTATGGTGGTACTGAAGGGCCTCCTTGATGAAGATTTATAGGAGAAAACAGGTTTGATCTCCTGTTAGCTGACATCCCTCTTTGCAAATAATAATATTTAGCAAAAACATCAAATCCTGTTACTGAATTTTAAATTTAAGGCATTGTGACAGATTCTAAAACTCCTTCAGTCTTGAAAAGAAGCAGATTTTGATGTAGCAGTAGTTTACATTTTGCTTAGAATGATTTGCTAACCGTATTTTTTTCTATATTTTTAAGCTTTCTTCCTAAGAAATCCAGATGTGAAATCAGAGCAATGTTTCAGCCTATACCTATACGCACTCCCCTCATTTTACTGAAGGCAAATAGAAGCATTTGGAAAAGAATTGACTTTGACAGCTCAGCTCTCTGTCTGTTTATCTAGAGGACGAGTATATTTCTTCTTTCATGTTGGAATGTGAAAAATATTTTTACTATCTCAGTATTTAGGCATGCTTCTCAATGCCCTGCTGCGATTCTGATTATCATACTACTGCATTCCACTTTTCCTATGCAAAGTACTCTGAAGGCACACTTTGTTCTTGAATACAGTAGGCATCTAGGGAAGAATCACTAACATTTCAGTTAAGAAATCAGCAGACTTTCATCCTAATCCCTTGAAGTCGTTCTTAACTCAAGGCTGGATAAGGTAAAATGTTTATGAAAGACAGAGATTAAAAAAAAAATAATTAAAGGGAGTCAAGATAATGATCTACTTTCATTAAATTTACATCATCAATAAAACATCATAAATGTATGTTTTCTATTATCTACCTGATATCCTGACCCCTACCATTCATAAGTTTTGTAATTTTCAATGCAATCTACCTCAGGAAGCAGCTATTAGAGGAAAATGTTTTACAGTGGAGCAGATAGCTTTAATAGATAATTTCCTTTTTAAGTCCTCCCTCTCCGAAGTACTATTTTTTCCTTTTTTTTTCATATATTTATGATATTAAAAATAGCTAGAATAATTAAAATACTGATTATTTCCCTTTGAAAATAGGTCTTTTTTGAACCACGTGTTGACATTTGTCCAGATAGTAACACGTTTCACAAGAGCAGCAAATCAACTATAGTACATTTTTGTATTAAAATATTTCTTTTTGCTGTACATCGGCCTAGGGAATATTGGTGTTCTTGATTTAAAAAAAAACCCAAACAAACTCTGGATGACCAAAATGGACATAGTTATTATTGTCTTTTTCCTGATGTGTTTGTAAATGACCACAAGGAGGTGAGCGAGGGGGCTTGGGAGGACACTTCTCTTCTTCAGCTACTGACCTTAACACCATTCAAAGATCTGTTTGCAACTGCCAAAGGATAGAGCAAAGCTTTACTGGAGAAAAGAGATACCCCTGTTTCCCATTCTTTTCTTTATTGTTTTTTTTCTTCCAGAATGTTCTGGCAAATAAGAGTTCTGGTAAAGGCCATTTTCAAACAGGAACAGATATGGGTTTGCTCACTGAAAAAAGAAATTAGACAAACACAGGCTTCAGCCACACTGAAAGAAAGGAAAATCTGAGACAAAGAAAGCAGTGAGGCTGAATGCTTCTGAGATGGGAGGTGGTATAGTTCCTGGGTTTGGGGCTGCCTGTTAGAGGCCCTATTAAGAAAGGGTAATTTCAGCACTCTATATATTTTGTATTTCATACTGCACCACAACATACAGCTGTATTTAATGTTTGTGGAATGAATGGGCAAAATCTGTTAAAATAGAGAAGTTCTAGCTTGTGGCATTTTGAGATGTTAATTTTTCTATATACAAAAGTGACACCTCTTAACATTTAGAAAAAAATCCCCCAAACAATCCCAAAAAAGTCCTATAAACGACATGGGTTACAGATCCTGCACAAGCAGGTTATATGCACAGCTGCTATTATAGCAATGCCTGAATCTGTCATTAAGAAATAGTGAATCCAAACAGTGATTTCTAAGAAGATAAATGCAAAGAAACTGCTTTTTGAATATGTCCATTACCTGTGTACTTACATTAAACAATTTCCTATATGGTCCATTACATAAGCTGACCTTAAACATTCAGATGCAGTATGTGTCCTTTTTTCAGTGTTTGAACACTTATATTGTCAAAGACTTTAGTCCTTTAGTAATTTTTCCTTCATTTAATATTTTTGGGTGCATTCAGGGAGAAAAATTAAAGGTGGACTGTACCAAATCTAGCTTCTAGTTGATTCATTTATTTTCTTTCCAAGGAATTATTTGGCTTTCTTCTATTTTTTTTCTTCTCTCTCTTTTTCTAAATGAAGATGTACACATATGAGTGGGGTTCTGCTCTCTCAATAATCTACTGATAAAAAAACCCAAACAAACAAAACTATTAAGAGAGATGAAAAATTGGAAGACAACATGCCACACAATAATTTAATTTCTCGAACCAGTGGTGTGACAGTCAGTCTGTACTGATTGTTGTCCTTAAGTTGTGTGCCCTATTATGCTGCTTTTAATGGGAGGTTACAGAAAATTTGGGTGAATGATGGATTTGGTGCACAAATAAGCTTAATATATTTCATATGGAAGTAGAATAGTTTTATTGGCAGCAAACCTTCTGATAATAAAAAAACTATCCTGATTTAAATAGTTAAAGCAGATGTTTTTTATCTTCAGTGTAGTCTATAATGTGAGATGACAGAGGCAGCATATTCTTTCTGAAAATATGTGCCTTTTCCTTGTGATTACCAGCTTTTGATATATTTCTAGGACTTTAATAAACTGGAGTTATTGAGAGAAGCAAATTCAGAATTGTTATGGTAATAGTCCAGGATTATTTCATTCATGTTGGTTCTGATTATCTCAATATGAGTGGAATCTCATAAAATTACATGAGAATTCACTTTTGTTAAAGTTAGCTGTTATTAAAAAAATAAAAAAGGTGAAAGAACTGAATTTTCTTGTCCTTAGAGGAATAATGTTTTGTGAGTGAAAATATAAGTATTCTACTTCAGTATTTTTCTGCTACCATTTCCTTCCCCCCCCCATCTCCACCCCAATCTGGTCTCTATTACAAGACATGAGAAAGGCGTTGCTTTGTTCCTTTATTCATTTTGTAACTATTAACACTGAATGCTTCAGAATTCTAAATCACCCACAAGAATACTTCTTATAAAAAAGGGTGCTAATAAAAGCATTCAGAAAAAAAATAGAGAATGTGAAGGAGACATTTAATTTCCTAGAGACAGGGTTTTTTTATGCCATAGTTCAAGTTTTTATTATTTTGCTGGTTTTCGTTTCGTCTTGGGGGAAAACAACATCTGTCCCACTTTTTCTGTATTTACAGTACAGGGAAAAAGCTTTTCAGAAAGTTAAAAATATGTTTTTGTAGAGTGTTTTCTGAAAATTAAGTCTCCTTAGACATGAAATAAAACAAATATGTGTTTAGCTCAGGCTTCTAAAGCTGAAATGAGGAAGGCGGAGTAAAACCCCTTCCAAATGGATTTTATTAAGAAAATGTTCCACAAAATGTAGTTGGTCTGACAGGGTGAACAGCTGGAGATATTGTATCACACAAGGTCAGGTAAGGAGTTGATTCTGAAAGCTGGATCTGTTTATCCAATAACTTGATTCTCTTCAAGCTAAGTTACAACTTCAGCCTTAGTCCAGCTTGAAAGCAGACTGGACTCCAGGAGAGTTGTGATGGCACAGACTTCAATAATCTTTCAAAATGTTTTTTCCCTTCCCTCCAAGGCCAGACTGTAGTGCCACAGTGTCAGGTAGCATAGTGTGAGCACCTGTCACCGGGTGTTTTTGTTCTTAAAAGAGACTGGCAAAGTTTTCATAAAACCTACAGGTATTTTTGCCACAGTATATCTGACGAATGCCTCTGACAGTGCAGGTCTTCACCAGCCCCATTTGAAGTGTGTCAGTGCTGCTTCCGATGGGCAGCAAAGGTGTGTGAGACCTCAGCACAGCCCTACAGAGTGCCTGCCTACCTTCAGCGGTGTCTCTACGGCTCAGTCACCTATCAGGCTTCCGCCCACTGAGTTGAGAAGCTGTGCTCTTTTTTTAGCTTAGATAGGACAAGTGCATCTGAAAACATAGTGTTGCCAAGTTTAAACGAAGGTCGGCACACTCCTTTTCTAGGTCATTAATAGATGGGGTCTTAGAAACACACTGTGCTGCCTCACAAAGGCAGGATGTCTGCAGGGAGACTGAGAGGAAATTCATGTAGCGGCTTGCAGAGAAGACTGCAGGAAAAAGGCAATTCTTATCTGTATTTTCTAACATAGGAGCCAAGGAAGCAAATGGTCTAAGCTTACTGTGTGCTGAGTTAAGGGAAGGTTTGGAGCATGATGATAAAATGCTCTCGAGAAGTTTTCTTGGGAATTCATGGTGCATGTTCAAACAGAGAATTTATCCCCACTTTTGTGGTATGGATTCATACTGCTAACCTTTTGTGTAAATGAGCAAGCAAAGCAAGGGTGAATAATCCTAACAATTAGTAGTGCAAGAGCACAAGACAAAGATGAGAAGAATTTCTTGGCCTGCCATCTAATTCATTATGTTGTGTCAATGAGATGCTAATGCTATGACTTTTAATAACAAGTATTCCTGTTAGAGGTCATTCTCAGTGAACTTAGAATTCTCATTTGTATACCCTTCAGACAGAAAGAGTACAAACACGGAACTAAAAGTCTCACTTTCTTGTTTTTTTGTGCTTATGCTAATGCATTTGTATACAGCAGTGACCTTTTCTCAGATCACTAATACACTTTTTCCTTAATATGGCATGTAATTGTATCATATAGCATGCTCTTCTAGTTTTCTACCTTTATTTTACCCTTTCATTACAAACTGGGTTTGGGTAGGGTCAAGAAATAGGGGTAAACTGAAGACATAACCATGAAATAGTGAATCAGGAGAAGAAGAAGAAATTAATATATTTAAGAGGGAAAACTCTCACCACTCATTTTGAATCTTACTATTTCAGTTCTCTTAGTGTCTCTTTCTTTAAAGCTTCACCTAGGAGTCTTGTAATGATATCTAGAGGATTTCATCAAACTGAAATTTTATTTATTTTTGAAATGAGCTTTGTTCATTAGGGAAGGATAAAATCGGTACCTTCTGATTCTTTTCTTGATTCAACTAAATGTCATAAAGACATTCTTTTTCAATGAACTAGGCTATTTAAGATAAATTTATAGGCCAGATCCTTTTTAAACTAAGTGTGAACTTGAGTGCATTCAGGTATTTGTACCATATTCACCACCAGAATATGAGCCCAGATCCACAATAAAATACTCTTTTTTTTTTTTTTTCTGATGATTGGGAAGGATTAGACACCTTATTTATACAGCCGCAAAATGATAACTGCAGTTATAACCAGCTGGTTGTCTGACGCAAGCCCTGTCCGGTATCTTTACAGTTTCACTGAGATATCTATTATCTGACATGAACCCCTTCCTGAGGGTTTCTAAGTAATTTTCTTTCCCAGCAATGATAGTAGGAGTTTCAACAATTTGGCCAATATCTCTGTGACTCTTAACACCCACCAAGGGCACAGATGGGCCACATTCAAAGGCTGCCTGTCCAAAATAGATTCAGATTCATAGCTTCTCACTGTGCAGATGATGGTTTTGCTTGGTGATTGGGAGAGTGGAGAACAATGTTCTTTTTTTTTCTTAGTGACTACTTAAAAAACTTAATTCTCCTCACTCTTTCAGATCAGGCAGAAAAGACCTGTTTTATGTTTACATTTCCAGAGCTCTTTAGAAGCTAAATAGAGGAATATGAAGTTAAAGAGGAATAATAGAAGTTAAAGAGGAATATGACATTCATGATTTCAAAATAGAAATTGATGGGATTTAGGTTAATGCTACCTGTTCCTAGAGTACCCAGGTAGAAGCTTAGCTTTCAAAACATAACTGTTCCTTTCCCCAGTGCTTCCAATTGTATTCTGGCAACTTTTCAATACATTCCTTAAGTGAATATTGTGAATTTGCTTTTTGATGAGACTTAGCTGTCTATTGCATGGGCTTGGGACCTTTGTTTAGGATGACCAGTAATCACTTCCAGAAAAAATTAGTTAATTTGACTCTTTTATCATGAATTCCTGTATGTCGTGGTTTGGTTCATCTGGAGCTGCAGCACTCCCTTTGCATTGGCAATAAACTGTGAAATGCTTGGTTGAAGTCTGGTCTAAAATAGGAGCAATAAAATTTACCTTTAATTTTAGAAGTAATCATCATGCTTGTGTCCTACCATTCTTTAGGGAAACTGAGCAAAATCTTTAAACTGAATCAAATCCTGAATTTAAGTTTGCTCAGGAGGCCCTAATTTGATTTGTAGTCTGTTTTTGATGGTAAAATGCATCTTAGATTGTCAGAGTAATGTAGCAGTATAAGTGAATTTCCTCCCTTAATCTTAAAGAAAAACAAATCAAAATTAAAACAAAACAAAAACCCCAAAATATATGCTTGTCTATCTCCCTTTGTCCCACCTGGAATTCTACTAATGCCTGTAATGAGTTCCTCTGCAATAGATGTTAGTGACACCAGTTATGCCAATTACTGAATGGAATTCTAAATAAAAAATGTGTATAAATCTCTAAAATTCCTTTTAATATCTGTAGCATCCTTTAAATATCCATTCTAAACTACAATATTGGATAGTCCTTTAAATTGATACATCAGAAAGATTACCTTAAGTATTAGGAGGCATGTTTAAAGATAAAGGGAAACAACTCCAAACTGACTCAGTCAATGACATACTGAGCTAGTTTTCATTACAACTTGATTTATTTTATGATTAACAATCCAAAGCTGTCCATGAAAAAAAAGTTTTTATTTCTACTTTAATATTTTAGATGAGCAAAGCCTTGCCCAAAATATGTAGTCACTTTGATGCTAAGGTGCTTCCGATTTTTAGTCTGCCTTTTTCCATGATTTTTCATACATTTCTCATTTTTCTTCCTTTCTTCTCCTCATTACTCCAAGGGAGTGGGAGAGGAGAGAGGTGGCTGGCTACTTATCTGATCAGTAGACCTCAATCTGAGAAATCTAGATATTTCATCGTTCTAAATAACAGGAGATGTGCAATTTCTTCCATCCTACTACATATCTTGCATAACATGTTTTAGTTCCCAAGGGGATAAGGTGTTTCTGGTATCTCAGAATCTCTGCAATACTATTTTCATTTTGGAAAAATCTGGTAATCTACTGCTGTCAGCCCTCACTTTATAGTCCAGTATTCAATCTGTATTTTGTCTGTGCTCATGTATCATTCTCAATGACTCCAGTGAGAATGTGACTGCAACAACAGCCTTGGAGGAGAAAGCACTATAATCTTAGTCTAATATTCACTGATGTTGGTCTGAAGCTTCTTACTGACCTCAAAGTGCAGCACTAGGCAAAGTAAACTGTCCTCCACTGCAGTGTTGGCATTCCATTAAACAAGGCCTTGTATAAAACAATAGATAAAGCAGTGTTAATTATACCCACTCTGGTGTTGTACATGCATAATAGGTTTCATTTAAAAATGTGTTTTTTATATATGACCCAGCACAGCTTGACCAGTATATTAATGTGGTCTAATCGCCCTTACTGTAATCTGAAAAACACAATTGTTACTGTTCAGCATCATTCCCATGGCTGCAGTCCTGATCTCTCTTTTCTATAATTGAAGTATCTGAAAGCCCACTACAGATCTATGACATTCTCACTTCAATTTACTGGCTTAAGAATCCATTGCCACTGCAAGAATATTTACCAGTTTTCAAATAGTTAAGAGTTACTACAACTGGTAGGGATATTTTCTTTTTTTTTCCTTTTTGATGTGAATTTAATAATTATTAGTGATGGTTAAATACATATGTAAGGCATGAAAGCATTCACTCTGTTTAAATAACTGTATTCGTGAAAATATACTTGTCTTCTCATTATTTTTGGAAGAAGGACTATACTGGCAGTTACATTTGCATCAATTCTTCAATTTTGTCCACTTTTCTTGCAAAAGACTGATTTCTCAAGTGACTAGTGATTAGTGATTTCTCAAGTCTCAAGTGATTAGGGAGATTTATCCATAGAAGGTCATAAAAGTTATGGGCTATTGGGTTATATGATACGACTGCACATGGTATAGAGCACAATATAGTCAAACTTCAAATGAGTGTAGACACGTGTCAGGAGAGGGCAATGTTTTCACAAGCACCAAACCAGAGACAGCACCATTGTCTCCTTACACTGGAAAAGCCACATTTAACCTGGCAGCAGCAGGTAGCACAAACTCCTCTGGAACAGAAGAAGCAAGGATGGAGCTCTGCTTCCTTGTGACATGTAGAAGTATCAGAACAGACTGAAAAATTAGGACTTTGGATGTTTTAATTTCATGGTAAGTATGCGATGTGAGCTACAGTTTGCATCTGTGAATGAAGGAATCCTGAGTAGAAAGTTGCATTTGGAAGGATTTTCCTCATGAGAAATTCTAGCTGCTGTTTTCCAAAGGCCACACACACTGTTGGAGTTCCCTGTTTTTTCTCCTACTTATTGTCTTCATGTTTACTGTTTGTTTTCTTCTCTCAAGTCTTGTGTCTTAGACACCAAATACAGAGGCAAGGACTTAGTACACCCAAAATTACTAAAATAGAGGATAAGGAAAAGATAGTAGTTATTTATTTGTTTTACTATTTTTTTTTTAATAAAACTTCACCTTATTGTGATACCAAATTGCTTAGAAGATGAGCTATGCTTAACTAAATAGTGTAAAGAGTATAAAATAAGAAGGAACAACTATATTATTTTCTTATTCTACAGCATGACTGCTGGCTGCTGCTTGGTCAAATTTTATTGTTGTCCCAGTAGTGACTAGGAGAGGTATTATTGTGGATGACTTTGATTTATTTTCTGCAAGAGGGCCAGTGTCTTCTAACTCCATCGACCTCTTATGTAAAAGAACATTTAGACCCAGTACTGTTTCCAAGAGGAGAAGCAACAGCAAAATATCAGTTGTAAGAAGTAAATGCAGGCTCTTTTTGAAAGGCATGAGTGCTCTCATCATGCTGGTGTATATTGTTGTCTTTAAGCTGTTCATGAAGAATGTTTTTTTTTTACTCAGGCAGGACAAAAAAACACCAAACCAAACCCCAACTTTATTATGCTTCACTTATACATACTTACATAACACAGTTATAATTGTACTTTTTTTTTTCTGAATATTTACAGATCTCGTTCTATACTACTTTAGATGTTTTTCATGTTCTAGACACTTTCATTTTGCCAACTATAGGTAGCTCATAAACACTTGATAAAATATATCTTGTGTGGGCAGGATAAAAATATTTGGTGATATATGAATGTGTAATCACGCACAGAGCACCATATACCACACAGTACTGTGAGGTGTGTTTAGGTTTTTGATTGCCACCTACCATAACAATTTATACTACATCTTAGTTTATACAGAACTATAAAGTGATGAAGCATGACTGTGCACTGCAAACTAACTTCCCAAGCCTGAAATAAACTCCACTGAAGTGAGCACCAGTAACCTTGTCTGTTAATACTGGCACCCAAGTGATTCTGTGATGCTGTGCATTCTGATAATTTTGTTCTCTATTGGTTTTGGGTTTTTTTGCAGTTATCCAATAATATTTTACTCAAATTTCTTGAAAGAACTAATAAACATTAACTAATTTCCCTCTTTTCTGGTTTCAGCTGCCATAATTTCCTTCTTAGTAGCTGGTACAGTGAGGTGTTCGGGATTTAGTAGAAAAATAATATTTCGGTTGTAGTTAAGTAGCGCTTGCTTTAAATCAAGGACTTTCAGTATCCCATGCTCTGCCAGTGAGCAGAGGCAAAAGAAGCTGGGAAGGAGCATGGCCAGGACAGCTGACCCAAACTGGCCAAAGGGATATTCCATAGCACAGAACAGCGTGTTCAGCCTGTAGACCAGGGGCAGTCAGCTGTCAGGGGCTGATTGCTGCTCGCGGTCAGGCTGGGAACCAGCCAGAGGGTGGAGAGCAGTTCTGCTCTTTATCACTTGTTTCTCTTGAGTTTTATTCCTCTCTTCCTGTCTCTTTATCATTACAGTTATTACTATATTATTATTATTTCATATTTTGTTTCAAATCCTTAAATGTTTTTATCTTAACCCAGAAATTTTGCTCTTTTTTCTGATTCTTCTTCCCGGTATGGGCAGGGAGAAAAGTAAGTGAGAAGCTGTGTGTTACTAAGTTGCCACGTGGGATTAACTACAGAAACCTTGTAAAGCAAATATTACGTTTTTCATATGTTTTTCGTTATTTTTAATTTCTACAGAAGAATGCAAGGGATTAAAACAAAACATATATGACGTTCTCAAAGTTTCAATGGAATTATCTTAAACAATAGAGGTGAAAACAACTTGTTTGTTACATAATTAAAAATACTGATGTACTTTGTCGAAGCATATAGTAGACAAAGGAAAAAGGATGAGTGGTACATGGTGAAAACAATATTTATTTTTATTTTTTTAGAAATGTCTTGATGACCTTTAAGGCATATCTTGCTTTACCTTGGAGTTCCAGCCTCTGTAACAGAGAACTTAATTTCCTCAGAAATAACATAAACAATTACTTCAGATTTTAGAAAATTCTAGGTGTTTAAAAAGAACAAACAACAGTTTCTCACTAATCAAGAGCCCTTTTGACTACTTTTGGACCATTTTTACTATTACTCTATCAGGCTTAATAAGCCTGTAATTTGTCAGTTCAAGAAAAACAAAAAGACTCAAATCTTGGGAGTGGGAACCAAATAATACATAGAGGAATAAAAGCTCTTATTTAGAAGAGTATTATAGTACTCAGCATGCACATCAATTCATTCTACCAAAGCAACAATGATTACACACAAAAAATACTGATTAACTATTTTTTTTGTGGGTTTTTTTGCTTGTTTCGGTTTTGTTTGTTTGTTTTTTGTTTTGTTTGTTTGTTTTTTGTTTGAAGAATTGAAAACTGCCCATAAAAATCCCTTTTCCATCATCTGATCCAATAAGAGCTATTATTGCCATCTGCAAACTTCTACTGCTTAAGTAACCGGGACGATTACTTCAGACATCTGCATCAGTTTGGTTTCTCTCTTTTGCAAGACAACAAATTACAAACTACACTGAGTCTCCATTAGGCAAGACTCTTTTGAGTCAAGCAAAAATTGTTTTTGCACAATCACTTTTCAATTAATATTTTGTTCTGTCAACTAATAGCAAAAGGATCTGTGGGAGGACGTTTCAAATTCTAGTTCAAATACAAATGTAAAATTTTGAAAAGTTAAAATTATTTTTATAAATCTGTATATCTCTAGTAATCTAATTCGAATTAATAATTTTCCTCTGATATTTTTTCCTATTCTCAAAGTGACTTTGATTTACATATAGGTCTGAATGGTCAGATACATTTAAAGGGTAAATTAAGACAAACAAGATTTTGCTTTTGCCTTTGGATATATTTGTAAAATATGCAGATTAGTCTAACTCTGTTTATACTGTCTGTTTTATATTCTATATTAATCTCTAGTAAGGCTACAGAAAAAAAACTTGGGAAACGTTATGCAGAATTTCACGGAAATACTTTACTTCAGAATTGAGCAAGGGTTTTTAGAACTCCTTGCATTATGTGAGATGCCATTTAGGTCAGTAACTGAATCTTTTCATATGACTAAAAATTATTTTGAATAATTGAAAAGGTTCCTCTAATCAGATCTTACCTAATGCACATAATTCCTGTGAAAACTCAGTGTAAGGAGAAGTCTTTTGTCAAGCCATTCATATTCACTAGGTCTGATTACTAAAAGTAAGGCAGAAGAAACCCTAGAAGATACTGAATTTACATTTTTATATGCCCAGTATTTGAAGGGAAGTCAGGATCTGTTATACCACATTAATGTGGATGATTCACAGTAGCTGTCATGAAGCTTTCATTGAAGTCAGATATTAAGTAGGTATCTGGAAAGAAATAAGACTTCAGGTTTGGAATATCTTTTTAATTTCAAGAAATGTCTTATTTATTCAAACTGAAGAATATATACAGCTATATTAGAGAAATTCTAGATCCATTGCAGAAATTATAGAAATTACAGTGTCTTAGGGTAGCATCATGAAAACATTTTTAAAAAATGGTTGGATTGACATTTTTGTTGTTGTAATTAAGAGCACACCTGGACAATTATGTCTATTTAAAACTCTATCAACTAGAAATCTTTCAATTGCTAGAGCTGGTGTTTATATGAATTATATAATTTCCTTTTGTGCAAACATTCTCTATATTTATTTTGTCTGCTCTTTTTTGTCTTTTTAATTTTAATTTTATTTTTGTACTTGGACTTTTTCTTCTTTAAGAAATCCAAAGATTTAAACATTTATCTTGTCTTGAAATTTGGATGAAAGAACTGATCATTGAAACCCTTTGCTAAAAAAAGATCACAGAGTCACAGAATAAGCTGAGTTGGAAGGGACCCACAAGGATCATTGAGTCCAACTCCTGGCCCTGCATAGGATACACAAGAGTCACACCATGTGCCTGAGAGCATTGTCCAAATACTTCTTGAACTCTGTCAAATACCCTATTGTGACACCTAGGTATCATCTGACTTTTCCAAATTACGTCTTTTTTTGTTCTCAGATGTTCTTGTCTTCCACAGCAGGTGATGCAGTTCCTTTCTCCTTCTCTGTAAGAAATCATATCCTTCCTGTGATGCACTTTTGTGTCTTCTTTTGGCTAAAGTGTGATGATGGTCTAAGAGGAAGAAAATGTTCTGAAATTATATGGTATTTAAGTTTTCAGGTGTTTCTTTCCAATTGAAATACAAAATATTTCAACACTATTTGTTTGGTTTTTCTTTTTTGTTTGGTTGCTTTTTTCCTAATGGAAAAAGAGAGTATTTTTCATAATGCTAATGGAAAAAAAAAAGAGTATTTTTCCTAATAGTCATTCAAAACATTACTCTTTCTCTCCCTCCAGTTTTCTTACAAGAGAGAAAAAAGTGCAATATTTTACATAACGTCTGAAAATTTTTGATTGGTGAATGTGATATGCCAAAATATAAAATATTTGTTCTCATCATCTATATAAATAATTATAGACTGAAAGAATTCTGCAATACTTACTTATGTGGATGATTCTATTGATTTTTAAGCATTAATAACTGGATGTTATGAATAGGAAAAAACTCTGAAAGACTGATTTCTTTTTCTAAACTAGTATGACAGGTAGTCTTGAAAAGATACTTGTAGTCAGCAAATTTAAGCCTGTGGAGTGTATCACAAACAGTGAAACCATTTTAGCAGTGCCAGGCACTTGAAGAGGGAAGAAAGATATATTTTTCATTAAGACAAAGTGACTCTGTTGCTCTAGTTGCACAGTGTGAATTTTCTCAAAATGGCAGAGAGCCCAAATCAAATGTTTTTAATTTGATTTCTAGCTAGACTTGAGACTCTTAGCTGAGAATGTTTTTAGTTCCATTTAAACTAGGTGTTAGAAGCCTCTAACAGATTCAAGTATATAAATTAAAACAATTATAAATAAGAAAAATATTCTTATAATAATATTTTAAGATGTATGTTTTAAATTAGTTGTAAACCTACGTAGAAAGACATATGATGCTATTCCAACACATGATGAGATTCCAACATCTCTTAAATGTTTGTTTTTTGGCCATTGTTTGCATACAACAGTGGACCTGACTGATATAGCTTGTCCACTCTTGTTAAAACTCTTCAATAGAACTCAAAAATTAACGAAAGTTATAAGAGCTTTAGTGTAGCTCCATCTTCTTTGTGTAAGAGGTAAAGTTCATAACACTTTTTGTGTTTGCTTTTATGTACACTTTTGTGGTGCTTTATAGTATTCAATTCTTTTAATCTTACTGTTTTCCAGATGTCCCATGCCTTTAAATCCCATAGAGACAAGTAGAATTTTTGTGTTTTGTGCTCTCTGCAGACCTGAAGTATTTCATAGAATCACAGAGTATGCTGATTTGGAAGGGTCTGTCAGGATTATAGACTCCAGCTCTGGGCACTATATAGGATACACCCAGAATCACATAAAACTATGCTATGTTTAGGGAAAGAGAAAAATTATAGGCAATGTTTGCATTTCTTACCAATTATACTAACAAAGCAAACAAGCTTGATTTATAGCAAATAATGGGTCTTGTAAAACAAAAGAGTCCAAACAACATTCCCTTGCAGCTCTGTGGGCACTACTCAGACTGCTGTCATATCTCATGCTTTCTTTCTCAGTTTAAATTTCCTACTGCTAGGAAGGATTTTCAACCTGGAGCAAGGCTTGAATATAAAACATTCTCATTCAAAAAGCAATTTATGTGGGGTCATAATCTTTCCCAGGCTTAGCCTATATTTCTGGTATGTGTTCTGTAGAGATTTACTTGAGCCGAGTATGAACCCTAAATCAAACGTACTTGAAGAGTGATAACAAAAAGCACAGCGTCAGAGATGCACTACTTGTTGCAGTCTTCTCTCTCCTCAGGAGGACCACTACATTTTGCATTATGAACCCAATATAGATTGCAAACACTGTACATGAAAGTGCAAATAAAAAAAATCTCAAAAAACTCTAAAAAACTCTGCTTCAGATGTCACAAATTTTTGGGTGCTTGTGCCTTGGATGTCTTAATCATTGAAACATATATTTTGTTGTTTGTCATTAACACATTCCACTAGAAATGCTATTGAGGATTTAGGACAGTGTCTTTCCTAGAAACCAGCTGTAGGTCTCTATTTCTTTCATTAAAACAACTACTGTTGGCAAATTATTTCTGTCTGACTTTGATCCCAAAGTCTGTGCTGGGGATTATGTTTTCCCCTTTTTTAGTACAAGACTGAATTCTGAGATGACAAATTCCACGTAAGAACAAAAATCTGAGAACATTGCTTATACACTTAATTTTTATCTCTGTGTCCTTTCCAGCATTTAGAATAAACATTACATCCTTGAATATGGATTTGAGGAACCCCATAGCATATGGTTCTCCTTTCATTACTTCCAGTGTCCTCAAGTAGAATAGATTTTCAAAAACAGTGGGAGAAATACAGCTAGAGAAAGTATGTCTCTCTGCCTCTCTTTCTCTCTCAAAAGCAATTGAGATTAAATCACTTGTAAGTTTCTGCTTCTGCCTTTTTTCAACTGTCAGCTTGTTCACAGGAAATAATTTCTTGAATTATTTTTAGTGTATAATTTTGCAGGTAAGAAAGGAAATTCCATTTGTGTACAAGATAATGAAGAATGTCTGTATAACATCAATACAGACTTGGTCTTCAGAATATAAATTTTTAATGCTTCAACATTAAGAACTTTTTTTTTTGTTTTCCTTGCTACCTTTAAAAGAAATGTTTTTAATTCTTTAGTTCAAAAATTGAAAATAGCTTCGCAGAAGGAGATTTACCATACCCTACAGTAAGTTATGACATTTCACTTCGGTTTTTCTTTATTCAGGAGGGGCATCCATAAATAATAAAGGAATGAATGCAATTCGCACACATCCTCCCCTCCCCCTCTTCTCTCCACAGTTTAATAATCCAAAGGTTAGCTACCTAAATATTTAATCACCTATAGCTTCTACAGAATAAATAGAAACATGTTCTTGTACAGAAAGGAACATTGTCTACCTTAGGCATGTGTCCAAGAATGATGTAACTCTCCCTCTGTTGGCTTTAGAAAATCTAGGATGTCCTTTTGGACGGGACAATGCATGGCAGCCTAAATCAATTGTGCCCTGGATGTATAATGGTGAAATTGCATTTTTACTTAAGGCAGACTGCTGTGGAGAGACAGCCTATGTTCCGTGTCATAATATACTCCTCCGAGACCTGGTGGAACATGAAAATGCTGTGTTCAACCAAAATTTTTGGAGTAGGCTCTTCACTGGGGCTGTTAAAGCGTGGCTTTTCTCAGCTGTCCCTTTCATAGAAAGATTCATAACGCTAATTAATAAAAAAGCATCTCTCAGTTCTGTAGAAAATTTACTAGATGTTATGCAAATCTCTAAGTAGCAGAGGATGATGACTCAGATACCAGGTTTTGAAAGTGTATTTTGCTGAAAAAGCAACACTACATGTTTCTCTCTACTTGAATTTCTTAAATGTGTCACTTAGAGAAAAGGTAAAATACAGGACTTTGAACAGTTATTTTCTGGAAGATTATTTTAGGTGCTTTTTAAAAAGTTTTTTTAGCAAATACGTCTTCTGCCATATAATAAAAAATAGATGCTTTCTAGACTAGAGAGTCTAATTTTCGCCAAAGTCTGATAATAAAATATGGCTATGTTTTAAGAGTATCACACCCATCTCCTAATCTCATCTTGGAAAATCTAGGTAATATATTGATCTTGCATGGCAAAAACCATCATCAAGTTTAGGAGGTAATGTAATTTGAAGTTAGAAAATCTTAGAAAACAGGCATTCATATTAAAAAGTCTATAGCTTAGTTTGGGACACAACTACAAGAGGAAATAGACCTTGGGGATTCAGAGCACAAAAGCTATTTTCCACTAATTCCCTGTGTGGACAAGCATCCAGAAGTGAGAGTTAACCATTAAACTCAGCTGTCTCAGAGGAGGCCCAGTGCAGTCAGAAGAAACATGCCGGAGCCGCAAGAAGATAGAGAATTCTCCATGGGGATTGCTCCGTGAAAACATCTGCAAACCACCCATTCACAGAAACTGTGAAGGTAAATTATCAGAGCAGGTCCTTACTATCTCTGTAGTCTTCCATATTCAGTATTTTTACTGGATTTGAACAAAAAGTGACACGACACTGATGTGAATTCTTAAAATCTAGTTCCTTGAACAAGAAAACCCACCAAAATTTGTCAAAGATAAGGCTTCCAGAATACTGCAATGGGAAAAAGTCTGCATTTTTGTTCCATATTTCTAGAAATAGTCCACAATTTTAAGGTTTTTTTTTTCACACTTTTAAAAAAGATTTCTCAGGCAGACACTGAATCTGAAATACACTTAAATGGTTTGAATTATGTGGGGATGAAAAAAATTGATCCTTACAGTGGGAAATGTGTCTCAATTCCAATGAAAAATGAGGCCATTTTCATCAATGAAGACATGAAGATATATAAGGAGGTGGACAACACCCTATCAGATCTAGTACTGCATCTTTTTACTTTAGAAGTATATAACTTAGAATTATGTCATCATGGTCTCCTGTTGATTGAGCAGCTCTATAAGGGACTATCTGTAGAAGGCAAATCCAGGTTCTGAGGGAGATTTGTAATAACTAAGTAAGGTTTTATTGGAGTTTCAAGCAAAGAATAAAACTCCCAAACTATTTGTTAATCTGATTGATAGACTTGACTGAAATCAACCCAAAATCTAATGTAAAGCTTGTGGGAGCATTTTAGAAAGAATGTAATTTATGCAGTTTCACAGACCTTTCACAGTTAAGTAACTGTGTGTACTACTAGAAAAACAGATCTCATTTGCATCTAGATTTTTAAACGAGTATTAAGTTACACGCACTAGAAACTTCTATAAATTCTTCCATCCAGGAAATAAATGTGAAATACTAAACTTTTGGGCTCATTAGAGCTAAGCAACTAATTTAAGGATTATAGTATCTCTGCTAAATTGGGAATTATGATAAACTCCATGATATTGTATGAGAAAAAATGGGCTGAGAAATTCAAAGCATAATGAGTACACATATAATTTGGGCCATTAATAGTTTCACAAAACAAGGACAATAGTTTAAACTTAGTTGAATGGTGGAAGGACTTCGGTAAATACAAGGGAAAAGGTAAAAGAGGAAAGGGGAAAGACAGATGCAGAAAGGGAAAACAGAAAATGGAAGTGGAAAGAAGGGAAGAGAGGAGAGGAGAGGAGAGGAGAGGAGAGGAGAGGACAGGAGAGGACAGGACAGGACAGGACAGGACAGGACAGGACAGGACAGGAGAATATGATCTCAGAAAAATTAATGTTCTCCAATGTTATATAGCCCGGTGGTGATATTTTGCATATTGATCACTGTTAGCTCAGTATACTCAGCTTAAGTAGAAAGTGAAATCACAAGAAAGCTTCAAATTATCGTGTTACTTTTGAAATCAGTAAAAATTTGGTTTAAGTAAGCTGTTGAAGAATGAGAAATCAGGCACTAAAATGTCCAGATGCAATAGAAATTATTATAAATTCACCAAGTTTCAATGGAAAAAGCATAAAGCACATCAAACGTATAAATCATGTCCATAAAATATATTCAGTATAAAACATGTGATAACTGTTGGGGCAGAAGTCAGGGCTCCATAGAAAGAAACTTTAAGGTGCTAGTTCATTAAAAAGAAACCCTTAATGCTGGAGCAGCCAGTATGACTACCCATATATTAAAATTTAGAATGTCCATTGGTTCAACCTAAGAAATGAGATTTTGTTTCTTTAAATACATTAATAATCTATCCTGTATAAAAAAAAAATGTTTCTGAAAATTGCCTGTGATCAATTTATATTAATGAAGGATTTTACTGAACCTGGTGGTATTACCCATATGAGTAAATTCAACTATCAGTACTTTAACAATCATATCTTAGTTGAAAAGAGTCTGGATAAGAACTTACATGTTTGAATCTTTATGCTAGAATTGCAGACAACACTATTTGGTAGTATCAAAAAATACACAGGTAGTAGACATGCAATCTGTCATGTGTACTGTATGGTATGAATAGGCTTTAAATGGACAGAAATTATGACCACAGGCCTAGAAGAAGAGACTATACTGCAGTCCTGAAGAAGTGGAGAGAGGTGACAAAAAATTAACACCAGAAGGGGAAAAAAAATTTTAAAAAAGGCAGAGCATGAATAAAGGGTAAATGAGAAAAAGAAAAAAAAATATATATTTTACTTGTTCTTTATTACAAAGCAAATCCTTACAAGCCTAGTTTTAAAATCAGTTGTCACCATTTCTATCACTGAAAGACTGCACAAGTGGAAACTGGAAGTTTTACCTAGAGAAAAGAGGGGCAAGAGATGATCAAAAGTCTGGAATAGCAGAAGCAGCAATCTTCAAAAATACTGTAAGGGCAGTATCATGCTTTCAAGCATCCATTGGGATTTTAGTTTTTAAATAAAACATTTCAGTTTTACACAATGCTCACTTACTCTGGAAAAAATACAACACAATACTTTCTGAAGAATACTTGCTTTGACTCTGTTAGGGAAAAATGGTATTTTTTTCATCTTTCTTGCTTCAGTAAAACTTTTACTGGTGACCTAAGTTTTCTCCCCCAGTTTCTAATATATGTTTCAGTGTTCCTTTTTAAAGTGTTCATTTTTCTTTCCATTATTCTTTTTCTTCTTGTTCTTTGTATAGATTTCATTTTATTAACATTTGACTGTTCACAGTGTTCCTGTTCCCCTGATCTTCTGCTATTTTCTTTGGCCATTACAAATATCTAAAGAAGAGTTCAGCTGTACAGAGACACTTCTAGCGCCCCAAATGTGTACAGGGCAGGAACTAGACAGAGCTTTTGCTTTCTCTTGATCTCTTGTGCACAGAGAAATGTCCTTACTGTTTTACTAGACCCAGAAACTTTCCCTATTTTGTGAATATATTTTACTTTTCTGGAGTCTAAAGTCTTCAATTTGGTGCTTGAAGAGCTGTGCCAAATTTCAAACTGAGGAAATAAGTATGTAGGTACAGCCAGAAATGTAGTACAGTGAAAAATCAGCTGTGGTTTAGCTCACTCACAGTCCTCCAGGAAATGGTGCTGAATTATATCCAGATTAGTTAAATGAAATGTTGTGAGTAGGCTTTTCCTGTTTGACCTAATTGAAAATGTTAATTGATGGGGTTACTTTGTTGGCTGCACCACTGCTGGACACTTTTTTGTTTTTATCTTTGCCAGATATGCCCTGATCTAACACAGAGATTTCAAATTAAATTACACAACTTTGTTAGTTTGAAGTGTTTCTTTCCCATTACTTCAAGCTGACAGAAATAATGAATGTCTAGAGAAGGGAATATCAAGATCCTGACTCTGTGTCAGTCTACTATAATGCAGTTTCAGGGTCCTTACCTCTTTTCTGATGTAGTAGGAGTTTGTCTTTAAATGGGGAAATGTTGCAAAATGTCTATTTCTTGTTCTTCAGATATCACTTGCACCCTTGTCACAGCAGAGTCTATCCTGTCCTTCTTTGTGCCCTGGCCACAGGTTGGGTAGGTTTCCTCAATTTACTGCCTGTAATCAAGCCTGTTTGAATAGAAAACAGCCACAATGATTTTGTATCTGTCAACCTTCATCCAGGCAGAATTCAATGATAGAGTGCCATATCATTCCTTTATAAAATAAGAAAAAAAAAATCTATTATCTCTTAGATAAATTATATCTTAAATTTTATTTCAAGACTGGTCTTGCTTCTTAATTATGTTATCAGAGCCTACCTCCTGCCAGGCTATACACGACGAAAACTTCTCTGGTGAAAGTAAGGGACATAACTTCACAAAGACCTATATCAGCAAAGAGAATAGTTGAATTTAAATGATGGTAAGAGTCTTTCCTGTAGGACCTGCTTGACAAACAGGGAAGGTGTTCAGCACAGTGGACAAGGAAGATGGTTTGGAGGATGGTTTTGCACTGCCTAGGCTGCATCTTGAGTACTGTGTCCAGTTCTGGCCCCCCAGTTTAGGAAGGATATTGAGATGCTCGAATGCGTCCACAAGAGGGCAAGGCTGGTGAAGAGTCTGGAGCACAAATCCTATGAGGAGTGGCTGAGGGAGCTGGGGGTGTTTAGCCTGGAGAAGAGGCAGCTCAGGGGTGACCTTATCACCCTCTACAACTGCCTGAAAGTTTTCTGCACAAAAACTGTTAAGGAATACAGACGAGAGGCAAGAAAGTGCATTTTGAAACACAGTAGTGTAAGATAATTCCGACAATGCTCCATTGTGGGTGAGACTTGAAGGAGAGAGATGACTTGCCTAAAGAGGAACTCCATTTTTATGTACTAAAGTAGTGGTCTTTTTAGTTTCTTTCTTTCATATAAATGTTTTAGTTCCACATTATCTCTGTTTTACCAAAGTAAATTATAAGACTGGGATTGGGACTTTGGAATTTGCTTGCTTTAAACTCCATACAAAGCAAGATAGTGGAAGTAATAGATCCATCATTCAAGGGATGAAGACCAGTTCACTGCAACCTGTGGCCCAAGGGAAGGTTGCCAGTCTTCATTGCTGAGATTTGTTTCCTAAACTATAGACAAAAAAGTAAAAACTCCAAAAAGTGAAGACTTGTTAGTTATTCCATGGAATGCTTTTTTCCAAAGCAGAAGAACAATCATGGCCATGGGCATTTTCCAGTCTCCTTTGTGAAGAGGGAAGCAATTCACATACAAGTTGAACATCACAAAATATTATTAGGTATTCCTCGTGTTTCAGTGACTTAATTGTGTTTCTTATGGTAGGAAGTTTTCAGACCCTTTTGCAAGGTGGAGAAATATTGTAAGATATGTAAAGGCCCATGATTTCTGTGAATCAGAAAGGCTAAAGGAGTCAGGTCATCACTGTGATAGAGATGAAGAATCATTTGTCACATTCATATACAAGCAGGGAGACACACACAGCTCAAAGCACAAAAATCCAAAGAAGCATTATGATGCTTGAGTGTTGGTTCTTATGGCTCCCTCTTCCCACTTATCTTTGGTCTGAACTTCTATAGTTTTTTTTTTAAGTCACAAAGTTGCGCCAATTGAAGAGCTTTTGATCTCATTAATACTAGTAGTTTCTATAGAATGAGGCTTATTGATAAATAAAATGAAAAAAAAAGGCAACATTTACAGTGACAATTTACAAAATTTATTATTTTTAAATCAGTTTAAAAATATAGCCTCTGTGAATCAGACTTCTGGCCAAAGACATTTTGTGTTTAATGTCTTACACACAAATTATAGTTCCTTAGACTTACACAAGGCATATGTAGTGTAGAAATGTCAAACCTGAGTATTTTCTCTAAATTATTCTGAGATAGAATAGAATTTTAAATATTTATTTGATGAAAATCTACTTCAAATAATTCAAGATGCAATAAGAACTGGGACAGTACATGACAACAAGCCTGTAAAGCACTTCAGAAGACTTCATAAATAGTAGATCTTTTATCCAATAGCTGGTAAAATTATTTCATTGTTTTAAATCAGTGTCTGGAAATTAATCTTTGCATGTTCTTAAAAACCTTTATTTCCCAAGCATTTCACCTGTTTTCTAATCTATCAGCACTCTGCTTCCCTGCTTCTTTTTTTGCAAGAGTACTGTGATTATAAGAGGGTGGAGTTTACATAAAAAATTAGGACTTACACTTTGTACCTATGAAATTTAATCCTATGCTAAATCAATATTAGATGATCAAACTTACCACCTCTGAGGAGATATATATATAACCCCTTCTGTGTAGATTTAGAGGTTTCAGTGTGCAGTTCTGTAATATAAAATGAACCAGGATCTTTTTCATCTGTCTTGGTCCGGATGACATAGTGCTTCTGAGCCCCAGATTCATTCAAGTTCTAAATTCAGAGTAATTGTTCAATTGCTCATATTACTGAACCCCATTTAAATGGAAAATATTCCACCGTTTTAGTGATGAATTCTGGATGAATTTACAAGTTCTTTGCAAAAGGCATTTGATTTGAACCAAGGTAGAATCCTGAGTAGTACCTGTTGGATTTTGAGACTGATACTGTTATTTATCCACAAGAAAATTTTGATTGTGCTCATTTATAGGATGATTCAATAAGGCAATTCTTAGTTCCTTAACTAGTCTGCAAAATACTTGGATACTTATTTTAAAGCTTTACACATAATTAAGTTTTTCTATTTGAAAAAACAAAAAACCCCTGAACAACAAAAAAACCCCACAAATTCTTTCCACCCTCCCCCCCCCCCCCCCCAAAAAAAAAGTCAACAATCCCCTGATAATAGCTGAAATGGAAATATCTAGAATGCTGTCTAAGATGCATATTTGCAATGCATCACATGAGCTACATTCTCTGTCAGGGAAACAAACACTGTTGTGTTGTAATTTAATGTTTTCACTACCAGAGAGAGCAGGAAGCTTTGAAATTCATGTTTTGTCTTTGTCTCAAAGGCCAAATTTATTCTGTCAAAGCATTTAATTTCTTCAAAACTGTCTGCTGAATTCTGTATTAATATGCAAGGAGAGTTTCACAAGAGTTATGGCCTGTCATAAATTCAACAATATTCGACATAATGGCTTCAATATGCCTGTCATAAGCTTATCTTGTCTTGGCAATGTCTACAATAATGCAGAAGTCAGCCCTTTTAAATAATTAGATAAATGTGTATTTTTGACAGGAGCTGCTGGTTATAACTTTTAGAACTACTGTGACACATGCTCTCTAGTGACTGTCTGCTACACATATATATCTTTGCTCTCCTTTCTATATTTTTTCCTTTTTAATCGTAGTAAGATGTATTTGTTTTAAGTAACACGCTTCCAAAGCTATTTGTTACATGGTATATGCATTGTATGCTCACAGAGAACTTCAAAAGTCTTCCTGCAGGAATTTATTACATCATTTCCCTTGGCTTCAACAGAAATTGGAGTGGCCTGTTGTTTACTAGGCTTCTGTAGATGTATGTTATGAGGTACAGAAAGGTGTGCTGCTACTCTGAAAGGGCATTTTTAGATACAAGAACAGTATATCTGATATCAGCCTGTCATTCTGCACACAGGATGAATTGGCTTCCCTTTAATAAGTTTTACCCCATGTAGACCTCTAATTTATTGGATACTAAGGAGATTCCAGTGTCCAGCTGACCTTATCCACAACCAGCTCAGTTGTCACCACAGAGCACAAAAAGAAGCCAGAATTCTTATCAAGTAGATATCCTTATTAGCATTCCCTGGTGCAACGCATGTGTTTGAATCATGCAAGTTAATAACATATTTCATTTTGTAAGTTTGAGTTTTACTGCAAATTCAAATTCGTCTCATAAATAAGTAGGTAAAATGACTGAAGGGTATTATTGTGAAAAGAAAGACTTTATACCTTCTTTCCCAATCTAGGACTGGATGGAGCAAATTTACAAATTCCACTGTGAAGAAAAATCATAGCAATTTTTTCAAATGCTTAGAAGAGGTACTAACAGTCTAAAGAGTATGACACTGCTTTGGACAAACCTACATATATTATTCTCAGAGTCAGATAAGTTCCAGCCTTTTATGAACATGTAGGTCCATACATTTGAATTTTTTTTGTGATGTTCATAGTGATTGCCATCTAGATTTTGGAGCTGGATATATGTTATTGGTCTTAAGATGTTAACATATGAGCTAGTCACTTAGTCTCCCTTTAAAGTCACAAAAATATATGATTTATGTCATTATGAGGTAGATATTTGAGAGACGATTAACTTCTTTCCATTGATTTTAAAAAGAAGACTAAGCAATTAATTCAGGTATAGATATTAATGCTCGAAACACTGAAAGTTAGGTGACATCACTCTAGGAGTCTTGAATAGCCTAGGAGTGTGAATAGCATTTGCTTATTGAGACCAGAGAGCTATATTTCTTTAACAAAAAACTGCAGTTGTATGAACATGGGAGACCATGGGAAACTTTGTTAAAGTTCTGTCCAGTCTGCCCAATTCTTTTACATAATCAAAGTCATTTCCAGATGTTTTTTAAATATTGCATTCTTTATATGATCTTAAAAGTTTGTAATCTCAACTAATAACTAAGTAAAACAGTTTCATTGACTGCTAAAAATAAATCTTAGATATAATAAAGAATAGGTTAATAAACAAAAGATTTTAATATTTATTCAGTGTAATACACTAGGTTAGATAGTGGACACCACTGCTATTGAGAACTAGTTATGTAGGAATTTTGTTTCTGTAGAAGGATAGGGAAGAAAATATTATATTATGTATGATTTGGAGTAAGAGGATATACCAGAATTTTACAGCTATATAAAGAAGTAGAGAAACTCAGATTTTCTTTTTGAAAATCCAATAACGGAAGCAAACCTGTCTATCTAACTTTACTGAACTTCAGGAACTGCAGTTATATAGGTTTTTAATATCAATTAATATTGCATTTCCAGACACATATTCTCTCTTGTGCCTCTGCCTCCCCTTAAGCCATTGGTTCTTGTATTTTGAAAGTAAATGGGAGGACCAAAAAAAGGGAGGAGAATGAAACACACATTTACCAACCAGACATGTCATGTTGGCACAAAATATGTTCCATAAAGACCAACAATCTGGCTACTATTCACAGAAGAAGTGGATGGTGAGCTCTTGGAAGCAGAGACAATAAAAATATTTATCAGTTATAATTTTGGGGGAAAGACAACTGTTCCAAATCCATTAAGATTAATTGTCTTCAGAGGCAAACAGCAGCACAATACTTACATTGGTGGCATTGAATTAATTTTTGTGTTGAACAAATCACACCTTCTCATTATCTCATTAAGTTCTCATGCATAATTTTAAAACTTTTATTTTGGTATTTAAAATATTTGAGCTATTTACTTAATATGAAGCTAAATTTCCTCACCATCATCAGAAATTCTTTCTCTGCTTCTTCTATTTGCTCTCTCTAACATCAAATATTATGATAGTACAAGAGAGTTGGCTTGCTGAGATCATATACTTCTCAAACACACCAATGGGTGCATTCATAAGACAGACTGGTAATTAGTCTGTGATATGCATCTAAAAAAATATCTTTTCTTCCAAATGTGATTGTCATAGCTTTTGGAAAATCTCCAAACCAGTACATTCAGTGAGTTCAAGATGTTTCATGAATGTGAGAGAATGTTTGGGTAATAATGATCGTAACTGAAACCTCTGGAGAGATTTTTTTTTTTTTAATTTATGCTTGTGATGAAGAAAATAAGGATGTGTATATTACAAGGGTACTAATTTCTTCAACTTCTAATTTACAAATTAATAGCAATGTAAAATATGAAAGTTTCAATTATAGAAGAATAAAGATAAATTAGCTTTATTTTTAAAGACCCTTATGGCAAAGATGAGCTGATTTTCTGTACTTATGCACTTTCCTGTTATGATATTGTTTTTAAAATTTTTTTGACAGTTTGATTTTTTTTTCATTTCAGACTAAAAGGGAAAAGATTGCACTATTTTGTGTGTGCAAAATAAAACCATATCTATATAGAAAATTATTTTTAAAAAATATTATCATTTAGCTGAATGATTGAAAATGAGTTCTGTTTAAAAACAGAACTGAAGATCTTTAAAAAAATAAATCTGACTCAGGAATATGAGACTTTGTAAGACTGAGAAGATACTGCCAAGAAGGTAACATTTTTTTGGCTAGTCTACTTTATGTAGACTCAGAGTAAGCATGGTCTTGTTTATGCATAATCCTGTGTTTGTGAAGGTTGGAAAAAGATGCACATACAATGGGAGGTATGCTCTTTGTAAGATATTTCTAGAATTACCAAAAATAACTAGAAAAAGAGTGACAAAACATAATGAATGATGTGAAAAGAAACCCCCAAGGGGAATATGAAACGAAATAAAGCAAGATGAGATACACATAGACACTGGAAAATTGAGAGTAATAAGGCCAGCAGCAAAAGAGATTTCAGTAGGACACCATCTTTCTGAAACTGTTTGCAATGCTGAATTTTGCAGAAAAGGGAGGTAATTGTTAAAGAGCCAGCATTATCCTTGTCCAAGAGATCCTTAAACTACTTGGAATATTTTTCCTCTTATATCTCACAGTGCAAGTAACGCAAATGTATGGTGAGCTTCAGGGCACCAGCTAAGGTAGATGATATCTATCTAGATATCATCTATCAGGTTTTTACTAGGCCTTGAATCTCAGCAAAAGATCCTAGGAATTGAGATAAAAATCAGCCACTTCAGTGAATTATTGTACCTAGGGAACATTGGTAGGGATCATCATTAGGTTGCAGACTATGTTGGAAACTTGGAAAAGGAGATATAAAATAATGTGGCTTTTTTGCTCTGCTCTCATGACCCTTCTGTGTCTATGGATGGAGATAAAAAAGCCTTTGTTTCCTTCTGAGAAGGGAGTATTTTCTCAGTCAAACATTTGAAAGCAGAAAAGATACCTCTTTGTCCAATGTGGCAAAAAAATATGGCATTTACAGTCCTGCAGATTACAAATTTATTTGGTCAACAGTATGTCCTTCAGACCTCTATGTCTTCAGTGCAAACCGTTTAAAAACTAAAAGTCTTTCCATTCTCTTTTGGGGGAAGATTTTATGAGATATTTTCCTTAGTAGCTACCACTGGGAGATGGGGAATTGAAGGAAAGGAGTGTTGTTATTTCTGCCACTAGATTATGAGTCTCTATAAATGTATCCCAACATTTTCCATTCCTCTGTCTTCTCAAGCTGGAGCAAACCAGCTGTGGAAGACCCCACTGACCATTACACTCTTGATTAGTAAATCCAGCTTTTTCATTGTTTGCTCTTAGATGTTAAACCTTGTTAGTTAATGTCATTGTGTACATAATTGATTGTGAATTTAATAACTCCAAGGAATTTCAACAGGCATTAAAAAAAGCCTCTGAATGTCAGGGATTTGGACATAAAAAGCTATGTCACAAATCTATAGACACGTTACTCTTCCTGTAAAGAAGTCTACATGTAAAGTATGTATTTAAAGTTTTCTTTATTTATATACTAAAATTCCTCTTTATTTATGTACTAAAATTCTACTTTATTTCCACCTAAACATTTAATTTTATAGGGGACAATGGAGAAAATATATTAGTTGGTTGATGAGGAAAACAAGTTTCATATTCTGTAACATTTTTCAAGATAAACAATAAGGTTTTTTTTCCAAGATGTTCATTTTTTAGTGTAACTCTACATATAGGTTTTAGAAAAGTAATCAAAAGTTTATTATCAGTATGAAGCTGACCTTTTCATAAGTGAACTGCTTAATCTCCCAGGATGATTTGTCCCTGCACTTTAATTATTTATCTTCAATATTTTTGGGACTCAAAGAATGAAATAGAAGATCAATATCTCCCCTGTATATTAAAACTAAAACCCAGAAGTAGTTGATTCCTGGCATACCCTAAAACGTGTATCCAACATTTTCCAATATAATTACTGTCTTGATCTTTGCCATCTTTCTTAGCCAAATATTCATTAAAACTTAGCCTAAGAAATTATCTCAAGTTGCCTAAAATTGGAACTGTACATTCTTAGAAATGACATTTGCTTGTGACATTTCTGACATTCAGGATCAAACCAAGCACTCTATTCTGTTGTCAAAGAAGAAATTGTAATGCTTTATCTGCGTGTTGTTGCAGTTTCAGCTCTTTTATTTTCTCCATATCAAGGGGAGATAGGCAGAGCACTGGAATCCTACAACAGTCCTGTGTCTACGTTTATATACACACGGAAAATCATAAACACATGCAAGGTATGTCTGACAACGGTTAACAAGACTCCCACTGTTCTTTTTTGAAAAGAATATGCCACGTTGAAAAGCCATGCTTTTTTAATACCTGTTCATGACTCCTTTTCTAGACCTTTGTTCATGGAGCCTAAGTAATGCATCCTGCATTTTACTTTTTTTGCTCCTGCAAGAAATTTGCTCCTGTCATAACTTCATTATACAGGTGACTTGTAGTGAAGGTGAACTTGATTAATTTCAACTTTCACATCTTTTTTTTACCTTGACCTGACGTATTAATTTTTATGCTCTGTTTGTACAAATGTTTCTCATGAAAATAAACCATGTGGACCATCAGTAGCCCAGACATTTCCTCCAGAATGCAGGATTTAGGGCACAGAGAGAGCTGAAAGGAGGTAGATGCAGGAGTAGTAAACAAGCAAGGTATCCTTGCTGCTGTTGCATGTGATACACCTGATGTCTGCAGAGAAGTATGAGATGTAGCATGTGTCTGTCTGTTCAATAACCCTCTGAGCCACAGGATCCAGAATCAGCCACACACATGTGGTGATTCAGTCACGAAGTAGAAGTACATCTCAGACCACTTTATTTAATAACTTCAACTGAAAATAATATCTCCTATTCAGTTGTGACTTCATATGTAGCAGAGGTTTTTTGTTGAGTTTGAGTCTTTTATAAAACTATCTCTCCAAATCAACAGAGTCATTTAAACTATTGCTTCAAGCTCTAGGGTGGGTATAAACTCTACCAATTTTGTGAACTGGAAAAGGAGTGAAAATTCTCTTTTCCTTAGTTGAGACTGCTCAGTCACCAGGGTCAGACATAGAGGAGGCTTGGTGAAACCATCAAAGATGCATTGTTTACCTGTGCCTTAGTGTTTAATCCACCTGGACCCTCCTGAGAGTTAAGATCTGATTATTATGATTGTTAGAGATGTCTCTGCCCAAGTTAAGGTGCAAATGAGACTACATGCTGAAGTGGATAATACAGATGTTATTTAACAGTAAGTTTGAGGCAGAGATAGAAGGGAGTAGGAGATGGGCCAAGCGAGAGAAAGAGAGTGAGAGATGGATTAAGCAGAAACACAGTCACCACCTCCGTGGATCCTGCAGCATCCTGCTGCTCCTCTTCACCCTGGGCTTCTCCATGGAGGGTCCCACCAAACACAGAGTACTGTAAGGATATATTCTGGTAATTGTGGGAATGCCGAGCACCTCCCCTGGAAAGGGGAATGGTTTACATTGTTTTTTTGCAACAGACTCTGGATGTTCCAACACTGTGTATCAGGACAGCTGCTGGGGCTGACTCTCCTTGATACATTCTTTCTTCTCCAGCCTTGTTTACTTCTCCTTACACTTGACATAATTGGACACCAGTGTCACCTTTATCTTATCTCAAGGCAGGTTGCTTAACTCACAGTCCAATTTCCCAAAATCCAGGAGGCATGTTCAGGTGTGATGGGTCTAGATCGCTGCAGTTTTCTTATAGTTTGCTATAGTAAACAAAGTCCTTCTGTAATCTTAACAGTGTTCAACACGATTATGATTTTTCTGTCTCTTATAAGAGGGAGGGAGAGAAGAAATAAACAGAGAAATAAATCCCTTCCCTAATACTCTGTAAATTTCAGTGTTCTAGCTGAGAGTTTATATTTTCTACCTCCCAAATTGTGAGAAAATAAGTTAGGTTTTCCATTAAATTTTAAATTAAATTTTAAATTTAAATTTTAAATTTTAAATTTTTGAATGAAAAGGGATAGAGAAAGTGTTTGTGCATACTAGTCAGTATTCTTGTGTGTCTGAGGTTATTACTCTTCCTAGTGTGTGCAAAATAAAGGTAAAAACAAATTGTGTGAGCATACAGTAACTCAAGAGGAACTAATATTAAATCTTATTGATCATTATGTATCCTCTACAGTTACTTGTGGCCAATATACACAGAATTGACAGTTAACCTTTTAAATTGAAACATTATGTTCTTTCTTCAGAATTCTCGTATTCCATTAGATTAATTAATCTCGAATACGTCACAGTAAGGAAAATAGAGAAACCCAAACCATGGCAATAATGTTTACATGTATGTGCATACAGACACAAACATATAAAATACGTGGATACATGTAAGTGTGTGTGCAGTTATGTATATATGCAATTAAATAAAGTGTAACTTTAAATTAAAGAATAAATTCTGTTTCAAACTACTTTTAATGCAAATTTATTCTTTATATTTATTTACAACTCTAACATAAATTCATAAATTCAACTAACTTTTTAATGTGGAATTCCAGCCTTTGGAATGATAGGATTATCTTGTTTTCTATTGCAAGTATTCAGAGTGATTGTCAAGTTCCATTATACACATTTTTGTCTGGTGCAGGTGGCAAGATTTTGCCAGCTGGAGTGCAGGGAAGAGAAGGGTGATGTCACAAACTTCCAGTTCCAATGAACTCTGGAGGACTCACTGCAGGACACAGCTGAGACCCCTCAGCCAAGGAGGTGCTATCTCTGGGAAAATGTACTTAGGAAAGGCTAAAAAATTTTCTGCAAAGCAAGAGAGAGAAGACAGATGCTGATGAGTCAGGAATTAATTGAACCAGAGAATAAGAGGTGGTAGGGGGATGTTTTCTAAGTTTTTATCTTTGCTTTTTCCAATCCTACTCTACTTTTAACTGGCCATAAATTAGACTCCCCAAGCCAAGTCTGGCTTGCCTGTGATGGTAGCTGGTAATTGATATCCATTTTTATATTTCAATCCCTGAGCTTTTCCATCTTATTTTCTCCCTCTGTCCTGGAAGCAGCTGTGTGGATATCTGGCAGCCCACAAAGGTAAGCCCATCACAATATTTTAATCCACTGATTAATAAATGAAAGTGTGGTTAATAAACTGTATATTGAACTTGTAATTTCAGCTGTGCTGAAATCTGTTCCTTCTGACAGCATCACAAGTTTTTCAACTGAATGTAGTGGCTACAGAATTGAAGAATATTAGATATCTTTGTCTCTTTATCTAAGATTTATACATAATCATGTCGTTGGGGTTTGGCCCAAATTGTCTTTCTTTAAGTCTGATTATTGGCATTTTTTCTAAAATTTTGTATGACTTATACCCAGTTCCTGTTTGAAGTAGAAGCAGTTGATGGGAAATTCTAGATCTGTGGAGGAAAATGTTAATCCTTAGCAAATAAAGACCCTTAAAACAAATCCCTTTTCCTTAATTCAGTGAACATAGTAATTAAAGTCTTGTTTTCTGTTATAAATATCTGGAACTACAATACCAAACTTGATGTTCTTTAATAAAAATATTAAAAGATAACAGTAATAATAATAGTAATAATATACAACAACAACAAATTATTATTAATGTATGTAGTATGGAATATTTTATGAGGCATTTTACAAGCATACAGTGAATTGGGTTCTCTACTTCAAAATGAATATTAAACAGAATTGTGCTTTCAGGGACTCTTATGAGAAACTTGTTTATTAGGCACACACAGAGTAAATATAACAACAAAAGAAGAACATTCTCCATATTTTTGTCACATTTTCATGAGAAATGCTACAGCATGAACTTTCTCTTGATTTATCAGGGCCTGGCTTAAAATAAGAGCCAAAATAAATAATAGATACAGTTAACTGAAGTAGTCAACAATTGATCAAAAAGAAAGAAAATGAAATCAATTATTTTATAATAATTCATAAGGCATAAGAGCTGATGAACTAAAGCTTTATTTTCTTTCTATTTATCATTATCTACAAAATCTAGCCAACAACAATCTGTATTTATCATACAACTTTTGTACTCTTAGAATATTCCTATGGTCCCTTTCATTTTTGAAATGTATATTGAATATTGAAATGTGTATTGAAATGTATATGAATATTAGACTTCTGTTGATGTTTCTTTGTGATCATTAAGTTGAAAGCCATATGTGTTCAAATTGCAAGTAGCAATAATACTGGTTTGTTTTGAACAGAGACCTAATAGGTGGGAATTTTATCTATCCCTTATTCCTGATATTAGAAAATATTAACATTTATTTCCTATTTGCTCTTTCCCTGTTAGTCATTGGGTTTTATGCTATTTTCTCATCTCTTCTAAAGCTTCAGAAACTTTAGTTTATTTAGTCATTACCTGAATAAATGTCTACACTGTCTGTTCATTCCTCACACGTATGATGCAACCTGTTTTGTCATTTTTGTTGCCCTTCTCCATCCTCTCTGGCTTCCAAGTTGCACATTATCTTTTTGTGTTAAGAGCCGTGTCTGCACACAACATCAAAAATATGAGTTCATATTATGGTTTAATTTTGTTTCTCCCCTTCCTTTTCTAATACTGTTTTCTTGATCAACATTGAGATCTGTCCTACTGTTTTCATGCATGTATTTATTCTTCAGTGGTACAAGACATGATAAAGATCATTGCTGTTTATACAGAATAAGACAGTTTTTCTCCTATGCATTCTGGATCTGTATTGAATTCCTCTTACTGACATAATTAGATCTGACCATTCACCTTCGTTATCTCTCTTCTATGTTTTAGCCAATTAACAATGAGTTTATACATTTGCTGCATCTTAGTTTCCTCAAGGATCTCTTTGAAAACTTATGTAGACTCTATTATGTTCCTCTTCTCCACAGACTTCTTAATTGGTTTTCTAAATAGGTCCATTAATTTTGTGGGAAATAAGTTCCCTTAAAAAATCTTGTTCTCTCCTGAATAAAGCATATTCATTCCCATGCCCAGCAATTCTATTTTCAATCTGGTCTCTATAGAAGGCCAATATAGAAATTAGGCTTTCAAATTCTCAGTTCTGTGGATCTTTCCCCAATTTTTTTTTTTTTAATAGGCACCACACTGCCCATAATCTAACCATCTGGATCTGATACTTGAAAACAACCAAACATCTCTATGGTGCAGTTAGCAACCTGGAAATGCCACCACTCTCCTTTTCTGAATACCATGTAATTCTTTGTCAGGTGATCCTTTAATCTTTCTCATATCAAAAAGGGACAGACCACCTGTGGTTGCTGGAACCTCTTGAAAGTAACTCTTGGTGGATGCAGCTGCAAAGAATATATTTGGTGTTGGTGCTGCTGTCTTACATCAAATGCTCCTTCTATAATTTTATATCACTGAGCTTATCACAGCCTTCCCTGTGATGCAATTGCAGAAAGCTTTGTTAGTTGAAAGAATTGTGCAAGTTGTATCTCCAAGACTTCCAGGTGTGTTCACTAAATCCTATCATTAGTTATTTTTACATTTTTTTCCTAATATCTGCAATATTTCTATGGCTGTGTGTGATATCTTCTCTCCACTTGCTTTCCAATTCCTTCAGTCTTTTCTGTCTGTGGTGGGTTGATCTTGGCTGGACATCAGGTACACACCAAAGCTGCTCCATTGCTGTCCTCCTCAGATGGGCAGTGGAGACAAAATAGAAAAAATGGTCAATGTAAGAATTGGAAAGATAATCACCAGTTACTGTCACAGTCAAAACAAACTTGACTCAGAGGAATTAGTTTAATGTATTACCAATCAAAGCAGAGTTTGATAGAGAAAAGAACTTTTAAATCTTAAAATCACTCCTCTCCCTCCTTCTCTTCTTCCATGGCTCAACTTTGGTCCTGATATTCTTTACCTCCTGGCCTTTAGTGGTGCAGGGCTATGAGGAATGGAGATTCTCATTTTCTCCTCTCCTCTCTGGCTGCAATTGTCCTTGTGCAGCATTTTTTCCCTTTTCTAAGATACATTATCCCTGTAAATGTATATATATGTATATATACATTACAAGGTGCACTGCCATCACTAATGAGCTTTGTCTTGGCCAGCAGTGGATCCATCTTGCAGTCAATATTGGCTCTGTTGTACATGGAAGAAGCTTCTGGCAGCTTCTCACAGAGGCCCCTCTTTCAGCCACCATGTTACCAAAACCTTGCCACATTATCTCTCTGAGAAATGACTATATAATCAGAGAACAGATGATTTTGGTAGTACCCAGGTCTCTGCGTTCTGAAGACACAAATGAATTCTCTTGTCTCCGACTTCTGTTCAAATTTTGCAATGTTTTTGCACACTGAGTGCTTTTCCCAACAACTATCCAATTAGTTAATGGAGTTTATTCATCTCTTGTAACTTTCTTTAGTAGATCTGTTTACTGAAAACAGGTTTTATTCAAACTAACAATGTGAGGAAAAAAGATTTTTTTTCCCTGCAGTCAGAAATGGCAATACTATACAGTGTTTGGATTCTCGTGGATGAGAATTAAATAAGGTATAATCCTGTGGCAGGCCAGGTGGCTTAGCAGCTGTTCAGAGTATTGTGGAATGGGAAGGCTGGTTTGAAAGCAACCTCATCTATCTTCCTCTCACCCATTCACTTGGCTGAGAAAGCTCAGCCCTGCTGATATTGTGAAGGAGATACAGTTCTGTGGCCTGACCTTGGCTCCTCTGCATGATGAGGGATATAAGTAGAGGAGCTGGGGAAATGACAGCTGCTGAAGGTAAGGGTACCTCCTGCTGATCAGCTGATAAAGTAACATAGAAGTTACTTGCCTGCTGGTTTTCTTTCTGTGTTTATTTTTCATAGTGACTGCAACACACACACACACACAATGATTTGCTCCCAGTGCAATCCAATGACATGAATATATTGGCAGATGCAGACAAACTTGAGATTCCACTGCTTGTGCTATGCAGGCAGCTAAAATGAGGAATGGGAAGACGTGAGCTTTTATGCTGTTAGGTGTAATATACTTTTGTTATATGTGATCACTTATTTTAAATAGTATAGATTCTAACCTCTAAATACAATTCTAAAAAACATATGAAGCCTTTCTTAGATGTACTTCACTCCTCTATGCCTTTAGTTTACAGACACACAAACAGATCACTTTAGAGTTAAAAATTGTATTGTGCTGGAAGTTCATACCAGAAACTGTGTCTTAGGTGGGTTTTAGAGAAAAATAGGAGTCAGTTTATTGAGCAAATGATTGAATTTGTACCTAGAGTATAAAGAAGGAAAGGGGAAGAACTGAGGTTTGTGTAAATACAATATTAATCCTTCCTGAGACTGACCAAGTTAAATCAAAAGTAAACTTTGCTGATCTCCTATCTGGAGATGATAATCTCTGTAGCCTCCCTTTCCAGTTTAGAGATAGCTGCAATTGAAAGATAGAAGCATAACTGTGCTTACTAGGAACATGAGGTGAATTTGGTTGTTTGTTGCTGCATTGCCATTCTTGCTTGTGAGAAGAAACACAGTATAACCAGCATGTGTCAGATTCAGTGACTCCAGCTGGGGTTTCATAAGAGCAGAGTAGAGGGTGGGAGTCACCTCCCTCTACTTGCTGGCCACCTTTCTTTTTATGTAACCCAGGATATGACTCTTTCTGAGCTGTAAGCATACATTCCCAGCTCATTTCCATTGTTTTGTCCACTGGGATGTCCATGTCCTTCTCAGTGCTGCTTTCAATCCATTCATCCCCCTGTGACTAGTGATACCTGAGGTTGCCCTGCCTCAGGTTCAGAACCTTTTACCTGGCCTTATTGAACTTCATGAACCTTCACATGGGTCCAGTTCTCAAATCTGTGAAAGTTCTCTTTTTCCTCCAGCACCATGAACTGCACCACTCAGTGCAAACTTTCTTTAGTCCCACTGTCCATGCCTATATCCACTGTCCGTGTCTATACTGTCACTGATTAAGATATTATATAATAGTGGTTCCACTATAGACCCCCTGAGAGACAGCATTCAGCACAATTTTCCACTTAGCCATTGAGACACTGATGATAAATGTTCATTTATGGCCATCCAACCTATTCCATATCCACCTAAAAGTGCATTCATCACAGCCACGTCTTTCCAATTTAGTGGCAAGAATGTTGTGAGGGACCATATTAGAGGCCTTATAGAAGTCCAAGCAGATGAGGTTTGCAGCTCTTCTCTTGCCCACTGATGCAGTCACTCCTTCAAGCCACTAGATTAGTCAGGCATGACTTGTCCCTGCTGAATCCATGTTGACTGTCTCTTATCCCCTTCCTATCTTCTGTATGTTTTAATATATCTTCTGAGGTGGTTTGTTCCAAGGTTTTACTGGGCACAGAAGTGAGGCTGACCTGCAAGTAGTTGCCAGAGTCAATGGCTATGAATAGTGACTACGAATAATAGTATTTCAAACCATACTACCCTTCCATGTTGCTGCCTCCTAAATCCAAGGCCTCAGAGCTGACACAAAATGTAGCAGACACACACAAACACACACAAACACACAAACACCCTAATTATAGATAAATGATACTTAAGGCCTGTGAGTATACACGGGGTAGATTTGTTTCCACAGCAGGAACTTCTTCCTTCTCTCAGCACATCTAGCAGAGGGGGTTTGTCACTAACAAATGACTTATCAGCAAGTCTCATTGCTAAGCTAGCTGATGCTCTGCTTCAACAACTGTTCATTATTTCAAAGACAAGTGGAAAATTTTAGAAATCTTAGTATGAACAGATAAGACAGCTACATCTGCCAGGAGGGGTATGAAGATCAGCAGATAAATATAACTCAATAGAGTAATTTTATAAAGATTTTTTATTTAAAAGAATTCATCTCCCTATGATCTGTTATTTTTAAATGGAAAAGATAAAACTGATGCATTACTGCACTGTAGTGTTACCCACCCTTTATATCTCTTTTGTATAACCTCTGGGGAACTTTTGTTTAAACTTTTTTTGCTGTATTTGCTGTTGTAGGGTATCTATTCACTATAGATATCAACAAATTTAGCGTTTAAACTATGGAATGAACTAGGGAACATTTAATTCATTTTTATGAATTGTTGGAATCAGAGAAGGAAGGAAAGCAGAAAGAGAGAAAAATTAAAAGGATAACCCGTGTTGAATATCTCTTGCTTTACCATTTCCTCAGAACCAATCTGATTTACCTGAAGACTTTGCTCCCAGTTCTTCTAAAGACATCTTTGTGTGTTTCCTACAGCTGGAGAAGAAACAAACCCTTTTAAAGTTGTAATTTGTTCATAAAAATATTTTGATGCAGTACCTACAAGAAAATGAGGCATCAAGAAAATGCCTGATCTATGTAGCTCTAATTGAATACAGAGACCAAAATTTCACTAATGTTTAAGAATTTTGTCTGCATAATAGCTTGAATAGTTTTCATATTAGTGCAAAACCTAATTGTGGTCTAACACCCGCCTGTAGAAATGTAGATGAGTAAGTTAAGCATAGATAATGTATGAACTGAGAGTGAGGAATCTGTGCCATGCAACGGGCTGTGAAGCACATAGGAAAAATTAATGTAATCTGCCATGTCAGAGCATGAAAGAAACAAAGCAAGAAATCTTAATAAAATGCTTTTGGATACTTTGTTTTAAATACTTTATGCTTTTAATCATAATTTATCTGCCATTTTATAGGTAATCTCTTTTTTTTTGCTTTTTAGTCTCCCCTTTAATTGCAATGTCTTCTAAGAAAAAGAAAAATAAATCATTACTAAACACTTCTATATATTGTTTTTTCTTGTTAGTTTTTAGTCTGATATTTCTGAACTTGAAACTATTTTATTGCTTCAAGCTCTGCAACAGAACAGAACTGTTTATCGCATCACTGTCAGTGTCCTCCAGGCCCCAGGGTTTCATTTTGTAAATTGAGTCTGCCTTACTGTGGTAATTCTCAGAAAGCAAATTAGAATTTATTCTTAATACATGAGGAAAAGAAAATAAAATAAACCTTTACTGTTATGAAGGCATATTAGGTAAATATTTTAATGCAATGCAGCACTGTAGTCAAATTTGATGATACCAATATTTCAAAAATGGAAAAAAGTAATATTTGTTATTTCTACTTCTGAAAGTTTGCTCTAGACAAATGTTTCATCTCAGTATCAAATCATAAGTTGCACTGATGCCTAAGATGTTATACTTCAAAAAATTCTGAAAAAAATAATAACTATACTAGAAAGAATTGTATAAGAGAAACTCAGTTACTGAATCTTACTTTTTACACTGAACCCCCTGTATTCTAAGAGATGAGTTGATACAATTGAAAAAAAATTGAAGACTTTTTAGATAACCTCCCAGAAAGCAACAAATTGCATTAATTATAGGCAAAGACTAAAGAGTTTTAAGAATAAGAACTAATTCAAGAATGCAAATGATATTCAGTAAGAGAATTGGACATACCTTACAATGACAGCAATATCAGTATTGTGTTCTGAATTGGAGAAAATGAGGGAATATAAAAACCTAGACTGAAGTATTGTCATGACTGGATAGATTTTGGCAATGCAGTTATATCTCATTGATGTTTTTAGTTATAGTAAATTTCATATAATTTCAAAGCCTAAATCCACTGTCTGTTCTACTGAAGCAGTTGCAAATATTTTTTTAGGGATTTTTTAGCTTATCAATTGTTTTTTCTTTCCACTTTCCATTTATAATGCATATCCAAAATAAAAGTATCAATGACAATAGAGTTATCTATTTTGACTAAATATTAAATACAGACATAAGGAATAAAACTTCTAAGACATCAGTTTTGAAATTCATAGATGAGGTATGCAAAAGTAATGCCAAAAATTTCTACTAAGTACCTAAACTAGATTTTACAACAGTTTTTTCTCTGATAGTCTCATGGACTATCATGAACTAAGTTATTCCTGTATGGAGCAGCCCATGCTGAATTAACCTGCCTGCCTTATGACATGAGAACCTAAAGGAACTTTATACAGATCTCTATAGCAATCACATAATCTCTCTTTCCTACATCTGCTCTTTCCAAGCTTGAAATTGTCTCTTGCATTGTCAATCTTTTTTAGTCCTGCTGAACAAAGTCACATTTTTCCCCCAGTGTATATGTCCAGGTAGCATTGAAATTTTCCTCTTTTTCTTCCCCCCATCACTTGCTCATACACTATTGATGAAATGGGTGCACATTTTTCTTTGCTTTTCACTGCTATACTGTGGACTGCCCAAGCTATTCAACAGGTCCATAATATTTTGACCTCCATGATGAAGGCCCATCTCTTCTTTTATCCCTTCAGGCTCAAATGAGTGTCAGAATCACTGCAGAAGCCTTTTGTTTGTGTTGATCTTTCACAAATTCTGACATAAGCTTCAGGCATGTCTGTTCCTGTGAAAATTCATCAAAGGTCAGAAGTTTGTTTGTCTCTGATAAGCATCCCTTAGCAAAGAGCTGTTTCATTGTAACTCTGCCAGCTTCTACTTCTTCACCGCAGTCACAGAAATCAGAGTTTCCAGGCAACAGTGACATCAGTAGACACTAAGAAAATAGTAAATGATCAGTTGTGACTGATTTGATAAGTAATTATGCAGGAAAAATGAGATGCAGACCTCATTTGCAGAAGAATAATTTTGTCAGAAGTTTTACGGGCAACTAAAGCAATAGTTTTTCAACATATCTCTTATTGACAAGGTGTTTCCAAACACATTAATAAAGACTGCTGACTCAGAGACTGTGATACTCTCACAGTTGGTTTAATGGTTCAACTCATGTTTCTTGATTCTTCGATCAGCTTTCCAGAGTAATTTAGCCTGTACTTCCTTAAAGATATTACTTGAGAACCACTAAAATATTTTCTTGTGGTTCTCTTGCTATAAATTGCATGGCAAAGTTGTTATTATGACATTGTTGACATAATCAAACAGTCTTAACATCAGAGTAGTCCCCTCTATTTTCATAAATAGAAGATTCTTATAAGAGAAAACAAAGAAGTCATATTTGCTAGGTATTTGGAATTCTAAAGTTCAGCTACTCCCCTAAATCCCACAGATACCAAAGTAAATTCAGTAACAATGTATTGTCAAAATTGTCAGTGATATTTATACAATTTGGCAATTAATCATACTCAGGATGGAACATTCCTACATATTAATAAATCATGTTTGTTGCTGTTTCTCTTCCAAAATGAAATGTGTAAAAAGGTATAAAATGTATTTTGGCAACAATATTTTTTTCATTTTAAGATGAAACAGAAATTTCTCTGACAATCCAAAAGAAAAATTCATCAGTTACTCAGTCATATAGTGTGACTGTATGGCAGTTGTAACTTTAATGATGTATACATTTCAGTATTTTCCTAGGAAATATTTTCTTCATTTTTAAGATAATAGAGTAAACAAATGACCTTATTGTGATATAAAGATGAGAGGCATCTGACTGAGAAAAAGATTTTTTAAAAATTCAGGATTGTATGAACTTATTCACTTGGCTTACTTGACAGAATTAATATGAAACTGCAGTATCATGGGCAGGGCAGAAACACTGCGAACTCCCAAGACCATAGAAGTTACCAGCAAAATAATTTTCATCAAATCAGTCATGGGGTGTGATCTTTATGGAATTGGATAGAGGTGTAACAAAACTGGATGCCTGGCACTGAGCTAAGTATAATGATAATTGTGTTTGACTGTAAATAATTAATTGATTAACCAAAAGAAAGGAAAAAAGCAACAACAACAACAATAACAATAAAAGGTGTGCATATTTTAAACTGAAGTGAATATTTTTTTTTCCAGGGCCATAAGATAAAAACCCAACTAAATCAGAGGATGAAGTTTGGTAGAATATGGCATTACACAAAATACAAGGCTTATCATGACCATCTCTCCTCTTCCTAATCTATTTTCAATATGGATAAATTCCTTTGTTCCAGTTAATAGATCTATGTTCTATTTTTCTTCATTATTTTTTTTCACAATCTAAGGATGCACCTAACCAGAAAAAAATACACCTTCTGATTACTCTTACATTAGATTTTTACCACCATGTTGAAGTAAAATACTTCTTTGCTCACTGAAAAGCAATAAAATAAATAAGTCCAATATCTTGGAAGGCAAAAGGAAATATTAAAATGAATAAAGTAAGCAACCTCTTTTAACCTTTTGGATTTAATGTGTACAGAAATTATTACCAGTTTCATTTCCATCTTTAAGCACTTTGTCTTGAAATACTTTGAAGTATTGACTTCAAAGTCAATACTTTCAAGTATGTATATATGGAAAATTATGTTTTATCAATAATTAATACTAGCTGAACAATCTGATCATTATTTTTAGACACAAGCAGTTTAGAGTTTATTAGTATAAAGCTGGAGGTGCTGTGTTTCCATCTGTCTTCAAATGTAGAACATCTACTTTGATGTTCCTTTTACATTTGACATTGTTTTCAATTTACATATCTTGCAGGACATCCCAGTAAATCAGCCAGATGACTTACATATCCACATCTAAAGCGATAGCTTGGCTTTTATATTTTAGCCCAAAGTGGTCTTTTATTTCCCTTCACACTATTTTGGTTTACTGCACTGATTTTAACACTCTCTGAAGTCTAAACAGAGGAGGTAATTCTTCAATTTCTTTCTTTGTTTCTGATAAACTCAGAAGTGCTGCAAAGTGGTAAATTGTCCTCATTTGGTATTGAAATTATTTTTTTCTTTTCAATATTAGATCACAGATCTCTTTGTCAGCTATACCTCAACAACTGTTTGAGACTTTGTAGAAAGTCATGTAAAAAAGCTGTAAAACACTCAGTCCTTTGAGATATTTTTTTGCTCTCCTTCAAAAATAGCTTCTCCCACAACATTTATAAAGGGCCAAAGTGCTTACTGCCTGCAACAATTGCTTTATCCTAGCAGAATGAAAAGAACATCTGTTATGGTAGCTAGCACTAATATATGCCATGTCATCAAGTCTGAAGCAAAAAAGCACAATCTTTATTTTCTACATCAGAAAAACAAGAATAAAAGCTGGTGATGGTTTACAAGGAATGCCCTAAATGTAAGTGTATCTGCTTGTGGTGGTTGTCATATTGGCAGTCAAGTAGGTGGATGTGAAAGTGAACCATGGCTAGGTAATGTCTTGCTATAGTGACACCCTGACAGAAAGGCTGGAGGAAGATTCGTTGCATATTCACCTAAAATTCCTTCCTTCCTTCCTTCCTTCCTTCCTTCCTTCCTTCCTTCCTTCCTTCCTTCCTTCCTTCCTTCCTTCCTTCCTTCCTTCCTTCCTTCCTTCCTTCCTTCCTTCCTTCCTTCCTTCCTTCCTTCCTTCCTTCCTTCCTTCCTTCCTTCCTTCCTTCCTTCCTTCCTTCCTTCCTTCCTTCCTTCCTTCCTTCCTTCCTTCCTTCCTTCCTTCCTTCCTTCCTTCCTTCCTTCCTTCCTTCCTTCCTTCCTTCCTTCCTTCCTTCCTTCCTTCCTTCCTTCCTTCCTTCCTTCCTTCCCTTTCATCATCTGTCTAGCTAGCTAGCTAGCTAACTATCTATTTAAATTACTCTGAGAGTTTCTTCAGGCAACTGCTAATTTCTTCTGTGACCCTTTATGAAGAAAAGGGAATTTGACAGTTTCTCTCTGATAGTGTAACCAGAAGAAACAAAATAATTTTTAAAGAGACATGAATAGTTTGCTAATAATATTCTTTATTCAAGATAAGCTGTCTAATAGCTGTCATCATCATTCTATGATTTTAAACCAGAAATTTATTTTGTCTTTAAAATAAGAATACTTTAGTTATATATGTTATATGTTATGTTATGTATTATGTTATATGTCATTCTCCAGACAAGTATTTTCCTGAGTTGCAGGGAACCTGTTCCTTAAAGAAGCTGGAGTATCCTCCTCAGAAAGAGAGAAAAAGGAAAGGTGCAAAGCATCATGCTCTAACACTAATAGAGGACCTCCTCTGAAATTCGGAACAAATTATGTTACATTTGTGGACCATTGATAGATACTTCTCCAATTAGGAGGAGTATCTATACTGAATTAATTGTAAGGCCAGATAGCAAGAGAAAAACCTGAGAATTATAGGTCATAGGCAGTTTTTCAATTATCCAGTTAATCCACAGTAAACAGATACGTCATGCTAGGAAATGGTAAACAACTAGCCCAGAGTCCATTCACTGTTCAGAATTTGGGAATTTTATAAAAGAAAGTAATTTTGGGCTTTATGAAGAATCATGTCTAATGAAATGATACAGTAATACCTAAAAATGCAAGGACAACAGAGAAGTGCAATGGTGAAACCCTGTGACCCTTGGAGGTGAGGAAATGTGAGCACTTTTAGATTCTGAAAAAGCAGAGCTTGAGAAGAAACCCTAAGACTGTAAGACAGGTAACTTGTGTAGATCTGGATGGTCATGATATTTCATCAACTGAACTCTTCTGTATGGAGCACCCAACACAGGTGATGCAAAGGTGAGGTGGTGGGCTGATTGAAGCCAGACTGGGGTATGACATGAGCAAGAAATTGCCAGTAAGTTTCATCTCAGTTTAGGAGGCTAAGGGTGAAATCTATTCAGCATAAATGTTGTGAAATTGCAAAAAGAGTGCTTTCAAAATCTGAGTATGAATTCAGAGGTGCATAGTGGAACAGCAGTAGAAATAGGTGTTGGGGCTTATCGCTCCAATAAAATGTCTCTTTACCTAAAATCTAAGCAGCTCGATGACTCTGAATCAATACAAAAAAGCAATCATTTTATGAATACATATGATTAAATCAACATTAGTTCAAGCCTGTTATACAATGCCTGGTAGGAGAGATACTTGGCTTCTGAGAGCATCCACTGCAATTAACAAAAATGAACATGCTAAATGTGTCGTGGGTATTAATCACCTCTTCCATATGTGAAAAGCATCTGCTATTTCTTTTACTAAATGTAACTATTTATATTTCATTTTATAGATAAACTAAACAAAACGAAGATTTAAGGAAGTGGATATAATAATTTACACTTGACAACATATCTATTAAATGCATTGTTTTCGCTAAGATACAAATAAAATACATATGAGTCTTGTCCAAAAAAAAAAAACCCAAAAAAACCCTAAAGAAGAAGAAATATTGTGAAAACAACTGTACAAACCTGAAGGGTTTAATAACATTGTTATTTAGTTAACAATGTTAAGTTGGGTGGACCTCATCTGTCCTGTAACTAGTGAAGAAAAGGGGCCACTACTGCGTAGGAGTTCAAACAGTCAGAATGTACCTCAGATCAGACTGTCACCCACCTAGGTATGTTAGTAGTCTGAAGAAAAGAAACACATAAAGAGTCCAAACAGGGGTATTTGATATACTTTCAAGCATGCTTCTCGTTAAATATATCACAGTACTGGGACCTACAAAGTGTTTAAAGATTTTTTTTTAAATGTATTTTTATTTTTATATTGCTCCCCCACCAAAAATCTACAGAACTTAAAGTATATTCTGATCCATCTCTAGTGTGGTACAATACCATCTTTTCTGTTGGGAGTAGTCCAGCTTGTCCACGTTTATGAGATGTCTTATGTTTCTGATGCATAGGAGAAATGAGAAACTAAATAGTCCATTTGCTAAGATGTAGAAATCTTAGGCATTGTCAAGATTTTATATATTCTAGTGATGGGAAAATTGAAGCACTGAATTATCCGTTCATATTTTTAATACATTTACATTCAAGAAAAAATGTTGCATTGTGATACATCTTACAGTAAAACTTTTGAGGAGAAGATAATCTTGTTAATAAAAAATGAGAAAAATTACATTACATCTAAATCAACTACCTACATAATATATTCACTTCTGCCATAAAACCTTGATAAACAGTAAAGGTAGAAATGTTTCCAGTTAAAAGCTTTATCAAAAGCCCTGGGGCTTTTTATGGAAACAAAACCCCAAACTGATTGCATTAAACTTTTGATAAAGGATAAAATACAGTACAAATGCATAAATCACCTTGTTAGTACAAACTGAAGTATAAACTACTGGAAGAAACCCCTTCAGGTCTGAATAAATAAGACATTTTCTGAAAGATAGTTTTTATTTTTGACATTTCAAAGCCACAGTAAAACAGTTATTTCTAAAGAAAATCTCTTAAGATATGAAGGAAGCTACTCCTTATTTAGATGTAAAAAAGTGTTTATTAAGATCTTTTTTCTTATTGATTTTTTCCTGAAGATGAACATGAATAAATATATGCAATCTACTTAATTTGATGGACATACTGTTAACACATTGTAACAAAGTTTGCATGTGAAATAATTATGGCCTTATCTTTCTTTAAAATGGATAGGTTTCCTTTCTTTCTTCTTCTTTCTCTTTCTTTCTTTCTTTCTTTCTTTCTTTCTTTCTTTCTTTCTTTCTTTCTTTCTTTCTTTCTTTCTTTCTTTCTTTCTTTCTTTCTTTCTTTCTTTCTTTCTTTCTTTCTTTCTTTCTTTCTTTCTTTCTCACAGCTATACAGAAACAAATAAATGATTTTAAAATGGGAGAAAATATGAAATCAAGTATCATTGTAAAATGGAAAACAAATTTCTTCAAATTATGGCAGATAAACTAGTTTACAGGGTGAAACCTCAGCTTCCAGAACTTTGACCTCTTTCTGCATTATTAACAACAAAATTATTATTTCTGTGAGAAATGTGCATTTGTTTTTTTAATAGAGTTTGCAGCTGCTCTTAATCATAAATTTCAGGTCCAAACACAACCAATAACTGAATTTTTTGCCTCAAACCCATTCCAGCTGCAAAAGTTAAATGGCACGCTTTCATGTGAACGTGTACTTATCCTAAGCATATGCACTCTTTCTTCCACAATTCACTTGTTTTACAGGCATTAATGCAGTGGGTGAAATCTTCATACTTAGGTTCTGCACTGATAGAAATAATAGACTAATAATCCCTCTTAACATTAGTCATTTCTGTAAGCTAATGATCCCTTTCCTTGGAGGAAATCATCTTTTACAAAGTCTGTCACGGTCTCAAACGATTGCAAGTTCAGATCAGGCTGTTAAACACCAATGGATTTATCAATTGCTTTTTTTATTTTCCTTTTAATTGCGTCTATAACTCCTCTACCCTCCTTTCATCCTGTATATTTCTAACAAGCTATTGAAGGAAGGTGGGTAATTTTTAAATCAAATCAGTAAAGAGTAGAACAGCAATATTCTCGGTTTCCAAAAGAAGATGTTTCTATCTCCTGTCAAACTAAACTGGGTTAGACAGAGCTCAGTTATGAAATAGTGAAACAGTGTTCAGTCCCTTTGGCAGTGGGGTGTTGGTTTACCTGCTTCACTAGTCTGTTATGTGCCCTTTCACGCTTTTCTATTTTCATCCCATTGGGACTTCCTGTTGGGAGATGTGCTCAAATATTAGATATGCTTGCTGTGTTTGAATGGCTTAGATTTATTGACATCCTTTAAACCGGGAGATATAGATATTGAGCAGTGTGTGTAGAGGGATAATTTCATGGAAAATTACACTTCTTGTAATGCAGTGCTGGATGTTTTTAACAACGGTCATCACAAGTATTCAGGCAAGTCCAAATGGATCTCAAGAGTCTGAGGTTATTAAACTTGTGTCTCCTATCGATTTTGCTGGGATTCTAATGAAAACAAACAAACAAACAAAAAACCTAAAACAACCAACCACAACAAAATAACCTACTACACAATGAAGAAAGCTAACAATCATGCAGCTTTTCAGTGATGAAAAAAAATCTGTGGAAAAACATCCATAGCAGATAATGCATTATTGATAAGAAAAATCAAGAATAATTCTTGTTTTTTCCCCACTATTAGATGAAATGGAATTCTGAACAACCATAAAGAAGTGTTGAATATAAACACTCCAGTATAATAGCTCACACGCTTTTGCAAGAGATATAAAACTGTTGTTTTGGAGAATTTGCATGCAAAGACAGTGAATCAATTCTATTACACTAAGACATCACATTTTTTATACTTTTGCTGTATACATTACAGCAAGCAGAACAAAAAATAATCTCACTCCTATTTCACAGAATTTCTGAACACAGTTAGAAAGCAACGGATTAATTATAGACTTATAAAATTGATATTAATATTTTTTCCAATATAGATCCTTTTTTTTTATTGCCACAAGTTACCATAAATTGCTCATTAAACTTGAAGCATTGCAATGCAATGCTTGCTACCATTTATAGGCAAAGCTCTCCAAAGTATAATTAGAGGGAGTATTATGACACAGAACAATGGAGACAATTATTTCTGAAGTTTATTAATGCTAATTAGCATATGGCATCTACGACAGCTGCTGATACTTCATTGCTAAATACTGAGGGACTAATTAGTGTTTGATGTTAATTAGCTTCTTTTGCATGTACATTGTCCTTAGATGCATATGCACTGTCACCACTGGGCTATTAAAAATCTGGCCTAAGCCTTCTTACAGTGACAGGATACAGCATTTAGGTTTTGCAGACTGTACAATATAGCTCTCTAATGTGCCCTTAATAGCCACTATACGAGTTTTAATAAGGCAAACTCACAAATTTCCATTGCAGTACATCAGAAAATTTATTTTAAATGTAGCTGAATAGTGTATAAATTATTTAAAATTGACAGCTTCCAGCACTTTTATAGATAGAAATAGCAGCCTGAGAGATTAAAGAAAGTCAAATCCAACAAACTAAAGTGGGAAACAGAATTTCACAGGCTTATGCAATGTTATCTTCTATTTAATCTCTTTAATTCTGATTATAGAAAAACTAATTTTTTATTTCCTACAGAGATCCCTGGTCTCTGTGTATAATTATGTCTGTCTTAAAGAAGTTTTTTGGAAGTTGGAATGCTAGTTACAAAAACCCCCAAAACAATTAAATCATCATCAGCTAGCAAGGAGGAAATAAGCATATCTTCTCTCTTTCTCAACAGATTATTGTAGCTTTACACATGAGGTTACCATTTAAGACTATTTTTTTCCAGGGCATATTAGCATTCCAATGAGTATTCCGTATGTCAATCACAAACAACAATTTTATTTGGTAGTTAATAAAAATTGGCTTTAGTAGAGCCATTTTCCTATATAATTAAAATTATTCATTTCCTTAAACAGTGTAAAAAGGACATAAAAGATTAGATGAGAGATGAGAAAAAAAAATAAAGAAAAACTAAGTTTTCTAGTAAAATCTTTTGTTTTCATTGAGGTTGCCCTTCACTGTGACAGCAAGGGTTTTGTTTGAAAACAAGAGAGAGGAGATGTGACAAAGGATAGGGGAGCACCATGCAACTTGTTAAAAAGAAGTCAAAAGTATAAGAAAAGAAACCAAACCAAAACAAACAAAGGGTGATAACACAGGACTGAAAGGCGAGGAATATGTGAGGGAGATTCTTGGTGACAAGCAGTGGAGAGTTTGAAAATTATGAAAATTGAAACTTATTTTCCTTCTCAATGTGATTTTGAGCTTAGTCTTCTTTCCCACTCAGTTTGTGGGCCTAGATAAAAACTTTTAATTTATGAAATAATTTTAACACTTCAGCTACTTTGTCATATATTGTCAGTATTTAACTAACACTGTTGGCAGAGTTTCCACAGCAGCAGCAAGTACCTTGGTTATGCAGGGACAGTTAATATTAATTCATTAAACATGAAGGATTTCTTTCGAACAGCTTGTTCTGCCATGATGCTTAAAATTTTTGGGCTTAAAAGTCAGATTAAGAAAATATATATTATATACTGATGATGCCTCTGCTTTGTGTAAAATTCAAAGCCTCTGAGACTTACTGAATAGACAGGATAAACAAAATAAAATTTTAGGAGCCTTCTGATCTATGACTGAAATATCAGTGTTTCTATTTCAAGTTAATAACCAGGTCTTTGACAAAAAAATGAATTTTTTACTGAAATACAAAATAAATAAAAAGTAAAAAAAATGGGCTTCAATGAAATCTTTAGCAAGGATGGATAACTTTATTGATATGATTGAAAAAGCAAAATACTACTACTAATAAAAATGACATCTTCCAATGAAATTCAATTTGAAAATCTAGCAAAAATAACACAAGGAATAAATATAGTGGAATGACCACAACAAAGAGAATGTGGATTGGAAAGATGCAAGAAATGTAGTAGATTCAGTTCTACAGCTCAATAATTCGGCTAGAAAGGACTTAGCACTATTTGCCTCTTCATGTATTCTCATAGTAGTTCCTGCCAGGAAAATGAGACACTGTGGTAATATAAGAGAAATGATCTGTTAGTCCAAAGCCAAAGTGGCATATCTATTTTCAGCTGTACTCTGGTGTATACAATAACATGTTGCCATAAACAGTTATAACTATGCTGAAAGAATTAAAGAGATAATGTTTGGAGGGCTTTACAGGGTAAGTATATCCCCACAGGAAAAACTGTAACTAGGCAGATAAATAGCAGACTGCAAAGGATAAAATTCATAACACTCCGGGAAGTCAATCTCTCAGGGAAGAGAGCCCTGCATATGAGATAATCATATTATACTTTAATAAAAATTTGGACTTACTAACTAAGAAAATACTAGATTAATACAGAAATATCCTCCATGGAGTAGAGAAAGTCTCAATGGACATTGGAACACAGCTGTGATATCCTGTCTCATTTCAAGTCCTTGAGAAGGTTTTCCTAAATTCATTCCTATCTGGGAAGGCAGATTGCTCCTTGGTTCATTCATCAGCTGGATAAACCCATCAGGAATGCATTAATTGATTACAGAAGCAGGAAGGTAGAAATCTTTCCTTGTGTGTAATCTAAAGAGAGTCAAAGGAAAAGGTGAATATTTTCTTATGGATGCTGTGATCACAGAATCACAGGCTGGTTAATGTTGGAAGGGACCACGCTGGGTCAAAATCATGCAAAAATGTTTAATTCAGAAAGTTCTTGAAGAGTTTTCATCTAGAGAAGTTCATATCCCAGTTCATGTAAAATTTAGAAAATCAGTCTTAAGTCCCTCTAAAATATCACAGTACAGTGTCTTCTGAATATAGATCTTCTACTTATACCCATTGCTTGTGTCAACTGATGGTGCCAGCTAGCCATACAGGCAGGTTTTGCAATTATTTTTTCCCAGCATGCTTGTGAGTTTGGGCTCTGAACAAACCTAGGTGATGATGTTTGTCTTCCTGAGTGGGATAGAGCCCTGCTTTGCTGGGAAGGCTGAACACCTCCCAGTGCATGGGAAGTGGTGAAAGAATCCCTTGATTTACTTTGCTTACACGTGTGGCTTTTGCTTTCCCTATTTAACTGTTTTTATCTCAACCCATGAGTTCTCTCACTTGTATTTTCCCAGTTCTCTCCCCCATCCCACCATGACCAATAAGCTGGCGTCTAGGTGGGGCTGACATGCCAGCTAGGTTTAACCAGGGCATTTATAATCTGGACACTACAACAAATAACTAGTGAACAACAGGGACACGAATTCAAAAACTCATCCACATGGTATTTTTCATCATTTAAATTTAAAAGTTATCCCCATCTCTTCTAGAATTATGCTACATTTATACCTATTTTGTATGAAAGGTAATACTACATATAATTCTTCTACAGAATGTAAAAGGGAAATGAATAGTTATGTGCTACCTGATATACAAAGAAATTTTAAAATATATTTTTAAGGCTCTGAGTAGCTCCTATTATGGTCTAACACATTTCTCAGGCCACTTTGCTCTAGAAATGAGATATAAAACTCAGATTACTACTCAGTGTTTAAATCAGTGCTGACAGGAACTGTCCTACATAGTTATAAAACACTATGAAAACATGGCCTAAAGAAGGGCTGGACTGGTAGTGATTTAATTTAATTCAGTGGAACCAGCTGTTAAAATCATATCATATTCCTAAGCTACACTGGCTGCAGTTAGAATCAGTATTTCAGAGAGTGGTGAACCTGAGGGAAAAGAAAAGATCACCTTGGGATTAAATCCACAGGTTAACCTTAAGCGTGTCTCATTTTTGTTCTTGGTTTTATTTTGCCAATAATCTCACAGCCATTCTGGATTTAGAAAGCTTTTTATGTCTCAGAAATGTCAAAGTAAGAAAACGCTTAGCTTTGACATCCCATTTTGCTTCATTTGTTTGAACACTGTCACCGGGGCTCGTGTGTACTGTATGCAATCATTAGACAATTGACATCGACCTGGAACAATAAATACACAAAATTAGATTTTGTTGATCTATTTCAAGCAAAGACTGCTGAAGCACTAGCAACAGCACTTCTGTGGTATATACCCTGGTGATATTATCAACCAACTGGCAGAGCTGTAAAGGGGAATACTCTGAGCTTGAGGATTACAGCTACTCTGATTATAGTGGAAAACAGAGGGAAGCTTTCATTTTTGAGGAAAAAAGAATATTGGTGTACATGAACTAGTCCTGCAGAGTATTTTATAGACAACTTCCATCTTTGTAGTTGGAAATAACTAGATAATGGAGAAATATGCATAAACTAAAACCTTAAGGGTGTTAAAATGCCCAAGAAAATTCCATTTATAAGAAAAAAGGCTTGTAAAATAAGGTATTTAAAATTCAAGCTCAACTTCTGGAATGCATATTTGACACTTGTATATTGTAGCTTTACTTTTAATGGGGAACAGATTTTTCTTTCACAGGTCTGGAAAAAGAATACTTTCATTGAAACTTATACACCAATTTAAAACCTGAGGGCAGAAAAAGAAACTTACATTTTTTAGTAAATAAATCTTATTATTTTATCTTATTATTTGGTTGAATTCATTGGGTTGTGTGTGAAGAACACAAGATGGTATCCATATTGAAACTGATAGCAGAAAAGAGATAATGAACTATCAGAGAGTTTTGCTAGCTAGCAAACATTTAATAATCATTAACTTACTTTCCCCAGAATTTACTTAGCACCTTCAACAGGAGAGTCCTTTTGAAAATTAAACAACAGAAACAACAAAAAACACCTTTCCTGAAAAAACCAACCAAGCCTCCTGCTGATTTAGGGAAGAAAAGACTTCTAGGAAAAGCCCATGTAGAAGAAGGCAAGTGTTTTCCAGAAACAAGCAGGCTAGTGTTTCTTTTTGCTGATATTGTTATGTTTTATCCTATGTCTGACCAGGTGTAAATCAAGAGCAAAGAGCTTGAAATATCTCTTGGGTTTTTCCTTCATTCTCAATGTCAATCCTTTTTATCTGAAAAATTTAGTTTTTAAAATACTCAGAAATACTGGCAAATATTTCTAAAATAGCATGTCCCTTTATTAATCTGAAACAAAATTTGCTACTTCTTTTGTGTCTTCAGCTTATTCCTTTTTCTCTTTTTTTCCTTGGCTTTTATCTCTATCTATTGTCATCTTTGCCACTTTTCTCTATTCTCTTTAATTTTCTCATGTTGACTTGGTTGTTCATCTAAAGTGAGAAACATCTAGCTAGCTGCAGGTTCTACTAACTCTAGCACAGCAGTCAGAAGACCAATTGAAAGGCAAAATTGTGTGAATGAAGATGGAAACCAAAAGTTCAGGGAACAAAAAACTAAAGAAAGCACTAAAAGGATCGCAATTTATAAAGAAAAATGAGGACTGCTTTTTATATTAAGTCTCTAACAGAAAACTGAGCGTGTTCTTCTGTCTGAGGGGAATCAGCAGGAAAGAGAGGTTTTTAGAGTATTTCTTGTCTCTTTTCCTGCACATACCACTGCATAGCGTTGTAGCTATATTCCTGATTCTCCTTAGGGGACCATAAAAATACTGGACACCAATACCAAAAAAAGGCTGTATTATTACAAATCTTGGCAGCAACTTTACTGAAGTTGTATGCAACACAAATAAAAGTTGTAAATGGAGACTGGCAGGCTAATATCCAGTGCAATCTCAACACTAACACATTAAAAAAAAACAACTTCTATTTCAGTTTTCTTTTCCTTATGCATTTTCCAGTCACATTGAAGATAACTTTAAGTAAGGAACTGAAAAATCTATTGGATAAATTTTAACTATGAAATCATTAGCACTCCTTTGTCATCCTGGTACCAGTGGTACTGGAGGGAAAGGATTATCCATAATAGAATATTTAATAGATTATATGCTGGAATTATTTGTAGAGCATCGTACATGGTACTGGAAATCCTGAGTCATGCTTATCCCAAAAGGCTGTTGGACAAATGTTCCTAAATTAGCTTGACTTAATAAGAGAGTTCACATTAGTAACATAGGCAGTGGAACCAACCCATTTGTGATTCACAGTACAGAAATTCAAATATATAAAAAACAACTTGGATATTGGTTGAAGAATATTGTATTCCCTATATAGATGTCATGTTTTAAAAGCAGACATATTTCACATTTGCAAATATAGAATTTGTAATTAACTTTAGTGAAGCTGGTCTGATAGAGGATGCTTAGTTCATCTGTAATAATAGTTATTTAATTTAAGTTATTTATTAACATGGTAGGATCTAGAGGGGGATGGGAAAACATTTCCTGCTCTCAAATTCATCTTTATTCAATAATAGGGGACAGTGAAGATGTACTATGTGATTTCTTTTTTCCACAAAAGTATTGGTAAATTGGTACTGTCTTGTCCCAAAAGTTGGAGAAGGAAACATATTTTGTCACTCAAGCATTGAAAGAACCCATTTTTTAAACATTGCATTTCATAGTAGTCGAAAATTCTTCATTATAATAACTTATTTTTCTTGTAAAGTAGATTGTGTCCTAGAGCTGTAAGTAATGAGTTTCAAATAAACTATATCAACAAAAATTCTAATTACACAAATATCTAAATTTACCAAAAGTGGTAAGTGATAAAAAAGCCTACAATTGAACTTGAAAAATGTTTGTGTTTTTTTTTTGTTTTGTTTTGTTTAATTTTGTTTTGTTTATTTTTTGGGTTTTTTTGGGTTTTTTTTGCATTAGCACGAAAAGAGAAATGTTTTTTAGATATAAGGATCAACTGAATCATCAATCACATAAAACAGTTCTTCAAGGCTTCTATTTCTCAGGCAGATAGCCGATTTATTTTTTTTTAATCTGCATATTAAAGGGTGTTTTTAATTTTGCCTTCTACCCTTCCTTATTAAAACTTTTGTTCGGTTTTTCTTTCTGTTGGTTGTGGTTGTTTGTTTGCGTTTGGTGGTTTTTTGTTTGTTTTTGGTTTTGTTGTTGTTGTTGTTGTTTTTTAATTTTGTTTTATTTTACCTTACTTTGAAATAAACAGTGAGAAAATAATAAGGAAGGCTACATACATTCACTGGATATGCATTCAGCACAGAAACTTCTCTTGTGCAAAAGTTAATTATTGTACACTGAAAGTAGAAAACTGTGAGGAAAGGCAAATCGGTCACTATTAAGAAGTGCAAATGAATAATAAGCAAAGCAGTTATTTGGTGAGAACATGAAATATTTCTTCATCTTTCCAGCAATCACATTCCTTTCTCATTCCTCTATTCATTAAGTCCATACTGCATCCATCTGAGCTCTCCCTGAAGGACATCCTGCTGCCGTGCTCTGTAGTGACCAGTACCTGGTGAGCTCACATTCTGAGGCAGCTCATTACTGAATAGTGTCTTCTTCTTCCCAATTCATAATTGACAGAATCAAGGGTAAATTATTGTGTTTCATTGTTCAGAATTTCTTAATAACAAAAAAACTTCAAAAAAACCTATCCCAGAGTGGAAGTGTTTTCTTCTAACACGGAAGAAATGAACTTAAGACATTTTTGGACAATAGGAAATCAGTGAGCATTGAACTTTCTGTGTTCCCGTTTCAAGGTGCTAGTTTGAGGAGTACCAACTATCCTGTCAAAGATACAGCATAGGCTTGTGATTTTTCCTAAATTGCTCTCCTTAATCTCAACTTCTTGTAATAAGAGAAGTTAAAATTGTCATCATAGATATACTTAGAACTTTGTATAAGTCAATTCAACAAAAAGGGAACAGTCATGTTATTCCAAACTTAGGAATTTCATATTTGAAAGTAGAAAAAGAGAAAATTCAGAATAAAAACAATAATGAAAATTTTACAGTTTTTGAGCATTTTATGGACAACAACATTAATGCTTTATTTTGTAACAGCTTCTAGAATACCTCAAAGAAAAAATAAGTAGAGATATTAGTACTAAAATAAATGAGCATAATATTTATAATATTTTTAGAAGGAGAAAAAGGATAAAGACAACAATGATCTAACAAATGAGCTAGGGATATACCCTAATTTCAAACTAAAGAGTCATTCATCTATCTTTTAAAAATGAAAATTATTTTGTCATGATGATAGCAAACACAAAGCCAGGCTTTTAGAGAATAAACACAAAAAAGTCATTAGAAATGCCATTTGCTTTGCCAAAACATTGAGAAGCTAAAGAGGATGTGCGATGAGAGGCTGAGAGACCTGGAATTGTTCAGTCTGGGAAGTCTCAGGGCAATAAATGTGACACAGCCAGACATTCCATGTTAGTGCCTAGTGGAATGGCAGGAGGCGCTATGAACAAATCAAAACACAGAAATTCTACCTGAGCACATAAAAACAGTTTTTCACCCTGAGCATGGTCAAACAACAGTCAAATTTGTGACTCAGTTCACTTAGATACTTTTGAAATCCAAGGGTCCATGGATGAAATGGGATTTCCTGCAGTTCCAGAGGAAGCTGGAGAAGAAAGGAGAAGAAGTAGGCCCAATAATTTGAGGAAATACTCCTCCACTGAAAAAGAGAAAATTTTATTTATTTATAATCCAAAAACAGGTTGGCAATTCCTGACCAATTTATCAACTGATCAACTATTCCAGTGTGCTTTGTAATCTTCTCACTGCTTATGCTCATTAAAATTATTGGATTTTTATAGATGAGAGAATTCTACTTCTAAGAAGTCTACTTATGTTAACATGTAAATTATGAACCTTCTGATCCTTGTATAGTTTTGTTTCCTGTGATTAAATATTTCTATCTCAATTTCCTTTTTATGTAAATTATCAGAATATTATCATGGGATAATGATTTACATATGTGAATTACTGATCAAATAATGTTTATACACCTTAATATCCTTGGAAATATACATGACTGTTTAGAATATTTATTATTAAGTAGTTTAATACATTTTTTCTGTATCAAAAAATACAGAAATGTAACTAACTTTGCAATGGCTTTCCTCTACCTCAGGAAACTGCAGTTCAGAAATATAAACTAGAAGCAAAACTTGCCAAACAAGACACTTACCTTCATTTTCATGAAAAAATCAATAAAATTTAATATCTCCACAATAACAGTAGTAGAATCATATTTGTGTGTTAAGACTGCTTATTAAAATCTTCCACAAAAGCCATCCAGGAAGAAAATTATTTTTATCTAAGTGATGCTCCTTTTAAAGTGACTATATATTTTTTTAATATGTAGTATAGCAATGTGGGGAAAAAAGTATGTAGTAGTAGGTAAAAGCATGCACACAGCATTGGATTCAAACTAGGAATTCCAAATGCTCAGCATTACTAACAGATTAATATAAAACTGGAAAGGTTAATATAAACCTAGCAGAATTTACCCTTCTTACAAATATCTTGGTGCTTAAAAAAGGCATAACTGATTCAACAGTACAACATCCCCTGTGTTTGATTATGATAAAGAATGGTCACCCAGATGCAGAATTTAATCCAGATGTCAGACCTAGGCTGCAAGAACAGGAATGTCAGGTGGTGGGGTGAGATGCTGGTCCTAGGGTGGCACTCACCAGACTGAGGCACTCACCTGTGCAGGGGGCTGGGCTTCCTCCCAGTCCAGGAGCTGCCACCCCCATCCCTCTTCAAGGGAAGGATGAATCCCATCTCACCAACCAGATGTGCACTCAGGGGGCATCCAAGGTGAGTGCTGAGGAAAGTGACAATACTCTAAAATCTGGTTCAGGTGCAGTTGCTTTTTGCTGTGTGGCTTTTCCTTTCTGTTTTTTTGCTCTGTCCTCTGTAAGCTGAGTGAGATCCTCTCTATCTGTGCATTTAGACCACTGAATACACTTGCTCCCTGAATAAAATAAATCAGAAGGGACACTTTTGTGTTAGTTTAAAAGTAAACAGATTTTCTGAGATATTTGGTATGCAACACAAAAACGCGGTCTAACTGCTGATGTCTTTTTTGTCATGCCCTGTGGTCTGAAGAGAATCTGCATGTAAGTGAAGTGAGAGATCACTCCGTGGGTAGTGTAGTGGAGAAAAATACAACAGAGATTGATCATGCCTGAGACAGTTCATGAGGATCTAGGTATGAAACTTTAACTCTCTGTAACGGATGTTGTGCAAAAATCCACATATTCCCTAGGGAACCCATTATTTCCATATTCACTTGTAAATGTTTCCCTGTGTGTGCAGCTGTTTTCAGTTTTAAGTATGCCATTTGTCTGGGTGTGGGGCAAACTAAATTGCTATCAAGTGATTTTTAGTTGAGCTTCCAGTTCAGTTCCTAATAAATGGCATACTTTAAGAAAAAAAATAATAACATAGGCTTGATGCTCTGGTCCTGATATTTGATGGATTTCACAGCAGAACATAATTACAGAAAAAGATATTACCTATAAAGACTAGGAATAATTTTTTCTAAGGATTTTTCATAGGAACAATGCTGCTTTAATTTCAGGTAGGTTATGGTGCAGATAGAAAATTGACATAAGTATTCAAATTCAAATAGACATCCTTCAGACAGTGTGAAGTTACTTTCCTTCCCCCTCATCTATTAATGTTAGCATTAACTCTTGCAATCATTAATTATTTTTATAATTTCTTCCCCTTAATCAATGCACTGCACCTGTCTCCAGAAATAATCACTTTCTGTGTCCTGCTACATTTAGGAGCTACTTCTTCCTGAATAGTGTTTGAAAAATAAGCACAGTTTCTTCTTACCAGTTACTCTCTCTCATGGCCTGTTTGGGGCTGCTGTTTTGGTTTTGTTTAGCAATAACTTTGACCTCACTTTTGAGTATCACACTTTTTTTTTTTATTTATAGACCATAATATTTTACCTTTTCATTTTTTTTATTTCCTTTGGCAGATGGAGATTTTTTCCCAACGTCAGAAGAAGCTACTTGTTTGTACTGTCTTTGATAAAATCATCAGGCAACAAAATCAGTTTTCTTTTTGGGTTTTTTTTTTTTTTCTGTGATTTATTATGAAGAGGAAAATAAACTATCTTAATGCACTAGTTGTACAGAATTTCACTTGCAAAGCACCCTTTCAAATTTCCCTATGACTAAACAATTCAAATTGCTTTCTTACTTTTGTCTTTGTCTATCGTGTTTTTTTGGTCTTTGCTTATTTGAGAGGTTTGTATATTCAGGGTAACATTATCATCAGTGAACCTGTTGCTGTCATATTATTAAAAGAAATTCTCTGTATATTCCTCATATACTGAATATTGTACTGAAACATTGTAGGAATAAATACATAGATGTACAATTTACAGTCGTGGTGGTTTTCTAACTATATATTAAAGATATCTTGTTTGAAAACCAACAATTACTCCTGTCTGTGTACTCCACCTTTTATATTTTTTCCCCTATATCACTCACTAAAGAGAAAATTATCAACCAACCCCTTCATTTTTGAAACCCATTCTTTCTGCATTTGTAAAAATATGGGAAAAACACAACTATTTTTTAGTCAGAAATGAACACCAGAGACTGGTGCAGGAATAAATCCCCATAATGCCTTCTTCTGAAATCACTATCTTTAAACAATGAGGAACCATTATCTTTTCAGACATGTATAATTTCTATTTTACCTTCTATTTTAAATATTAGAATACTTCTTATCTCCTTTTCTAATGGGTTTGATTTCTGATGGCAAAGAGCAATGGGGGCTCATTTTCATTCTAATGTTGACTATTTTTTTTCTGGAGGGTTAAAGAAGACACCAAAAGTCATTGCTATCCTTTCCTTGCCTAAACATTTTAAAGTCTTGCCCCTTGATGCAATCCACTTTCTAAGAAGGCTCGAGATTCCTTACTTTCTTGTGCTTTTGCAAATTATTTCTGTCCCTAGGGAAAAAAAAGTGCTGTCAAACTTCTCCAGATATTTTAAATTTTAAAAATCTAGCTGTCTCTACAGTGAATCCACAATAAATTATTTTGTATTTTCTACTCAGTTTTGCGGATTTGATCTTTGCTTTAATATCAGTGTTTGGTGCCTTGGGATGCTTTCATGCTTGCTTCTAATTAATTTGGTCAGTTTTCACTGACCAAATTTAAAGCTACTTCACTAGCATTAAATTCTTTCAGTTCTTTAATTACAATTCTTCATTTGAGACTAGTCCTAGGGTGGTTTATTTCTGCATGTGTACAAAAATATTATGTTCTCTTTTGCACCCTGGAGTGCTTTTGACTGCAACTAATATAACATATTCTAGGCCTTTAAGAGCACAATTGCATTCACATATTAAGGACACACTCACCCAATTTCACAGCTGGCAATTGACAGGAAAAAAAAAAGTATCTGCAGTTCAAGGATACAAAAAGAACATCTTAAAACAATGTCCCAAGGATCTTGTAATGCAAAATAGTCCATATTGTGTCTGTAGAAACTTCAATCTGATCTGGCTTTCATCACTATAGACACATATAAAGCACTGTCTAATCTAGGTGAGAGAGTAAGAAAGACTATCTAGAAGTTAGTGAAAAATTGGAGCTGTTTGAAGGCACTTGGGAGAGTCTTCTGTCAAACTGTGTGTGTATGCGTGATTAAATCTTTGCTGCAAAGCCTGAGTAAAAGCAGCAATATTTCTACCCTTCCCTTTAACCCCCTGGGAAGGAGCACTTGGTGTGGAAGGAGAAAGATCAAAACATTCAGCAGAGGCTTTATAAGACTGGGGCAGGCACCTGAAAAGGAAAGATAAAAGTTGGAACTGAAAGGTGATGAAAGCATTGAGTATTAAACTACAGCCACAGACCTTTGTATGAACATGTGACTCCCTTGCAAAATTTCCTCCCCTTCCCTCTCACATAGGAAGATGTAAAGAAAGATAATATTGAAGAGATGAGAGAAGTGGCCTCAGCAGTCTTTTCTTGTGAATCATGTTATCACAGATTGGAGGAGAGGCAAACAGCAGAGATTTTGTTAACTTTCTTCTCCTTACACATATTCAGTATTTGTGCTCTTTTGTACATTATACATAACTTGAAAACAAACATATGTTTGTACTGAAGAGTGACTATGCATCACAACATGTTGGTAAATAGCTGTGCTGTGAATTGTTCTCAGTATAGCATTTATTAATTGATCACTCACAAATATCCAGTTTCCACAATTCCTAAGTGTTATGATTCAAGAAAAATCTTCCAAAAATTACATTATTATGACTATTCCTCATAATAATAATGTCAGTAGGTTAGCTGAATTGTCATTACTGACAATTCGTTTGAGACCACTCCTTCCCATGGGACTCTTTGGCAGTGCAGACACATAGAGCTCATGAAAGGATCATATGAAATTCATGAAAGAGGGATTCCAGATCAGCCGGTATTCCCAGAAGGGACAAGATAAGTTCCCACCAATGGGTTTTGTGGGGATTTTGTGGTGGGTGAAGTTTTATTGTTGTTGTTGGGTTTTTGGAGGTTTTTTGTGTTCATTTTTTAGTACATTAAGCATGGACTGTCATGTATACTTGGGAACACTGCACAGAGGTGATGTGACAAAACTGAAAAGAGTATAAATTACTTTCTATATTGGTAACATACTTATTTTTCTACAAAGAGAAATGCATATTATCAGTGAATGACAATATTATTTGTTCAGTTCTGTTATGGTCAAGCCGCAAACATCAATGCAACAACTCCCACTTTTATGGAAGAGTCAGTAAGTTGTGCTTAAATGTCTATATGGTGCCAAAAAACATTATTATTGATGTAGAAACAAGCATAAACCTTCCTTGAGTCCTTTAGGCATCTTTTCTTCCATATTTCGTGTGTTTATAGGTTCTGTCTTTTCTTAAGTTACCTTACTAGGATAAGATATCCTTAAATAGGATAATTTATTTTGTATAAAGAAAACAGTCAAGGGGGAAGGGAGAAGCAATGAGTCCATCTAAAACTCATAGCACAACTATCCAAATGTTGAGATTAGAATCTGTCCTGCTGAAAGGACATAGTGCTTGTAATGACTTATTAACCAGAATAATCATAACCTATGGCTTATGAATGGGAGAATGACTTTTTAGTAAGCAGTTTTATCTATGCTGTATTTTAATAAATGATTTGGTTTTGTATCTCATGATATTACATGATTTCGTACAGTTGATTTTAAAACTATGAATTTACTACTGTAGATTTTTACGAGTGTCATGTTTATAGTTACAGCTTGGACGAGATAAGTGTCTACCTAATCAGAGAGGCTAAATGCTAGGCAGCTGTACGGTAGAGTGAGCTTTGACATTCAGAATTTTGTAACCTCTTAATTAAAAGAGAGTGACCAAAGTGAGAGAAGATATTTACATTAAGTGTTATCTTTGATATTAGGGAAGGAAATAAGACAAACGAAGACAGAAGCTTCATTTTGGGAAGACATAATCAGCTAATTGTGTTTCAGAGTCTATCAACACTAAGAAGAGTAATTAATTCATTTTTGTTGATTTTTGGAGGAGTTTGGTGGGGTTTTGGTGGTACAGATTTGGCATGTGTTTTTGTGTAGGGTTTGTTTTTTGTTTTGTTTTGCTTTTTAATAGCACAAGCTTTTTGGTCAGCATCTGACATGATGCTTTTATTGATTACAAAGAATTGGTTATATCAGATAGCTTTTATCATGACATCACTTTTAAAACATTTAAGACTGTGTTTTGGGCAAGAAGCTTCTTGCAGTATAAAATGTTTGTATCATTCATGTTCAGTTGGGAAATTTACCTAATTCACATTCTTGAACTCTGTCCTGGGAAAGATTACATTGTGAAATATGCTGCATCACTAAATTAACATCTGGTCTTAAATAGTGTGCTTGGAGCTGAAATGGCTCTTGTGGTCTATAAAAGATGTCAAATACATGTTAAAAATAAGACTATTATGGCCATGAAAAAAACCTGTAAAACTTACATGTTTCCTTAAAAAGTTTGCATGAGTTGTCTTGAACATACTAACTGTATGATACTTACATCCTCAGGTGCTTAAAGAAAAAAGAGAAGTCATGCATGCTACTGCATCAGAATCTTTTCATGATTGCTAAGCTCTCACAGAGATGGGAAGGCAAGCACAGTAGGAGGATGCTGAGCTATTCCCTTAATACAGAAGCAGTTTCCCCAATTCTAGCCCTGCAGTTTCCGGTTGGTGTTTTTTGCTCTTCATAAAGGACATTTCCTTTTTTAAGCTTCCTTGTCAGCCATCCTGATTGTCCCTGCAAGAACCACTTTTAACTGACTATGCCCTCCAAAGCACAGTTTCTAAGAGGAAATTGAAAAGCTTGATAGCAGATATAGTACAAGTAAGCTATTTTATACTAAGAAACATGTCTATATGTTTTTCTCATTACGCTGTGTAGAATTACTTTTTCTAGGAATCAATTTTTTTTAATATCTTAAGCATATATTTATGGTCAGTATCAAAGCATCTTGTTTTAAGTATGCCATTATCTGATTTTGTAAAGCTCCTTCAATACTAAAACACTGAAAGCCACTATTAGCACAAGTTTTATTTCTTGTTCACAGTAGGAAGGAAAAAATCTAATCTTGATAACACCACTTTGGAAAGAGCAAATATCTGCCTCAAGAGAGGTGAAAATCAAATTTTATGAAAGTTAAAATACACATGAACATGCTATAACAATTTTATATCTGACCAATAGACAGCAATGAATCTACATTTAAGAACTTGCTTTAGAAAGTTCTAGAGAAATTCTAGATTACAGAGGAAGCTTTATTAACCCTATCCTCCAAGCAGAATTTTACACTTAGTAAAATAGGGAGGAAAAGTCCCTTAATAGGTTTGACATTAATTTCATTCTGGCCAAGTTTTTTTTAATCTTGATTGCATAGAAACATTATTTTCTTATATTTTGATATTTGACATATAGGTTTGTAAGAAGCAGAATGTAGAAAAAACAGCTTGGGCAAGCAAAAAATTACAGAAAATATATAATACTTTAAATACTTGTGGCAAAAAGAAGAGAAAAAAAAATTTTTCAAAAGTCTTATAATCTGAGCTGAAAAACCTATACATTTCGTATGTGGTGAAAAAGAGAAAGTAAAAAGACAGGAGACAACACTACAAAATTAATTTAGGTGTAGACTTCCTATGGTTAAATATATGGAAGAAGGATTTAAGTTAGGGAGAGGGGAGAATGTTATTTAACTAGCTGGCTGTTGCACAGAAATTTTATTGTTTTCTTTATAGAAGCTTCCTCTTGTCAATGTTGGTGTCATCACCCATTGCAGATTTCTGTCTTGAAAGTTATATTAACAATGCCAAAATTATTCTGGCTGATCCTTGCCTATATTTTCCACTTTGCTGAACAGTCTCACATCTGCCTTCATGCATTTCATATGGAAAAGAGTCCTTTCCACATAGATGTTTATCTTGTGTTCTCTGATCCCCTAAGACAGATTTACTTCTAATTATTTATGAGTGCTTAAACTATGTTTTGAGACTTCTTTCTGTGTGAAGGTATTTGATTCTCTATGAGGCTAGATAACGAAAAAAAAACCCCAAATTTTTAAATGTTCCCTGTCACATATTATAAAGATCTATGTTAAATTCTGGAAATGAAGTACTAGCTAATTCTAGGCCTTACTCCATTCCTATATTTGCAACACTCTCAGTTCTATTTACACAACTAGCCATCACTCCTAACAGCAATGAAATACCTTTCCCTTTTAATCAGTAAAGGAATATAAAAAATGTTTTCAGTTTTCTCATGCACTCAATTACAGTACTCCATAACCTATAGTCTACAGTCTCACCTGGAATTCAGTTCTGAAAAGAACTTCAGCAGAGTATACGCCCCCAAATCACAGGAAACTAATTTTTATTATCATGGGTTGCTCAGCTATTTATATGTAATGATGTTTCTTCTTTCTCAGTGGACGACTGTAACATTTTACAGGAGAAAATTTTCTCATTAAAAACAGCAAAAAAATAGTTAACTGATTTTGATCAAGACCAATTTTATTGTGAAAATTTTGATGCAGGTACTGACAAAAATATCAGTAAAAAAAACTGTTAAGTTCTTGAATCTGGGAACTTTTTTTGTAACTAATTCTACAAAAGGTAAAATACTTTATCCTTTTTATAGAAAAAATAAGTCAGCTTTGATTAAGGCTCTTATTACTGTTAAAAATATGACCAAAACTAGTAGAATGAAATAAAAATAAGTTCTCACTAACTTTAGAGATTTAATAAATTTTACTTTATTTAATGTTGCTAAGGAAAAGTAACTATTCAAAACTAGCCTATCAGATTTTCTGTCTAGTGCATTCAAGAACATAATTTCCAAGTAATATCTGATTGAAAGTTTATTATATAAAACTGAGAGTTGTTTTTCATTTCTTCAGTCAAAACTGTAGGGCTAAAACCCATAGAAATCAGCCTTTGACTTCCAAAGAAAACAGATGCATTTTGTCAGAGGGAAGGATAATTATGGAACCTCATGATGTCATTGCCACTGATTCGCTTTTTCACTTTCCAAAGTGCAGCAGTGCTATACTCACACTATATGTCAAAAGAACAAGAGGAGGCCTATCACTTTGTGGGTAATCTCATAATTGCAATAGATTCCTTCTGTTTTCAGATGCATAATAGTGTCTTCCAAAGGAAAATTCAGCACATCTTCAGTGACAGGAAATTTTTCTCCTTTTTCTTGTCCTTTCTTTTTTTTTCTACTCCTGGAAAAGATAAATTCAAATCTAAATGTAAATCACATATAATCAAATTAGTATATCAGTCTTTTTTATGTCATTGGTCTTCTTTTCTCCATCTTTATTATAAATCAGGTGTTTTTGACAGGCTTCTGCATAAAAATAGACCATTAATTTCTCACATTCTAAAGATTTGAATAATAATTTTGCTTGGTTACATATATACAACCATACAGCCTATCTATTGCTCTTTGAAATTATATTTTGTTGCTCTTAATAAACAAGGTTTTATGTTAGAATTTGATGTCTAGCATTCCCTTGTTTCATCAGCTTAGAACTAATATCTAATGATTACTTATTGTTGTTTGAAGGAGCATCATGGAAGACTTGAAAAAGATGACATGCATAAAAAGGAATGCAGTGAAATATTTTGGTAATCAATTTATTAACATCTTCTGTCAGAGTGAGGATTTCGGTATATTTCCTAAACTGTGTAGCAGGCCTTATCAGAGAAATTGCTTCCAGTTGCCAATATTTGCTGTACAGACGTACCTCAGACACAGCTGTTTTGAACTGTGCTGTCTTGGACAGAGATGGCAGATGGGCAAGCACCTGCTTACTTTAGCTTTTCAGTTAAACAGGCAAATCAGTGCCATTTTTGAAATATATTGGTTTAAGCCTAAAGTTTTGGTCAGTAAAAAGCCCTGAAATTAAATAAAGATACTCCTTTTTGCCATAATTTTCTTCTGCAAGTTAGAATTTTTTTCTTCCCCCCATCCTGTCCATTGCTTTAGTTTCAATGAAAGTCTATTTTAAATCTATTATGACCTATTGTACTAATTAGGACTACTACCTACTATTTTTTCTTGACATTCTTGCAAAGTGTTAATTATTCTTAGAAAATATCCTTACATTTTAAATTTTACTTTGTTTAAAGACTTTGTCTGAAGTGTTAGGAAGTCACCAGTTCAGTTCCTCAAAGTTAACATCTTTTAAAGTGATTTTTGTTTTCATTTGAGTTCACTTTTTGTATTATTTTTATAGGAGTGGTGTATCATTAAAACCTGCAATAAGTGTCTGAATATTTTACCTGGACAATTTAACATTTTTGTTAAATAAATAAAGTCTTCACCGTAATTCCTCTCAGGAAGAAAGTTGATGTTAAATTTAGAAGCACTTAATTTAATTGCACCACGAGGTGTGAAATGCTTCTTTAAACCTGTATTGCTCAGCTGAGAGCGAACTAATGATTTTGATGTACATTTACATAACATTTTTTTAAGTTATACTAAGAAATGCATTTTTCTCCTTTCTGTAAACTTGTCTTGAGGAGGATATAATGAGTGGCATGTGAGCTCTTCACCTGCCGTTGAAAGGATAAAATGGATTTTTTCCTATATGCTAGCTAGTTCTATACATTTTCTTGACTGAATATGTGAAATACAACACATTGGATAAAACATCTGTACAACTATACATGCACCTGTTTTATGTGCATGCATGAGCAAGTTCAGTTTCTAGATTCTACAGAGGTTAAGATGTGATCAACTGCATGGCTCCACGTCAAAAGGCAGAGATGACTTAAGGTCTTCCCTTGACAAACTGTATTTTAAATTTTTTTTATACGTTTGCCATGAATTTGGTTGTGGTTCTGGGCATAGTCTGTTTTTCCTTGAAACAGGATACACACATTTCAACAAGATATTTTCTGTATACTACTGCAGTACATTTTGCTTAAAAATTACTTTATTAATAGTATCTGGCCTGGAATACCACATAAATAATTTTGCAGCTTGTCTAGAAATATTCAAAATGCTTTTATCAAGTATAATTCAAATGTTAGTACAAAGTAACTCAGAGGGTTAGCTATGAAATTACTTGGTGAGATTGAAAAACCTAGACTAAGAATGTATGCAAGGGTACTAATTTTGGCTGGAACAATTTTTGTCAGAGTGGCTGATATGAGGATGTGTTTTAGATTTGTGCTGAACTCATGGCTGATAATACAGAGATGCTTTTGTAATTGCTGAGCAGGGATTGCACAGAGCTAGGGCCTTTTCTGCTTTTCATATTGCCATGGTGGGAAGGACATTGGGGGTGCATTGGAAGTGAGGATGAGACACATCTGGAATAGGAGACCCAAACTGACCAGAGGGATATTCCAGATGTGGCGTCATGCTCAGTATATAAAGTGTGGGGAAGAAGGAGGAAGGATGGATGTTTGGAGTGATGGAATTTGTCTTCCCGAGTCACTGTTGAGGATGATGGAGTCCTGCTCTTCTGGAGGTGGCTGAACATTTGTCCAACCATGGGAAACACTGAATCAATTCCTTGTTTTCTTTTGCTTGCAGCCACAGCTTTTGCTTTCCTTATCAAGCTGTCTTTATCTCAACCCACAAGTTTTCCAGCTTTTGTGCTTTTATTCTCTCCCACATAATGTTGGTTGGAGAGTGAGCAAACAGCTGTGTTGGGCTTGGTTTCTGGCTGAGGTTAAACCAAAACAGCAAGATATTTTAGAAAGAGGAACTTTGATTGTTCTATTGGAAACGTTTTACACTAAAAATATGCAAACTGAATAGATCACTCTTAGCAACAACTGAATATAGAAAAGGGGCAGAAAAAAATAGGACAGTATAAACAGATGATAATGCAATATAAACTACTTGCAAACAGTTTTGAAAAACTCAGTCTGAATCTGTTCTATTGATGGTTGCAGACCATATATCTGCAGAAGGAAAGAAATAAATTGTCAAACAATGAGCAGTACTATAAGAAAAAATACTGATAATACATGTGAGAGATTTTTGCTTTGCTAGAATTAATGTTTTATATGTAATTCACTACAGGGAGAGACAAACACTAGTAGATTTAATTCAGCAGGAAGAAACTGGTCTCAATAGGTGGGGCAAAGTAATGCAAGGAATTCTATCTTGAAGCATGGGCTTGTACCATACATATGCACAAAAGAGGAAACAAAACCTCTAACCACTCTTTCCTCAAACAGCTACCTTAAAGATTACAATTTTTGAGAGGAAAACAGATTTTCTGTGGTAAATTCTTCCTTCTGAATAATTTTTTATTGTTCCCTTTCTTCTCATGAAGACATTAATGTGAAATATATAATTGTATGGTGTCTTGCATATTTATTAATTAGATAGATATTGCACACCTACACTTCCTTCTAATTTGATCACACAAGCTGTTTGCTTTGTCTTCAAGCAAAGTTATTTTAAAACATTTCCAGTCCAGACATTTTCTCATTTACATCAATTTAATTGTCAGCTAATATGTGGCAAGTGTGTAGTCGTCTTCCAGTTATCCATGGACAGTTTTATTTGAACTATTTCAAAATCCTATTTAAAATGTACTTTATCTTTCATTTATCATTTATGAGTGAAATTGTAGCATTCAAAAAAAACAACCAGCAAACCAAAAACCTTCATTTTCCCTATATCTTAGCTCTTAAAGTTGCTTCTTAATTAAGAACACTGGGTATGAATTATATTTCTAATATCTTAATAAGATTAGTTTCCAGTTTATTATGAGATATGTTTCTTATTTATGAGAACACTCAAGGAAACCTTATATAACACATAATAGATGATATTAACTGCAAGAAATGCTCAAAAAGAAAGAAGATCCTTATTGAATATAAAAAACACTGTATAATGTTGTGTTTTGGAAAATTTATGTTCTCTGGTATTTAGCAGTGGACTGTAAGAGATTCATATATTTCTTTCCTCTATATGGAACACTTTATCACTCTCTCTTTACAATGAAATAGCTGTCTCACTGGTTTAAGATAAGAGAAAGATAATTCTCCTGGGAAAAGTCTTCAAAAAATATTCAAGAAATTTGAGATCTTCTCATCTCTGCAACATTCTGTTAGTTTTCAATTTAGTTTTCCAGCACTAACACCTCTGAGAAAATCCAGGTTTCATTTAAAGAGAGAGAGAGTAATTCTGCAGTGATATTTGCAAATAATTGTATTTAGTGGTGATAATAGGTTGATACAGGAGCTACTGTATTTACAGGACTGTGTGAATAGGTCTACCAAATACCCAGTTATCTGCCTTGACATGAGCTCTTTTCTGTCCAGACCTCCTCTTGGGATGTATGGTATACTACATATGTACAGACCTGTGTATAGATATATATTCAAAGTTTATATTTTCCAGATTCACTAGCTATATTTCCCACACTTTGGCATAGACTGGATTCAAAGTCTGTAGTCTTGTATGCTTATCTCTGTCCTATCAGTCTAAGAGGAAAAGACAAAAGGTTGGTACATCAGGCAGTACTGGAAGACATCAATAATTACTCATCAACTCACATTATAAGAATTCACACTTGAAGAATGAGTCATGTGAGAAAATTGGCAGAAGCTTTTGTTCACCAAGTCTTTTTGAGTGTGTAAGCCATTCTAGTCCTGTCCAGAATCTGAAAGTTCAGGACTTCACATCATGATTAAAACATTTAAGAGAGAGATAGACATTATTCAGATTAAAATAAAAGGTTGATGTGTTAGTGAATGTAGAGTGGCAGATGTTTGTATAATGCTTGTCACTCTGGCTAATATTTTCACATCAGGAAGAAGAATGTTCTTTCTGGTGGCTTTTGTAAAAATAGATGGGAAGTCAGGCAAATTGTCAGCATTTCTTCCTTCTTAAGCAAATAAATATTATCACATTGAGCTAAACAGAGGAGAGGATATGAAGGTAATTACTTATCAGCAGGTGACCACTAAAACATTTAGACTCTTCTTTGCCATATAATATATTGCAATGTCCTGCAGAGCAGAAAAATATCAGTCAGATTTTCAATGAAAAGCTTAGCAACCTTCAGCTGAAGCAAGCTGCACAGATTTGCTAACTCTTCCAGTTTCAAATTGAAAGGTCAAAAAAGTAATGAAAGTAATAAACAAGAAAAGCTTGCCTATTGAATATTCAAAAGGGCCTTGCTACTCATTCAAGTTCCCATCCAAAGTTGTCTTCACGCACTAAGACTTTTCTTTTTTAACAGATTCTGACCTGTAAGAGTGCTTTTTTTGCCTATGTCCTCAAATCTCAGTTGCTTGGATATCTCAAGACCCATGAAGGAAATTCGAGTGTGGCCCTACAAAGTAATTTTTGAATTTGAGGTCATGGACTAGAAAAAATTAAAAAAAAAAAGACCAAAAACTCTTTTCACTTACTAGTTAGTCAGGACTTGTGACACAGAAGTTTCTGGTCATAGGAGAGCTGGTGTGAAGGGCTGTCATGAGTTCTCTAGTCCAACCTGTTGCTCAAAGCAGGATCCACTATGGGATAAGACCTTAGTGTTTAGGGTTAAACTTAGCAGATCTTGGAAAGCTCCAAAGTTACAGACCACACAGGTTCTCTGGGCCACTTTATTCATTGTTGTGGAACAGGTTCCTGTGAGGAAAAATTCTCCTTCTACCCACATGAAACTTTTCTTTGTTAAATTTATGCCAATTATCATTGATCCTCCCCCATTTACTTTTCATACATCTTGTGAAGAGCCTGGCTCCATCTTCTCCATAATCTTGTAGGCATCCACAGACTGCAGTTATGTGCCTCCAGAGCTGTCCTTGCTCCAGGCTGAATTTTCAGTCTTTCTTCACAGGGCAAGTTCTGCAGTCTCCATTGTCTTTCTGTCATTCTGCTGAGCTCTGGTTTATGAATGTGTTTCTTGTTTTGGGGTGCCCCAAACTGAGCAGACTGCAGAAATGGTCCAACAAGTGCTAACTAAAGGGTGATAATCACTCACAATCTGGTGGCCATGCTCCTGTTGGTTCAGCATGCAGTGCTGCAGGCTGCATTTGCTGCCAGGTTATGCATCAGGCTTGGTTTGCTGTCTACCGGGTCTCAAAGCCTTTCCCAAAGAACTGATCCCATCATGTCCATCTTCAGACTGTTATTGCCAAGGCTCCTCTGCCCCAAGGACAGGAGCTGTTTCCTACTGATAAGTTTCCTACCAATCCATTTCTCCAATATTCCTAGGTTCCTCTGGATGTTGTCCCTACCCTTGAATGTGGTACCCCAACCCAAAGCTGGTGTTATCTTTTCTAATGAGCTAGAGGAGATTTCAGAGTGTTTTCTCGTCAGGGTTAACGACCTTGAACAGCTCATGTCCCTTAAGAGATCTCTTAAGTACTTCATTTGTTACAAAGTCTCCAGGTAAAACATGACCTATTAACCATGAATTTTGGGTTCAACTGCCCAGTCAGTTTATTCTCTTTCTGGTTATCTATTACCTGGACTGCACTTTTGAAACAAACATACCGTGAAAAGCAGTCATGAAAGTCCTGCTAAAATTCTCATAAATTATATCCACTTCTCTCCAAATTATATCCACTTTTCCCCAAACCAGAGAGATCATCAAAGTAGGTCAGACATAATTTATCTCTTACCAGTTCATGCTGATTCACTTTCTTCTCCTTTATGTGTCCAGGGGAAACAAGACCAGTCTCAGCAAGTTTATGAACGACAGCAAACCGAGTGGTGTGGTGGACACACGAGAGATGGGGTGCCAGTCAGAGAGACACAGGGGAACCTCATGAGGTTCACCAAGGCCAAGTGCAAAGTGCTGCACCTGGGACGGTGCAATCTTTGTTTGATGTGAGCTGCAAAGTCACATTCACAGCTCAGGAAGCCAACAATATCTTGGGTGGCATCAAAAGAAGTGTGATCAGCAGGTAAAGGGAAATGATCCTCCCCCTCTACATTGCTCTCTTAGGAATCCAACTGGAGTATTGTGCTTATCTCTGGAGTCCCAGCACAAGAAATGCATTGACCTAGTGGAGTGGATCTGAAAGACACACACAAAAATTATCAGAGAGATGGAATATCCACATTATGGTGAAATATATGCAAGAAACCTTTCACAATGAGGGTGTTAAAACATTCAAACAGGTTGCCTAGAGAGGTGGTGATATACTTGGAAACAGTCAAGATCAGGTTAGATGAGGCTCTGAGCAACTTGATCTAGCTCAAAATGTCTTTGCTCATTACAGGAGGAATTGGACAAGACAACATTTAAAGCCTACTTCCAAACAAAATCTGTGTGTCACTCTATCCCACATTTTTTAAACATGAGCTACTCTTGCAACAAAATATGGTAGAGATAAATCCTATAAAAACCTTTTCTTTTCCAGAGAAACTGAATTATATGTCCATGTAGCAAGAGCTATTTAATTGTTTTAAGTAGCTATCTAAATGTTGGGCTTTTTTTTTAACCCAGTAATGCCTCTCTGCTTTCAGAGCTCTCTGTCCCACATGAAGTCACAATTCTGAACACTGGGATTTCAAGAGTCAAATTGTAGTACAAATCCTTTTCTTAATTCTGCTCTCCTAGAATATACACGTGACTGAGCTTAAAGTTGATTTTTATATTATTTTTTTTTTTTTTACCATGATAGGTAGAGAACAAAGAAGGATAGAGTCACCGGGTAGAACTGAGCTGAATCTGCCTGATTAAGGTTTTGATATGGGATGATGATGAAGTCCATGAACTGTAGAGAAAGTAGTGTTGCTCTCTGGTCAAAGAAAGCAGTTTTATGAGTGCCTTGAACATTGTGTTTCATTTCAGCACTGCCTATATTAAGAACAATACCCTTGATTGTTAATTTCTGTCTAGGAGTTTCATTTTCATGGTCAGTGATATTTAAGTGAAAGTCTAGTGTTACTGGTTATTGTTTATGAAAGTGAACAGATTTTGACTTTTTGTTAAGCTGCATTTTTCCTTTTACTGAGAGATTTTTACTTCCTGATCTCAACAGCCTTGGAAGGTAAAATTAAATGATGGCATAGGCTCACTTTAATTGTCTTCAACTGTCATTAAAGAGTTTAACACCCATATACAGTGTAGTAGTTGCTTCTTAGCAAATGTTCTTACAACTTCTAAGACAATGGATTACTTGACTTCAGTTAAAGCCATTAGGGCTGCCATGAAGCAAATAATTGCAGCTTTGCACTATCCATAAAACCTAACATCAAAATTAAACAGGTAATAAAATTTGAAAAATACTAATGTAAATAAGCTATATGTAAGTTTTAAATAAGGACATTTATATTTGAACTAAAATCAAATCAATAGTACTCATTCACTAGCTACATAAAGCCTTCCTTTTGATGTTTGAATTGCATATTGATTTTAATGCAGCTTAGATGCAGTCTTTTCAGGATATGGTTTACCATAAACTTGATGATCTGATGTAAGTATATAAAACATCTGCCTGTAAATATAGTATTTTACAGTTAGAAAATTCTGGAATATTCTATCTTCCTTCCAAATATCTTATTTTCATTCATAGAAATATTACACCTTTTTTTTTTATTTTCTTGATACATGACCTCTTATGAAAAAGCCCTGAAATATTTCACATGCGTGATATCACAGGCAGTGATACAAGAAAGCTTTTCATAAAGATTTATAATATTTTAATGGAGTGGTTTATTTCTATCAAAAACTCCAATGTTGATCTTGAAATCTTTGCTGGAAATCTAATGTTGCATTAGACTATTCTATTACTCCATTATTCCCTTTTGTGTTTTTCAATTTTGTTAATATAACATTGTTTACTTTCAGTTTTTGTTTGTGCTTTGAGATCAGCATGCTGCCCATGGAAGAGATATGAATATGCACAGGACAATTCTCCAAACTGGAGAAATGTTTTAGGATGAGTGTAATGAGACGCTGTAACAGATTGTCCAGAAAAGTTGTGGATGTCCCATTGTTGGAAGTGATCTAATTCAGGTTGGATGGGGTTCTGAGCAACCTGATCTAGTGAAAGGTGACAAAAGAGTTGGACTGAATGATATTTGAAGATCTCTTTCAACCCAAACCATTCTGACTTTATGCTCCTATGTATATGCCCAAGAAGATATGCCCTGGATGTCCATAAATTCTAGCAAACCTCATTGCAAATTTGACCAGGGTCAGAGTGTTTATAGTTATATTTAGAACTATCTAAGTATTCTCCCTGCTATGTCTTTGCAAGCATACCAGCTCACATATATTGACTGAGGGAACATTGCATTACAGGTTACATGTTATCTAAAAATCTTGTGTCTTATGCTGCACTTAATAGATGAACTTCCACAAAATTCACCTGGTTATCCCTTCTTCTACAGAGCTGCTTTTCAAAAACCAGTGGAAGAGGAAATATTTCATTATTTTAAGATATCTCTACTTTACACTAAGTTTGGAACCAGTTGAATACCTTTACATTTTCCTTTATTACCTAATCCCTTGCATTTAAATTTAAACTTGTTTACATTCTTGTAATTAGGAGTAAATTAGAAATCCATAGGACTTGGCAGGAGAAAAAAAGAGGGTGAATGTTCAAGTGATTGTGAGTGCATCGAAGCAAATCGAATCAGATCTTCTTTGGACATGATTTTAAACAAACTTTAAAGGTAGAAAAACGTAGAAATGCCATTTTCAGTTTATACATGTCATGGTGTTCAAATTTAATCTGATTTCTTATAATGATTTCAATTTCCAAGATGTCTTGAAGGTAAATTTGTAAGGAGATGAAGAAAGGAAGGAATTCTAAGAGAAAACTCTTTCTTTTGAAGTTCTTTTGTAACCAATTCGTTTGAAGACTGAATGCTTAAAAAAAAAAAAAAAGTAGAACTGATAATGATAGGAATGGTATTAAAAATATTTCAGAGTAAAGGCATGTCTTGAAGACTCTGCAGTCAAAAAACGTATTTATAGTGGGAATTCTGGAAAGATGGATGCTTAATGGATAGTTATTGTAAATGAAATACAACAATTGTACTAATTATATCTGCATTGAAGAGATATTAAAAATTTTTTTCAGAAAACAAAAAAGCCTCAACCAACAAAAAAATTCTGCAGAGGATTTCTATCCTCTCTCATTTTTAAGTTTCTAATACTACATTATAATAACTGGCTAGAAACGAAATTAATCACTTTCATAACTTTTCTCTAATAAAGAAAAAATAAGCTCAAGGAAACCACATAAGGCATACATTTCATTTTTCTTTGCATTAGGAAATGCAAATGGTCTTTCTGATAAAGCTGAAGACTGTTATAGCAAATATTCCAAAGGAAATTATGGAAGAGGCTAACTTTCATGGAAAGGGCTAACTTTCTCCTCTGCTTGAAATTACTTCAGACGTGCAAAATTCAGTTTCATACTTCTGAAATAAAAGAAACTGAGAGGGCAAAGGCTTTAAAAAAGTGGGAAAATATTTGCTTGACACTTTATGAATTACACTGCAGACACAGAAAAACATACAGCCTCTTTCATAAACTGTGGTTAATCATAACAAAGGGGCCTCACTTCTACAATACACAGATTCTGTGATAAGAAGCATGATATATAAATCATATTGCATATTTTGTTTTCCTTTTCTTTATTTTTTCCCTCAGGTTTTGGGGATCTTAGGGTTTTTGGGGGTTTTTTGAGTATGTTTATTGACAGAAAACTCTCACACTAAAGTAATACTTTAAAACTACTTGAAAGTATTAAGAAGAGAATTATTGTTGTCATGCATATAACGAAAAGTATGCATCATATATTCAAGTATGCATTCCTTTAAATTAAACTGGGAAGATTTAATTCTTCACCAATAAACATGGCAAAAAAAGAAATTCTTCATAAGAAATGTTAGTTTTCTAGCTTTTCTTTAAACTGATCTATTCTTGGAAAATTTTCTGGTCTAGTATCAGAACCTGAATAGAACAAAATAGACTGGAATAATCTTAAAAATCGGGATTTAAATGATGTCCTGACAAATTTAATCAATAAAAACAAGGTTCTTCTCAGACTATAAATTATTTTTTTATCCTGCAGAAATGTTGCTAAAGACACACCTGGAAACATTGCTCAGACCATAGATAATTATGCAGAATTATCTGAACAAAGTTATATCAATGCAAAATAGAATATCAAACGCAGGGGAACACTAGAGCGAAAAGCACAGTAAATAAGGATGAACCATCAAATTTGCATGTTTAAACACAATATGAAATCCTTCGAGCAAACTTTTAGGAGAAAAAAGAAATACCTGCATCTTCCCCAACTTGAGAAAATTAGAAATTTCTCATTGACTCTAGTATAGATCAAGGATTCATTGCAACCTAACAGGAATTAAAAGGATAGATGCACAGAAATCCAGATGCCTGTCTTCTCTTTTTGCTACCTTTCCCTAAGACTTAAGGTGATTGAGACCTCATAAGACATGTGACATAGCTAATTAAAGGAAAGTGTGATAACATCCTGCTATTAACACCTGTTATAAGAAATTGTATGCTGATGAGAACTATACCTGGACTGGCATTGTCTTTTCAACTGGTGTCAGCTGGACACCAGAAGATAAAGCATCTGACACAAACTGGGCTACAGCACTTTTTCAACTATAGCAGAGAAGGCTCACTTGCTCTTCAACTGAAATATTTATGATGGAGAAAAAATGGGGAGATATTTATTTAGATGACATATGTCTAAATCATGATATTCACATTTTCCACATCTGAAGGCAAGGTGATAACTTAAGATTTTATTAACTTTTATCTTAATTTAGTAAAAGAAGAGTAAGGTGTAGTTAGTTTTGGTGAATTAGCAGCTTTGGTGATTGATATAGACAGAAAGATGTGTAGATGATCTACTACTGAGGTGGGAGGTGACTGGATTTTTAATGAGGTATTAAATTTTGTGATGTGAAAAATTGGTAACCTAGGCTAGGTTAATAAAGTTGCTTTGACACCTATTTTTGATAAGGTACTTCATAAGGATAAGTAATTTTGACTTAAAAATCTCTCATGGGTATTGGTGAGGCTATGTTAGCCCTAAATCCATTCTCACTCTGTGATCTAAATACAAATGGGGTTGTGCTCAATCAGTAAAACATGGTTCTTTAGATTTGCTTTTCAACAAATATTTTAACTGACATATTAATGCCCAACATATGTCATGTTTGACTTGCAGGAAACAAAAACATGACAGTACATATTTGTTCTACTGTTCATCATGACTTTGAATTTCTGCAGCAAAAATAGTTGACATATTTTTCTTTTGGTTTATATACTTTTTATTTATGCCTCTGTAAGGATGAACTAAAAAATTAGTAAAAACTAGTTTTGATCACTGAAAATTTAAATAAAATCTTATTTTTCAGATATGACTTTCTAATAAAATTTTTACAAACAGCAAATTACTCTAACAAAGTTAACATCTTATCATTTGTCTTTAGTTCTGTAAGTTTCCACTGCCTGCTGGAGAAAACATTCCCATTTTCCTTAGATATGTGCATTAGTCAGGCAAAAAAACCCATATAGAATGGGTTACTTAACTGAAGAAAGAAAACAATATTAATGACAAAGTATTTAACAACAAAATGTAGGCAGAATTCAAACTATTGATGTGTGTACTGAACTTAATTTTTTTCACCTTTGCTATCAGATTTTTTGTTTCTTCATTATAATTAGCCACTAAACTTGATATGTTCCTCTATTAAAATCCATTTTTAGCTGATTAAATAATTCTGTATTTTGATCTGTGACCCAAGGAAAAATTAACTTTCATTTTGGAGAAAAATAGACTTAGAAATATATAAGATCTGAAACCAGGGTATATAAGGAAGATACAAACAAAAAAAAAAGAGATATCAGATTTATATGTTTCTTAAAGAAGGGACTAAAGAGTAAAAAAGGCTATGGCTACTGAAACAACAATAAAGGAAATTTACTAACAAGCAGCTCTTTTTTTCTCCTAGGTCCATCATTTTTCTGTTGATTATTTGTTCTTCCAATAAATGTTTTCAGGAAGCTGAAGGACACAGCACGCTGAATGAACTGATAATTTCTACAAATAGTCCTTCCATGTTAACCATAATTTTAGCATTTAAACTCCAGTGTAAGTGCACATTGCTTTTAACCTGTAAGTGCCATATATCTTAATCCCACCTTTCTTTATACATGTATTTTCAGAAATTCATTAATCTTCTGCATCTTTTATAGTCCTAAGGTCTTTTCTGTTGAAAATAAGTTTGATGCATTCCATCATGGCAGGAGACTAAAATAATAGATTGGTAAGCACTCCCTGGGATGCAGTATTATTTTTGCTCTCTACACATTGACTTTTTGCAAAATCACCGAATCAGTGAAGAAGTCTGAGTTAACCATGAATGTTACATGTTCCCAGGAGCAGGACTATTTTCTCTCTTCCTTCATACTCTAGGACTATGGTAGACATAGGATTTATTTGGGGAAAAAAAAAAAGCAAGCAAGCAAGCAAGCAACCAACCAACCAAAATAAAAAAACCCCCAACTATAACTATCACCCAATGGGCAAATTGTAGCAAAAAATTAAAAGTGGGTGGGATGTAATGGGATGTAGATGATGTATCCTTGAGAAGCAGATAGGATAGACAGAAAAGCAACAGTGTGAAATGTACATCTTGGATGATAAAAAAGAAAATGGCAACTCTTAATTACATATGGTGCAGTAAAAAATACTAAAAACTGATAAGAAGTTCCAGCTTCCTCCAGCTGGTTCTTCTACTCTGCCATTTCTACTTCAATGGTATTAAAAGGGTGAAAGAAAGGAAAATTTGCTGCCTCTTTTTTGTCTCTTCCTTTAACTGATTCTCTGCTCCCCTTGAGCAGTGCAATAGATGGGGTTTTATATTTTCAGTATGCCTCATCTCACACAACAGAGCATGTTGGCTCTTGGAGTCAGTCTCCACTTGAAGTTTGCCCGGAAAGATGGAGTTTAATCATTTTCCCAGATGTTCATTCCAGTCTAGTCTCTTCTTAGGCAAGAGACTGTCTACTAATTTACTTTGTGGAAAAATAATTTACCTTCTATAACTATATAATTTTTTTTTTTCTTTAATTTTTTTTTTTACTCTGAGAAAGATCTCTACATAATTATCTAATAAACAGCTCCTGGCTGTAAAGTGTTAAGTTCCTGCCCATACAGTTTTGGTGACAACTAAACATTCTTCAATGTAAAATGTTGTCTTCTACTGGACCATATAAAAGAAGGGGCTGATTAAAAATCTCAGTGCTGAAGCCACTCATGACAGTTAATAATTCCTTGGAGGGAACTAAAACTCAATTTCTTTTACATAATCTCCCTGTTAGGGGTTTTCCTTGTTCTACATGTACGCTAAGCTCACTCAAAAAACCATGTTTTAATAGCAATAACTATTTAACGTGCTTTTTTGAATGTTCATATTGTAGTGTTCTTATTCAGATGGATGTGGCATTTTATATAAAGGGAAGAAAGATATAAGATAAAGACCGTATATTTCTGACCACATCAGAAATAATATTTGGGAGCTAATAGGACATTAAGATTTCAATAACTTGCTAGATATGCAAATTTTAAAAAATTAAAATAGAAAGAAAATCCCAGGAAGTTGCTAACTAAATGGACACTAGCATGTTTAGGTCATCTTGCTGAGAAGATAAAAGGAGAATTTCATAATAAATAATATTTCACCATTATTTATTAGTAGTAATTTACAATAGTTCAGGCACTTTGTGCCCTTGGCTAAGCTTTATGTAAAAGATACTAAAAATATCTTAAAAAAACATTATTAATTTTCTATTGCAATTCTATATTCAAAGTTTAATGTGGTAACAATCTGAAATGCTTTCATGACATCAGTATTAGTTTCAGAAATTTTATAAATTTAATGTTTAGGCACTATATGAGAAAACTAACAATGTTTTTATCTCTAGCTCAGTTGAGATGACAAAGTTTAGTTCTCTTTCCTGGGTTAGTAAAACATAAATACTGCATAATATATTTTGTGTGCAATAGCTGAACTTGCTTCATTGTGCAGATAATGTTGTTGGTCTTCTCTTAAACAAGCAGTTGAACACTTTGGGATTCCTTTTTATAACCAGTGATAAAAATGCTCAGTTTTAAAATCCATACTCCAGAAATCCTAATATAAAAATGTAAGTTGTTTATAAATCCAGGCAAAATGCTGCTACACCTTTCTGTGTTTACCAGTGCTGTGTAAAGAATTTTCCATATTCTTCTTTGGCTATAGAAGGACAGAAACAAGTCTCACTGGACAAGTATAGACTGTTGCTTAGAAAATGTTCTGGAAACTGAACCTTAATGATGAAACACGTGGCAAAGAAAGTGAACAGTCTGCTAAATTAATTTATGGATAAATAGGGGATGGGGACTGGGCTTTCTATTGAAATATAAAGACTTTTTTGTTTTTCTTTTTCTTGTTTCATATTTATTAACTGGAGATTTGGTAATATTTCTTCATGGAAATTCTTATTAAATAACACCAGGCAGAACTACTGTGATCTCACTGATCTGCAAAATACATACTATGAGATTCTTCTAAATGTCTGCATAAGCTTCAGTAATTTCAGCCAAGCAAATATTCAAAAATATCCAGTCTTGATTTTAAAAATGTCAACTTGGCATAATCCTTTATAAATTCTAAAGTAAATTCTAGTAAGTGTGTCATAAGTATCCTAACCTTTATAATTCCCATATATTTTTTACTTTGACATTGTGTTCTTTAAGCCTCTGTTTGCCTACATAAAATATGCAAAGTAATTCTAGCATAATCCTTTGTTATCTATATCAAAAATGTTGTATTATGATTTTTTATGTAACCAAAATTGCTAACAAAATTAAAGAAACTTCAGTGATACTTTAAAATATAAGTGCTGAAAGGATTTTAACCAGGCCCACTAATTGATTTCCGGTTGTAATAATCACTAGGGTTTTTTTAATTCACTTGACATGTGGTAAATCATGTAGTTCAATGATGGTGTCTGAAAAGCAGTATGGGAAGATGGAAGTCCAAGTACTATTGATTTTGCCTTTTTCATTATTCAATTTGTTGGGTTTTTTTTATTAGTCTTCTCAAATTAAATTAATCTAACAAGTGTAGACTTGGTTAAATAGCATTAATTGTATCCTCCTTCAATTCTCAGCTAAGGATCTGCATAATGTTTCTGTAATCTAACTGTTCACAAATATTACTTAGCCCTTGCAAAAGGACAGCACTGTATTATAATTTTATCTTCTGTTTTCTGGGGTTCTTTTCCCCTCCCCGCTCATACTCTTTCAGCATTCTGTTATAAAATTGCCATTAATGGTTTATGAAAACGACATTCACAGTTAACAATGTGGGATACCTTGGAAAACATGGCTAAGGGCTTACATTCTTTATCTTCTGCCAATGAGTAAAATCAAAAGGTAAGGCAGCTTCTTAGCTGGCATCAAGAAAATATGTAGAATTCAGAAAGACTGTGCAAAAATGTGCCTCCAGAAACAGAACTTCAGTGGGTCAGTGCAGGAAAGCAAAGTTTTCAACCACATAGAGGACTAATCTCATCAGAGGAAGAAATAGTGTCTTCATCAATCTTGATTTAATATCAAAACATGATTTTGATTTAATATTAAAGAAGGTAAATAAGCTGTTCCTGAAACAATTCACTGTACATCAGTACACTAATAAAACTTCATTTTTCAACTAATGATTTATAATTTACTATTGTTAATAGCTGCTGTACTAATTATTAAAATATTTATAACTCAGAAAAGTGTTTCAATTCATTATCTTGTGGCACAAATGGGCTATTAGTGCAGACTTTACTTTTTCAGTTGATCAATTCCAATCTGTTAAAATAGCACTTCTTTTATATACTATGTGTAAGTCAAGGCAGATGTTGCTAGAATTTTGTCAATGAGTCATGCTCTCCCATACCCCCAGGTCCTTAGCAAAAGCACTGGCAATATGGTGTAGTGCAAGGCAATCTGTAATGAGTTAGGATATTGGCTCCATCCCTGCCTCTCAGAAAGTTTCTTCTGCTTGACTGAAAATGAATACCATTAGATTCAAGCCTCAGAATCTTCTTCCAGGCGGTATGGACAGCTGGTACTTGCAGTGATTAAGAATCTTCTGACCTGTGGCTATGACAAGCTGGAAAAATGTCTCTAGTTTGGCTGCTCTGCTTCATTATCAGTGAATGCCTTAAGATGATACTTTATTTATTAACAAAGACAACTCCCTTCAACAGTGCTCTCAATCATCCTAGTTTATCCAGCATATCTAATACTACACTGCTATTCACTATAAGTAAGTAAAGATAAATTACTTCCATTGCAAAGCAAAACTATACTTTGTCATCTTCTTTCTTCAAAGGCATGGGTTAAGTGAAGAGAAAAGAAACATCTTCGGGAAACAGATTAGAGACATAATCAGTGCAGAAAGAAGCAAAAGCACAAACCAGTGGTCTAATTCTTTCTAAGTGTAAAAGGCTGTCTTTATTAAATAAAACACGTGGTATGAGTGTAGTGACTGACACTACATAAGTTCCAAAAGATCTAAACATGTGTTTTGTAGAATTTCAAACATTCAATCCTGCTATGCAGTTCTATTCATAAGGGAAGAAACCTATATCTCCAACAGCAGTATTGATGATTAAAAATCTTTAAAAAAATATGTTTTGTGGGACCTCCGGTAGAACATATATTCCCAATGTGCTTTGATTTAAGTCTTTTAACAACACGAAATTATTAATTATGATATGGTACTTGAATTGCTTTGCCATTTTAACAGAAGTAACCTCAGTTGAAGCTGGTCATATGATAACTAAATTGAGTGTACCTAATGACAGGGAAAAATACGAGTGACATTGCATAAAAAAAATATGATCAGTTGCTTAGAGCTTCTTCAATCACCATCTATATTTAAGTGATTGGATATTTGTCTTAGAGAAATTTTTTTGTCATATATAGTATCTGCTCTTTCTGGGTAGATATCAGCCATAGTAAAAGAAAAAAATCTGTGAAAAGATGCCTTTTGTCATCTGGTATGCCTTTCATCAATATATAAAGTTCCAGAAGGTTTCACTGGATAGTGCTAACACCTACATCCTTTGGGGCATGAAACTATCCTTTGTGACACATTTGGTTTGCTGACATCTATGGAAACATCTGACCATATGGTGCCAGCTTCCACCTTTTGAACAATTCCCTTCTGCATAGTTCAGCAGAAGTTTCTTAGTCTCCTATTCCCTTAAGACCCTGTCTGCACCTTGTGTGCTCCAGTTTCTGGCCTGAGCTGATCCAGCTACCAGAAGAAATACTGTTTCTCTGTTTGGTATTAAGAACCAAAAAGAGAAATCTATCAGAGCCAAGTTCAGGAGAGGGACATGTTTGTTCTTAATTATTATGGGCCACAAACAATGAAATAAAAACTCATCGATTGAAAATTTTGATTATGAAATGTGGTCTCATAAACCTGTGCCTGTGTAGCACAAGGAATTTGAAAAAGCTTTTGGAATTATCTGTGAAATAACCCAACAAAATGTAGATTAAGAAGTATGTTTGGGCCTGCAATGCATGGCAAGAAATATTTACCGACTTGGCCAGAAGTAAGGGGAATGTGGAGCTGGATGTTATGAAGAAACTGGAAATCATTTTTCGAGGAAGCAGAAAGTGTACCCAACACTCATTTTTTAATCTCTTTTTGCTCTTTGTCCTTGTTTCCTCTGGGTCATATTGCATGAGTCCATATTAATTACTGGCTTCTCAAGTAAATTTGCTAGTTTCTTCCCAGATACGGGGAGAATACCTTTGTTCTAGGATCTACTCTCATCACTATGTGTCAGAATGATCTTTTGACAAGCCTAGTCTTCCAACAAAATCCATCTTGTTCTTCACCGTAACAGAGAACCATGTATGCTTAGGTTATGCCTGAGAACATAAAAAGAACACCTGGAGTCATGCTAATGAAAGGAACTCTGGCAGGCAGCATTGTAGCTGCATGGCTATTTCAAATCCTCTAAGTTGCATATCCACAAATATGTCTTAAAATAAGGACCATGATGGCAGCACATAAGACCAAGAGCAGCTGATTGCTATGAAAGTTCTAGTCAACCCAAACTGTTCTAAGCCTGAATCAGTCTGCAATGACTGAAATAAACTTTGTTCTGATGTATAGTCCTCAGCTATATAGTATAACAATCAGCTGACAAAAAAAGCAAAGACAACTCTGATTTTGGCAAGGAGGAAGAGCAGATGGTATAGAATCTAAAGAGGTTCTCTTCCAGAATATCAAGTTTTGTTCTTCTATTATTAGCAGTTATTAACACTGAAATGCTTTACATTCCTTACTTATATCTGTGTATTATATTGTGAGATATTTAAAACCCCACTGGGCACAGTCCTGAGCAACCTGCTCTACTTGACCCAACTTAAACAAGGGAGTTGGATGATGATGTCAAGAGCTCCTTTATGGGCTCAACATTTCTGTGATTTCATGGTTTCTCAATCCGTCTTTGCACCCTACTCTGTGGTAGAACTGTGATAACAAGAAGTATATTAACAAGCCTTTTCAATCTCAAAAAGTGTTGGATTTGGGATTTCTGCAATAATTCAATTTATTTCATATGTAGTTTATTTTGCAATATGGAATCCATATTCAGTGCAAAGAATACTGCCTTACTTGTTCAGAAATTTGTAAAAAAATGACAAAAGGCAGAGATGGAAACGATATAGAAAATCTTACACCTAAACATTTAAATGGTGCTAGGTGGAATTACACTGTCCTAAATACTATCAAATCCAGTGGTTAAGGGAAGGTCATGTTGGTCAAACTTCTTATAGGTCACCAATCTATCTGTTCTCCATGAGAATCTGAAGACTGGATATGTTAAAAATCAGGACAGTAAAGGAAAAATACAATCAGATGCTGTTAGGTTTTTTGATGGTTTTTGTTGTTTGTTTTGTTTTTGTGGGGCTTTTTGTTTTTTCTTTTTGTTTGTTTTTAAAAAAATAAAATGCCATATAATGTTACATGGTATAAAAATATATCACAATAGGAACTCCAAATTAATAGGTGCATCTGACCTCTTCTTTCCTGTATAAAGGAAAAATTTGTTTTCTGCATGTACTGTAAAAACCAAGTGATTTGTTCATGCCATGGTGTAATATCAGCGATAAATACTTTAGAAGCCTACAAAGAAATTAGTTCTGCCTTCAAGGAAGAGTTTGAATAATATCCAGCAAACAAGACATATGACCACATACTGAATAATGAAGATAAAAATGTTGTGCAGGAACAATACAGTGTGTGAAAGGCATCCTGAATGATGCTCAGAAAATTATATGAAGTTAAAATATGATTAGACATTGTATATGTACAGAGAGGCTGAATTTGGACAAAATAAATATTATTTGTGGTAGCTTCTGGCTTTTGAGTGTTTGGTTTTGCAATGTAGAATTCTTAGCATGAACTTGTGAATGTTATATTTCTAGTTTTTAAGAATTGTGTAATTTTGAACACTAGCTGCTGTTAGTCCCCAACATTTAAATCACAATGTATCTGACAGTATACGTTTGTTCCTTGGGCTGTTCACACATACTGCTGATTGCCTTCAGGCTAAGGCTTGTAATGAGGTAACCCCAGCAGAGAGGTACTACCTCACTCACCCACATCCTGGGTTTGAGGACATAGATGGGCATAATCATTATACACATGTATGCTGACCCACTGATCCCTTTTTGAGAACAATTGAGCTCCAAAAGAAATTAAAATTGAAGCTCTGCAGGTGCAGGATTGGGTTCATAACAGTCTTTATCTACGTGTAAAATGGAATTAGTTAGAGAGCCACCATTTCTTCATTCATAGCCATACTGAGCTAAAATCACTATAAAAGCTAATACTTATTTAAACTCTGGCAGCAGAATGACTTTTTCAAATGCTTACAACCCTCACATTATACTGAAGAGAAACAGATCTAAGCAGTGTGCCAGAATGAAGAAAGGCAGTTCAAATGGCAAAAAAGTGAATCTGCAGTTACAGTCAATTATTCCAGCATGCTGTCTCAGTGGCAATTAAGACCCAAGTATAATGAGCTAGGTGTCAAAACTGGCAATGGCATCCTGGTCCTCATAGACACTCTTTAATCTTTATAATACAACCCTTTCCCATTAGTATTTCATTATAGCTTTTTAGGTTTTCATTTGGGAAAAGCAATGTTCATTTTTGTTTAACAATTTCTCTATTGAATCATATTCTTCACTAGTCTATCCATGAGAACATGAAATAAGTTATATGGGGTCAGAAAAGGGACCATACAGCAGATCTTCTGTCTCCATCGAAAACACGTGGCTAGCAAATAGAAAAGCAAACACATAGCACTTCATCTCCAGAAGACTCTTGCACCTACTAACAATTCTGAGCTTGCACTGAGGGTTTCAGAATGCGAGAGGAGGGGAGAAAAGGCTGTTGTGGGTCAGTATAAGAGTCCATGGTATCATTTCCTTCTGAAAAACCTGGCCTCAGATGATGAATCTGATGTTGGAGGTGACTCTGTTTGAGGAAGTAGCTTGGACCAGAGACCTCCTGAGCTCACTTCAAGCCTGAACAGTCCTATGGGCCCGAGAACTTGCAGCAAGAAATGTCTTGAGTCCATAATACTCAGTGAAGACATAAAGTTCTTTTATTTTGAGCCCGACACCTTCTAGGTTTACCTACTTCATTAAAGGAGAGAGTGAATTGTAATTTGCCATTGAATTTCTATATCTCTCACATATTTTATAGACATCTATAAGATATCTATCTATTCAGTCATTTCCGGGCTGAAGAATCTACTCTATTTAATCATTCTTCATGAGAAACTTTTCTAGGGATGCAATTGTCCTTTTCCAGTTTTACAACATGCTTTCTTGAGATGAGATGAGTCTGGGACAAATATTCTAGGAGTATTCAAAATGTAATGCTTTTTAAATTTTTTAGTAGAACTGTGATGCTTCCTGTATTGTTCCCTTATTTTGAGTCCCTCTAATAATTTTGAATATTCTATTTCCTTTTTTGGCAAATACATTTATCTGAATGTGGAATTAATTTCACCTTTTAGTCAGCCAGTGTTGCAATGGCCTTCCCTAGTACTTAACATCTAGTCCTTGTCTTTTGTACCCTAAGAAATTCAGTATCAAACAGAAATATCATCATTTCACTCCCTTTCTCTCAACCTGTTCATTTTTTAGCATATGACATCTAGTTGATTGTACTACAATCCCTGTGAGTCTCGAGTGATCATTTCAACTCTATCTGCATCTGGCCATTCTCTGTTCTCTGCAATCCCTTTTCATAATTTTTTAAATCCATGTGAATATCCTTTTTTTTGTTATCCTAAAGAAGTTTCTTCTCTTTAAAAAGGCATTTGATGAGACATTTATGAAAACATTTAAACAATAAAAAGCATTTACTACGCACCTTTCCTTAACTATATCAGCAGAATCTTATCTGTCTATGGGGTTTATCCTATGCTATGGTTTTCAAACTGGACAGGGGAAAAAGAAACAAACAGAAAAATAAAACAAGGAACAAACCACAAAGAAACAAAATGATTCTGCTTCTTTTAAGGTTGGATTTGTTATATGTTTGGCTGGCTAGATATAGTTGAAGACCACAACTGATAATTGCAAATGTCAAGATTTTTATTTTTCCGAATTCAAAATTTCCTAAAGCTCATATTAAATGTATTTCGTCCATTATGAATATGGGATTACTTTCTGACATTTAGGACTATGACTGCATATGCTTTATTTCTCATTTTTTTATGTATTGTTAATACAGGGAAATAACAATTATTTGCTATGGTCAAAGCTTCAATGATTTTCTCCATACAGGAAATAAACCAAGATTTGAAATTTGCTAATTTGATGATGTAATCAAGCGTTGTTTGGTTACCTCAGGCTTAGGTGAAATTGATAACATTATTTTACATTAAAATTGGAAATAGATATCTGTATTATCAACTTAAAGAACAGTATGCTTATTATCTAATGAATTCTACGATGCTTTAAGAGATCCTTTTATTTTATTTCATTTCTAAGCTGCCTTGTTCTTTATCAGGGCAGTTAAAGTGCTTGAGCTGCCTCATTTAGTTTCACCCTTCATACACTGTGTTTTCTCTCCAAATATACCACATTATTGGCATTTGTGTTGGGATATACATAGTATTTGATCAAATACTTCAAATTTGAAACTAAATGTTCTGTTTAAAATGTTTTTCTACTGAATTAATTGTTTTTTCAATAACTTAAAATCCTTTTTATACTGGAACATTAGATATTTGCAGTAACTTCATGAAGAACTGTAATATAAAGTTAATGTTTATAAAATTGCGAAAGGTCTGATTAATACACGAAGATCAAAGCATAGACAAGAAAGGAAATGACAAATCCTATCAAAACACATATGTGGGGCTTGCATAGCAAGGTGCTGGCAGCAGGAGGTGCAGGGCAGCTCTGCACGGTGTGCAGCCACTTCCAGCCTTCCAACCCACCCACCACAGAGCACAGCTGATCTCCTCAGCCATAGGTGGGGCACCTCTGGCTCCCCCCAGAAAAATGCCACTACATGTATGCATTACAAAAAATTGGTGCTGATGAATGTACTAGTTTCAAAGCAAAATGGCAGGAGATTCCAACTACAATTTAATAGGGAAATTATAATAAAGAAAACACTGGTTTAAACTGACAGAGTCAGGATACAACCTGACACCCCGTTGGTCAGGGTGGTGGAAGCAGTCCAATTAAATGTGGCTGCAGTCCTGTTAGAGTGATAGATGTGGTTCTGTTGAGGCAGTGGTTCTGTAGAAGGGTCTGGTCTTCCTCTGAAGGCCCAGTGGTGGTTATGGAGCTCTTGCCTCTGGGAATTCAGTAAGTAAATGCTGCCCATGGTGTTACAAAACTCAGAATATATCAAGGTAGGAATGCTTGGTTCCTCCCATGCGTGGAGCATCTCACAATGGGATCATGTCATTTTATGAGTCATGCAGTGAGACTTCATGGCCCATTAGCAGGGATGTGTCATGGAAGAGATAAAGAACACTGCCCCACTTATTTTTAACTGTCTATGAAGATGGTAATAGAATACATGCCTTTGGCTACATCTTACATTGTAACTTAAGACAATGAATGAGTCTGAGGTCATTATTATACAATAAGTTATTCACCTGGTGGCAATAAAAAAAATTGATGTCTGAAGAACAATGGCAGCTGAGACCATCATTATGATGACAATGAAGCACTTCTTGTGTACATGAGGGCTGCATCAAATATGATTACTTTTCAAAGTAGCCAATTTCCTCCCGTTTGCTCTCAGCCCTTTTCTATTTCTCTTTTATTCCCAAATTTGGAAACACATCTCAGGACTGCTTACAACAAACGTAATTAACATCTGTTCACAAATGCTTCTGATTGCACTTAGTCAGACCTGTTATTGAGAACAGAATTGAGCCAGAGGGTTAATGGTAACACATAGTGCATATGACATCATATTGCTAAATGTTGATTATACACAAGCTTGGTAAAAGACACCAATCACAGAGGATAAGCTATTACAGATGGATGCTATAAAATGTTCTGTAAATAGTCTTGGAAGAAGTAAGTACTGTCTGGCTGTTATGATCTTCGTGTATTTCACCACCCTTACTCTGCCATACTAAGACCTGTGGTGATTTGTGACATCTATATAAATTCTTAAGAGCTAATGTCTCTCAATGATGGCAGGATATCATCAGAAAGAAAGCTTAGGATCAGAAGAGTACAGCAATGTCAGAGTTAGAGGTAAGTAACTAACTGTAGTATCTACCCATAGAACCTTATTGTGATATCAGATTAAACCAAGTGTTAATACCATGAACAAGTTGAAGATAGCCACGGCCCAGCTGAGCAGGAATGAAGCACATGTCCTGACCCATGCTGACAGTGGCAGATATAGTTCTGCCTGGCACTGCCAATAGAGGGTTGAGGTTCAGGCAAATCTGGAACTGATTTCCTGTTTCCTTCCAGCAAGACTGGAGCAGATCAGCCACAGTATTTAAATGAAAACAATCTATCCATTGGGGAACCAAACCAAGAAAACTGCCTATCAGCTAAATGTAAATCTAATCCTAGGTATATAAGTGCTATAGGAACTAAATATTTGGCTCTTTTAGCTGTTGGAAACATAAGGTTTCTATTAGTGGAATCATTAATGTTTGTTTTACCCATCAGTTTTGTACATTGTGTATATATCTATATCTAATCTATATATCTATCTATATCTAATCTATATCTATATATCTATATCTATATCTATATCATCTATATCATCTATATCATCTATATCATCTATATCATCTATATCTATATCTAATAATCTCTATCTATTTATCTATCTATCTATCTATCTATCTGGGAACAATGTATGCATACATATTTTCAGGGAATTATACTGTAATTGACCACAATAAAATGATGATGACATTTAACTTTATCGAGAGCAGGATGAAAATCTACTTTGTGGGTTCAGTCTAACATTTACTCTGTGTGAATTACACGCTTACATTTAATAATTCATTTATTCATGAACAACCAGTAGATAAGCCCCATTCTGTGTTTCAATTAAAATAAATAAGTGACCATATAATGTGTATCCTAGAAAACGGAAGACAAGTTATTATTCTTCTGAAAGAAACTTTGAAGGGCAACGGAGATTGCAAACTTGTGCTACTGTGTTTAGAAGATGTACTTGTACAAGACCTCTGAAACTGCATACTTTCAGAAATGGATTTAATAGACTCTTTCATTGTTCCAATTTATTAGTGGGCTGACATGGCAAAATGGTATCTCCTCTATTATTTGTGTTCAACTTGGCCAGGATCCCATTGTGCAATTACACAGGGACAGAAAGCATTCCCTTCTCATTCCCTTCTGATGTTGTGCCTCCTCCAAATATTAGTTTTGGATGTGTGTGGTTAAAACCTAGTCTAGACAGGTATGCAAGCTGATTGACTGGCTGAATCTAAATTAGAAGGAGAAGATATGAAAATAATAGGTAGGGTCAGAGAAATGGACAGAATGTTATAGTGGGTAGAGGTGGCTATATATAAAGATACTATATGTCTATAACGTCCTTTCTGATAATGACTACAATGAGCTGCACCACAACCAATCTCATAAAAATGCTTTCTACCTGCATCTCTTCCAGAAATGTACTCTTTATTTTAGACTTTGTGAGACGACATAAAAAGATAGCAATTTCAGCAATAGAAATTGAGGTCAGATTGCAAAACTTGACACCACATTTTGCTTGGTTTCTAACTCCAGCATATTTTTATAACCAAATAAATCAAGAAATAAATACTAAAATTTCACTTACGGTGGTATTTATTCTTTTCATGAAGATCTATAAAAGGAGTTGACTATTGGAACTGCTTTATTAGATGGGAAATATCAACTTAAAAGCATTATTTATCAATGTTTGCCTTCTACTAAGTTAGAAAGGGTCCAGTGGAGTGTTTCAGGCTATTTTGAATATGTGGAATGCAGAGACCTACAAAAAGGTTTGTGCTGCATGACACGAATCACATCCTTTTTATTTCTTATAAACCCTATAAAAAATAAACCCACTGTCCTCCCATTCACAAAAAGAGTAGCAAAGCAAAAGAGGTGTGGAAATTCCTATTTTAAGTGTTCTATCAGAACAAAAGCCTGTGGTAAAGGGAATGTCAAAATAACTTACCTGGCCACAGTATCAGGTTGTATTCTGCATCTGGCTTGTAAACAAGTTACAATATTTGGGGCAGTTCTGACACAGCTGGCAACAGTCAAAGACTGTGGAATGGTGAGAGAGACAATCATGGATGCTCAGGATGGAGCTCCCAGTCAGCTACATCTTAGAATGATCTGGTACCCCAGCACAAAGCTGCACTTAGAGTGTGGGGACAGAGCCTGTCTGAGAGCCATTCAGAGCTTCTGAGCTCTCAGGTGCCCTCAAGACAATTCAGGCTTCATGAAGTAAAGTCTGTTTATTTTTAAATGAAGAAAAGTTTAAGTAGGAGAAGGGAATCCATTTGTGAATCTTGCCATCCACTGAATGATGCAGCCACTTCATTATAGCCAAGATATTTTCCCTACTCTGATTTCTTTGTGTATTGCATTTTTTACTGTAAAATATTTTCTTTATACCCACTCACAGATACAAAAGATGTTTCTGTGAATAAAACCTCTTATCTTTTGTAAAAGCCTTACTGCTCTCTTTCAGCATTAGACATTGTAATCCATTTTTCTGCTTCACAGTGGGTTGATACACAAATGGAATTACAAACAGCATTAGAATGTAGATGCGGGCCAAAAAATTACGCTTTGTTTCCCGAATCAATTGTTGTCTTACCATACAATCTTAGGCAACTCATTTAACTTCATCAGGCCTCAAATTCAGCAGAGATACGTAGACAATACTACACATCTTAAATTGATATGAAATATGGTTATATCCTAATTTTATAAATAAAAAAAAATCCCTCTCACCCAAAATATTACACTTTATGACATCCAAACTGTCCATGAAAATTCCAGATGCAAGATCTTCTGAAGCTCTTATTTAAACTTTAGTCACACTGTCTTTGTTCAATACCTTTTTATTGGGTGTATGTTGCACTAAGTAGTGTATTATTTTAAAAACAAGTCTGTTGCATTGCCTAGCATAATAAAAACATTCATCTCAAATTTTCACATATGATTATCTGTACTCATAAGCCTGGCTAGATCTCAAGTGGGTGAAGAAAGAACCTGCATTACTCATTACAATTTCATGAAACAAGTTTTGAAATGGCTACCTGAGGATATGATTTATCTTTTTTATTTCCAAGAACCAGTAATATTGAAGGTGTGTAGGGTTTAATACAATAAAAAACTCTGTAGCTTGGAAAAGACCTTTAAGATCATCACATCCAACCATTGACCTAACACCACCAAATTTACCACTACACCATGTCCCTAAATGCCACACTTCTATACCTTTTAAATACCTTCAGAGAGGGTGACTCAACCACTTCCCTGTCTGTTCCATAGCTTAAGAGGTCATATAAGAGCTTGGTAAAACCACACAAATTATAGGTAATATTCTGTCTGTGAGTATATCTTTAGAGAATACACCTTCTACAGACCTTCTTTTTCTTGTAATTAAATTTAAAAAAATAAAAGAAAATCTATAAAAGCAGGGTACTTTTCTCAAAATGGAGTAATATAGAGTCCTCCATGAAGTTATTCTGCTTCTTAAGGACTGAGAAACCTGTAGTATTTAAGCAGAATAAAATTATATGCACATATGGTTAAGTGAATTTATCTAGCCATAATAGCGTAGTCTTATTTTGTAAAAGTAAATGTGCACATTAAGAGCAGAATGATGTCTCCTTTAGTGCAAAGGAAGTATTCCAAAAGGGATTCTATTCCCCATTTAAGGCTGCTGCACAGGAGGCAGCCAACACTGCAAATCCAATAATGATATTGAAATTACTCACACAACCCTACTGGCAAGTGATCCAGAAGGTTTTATTACTTATGTTGATTGTGTTCATGCCTTTTATAGCCTTCTGTTGGTAAGTCACCATTTAAAACAGAATTTTCTCAAAATTTTGACTTTCATGTGTGCATTATGTAATATCTAAGCTCTCATCTCAAACCTACCAGATTCTCCTTTGTCAACTAATGTAAAACAATATCAGAACTTTAGATAGCAGGAAAAAAAGCGTTATTTTTTATAGAAAATTCCCCAAATGACAGAGCAGGATAATGCAATTTACAAGAGTTAGAAGTAACAGTTCATCCTTCTGCTCTATATATGTACCAGATCTGGCCATCACTGGATCTCCACTAATCTACAGTTGATGAAGATATAGCCTGATTTTCTTGATATTGCACTATATTAAATTTGTTATGCATTAGCTATTACTTTAGAAGATAAATTTAAAATAGGAAACATATATTGCATTTATAGATGAAACATTATTCAAAAGAAAAGTATGTAGGAGTCTAATGTATTCTTAATTAATGTCATATGCATGCTGATTTTGAATGGTTTCCCATTCCTTCACTGTACTGTTAATATCATACTATTTCTCCCTGTCATTACTTGGCAGAATGGTTATATTTTTTCCCCTGAGATTTTACTGGCTTTATTTATTCTTAACTATGTCAGAGCATTGCAACTCAAAAATATATGAAGGAAACATAAACTAAAACCTGTTACTTTAAATATTCAGTTTATACAGTCATACAAGTGTGATCATAGTGCCATAATTAAGCTTCTTTATACAGTCAGTTTAAAGGAAGACTAAAAATTTATAAAAGCCTTAATAGGGATACAAATCTAGACATTTGTTGTACAAAATTATTTACTCTGGAGAAAAATTATTTGTGAAATGTAAAGGCAATGAAGGTAGAAAGGCAGGGGTTGTTGCATGTCACGTTGTTAGACTAATTTTATTTCAGTTACTAACTCTGCTAATCTAAAATTTTTAAATAAAATTCTAATATAATCATGTCACTTCTGTAATTCTTATCTAACTCAGCTCTCATTATAAACTTTCATAGAAGAGATGAGTAGATTTTCCTGCCACCTTGGTAAACCCTTTTTAGGAGTAATTTATGCTGTTAACTGATTTAAAAGGCAACCTTGAGCAATTATGGAAAGGCACAGGATTTATTTAGATATATAAAATAAGCTAGTTTTCAGAAGAGGAAATTTCTTCATGGAACTTTTTGCAACTATGCTGTTTACACTTCCCTTTATTCTTATTTATTTGCACTGCTGTCAGTGGGCTTTTTTCCATTGACACTCTTCACCTAATTCATGGAGATGCTGCAGAGCTTGTGCTTAAGAGTTGCAAAAATAAAGTCCTGAATAATGGTGCATATATTTTATTTCTGTTATAAAACTCTAAACTCACAAATGGATCCAATAAGCTCTGCTGGACAGCTTTGGTGTATGTCCAGTACCTTTTAATGCTATATTAAAAATCTCATGTCAGAGTTCTTTAGTTATTTTTCTCCTACATTTCTCATTTGGATTGAATTGGAATAATATATTTTCATCCCATTTTCACATGATCCTGCCTACTTCATATAGAGCTGAGACCAAGATTTATTTTCTTAAACCTTTTGATAATGTTTTCTGAACATCTTTTGGAAAATATTTACAGCTACTGCCTTTGAAACATATTCCACAGCTGCCAGCTCTTATATATGATAAATGGATATTGCAATGTTAAACACTTACTTAAAAGCTCTAAACCTATGGACCAATATACCCTATTTTCCTTAAAAGCAGCAGTACTAGACTTCCTAGTCTAGAATCTCTAGCTTATGGTTGCTATAGTTTCAGGGTGAGGGAAGCTGAAATTTTTAATGTGACCAGAAAAACATGAAGTTTTTATAATGAAGTTATATTTATATATGAAGTTATTATAAAACACGAAGTTATTGTAAACATGGCAATGATCACGGGTATATTGTAACTACCGGTGAGAAGAAATTAGAAGAAAAAAAGAGTGGATCAGAAGAATGACTTGAAGTAAAAATCAGCATATTTCAGCTAAATCTTCGTCATAAAACAATTGGTGGCTTGCCTAGCTGTATGAGAAAATTAAGTTTCTTTTAAATATTTACCAGGATTAGTTGAATCAAAAGTTAAAACCAGCCATCACCATGTGTTCAGTTTCATAACTTGGCTTCTGTTTGCTTGTTTGTTTTATGAAAGCCAAAGAACTCCATCTACACATCAGGGCCTAATTTTGATTGTATTGTCCATTTATAGAGAAAAAGATGTAAAAAAAGATATAGAAAATAGGATTAATTTTCGCACCTTTCTCTCAAAAGCTCCTGACCTGACAGATTTAATTAACAGATATATTTGTGCCTGTCTCCATTGCTGTGAATGTAAATCTTTTTTCCAGTATAATAGGAAACCTGGATGGTTTATCTGGATAGCAATTGAATTTATTTTTCTTGTCAGTTCTACCCCAGCGTGCAGAGGAATCATGCCTATTCAAATTAACTGAGAAAAGCCATGATTATGTCTCTGCAAAAAGCATTTCTGATGATTAGTCATACTGGAAAATAGTATGCATAGACACACCATGAGTTTTTTTGGAGACAGATTTATTTTTCATTTTCATTGGGTTTTAAGATACAGAATCATTACTTGAACTGTAAGATTTCAGAATTTTCTGTGCATGTACAGTACTTCTCAGATAAGAATCTGATTGTGACTTGGATCATATTATTCCAGATCATATCAGACCAAGTTGTTTGCACAGAGCAAAGTGAGCAATTTAAGCAACTAGGATTTTACTCCCAATTTTGGTAGCAACAAAAGATTTGAAGAAATAAAATTCAGTCTAACTCCAAAGAATTATTATCAAATATATGCTGAAATTTGAAAAACAGAGATAAAAATCCAGATGTGTGTATTTTTCTTTAATGAGTCTAAGAATCTTATTTTTATAAATACGTATTAATACATTTTTTCATTTTTAAAGAGGTATTTTAAAACAGGGAATTAAAAAAGACAACTTTGAAATTAAAGATATATAGTATTATGGAAATATACATTAATATAAAAATATTTTCCTAGATTCTGGACAGATGAATAAGAGACATTAACCTTGAAGTAGACACAAGAATTATCCATCTATAACTGAATGTAAAAGGATTTTCTAAATCCATGACATTTCAACATTAAAAAGAAAGAGAGACGTTATCCACTTGACTGAAATAAAAGAGAAAAATCAATCCGTATATAAAACTGTAGAGAATATAATGACAGGGCCACATGATAGATCTAAGTCCCTGGCCAAATATTTTATTTCTTCCCCAAAACAAATAGTTTAATTAACCAAGGGCATAGACCGCTTAATTAGTTTTTTTTGGAAGGTTCATTATTATTTGTGAGGCACTATATACAGAATCATTACATAATAAGTAAAATTTGCTGACATTGGAATATTTCTGAAAACGGTTCTAATGGATAAATCTGTTTTGACAAAATATTGTCATTGAAAAATTTCTGATTTTTGCCATTTGATTCTGGTTACCATCATGAGGTGAGAGATGAAGCCATGAGGCATTTCTTCTGAGAGCAGTAGAAGTTACACAAGAGGTCCCAGAGAGCTGAAAGTGTGAGAGATTTGAGCAGCCCTTCACTGTAGGAACTCCCCAGGCTGTTTGGGACCTGAACCAGTTTGGGATGAATCTCTTCCCTTTTGGTACCGCTGCCCACTATGGTAGCTCAATGTACCTCATGCTACATCAGCTTGTGTCAGTCTGGAGGGTGACTAGACTGACAGAAGCTAGAGGCCAAAAGCCACCATGGCTTTTATTCCCTTAGGTTCCTGAGAAGTAGAATGATCCATTTCTTTGAGGGCAGGAGGAAGAGAAGCCAATATAAAAGGAGAATATGATCTGTAATCAAACCATGTTGCTATAAATGATACAGTTCCTCTGTTTTGATTTGGGCTCAACCTGAATATTGAAAAATCCAACTGCCACAGCAATATCAATTGCCATTTACCATACTCTGTTTGTTTCAGGACTATACACCATATGGAAAGCAAAGAGTTTAGAAGGTGGAGGGAATTAGTAAACTGCAACTAAGCCTGGGGATTTAATAAATTCATAAAAGATGCATAATGGCAAATTTAGGACAGAAAGAGTCAGCACATTGCCCAAATAAAGAATATAACTGCACAGGCCTAAAAACGTTTTATCAGGAAAGAGAAAAGCAGAAGAAAATAAAGCAGAATAGGCGGAAAAAAAATAATGTACTAATTATTTTTAAAATCATATTTCAATTTATTTAAAAATTGAAATACAAATAATCTCAAAAAAGAAAACTTTTTTAAAGGGTTCAATTCAAAGAAGACTTTTTACACAACAGTATCTCTGTTGTCAATATATTTAGTCTGTATCATACGGATTATACACCCATGCTGGTGGTTACTATATCAGCACTGTGTGACTCAGATATCATCAGGGCTTGCACGGGTGCTTTGATTTGTCTGCTGACTAAAGACAGGATCAAAAGCCTTCTCCAGTGAAGCTGTTTCTGAAACCATGTGAATGCCTTTCTCTTAGTTAAATATTTGAACTTAGTACAAATGACGTGGGAAAATCTTGTATTCATTTAGTAGATAAAATAAAAAGAAAATTATTTTTAAAAATGGGATAGAAGTATTTTAGAATAAATTTTTATTAAATTCAACCTCTTTCATTTTAAATTGTCATGAGATGAAGATTGTGCTTTAACATTTTTTCACAGTAATCTAATATTTAATAAAACGTAAACAAAGGTAACTCTCTTAGAAGTATTCTCCAAATAGAAGTATATGATAGGAAAATATTTCAATTCAAAACAAAATATTTCCTGTTTGTTCCTCTTCTTTTCTAATCTAATGTCAACAAATCCTTCAATGCTTATATGCCTTTGAGAATTATCTGTGGCTCTTACAGATTTTGTCACTGGACTTTAGGGAGAAAATGACTTGCAAGATTAGCAGGACTGGAAAAATGAACATCTGTTGGAAAAATGAACAGCTGCCTGTCTGAATTGCATGATGAGTAATCTGTTACTAAACATTTTCCTCACAAGTAGATTTCACTGCAATTAATATAATCTATTTAATCTATTTAGTATTCTTTACTGACTTAAGAACTTCAACTAGAATTTAAAAAAACCAAACCTCTCAAACCCACACCATCCCCACAAACAAACAAGAAACCCCAGGGAAGTAATTTTCACTGTCTCAGTTCTGTATTGCAATCTTTCATTGTAAAAATCAAATGTATCTTTTATTCACTGCTCATTTAGCATTATTGATAGTCTGCTTATTTTCAAAAGTTTCGTTTATTCTTCATCTCATTAATGCTGACAGCAAATAGGTTTACTTATTTTATGTATGCTTTTCAAACTTCCAGTGCAAGAAAGGATGTTCTTCTCCTTCAGGCTAACAAAATAATGAATGACATTTGAGTGAGACAAAGATTTGTCTTTAGGTGAACTCTGGAGCTACATGTCAACCTCTGAATTCCCAGTGGAAGAAAAGTTATTCTTTTATCATTTTTCTGTAGCCTCTGGTGAAGAGGACATCTTGATGTGTACAGGAAGATGCTGCAGAATTATTACCTAGTTTTTAAGTTAGAACAGCTTGAAGTTAAGACCAGCAAAAAATCACAAATCTACATGAAATTTTTGGCAGTTTCTTACTGCTTGTTACTCTAAAATTTCAAGAAGATATGGTGGCCTATTCCTTGCTGCATCTGAATATTGGGCATGCTCATAATTGTGAAGGAAAGGATGGCCAATGACATTTACTACATGAAAGAAAAATCTCTGCACCCATATTTTATGCCAAAGGGATCGCTTGAACAGCACATTGGACTTAAAATGTTGCTTTGAAGAAAGATGAAAACTTTTACAAGAAGATGTTTCGCTGTCAGCACCAGGCTTGATTGCCAGCCAACACAAGAATATCTGGTGTTATTTCTCACGTTGTGGGACATAATACCTAGTCTCCAGTCACCAGCTCAGACTAGATCTCCATTAGAATCTGTGTTTAACTTGCTGGCTCCAGAAGAATGGTTTGCACATGGTGGGGCATTTCAAATGCCCCAATGGTCCCTTTCTGATCAGACAACAGACCCATGTCCATGATAATGAAATAATCACTTAGAGATGTGTGCTTATTAGACTGGTTTTAGTTTCCATGAACAGAGTAAAAAACCAAAGATCACATAAAAGAGATTATCTATATGCTCTGGAAAGCAAATTTGTTGGGATTTTTCTCCTAGACAACATATTACAACTGATTTCTTTTTCAGTGATGCTAAAGTTGTATACAAAGCTTATCCATGCAGGTAGTCCTCTGCTTTGCTTTGTTTTGGTATTTATAACATCTATTTTACCCTTTTTTGAGAATGCTCTTTAATAATTGGACAATCTATTATCCAAATAATTTGGTATTATTTTCACAATAAATTTGCATTTTAAGTGTAATAGAATATGGATTTCCATACTTTTATAGTGCTACTTCAAACAAACAAAAAACCCAAACCCACAAAAATCCCCTAAGAAACATCAGCAACAAAAGTCCCAAGGTCAGAGCATCAAGCATAGCAGATCTAGATTTGATTTAGTGATTGAGTTTTACTGAGATAAAAGGAAATGTATGTCAGCAAACACATTTCATGAGTAGCCATACTGATGAAATACCTTTATGGTGCCACTATTTGTATTACTCTTCTTTTTCTTCACTTTTTTATGCATTCTTTCTAGTACCCCTCTCTCTTCTAGAGTATTACTGGTTTTACTTTCATTCCTCTTGTCAATTTCTTTTCAAGATTCCTGTAAATTAGCTGATTCCTTTTCTCACAGGAATGTGCATAAAAATACTATACTTCGTTACATTAATGTGAAAATTCTGTCATTTTCTCAGACTTAGTGACAAAATATTGATTCTGTGTTGCATATAAGGATAGAGAAGAGTGTGTGGGACATTGAACATTTCTGTTGGGAAGATCTTGCTCAGCTGAGAGATCAACATGATCATCTAAATATACTAAAATTTACCATAAATATTAAAGGAAAACAACAAAATGCTGCAGCACAAAATAGAGAATAGCTGACTGTAAATGATGGTATTTGTGTGTAGAGATAAATACTTCCATTTTGTAGAGAAGGAATTGGCTTGGCCACCTCCAAATGCCCATATACAGAGAGATTTTGAATATTGTGAGAAACGTTTGATAATACTCTGGTTTCTCTTATAAAGAGAAATGAAAATGGTTCTGCAACTCTAAATCTACATGGAAAGACGGGAAGGAAAAAGAAAAGGTGAAGGAATCAAGAAGGCATCGTTTGGAAATAAATCTAAAATGTGTAAAAAGTTTTAGTGAATTAGACTACACTTAATAGTTCACTCTGTTTCCCTGAAGACTGAGCCTTTTTTTTATTTAGACTCACAAATTTTCAAGATGTTTGACTGCTTTAGGAATATTGAGACAACTGTTTCGAACTTTACCTTTGTTAAAAATGTAGTAGATCAAATGGCTCTGAAAAGAATTTTAGGGGAATTTTCAGACACTCTCATTAATAATTGCAATATTTGTAATACTTGGCTGACTACCTGTCTGAAGGGTGGAAGAGTTCACTTCTCGATCAACACTATAAAATTTCTAAAACATCTATTTTGTTTTATGCTTAATTCTGTGGGAGTTCTTGGCTTGTGTATTTTTATTGATTCGTTTGATAAAAATGAGCTGAACATAAACCCAGGAACATTTTTTTTAAGAATAAGGTCTTTTTGTTTCTAGAATCTCAACAAAACAAAATTGTATACATTTAGTAATTTTGGTGAATAGATTGCTTAAGTATTTTTCTCTAAAATATATGCAAAATGTTATATTTTTCTTCACTCCTCGACCAATCTTGTAAAATGTTAAAGAAAGAATTCTTACAGTACTCTATTTTGACAGAGGAAAACGAAGTATTAAAACAGTATTTTTCCCCATATTTCTCTTTTTTTTCAGTGTGTAGTGAATGATAGCTTCTTTTGTGTTGTGCATAGCATTGCCTAAGCTATTTACTTATTTCTGACCTCAAGCAGAAATTGTCATTTGCAGCTGTTTTTTCATGAAAACTTACACTGCATAATTAGCAGTTTCACCTCTCTTTAATCATCAAAATGCTATATTATTGGGAACTGTGTGCTTCAACTTTGTCCTCTGTTTATTTGCATTTACTAATCTCAGTGTGAATGCACAAATCTTCATTATCAAGAAATTATGAACATAACCTGGTGAAATAATATTGACCAAAAAAAGTCACCTCCTTGAAACTGTTCTAATGATTTAGTAATGCTGAAAATATTCAAGTAATATTTCCTAAGGCAAAGTTTAGCATTTATTTTCCTGCTGAAGAAACTGGGTGCCTTATGAGTGGAATATAAAAATGCATTCTGTCCAAAATATGAATGTCAGATGGTAAGGCCCTGAGGCTGTCCAGCAACCTGTGTAACTCAGTGGAAGAATTAACATCTGTTTCTAGTATCATTGCTAAACCTGAAGAAAGTAAACCAAATGGATTTTGAGAGCACTAATATAGAAAACTTTTGTATTGTTTATGCCTATTGTGAATATTTTTTTCATCACTATCACTTGAATAAGGTACATTATAACAAGGAGGAATCACTGCTATGAAGATATTTCCAAATTACACGTGGATCAGTAATACCTCATCAAATGTTAACTCCTAAATCATTACTGTGGGTTTTAGAATATACTCAAATCTTAAAAGTTAAGGTACAGTATTCAATCTTTAGTCTCAAAGAGATTATTTAATCTTTCTCCACTATTCTTGAGAACTTTTGTAGAGTTTTTTCCTGAAGTATTAATTTGGTCATTTTTCTATTTATTGCACAGTATGTTTTCAGATTGAGTTTAAAAAAAATCACTTTCCTCGGTATTAATTGTACAAAATTTACATGTTGTGTGACCAACTATTTTAATATAAAACAAAATCTCCTTTCTCCTTTCCAAAATCTCATCTGTTGCAATGAGAGAGCAAAGTACAAGATTGTGCAGAATTAGAAACTCTCTTTTTTCTTAATCATATGAAAAGCTAGAAATACCTGCAGAAATTATATTTATTGACAATAATCAGTGGATATTGCTCTATTTTAAAATGCAGCTAAGCATATTCAGGTAATAGGAATATTGTTTTGAAGTGGTTCCTCAATAGTGACAGTAGCAAATACGGACTTCTATTAAAACTTGCATACTTTTAAATTACTGCCAGGAAGAGATTAAATGAGGTTTATCAGAAAACGAATCCAAGAAAGACTGATGATAAATCTTAAAAATTTCAGCAGCTTAATGTCTTATCTGAGAAACTTGTTCTGAATTTTTAAAACTGTGTTAATTAGTCTTCAGATTTTAACATTTAGTGAATAAAATATTTTAATTAGGATGGCATTAAAGCCTGGTAGCAAGGTAATTGTGCAGGAAACTATCAGGCTCCAAAATAATTCGGTTGTGTAGACACAGGACAGCAAACTGAATCTGGCACTGTTTTTCAAATCTTTAACTGGAGTTCATCATGGCTATTTTTAAATATATTGACAGTATACAAGGGCTGTTTCTTATGACACCTTGCTCATATAATGTAGCCGGGGTACATAAGCATGTCTGTGTTCTGGTTTTGTCATACTTTGCCTGTGGACAGCCAGCAGACAAATTGAATGTCTTTACATGCTAGTTAATACTGTCCCCTATTCTTATTATCCGTTTTGGAGTTCTCAGAATAGGAAGAAGCAGCTCAAATCTTTCTCCTTACAAAGTCTAGACATGCCTATTCCTTATGGAGTGTACTTATACTGCTTGTACTACTTACAGCAGATTGAATAGACATTTTATGTGACATCACTATTTTGGTGGAAACATCACCTCTGTGTAATCTTATTATGAATCTATGAAATTATGACTTCTCTCCTGAAGGAGTAAGTGCATTTCCTGTGTGTCTGAGTTCAGAGATAATGAGAATTACTAAGAATAGATTATTTTTTTGATGTAGGTGAGTGGACGATAAAAACAAACTCATAGTTCTGTTTATCCAACCATACGCAATCATTGTATTTCCACTACCACTGGGGAAATTTTTAACCTTTTGTTTGTTTTGTTTTCTGTTCTTTGGATGCTTCCTTGATAGCGATATATCATAAGTCACTAACAGAAATTAAAAAGAATTTGATTGAGAACTGAAGAAAAAAGAATCCAGATTCAATAGAGACAATCATCACTACATCAAACTTCTGATGCCTCACCTCAACTTTTAGTCCTCACACTTAATAAGAATTGACACAACCATAAGGATTTCCATCACTGTAATTTTAAATACTTCTGATATCTCACAGAATATTTTTAGTACATCTACAACAGTTCCAGGATCAGTGATAGATGAATTTATAGTATATATACAATGAAATAAATTAAGCTTCATTAAGAAGGGAATAGGGATACAGATGCAAAGTGTTCTTTAAAAAAGGATAGTATTTTAGTAATGCATTCCCCACCCCAAGACATTAAAAAACAAATGTCCTATTTCACTGCAGAGTAAAGGGGCAGGAGTAAAGTTTTTGATAGATCTATTAAAAAAAAAAAAAAAGAAAAAGAAGAAAAAAAAATCTGTGTCAAAATGAACTCATGGCATGCAAGAAAATAGTTTCCCAAAATAATTTAATTAAACTTGAATGAATCAAAACATTTTTTCCCCAAAATTATTTCTGAAGGCAAGCTAAATTTGCCTTGGAAGTACTTTTGCTCATACTTGAAGAAAGTCTAAGATGTATCTATTAAGTTTCTGAAATACTGAGAGATCTTTGAGAGATTTCAAAATAAGTTATCAAAGTTTCGATAGCAGTCCTTAGTAATCTTACATTTATCGGAAAGAGAAAATGAAATCACTGATTCTTAACAAGAAACACAGTTTTTAGTATGTCAAGCATTACATTTTCCAAAACATGAAAGCTGACCAGGGATGTCACTTGCAAAGCTGGGCAGGTGAGATTAATGAAGCATCTGTTGGGCCAGGAGCTGAGTGTCATAGCTACAATTGGTTTTTCCCATTTTATGGAAGGTACATGGCTACAGACAATTGTTTGTTTAAACTCATATATAAGAGCTGGCGTCCAGAAAAGACATATTAAGACATAAAAGCCTTCCCCTCCTCCCCACTTCCACACAGCCCCCCACTCCCCTCGCACTATGTCGTTATGTGTCTCACTTTTGATTTAACACCTCTCGAGAGAAGAAGCTTTTTCATCTTTGTCAGGACCTTTTTCAGGCCACACTCTGGTTTGTCTTTGCAGCCCTGACAGCAAAGCCGTAAAGTCTAGGTAAAAGGAAAAAGAATTACGCATAAAATATTTCTGTAAATACTCTGAAAGTACATTTACTTCAGAACCATCATTCTTATTCCAAGTATGAGGATTCTATATTTCTTCAATATTTAAATATATCCACTAAGTGACAGTGCAAACTCACTTGAATGCTTGAATTCATTAAATATTGTGGAACATTTATGGGTTTGCTGTGCCCTGATATAAGTTTTGTGCTAAGAAATCCACCAAAGACAATGCATGCTTCTGCTTATTTGTTTTTCAGTACCTCTCATTTCTGCTTAAATGCCATGACTGTGTTTATTTCCTGGTTTGTTTTTTGTTTATTTGTTTGTTGTTTTTGTTTTTTTTTTCTGGAATAAAATTGGTGTCACTAGATTTTTTTCCCCCTGTTACTGTCATTTTGTCTTAATAAAGAAAAAAAATTCTGATATACAGATTTCAGATACTTTAAAATGTATTTTCCAAATATAAAGATTTCAGATATTTAAAAATGCATTTTCTCTTGCTTCTTTTGTTCTGCCAATGTCCAATCAAATGCAGATCTCATCTTTCACTATTTCCTCTTTCTTGAAACCATTTCTTCTGCATTTGCATTATGTCTCTCTAAAGGAGAAAGGGACTGCATGGGGACAAGTCAGGGAAAAGATTTGAGGATAGATCTCTAATATCTGCTACTGTCTAAGGACAGGAGCAGTTCCTTGCCAAGGGTGGGAGACAGAATCCATCATTTTCCTTCTGTACGGAATTGACTATAGCCATAAGAAAAATAGCTTTATTCTGGCTGTCGATTTGCCTGTTGCATTGTTTTCCCAAGAGACTTTTTTTTTTCTTTGCTTTCCTTTAGATATTTAGATAACTTCTCCCATAAAGCAGTCCTAATGAATACATCACTTTTTCCCCAGGGAAAAAAATATTGACCAAAAGTCTGATTTCTAAATTTAAAATCTCTCCCTTGAAGTATTTTTTCACTGATCCTGCTAGAAAACATATTTTTATTATTGAACACAGAGAGCATAGTAGAAAATAAAAATAGGGCACTGAGGTGAAATGCATACATGAGAAACAATTCAAAATTTTATTTTCTTTTCAATATTTTAGATTTCCAGGTTCATTTCCATGCATGACAAAGGTCTGAATTTTTTGATTATCAAATTTAGATGTGATAAATTGTATAATTGAAATTTGAATAATCATAAATAGATTATCCTTGCCAAATAACATTTCTTCTGTTAGAAAGAAGGATGTGAATATTTACATTATTTTCCAAGCAATATTTTGCCATCCTTCAAGGGAATTATATACCTACTGAAGCAATGAGGAGAACAAAGAAGAGAGCTAAAATGTTCTTTGCTATCCATATTTAACTCAATCCTTCATACTCATATATACATTATTTTTGCGCAGGCTTTCTTAGGGTGAAATATTTATTACATTAATATTTCACTAATAATATAGATAACTTAATTTTAATAGCAATTGAGAAGCAGAATACTGTATGAACTACCCTTCCAAAATTCAGTTTTGATGTATATTTTTCAATTTATTTTTTTTAATTTTAAATTTTGCCTTTTTTTTTTTTCCTTTTTAAAGGATTATTGTAGCAGTATAAGTTTTCTCACAATATTCCTGAGGCAAATATAATGCTGTCTGTAAGTTTATATTAAGGCTATGTTGTAACAGACTATTTGAATTTTCTAGATATCATTTTCCCATAACCACCTCTGAATATACATATGTAAAATATATTTTTATGTAGTTTCCAAAGTCAAATTTCCAGGCTTTTATTTTTCGTTAAATATGTAACAGCTACGGATTTCTTCTGTGGAACAACTGGCTTCACACTCTGAAAAACAAAAATGAAAGGAAAGCGTGAAACTATTTTAAACCTGAAATTCCATTTATTTCTTCACTAAGTCAAATATCTTTAAAAACTGTGTTGTATAACTTATTAAGTTCTGTTCAATCTAAAATACTTCTCTGTCCTCTTAAGACTTATTGGGGAGAAGTGTGGAACCTGAGTAACATGAAAATAAAATGCTATTTGTAAGCTATTATTTTTTCTTTGCTTTTTCTTATTCCTTCAGTTTATATAAGCTTGAGCTAATGGCATTGGGAAAATTATGAGTTTTCCAGTAGATATGTATTTTCCAGCTTTAGAAATCTAAAGAAACTCCTTTGAGAGAATCCATAAAGATTCTAAAATATAGAATGGTAAAGGATGACAAGAAACAGACTCTGTGAAAGAAGAATATTTTGAATATTGAAATACTTTCCTGTTTTTGCAGATATGCCTGTTGCCATGGAGAGAGTGAATGATGAAAAATAATTTTAAAAAGACTTTTGAATTTAAAGAATAAGTATACTTGATATCAAGAAGCCAAATCTCTTTGGATTGCAATAGGCAGAGAGCCAGTGACTTAAAACACTAGGAGTATATCTATAAACTTCCAACAGCAAAAGTAAATTCACTCAGCACTCTAAAAATGTGGGTTTTTAAAGAATTGTGTAAATGTCTTACTTTAAGGATGTGCCATCTTCTCTCAGATGTCACAGACTTCTGTGAACAGCAGTTTTTGAGTTAAAGACCTCTAATTTTCCCCAGTACTTGGCACTCAGAACTTAACTTGGTTTCTTAACATGCTAATGAATTTTTAGGAAAACAAGATTAGGGATTCCATATTACTCCCAGATTAAATGAATTCCTAAAGCAACTGCTGTTTTGCAAATAAGAACTGTCAGATCTGGCTATTTCCTTTGATAGTGTCTCAGCATCTGCAGATGGGCCCCTTTGCCTTCTGTTTAATAAAAAGAAAATAAAATCAAACTTTAATGAATTATTTAGCTCTAATGTGAATTTATAAACAGAAATTAGAGCTGCAAAGCTGTTGTAACATAGGTGGCTCCACAAGAGGAGTTTGTGCTAAGGCTGGTATCTGACTACAGGGCAGGAAAGGATGTTTTGGGAGAATGCAGAAAATACATCCAAGGTTTATAGCTTTGGGCTCTGAATGTAGTAACGTTGAAATGTACTTCAAATCAGAAAAATTAGATCTTAGTTTAGCATTACAAAGATCTGAGCATCTTTGAACAAATCTCAATCTATATTTTTTTCTTTGCATTTTAGGCAAACCTCAGCTTCCAAGTACAGAATTGTTACTAAATGGGAAAAAACCCAACTTATCTATGTTTCATGGTACACTTCCAAATAAATGCAAGAATACACGATATCAAAAAAAGCAAACAAAAAAATAATTATTTCCAAGAGAATGTACATTATTCACCTCTAGCAATGAGATGATGGAAGTCAACACATTTATATTTCATTATCTTCCACAGGCTACAAAAAATTTTATTCTCATCTATTCCTCGCTTTTATCAGTGGGCAGTTTTAGAGATGAAAGAATACAAAACAATAGCCCCTACAAAAGGTTCTGGATCTGTCTTTAGAAGTATCTGTTTTCTTTAGGACAAGATAATAAGATCAATTATGCTGATTTGATGGGATATTGAGGATTAGTTTAGATTTCCAAATGAGTTTAAAATACTTAGGAAACTATTTATTTTGAAATTACTGTGACATTTTCTAGTTTTTATCAGTCTTGAGGTTTTTTTACATGCTCAAACCAATAATCTTATTTTTTCTTAGATTTTTAAATTTTGGTCTCAGAGCAACAGTTATGATCATATTGTCTGACTTCCTGCACAACATGGGCTATAAAATTTCATCTATTTATTTTATATCTTTCTATGTATAATTTTGATGGCCATTTAAAACTACTCATGCTACAGGTAGATTTAATAACCTTGTTGGGTGTTCTCATGCCTCTTTTAAGACTAAAATCAATTGTGCCATTTAGATCTGTAAGCATCAGTTACATCTGTAAGCTATCTGATAACTGCTTAACAGTGAAATTCTCTATGTCTCTGCATAAGTATATCCATTTTTTCCCAGAGTTAAGTAATTGATACTTTATATAAACTTTTATAGAATTTAAAATATAATAATCTCTGTAGAGTACATAAGAAATAAAAATAAAAACCAGAATCAGAATAAAGCTATAGCAACTATGGAAATCTGCTGTAAAAACATGGATTCGAATCATGCTAGAAAAAAGGAAAGCTAGGCAGCCTGGACAGGATTAAAGTCATAGGTTGTGGCAGGTAAAATAAGAAGGGAATAGATTACTGAGAAAATACCAGATAATGGCCACAGCAGATGAAAATTATGTTTCTGGTTGGAAATAACAGTATCCCAGGAGCATAGTTCAAAAGGTTGAACTATGATATGAAGAAGACTTCGAAATGCAATTGAGTGAGTTTTATGCAAAATGAAATGAAAATTCCTGAATTGTAGGTTTGATTGTTTGTTTTTTTTCCCAGAGGAAAAAGCAAGAGATTCTGTAAATGTACTGTATTGTCTTTGATGTTTTATATGAAACATCTCCAGTGCTAGGTAGAAAATGCTAGAGGTCCTTTCTCCCTGTTTTCCTTTCCTCATAATAAGGAAAAGAAAACATTTTGCTTTTTGAAGAAACTGTGTCCTTTGGGTTACATCTGCAGACAGTGATCTATCTCACCTGAAAAAACCTGCACCCAAAGTGCTCTTGGTTTGCTGACAATTTTCCTGGCAGTATACGGATCTGTGTTGTACTGCATCTTTTCAAACAAGGAATTATTTTCTTACAAGCCAAGTCTTAGTAATTCACATTCTTAGTTTCTTTTCCTTTTTTGCTTGTATCAGCCTGTAGTAACCTGTGATAAATGCATTTGTTTTAAGTAAATAATTTGCTTATCACTGAATAGAAAAGTGATATCTACAGAAATCAGGGATTAAATCAACAGAAAGATGAGAGGAGATTACTTGAAGAAATAATGCATTTGTAATAAGAAAGAAGGTGCATAAAATGAAGTCCAAGTGATTCATTTCAAGTAGTCAGCAAAAGGCTTAAAAGCACCACATAAGCATTGTGAAAGTTTGCCAAAAAAAGTTTGCTAAAGACCACTGGAAAAAATACTAGTATGAAGTATCTATTCTTGTAACAATTACAGAGCAGGTAGTGAAAGCTAAGTACATTCACACAGCTGGAAAGGAAACATGTCTTCACCCTCCAGCATCCTTCTGGTTTCTTCCTCATCTTTCTGTGCAATCACACTTTTTCCAGAGATAGCCTTTGCCCTCCTCTGTGCAGGGGCTTGGAAGGGTGCCATGAATCTGGAAGGAAAATATGAACATAGGGAGATTGTGAATGGAAAGAGAATAGTTTAGTAGAGTTCCTGGTGATTTTGGTTTCAATATTTTGCTTTTGTATTGATAGACCTTGGGCTACTGTAAAGCTCATCCAAGCTCACCTGAGTGGACCTGAGATCTTTCAGTAGGCAATTTATGGACCTTGGGAAGTCTGAAGAAGAGATTGAACTTTGAGATAGACAGGGCTACCTGATTAAAGGCTTTTAAAGGATAAGATATCCCCATAGGACAGACTGTGTAATTCTAGTGTGGTTTCTGCTTTTGATGTTTGGTTATCAATAGCTAATTTTTTAATGCGACTTTTTTTGGTGATTTTTCTTTTTTAAAAGTGTCATCATCTACCCTGTCATAAAAAAACCCAACAAATGTATTATTCAATACTTATATGGAAAAGGAATTTTTTGTATGGACAAATCATCCAATTAAAATTTTGCAGTGAGAAATAAAGTAAGCATTAGCAGTGAGAATTCCTAAACTAGGAGTTTTTCCCAAGGGATTTGCAGAAGTACTATTATTTGACCCACTTAAAACCTGGTGGACATCATCTCTCAACCATTCTAGAGGGAAAGTGATCCCCGTATAGAAAGGACTTTTATTGTTCAGTCTTCTAATACTTTAATAAAGGCCAAAGACAACTGAAATTAATGACAATATACAGAACTGAAATGCTTTTGTCTCTTTAGAGAACTGAAAAAGTATAGAAAACATTTTTACCTTCAGCAGAGTTTATTGATATTTTTATGTCCCAAATGCGTCTGATTTATTCTTTAATTAAAGATATTGCTTTATGAGAATGGGTAAAAATTGATTTTTAATCTAGTAGTTATATCAGCAGGTGGGTTATTTAGGAAGAAATCTGTAAAATTCCATGCCTCAGGTAAAGGGACACCCATTCCAATTGTCATTTAGTTATTCAATAAAACAAAATAATAATAATAAAAACTTCTGCAAGAAACTTTTATTTGTTATTGCCATTCCTTTGAGGGGGGAAAGGGTTTCACAAATATCTGTTTAATCTTATCTATTGTTACGTTTGTCTGTTTCAGTAGTAATTCCTTTAATCTTTTTAAACTAAAGGGAGACATTCCTATGTTCACAACAATAATTGGAAAATTTGCTTTGCATTGGAAGATGCAAAGATAGAATATTCTGATTTTAATACCTTTATGTAGGATAAGATTACAAAAACTTATTTTTTCCTTGAAAGAAAGTGGAAACTGAAATACTATTTGATATGTGTATTTCTACAAGTAATTATTGAGAAACTATTAATTGCTAGAAAAAACTCAGTGCCACTTTTAAAATCTGACCAAATGCATACTTTTGATTAATGACAATTGATAGAGTAGTTCACAAAGAATATTTCTGACATGATACCTTCTTGATTCTATCGGCCCTGAAATGACTCTCCCTACAAAGTTAGTTCTACAATTAGTCTGAGATTATAATTAGCAACAAATTAATGCTGCCGACTGACTCCATCAAATTTAAAACAGTATCTGAAATGTTGAAGTTCCTCTATATCATATAGAAAAAATCCTTATAGTGCAGGTTTTTTGTTGCTGTAGTTTTGTTTTTGTTTTTGTTTTTTTTTTTTTTAAACAATGGTAAATTTAAACAATTTTAATAGACACTTGTATTGCAGAAAATGCTTGGGATCACCACAGCCTAGCATGGTTTTGTGTCAGAGAATCCCAAATTACTTTCTGAATCATTACAAACTTCATTTCACCCCCCATTTTCCAGAGATTTTGAAAATGTTAGAATGAATTTTAACCTCTTGGAAATACTTGTTGGAATATTTATACTTCCTTTTTTCACCTTGAGTACAGTAATGAAATTACCCACACGTATTGCAAAAGGATAAATCTACTATTTACTATTTTTCTTTGAGTACAATCGATACATATCCATTTGAACAAAAGTAAGGATGTCTTAGAAGAATGATGCAGTCATGATCTTATTCAGTTGTCAGTGATTCAGGGGCTGCTTGTGATGCTGTAGATCAGAAAATTAAAAAATGGTGGCCATATATGACAATAAAATAGAAAATAAATTACAGTTTGTCAAAACCTTTATGGCATTGGAATGCAAACTGTGACAGTGATTAATTTTTGTATGTGTGAAAAAATCCTAATTTTTTGGCTATAAAATTCAACCTTAAAATTTGTGAAGTTTATTCCATGTGACAATGGGTATCCTTGAAAACATAGAACAAAAATATAATGCAGAACTTTTTGTTAATGATAATACATTTTTTCACTATCAAGGCAGAATGCCAATTTAGTGTCTCACAACGGACAAAAAGATAGTATTATATCTCTTTACTATAGATCATGTATATGATTTACTACTGGTTGCAATTCTACCCCTGATCATTAGACTTTCATCACCACTTAATTCTCAGCTTTTTGAAATTTGTTTCCATCTGGTACCTGTACCCACATACATGGAAAAAATTTAAGACCAAGTCCACATGCAAGCTTTGAAACATATAATCAAAAACCAGTATAAAATATTCATCTTGTTCATGAATTAGGAAGCAATATGTTTATTTCTTTATTAGCAATCTGAGAGGAAGAATTTTTCCTTTGGGAGCAATGATGCTCCTGAAGTGTATCTCCATAAGGATATTCACACCGATTAGGTGTGAGATTAGGTTTCTATCCTGGTTTTCTACCTCTACCAAGTTTGTACTTGAGTGCTATTAGTTAGCATTTTCCTTGACAAGTAAATAAACAAATCAACCAATAAACCACTGCAATATTTGTAATACTGGTTTAGCGGGTCAGAAACTGGGAAGAACTTTTATGGACTGAGATATCGGCATGTTTTTCCAAGAGTGCTCTACTTCTCTTCAAATTCTCTGACTATACCAGAGGTTATGTAGCCAGTTAAAATGTCTTTCAGCTTCTGCAGATAAGGATAAAGAGTAGTTTACCTTACTGCCCTAGACATTGCAAAAAAAAAAAGCTGTTAAAACCATGTTGATTCTCAGAAAAGGTGAGATAATATTGTCAGCCAGAAATAGGAGGCGTTACTTCTCTTGGGAGGTCTGTGGACAGAGATGTCGTCTTCACTCTCAATTATATTATTTGAACACTTGAAAAGAGGATACATAACCTCAGCACATATTGAGCACTGTGTGATCAGCAGCCTTCATTGCTTATTTCTCTTGCTTGTACATGTTTGCACTGTTTGGTCTAACCATCTGTAGTCAACAGGCTCTTCATTTAAACAAGCATCTTAGGATCATCTGTATGAAAATATTAGACAGATATGCAGAGCTTTGAGTCAGTGGCTACTTTGGATGCAGCACATGGGAGCTCCAAATATTGCCAATGGTTTCTCAAAACGTTGAATGTATCAGTTAATCATTGACTAATTAACTGGCATCCCTATCAAGCTATGATCATTATTACACAATTTATAATGTAACTATAAAGCTGTTCTGATCATTGAAATGGACCTTGTAATAGCAGAGCACTGTTATTTCTGCACTTTCTATGGAATGTGATGACCACAAAAATAACATACATAAATATACATTTTCTTTGTCAAACTTATCTCACTTATTTCTTGTAATTATGCTGCTGTCCCATCTTCACAAATTTAAATTTCAAAAATTAATATAATGTGCTACATACATGAGATCTGTTAGCATAGACTGAAGAGTTCTGTATTTCTACAGCTGAGAGAGAGAAAATGGCATAATACTTCAATATTATACAGGTAACCTGTGTTTGGAAACTCCTAATCTGGTGTTCTCCTATACTTCTTTTTCTAACAGAAATTTACTTGTGATTTCCAGGTAGTATACCTGGATCATCTCATTCAGTAAGCTCACAGTTTCACTAGTTTTACTAGGAGTATTTTAACAAGGATATAGGTTTGTTAAGAAAGATCTTTATAATGATGGTTGGTAGTATCAAAATTAGACAGCTTGCAGGGTTGTTATCCCCATTTCCAAAACATAGAGTGAAACACACTTTAAAAATAAAGTTTCAATAGCACAACCTGCAGGAATACAGTTGACATAGTGGCATAACGACATGTGATAATTTTAATGGTAAATTAGAGCACTGGTTTTAGTCTGGCTTTGACAAGTACAACTGAACTCTAAGATGCCAAACCATAAATATCCATCAGCCCTATTAATGCTATCCTGTGTGGTAGATTGACCACCACAGCTGTTTGCTACTTGCCCCTCAGCGGGATGGTGGAGAGAATTGGAAGAGCAAAACCTGAAAACTTTCGGGTATAGATAAAGACAGATTTATAAGTGAAATAAAGCTGTACATGTAAGTAAAGCAAACAAGGAATTTATTCATTCTTTCTCATCACCAGGCAATTTTTTCCACATACCCACAGACTTTAGACAAATTTAAGCAAAGGTCCAGATGCAGTCTTTGAAATATATCATTAAAAGTCAAGATACACATGGCTGCTGACAAAGTCCTGAATAATTGATACTTCCATGGAGGCAAGTATAAAGGTTACCTGGGAAGACAAACACCATAACCACAAATGCCTCTCCTTCCTGATCCTTTCCCTGAGATTTTTAGCTGAGCCCAGCATCATATGGTATGGGACATCAGGATGTCCCTTTGGCCATTCATTTTAAGCTGTCCTGCTTGTAAGCCTTCCCAAAACCTTGTGTACTCCCAGCTTCCTCTCTGTAAAGTAGGGTGGGAAAAAGAGAAAACATTGACACTACGTAAGCACTGCTCAGCAATATCTGAAATATTGGTGCTTTATCAACAGTGGTTTAGTCACAAATCCAGAACACAGCACCATATTAACAATTAACAAATTAAACAAAAAACAACTCCATCCCAGGCAGATCCAATCCATTCAGTTCTGGATTTTTTATTTATTTATTTTTTTAATGTTCATTTTTTTTGCTTAAAACATTCCCCCCCCCCCCCCCCCAGTAAAAGGATAATCCACATACAGAAAGAGAACAGGAGCAGTGTACTCAGAAAAAAGTACAGATTGCTCAGGGTGTATAAAGCTAGTTCATGTACTACCAGACTAGGCACTTAAGAAAGGGTAGGAAATGGGTGCTTGCATCTATTGATTAGTAAGAATAGCAACTAGAAATCAAATGAAGAATCAATGTTAAGCCAAAAGGGTAAAACAGAACTTCCTTAAATACAGTTAGAGCAAAATAGGTTAGTTAGTTTTCATACTTATCTGTCTTTGTTGTGTACTATATTCTGGAAATATTGTAAATTATATATTATTTACACATAGATAATGAAATTGTTATTAACTATGTATGTATTTACTGAAATACAAGTTTACTATATGGCATTACTGTGCACTTCTAATCAACGCAACAGATACAGCATGGTAAAAGAAGAATAAATGTATTCTTACATAAGAAAAGAAATGTTAGTCAGGAAAACCAAATTAAATTAATTACTTTTATATTTTTTCTTTTTTTTTTTCCTTAACAAGGACTTATGGCAATACAGAGGAACTAAAACTTTTTTAAACTTATTTAAGGTTGAAGCCTTTCTGAAATTGTTAATGTGATTTCCAAGCAATCAGGAACATTAGGCATTAAAAATTTGGTTTTATGTCCTTGGGGAAAGAAATTAATAGACATAAAAGATTCTCTATCTTAATCTATATATTTATAATATGTACATAGTTCTTGTCATTGCTTTAAGCATTAATTAATATTAAACAGCACTGAAATTACAATTTGCAGAACCAGCCTTCTGGGACTTAAGGAGTCATGAATAAAGCCTAGGTTTTCCTTTGCAGAAGCTCTTAGCTGCATCTTCGACTGCTGGTGTACTGCTACAGGTCATGTGCTGCTGCAGCTGGGCACTGGCTCAGTGTCTGCCCCTCCAAAGTTCATGTGTGAAGTTCCTCTCCGCAGTCACCCATCCTTGGTCTCTTATTCCAAATCCCCTGACAGCAGGACCAGCAACCTCAGAATTCTGGCTGTTTCTCCCTTCCATATCCATGCTACACTTTCACCCTTTCTCAAAGGTTGTTAAGTTTCAGAAGAAAAAAGGGAAAATATAGGAAAAAGAAATTAAAAAAGAAAAAATGGAACAGGGACAAGGGAAAGGGAAGAGAAAAAGAAAAAGGCAAGTAGCTCTTTGAATAAGTTTTTTACTTTATTTCTTTTCTGTCTCATTCGGATTCTGCTGTTTCCGTTTGAAAGCCTTCCAAGTACTAGAAATCACGGCATCTTCATAACAGACAGATAGACAACTATAGCAAGCTGCCTTCCCCCTGGCCTGGACAAATTACTTCCAGTCACTGTAGCAGATTCAGCACGTAATACAGAGAATGCTGGCCTGTGTAGCATCACACAAGTATCATCCACCTGATGTGACCCTGACTGCCTCTGGTAATTGAAGATGAAAAATGAATGTGACCCCTTCTGTTTTGCTGTACACTTTTCCAGTGTATGGGAATCACCCCTCTGGTTTATACAAACAATATAATTTCTGCAGTTTCTTTACACTTGCGTTTTCTCTGCAGGCAATTTCAGGTAGGTGCACGTCAATGCACACATCCCATTGTGGTAATGGCTCGTGTCCATGCTGAGACTGGTGACGAGTGGGGTCCCTCAGGGGTCAGTACTGGAGCCAGTGCTGCTCAGCACCTTTGTTTAGCAACATGGACAGTGGGATTGAGTGCAGCTTCATCAGATTTGCTGTTGACACCAAGCTGTGTGGTGCAGTCAACACGCTGGAGGGAATGGAGGCCATCCAGAGGGACCAGGACAGGCTTGAGAGCTGGACCTGTGTGAAGTTCAACAAGTACAGGGTCCTAAACCTGGGCCATGGCAATCCTAAGCACACTTACATGTTTGGTGAAAAGTGACTGAGTGCAGCCCTGCAGAGCAAGACTTGAAGGAGATAGTTCATTAAAAACTCATTGTAAGACAGCAGTGTGTGCTCACAGCACAGAAAGACAAATCCTTGCTTATTTCCAAAGGGATGAGGCCAGCAGTTCAAAGGGTGGATTCTCACCCTCTGTTGTGCTCTGGTAAGACTGCACCTGGAGTGCAGGGTACAATTCTGGTGAAACCAGCATAAGGATGACATAGAACAGTTGGAGCAAGTCCAGAGGAGGGTCAGGAAACAGATAAGTGTGCCTTCCATAAAAATCCAGACTGAGAAAGTTGGGACTGATTAACCTAGAGAAGAGAAGGTTGTGTGGAAAGCTCACAGCAACCTTTCCATATACAAAGTGGGCCTGCAGAGGTGCCAGAGAGGGACTCTTCATCAGGAATTGTAGTGATAGATCAAGGAGTAATGGGTACAAATTGAAAGGGAGGAAATTGAGGTTACATATTAGGAAGAAATTCTTTACTTTGTGGGTGGTGAGACACTGGAACAGGCTGCCCAGGGAGGTTATGTATGTTATGTATGTCCCAACCCTGGAAGTGTCCACAGCCACATTGGAAAGTCTTGAGCAACTTGTTCTAGTGGGAGATGTCCCCGATATTTGATGTTTAAGATCCATTTCATTCTGTTAAATTTCCAACCCCTTAACATTCTATGATTTTATGATTAATTTTCCTCCCTGTTGTTTATTACTTTTGGAAGTGAGGTTTACCAATACTGACAATATATGATTCCCTTTGTAAAGTTATATCCATTTTCTTATTAGCATATTATTGGTTATACTACAGAAACCATTTTATCTTTAGTCCACCTGTTAACTGCTCAAATTCACAACACTTAGTTTTTACCATATTAATAAACTAATCTAGCCAGTTAGTCAGGGTCCTTTAAAGAGGAGACATTATTGCTAGTGGCATATGCATTGAAATATTTTTGACAGTTTTGAAAGATGATATAGCAATTTATTATATCATTTCATACCCCCACTGAAATATAACACAGGTTTCTGGTGGTTGTGAATCTGCCAAAATAGACGACTTTATAAATTTAAATACCTCAGTAGCTCCAGACTTTGAAAAAAAAAATTAAGTGTTTTAACCACCTCCTCCAATACTCTACTAATTTTATTTCAGAAATAAGGAATATTCTCTCTCAGTTATATGACATTTAATTTCTTTTTACCTTGATTCCACTCAAAATTTAGTCTAAATTATTTATATTTGTGAGTCCAGAGTGAATCACATTATCAATTTTTATGGTTGTAGCATGTTAACTGCTTCTGGAGATGTCAGATCAAAAGAAAACATACATCTTTGTTTATAAAAAGTGTGGCTTCTTTGTATACACACTTCTTGCTGTAAGTAAGGAGCAACAAACATTTGTGAAATCAAGTGCTGTTTATGTGAAATTTTGTTCAGAAATGTTAACAGAACTTGCTATATCAAATTGGGGAAAGATTTGGCCTATCTGATTAATTAACTTTTCACTTTAGAAAACAAATTATCTATTACATATAACTCAACAATCTTAGAAAAATCAAGGCCACAAAACTGATAGTACCAATGTGTTATGGTCAATACTCTCTTAAATGTTTAACTGCATCCAAATATTAGACTGTGAAAGGACCCAGACTTCCATAATTTTAAATAGTTTGCTATAGCTATTTATAAATACATTTCCAGTTATTAAACCCTCTAGTTATTTTATCAAGATCTATTTCTGACCTAGACCTGTTAATATTTAAATATTTAAATATTTCTAGATCTATTTTATTTTAGTTATCCTGCATATCTATAGACAAAAAAGACATAGATAAATGAATATAAATAAATATCTATATCTATCTAAATATCTATCTACATATCTTTATATCTCTATACATAAAGTCTAACTTATAAGAAGAATGCCACCTTCTAGTTATCAGATTCAAAGGTGAACATATGGGTCTGCTCCTTAAGGAAGGTATTCCATTGATATTTATTGGCTCATAATTTCAGAAACACTGTTTTAAAAGAAAATTAGAAATTTTGAACAGGTCATGAGTCAAAATATTTTGAAAATTGTACTCCATTGTTATATGTTATGATCTGTTTTTGTAATGAGTTCTAAGATTTACTGCAAATATCTGAAGGAAATATACTATTGAAATGTAGCTATTAAATGCGTTTGAAGTTAACATATAACACCGTCATTATTCATGCATTTCCTCAATTTTGTAAACGAAGCCTAGTTTTCCACTGCTGCTAATAGCTTCCATTTAGTGACTGACAAGACAAAGCCACTACTGGAGGTAGAAAAAAAGCAGTGAGTGATGTTGTCAGTGCCCCAGAGGTAAATAAATACTGCTTTTTCCATGATCTGACCTTTAGGCTGATTATGGGTATGGTTATCTTTGCCAGAAGCGCACAAGATAGATTAAACCAAGCAGCCTTTATAATACTGATTAATCCTGATGGAAGTAGGTTTGTTTAGTCCTAGGGAATGCAGCACTAAATATTGGCCTTATCATCTGAGCAATTTTTAAAGTTATCTTTGATGTGAGCTAGAAAGTTCTTGTGGTTCAACTGGTCACAGTGTGAGAAATGCCACTTTTGTTGATATTTTAAATTGGCTCTTGCTTTCATGTTTGTACATAATCCTTGTGATGGAGGTTCTGAATTATATACCCAGAGCACTAAAAAAGTGTTGAAAGACTCAGATTTTGGCTGTTTTGTTTTTTTTTAAAGGACTGGCTGCCAGACTTGCTTGTCTTTAATCGAAGCTCTTCCTTTAATTGATGGGTTGCAAGATGCCTGGTAGTTTCACAAAATAGAGTAAAACTTAATCTGCACCAAGCACACCTGAAAAATGCAATGGAATATCCTCCAGCTCTCATCTTTCCATTTCTATGACTGAATGATGGAATTGCCAAGGTTAGGAAATGATTGAACTGGGGAAGATTCATTATCTCTCAAGCATATGCAAATAAACAATTTGGGAGACAGTCTAAAGAGGACTGGATCATTTTCATACGAATCCCGTGCTCCCCAAAGAGAAGCAAACAGCATGAATGGAATATTACTAAAGGGAATAAAGCACGGGGAGACAGGAAGAGACAGCTAGAGCTGCTGGTGAAGAAGCACAAAATCTAAGGAAGGCCAGAAGAGACGAATCATCTCTAGGAAGAGCAGCAGCATAAGCAACACGTGTACTGTGTCAGCAGCAGCTGGGAAGTCGGGCTGGGGACAAGACAGATTTGAATGGCAGGGGATTAGTGTTGTCAGGTGGATGGACAAGAGGATGCAATGACAAGTTGTCTGCCACCCAGGCTGATCGAAGGCAGCATTGTGATGAAATGCAAGCCATATGGCCAAATTGTATTCTTGTTTTGTCAGTGCTTGCACACATACAGCTCCACTGACAGGTGCCATACGAAGGTAATGAAGCAGGGCACTGCTGGCCCCACACACATCCCATCAATGTGATTAGCAGTGCTCCTTGGGATTGCATACCCATACACACTTAGGTGTTCTTTAGTAAAAGCAATTTTGTTGCCTAGGTACTTTCTCAATTCCCCTTCTTCTTGTTGAAATTCTGTGGCAATGTTTTATTGCCACTTAGTTGAATCTTGAATGCCTCTCTGCTCCTCTTTACCCCTCTACCCTTTCTCTCTCTGGTCCATACTGCCTTGATATTTTCAGTTCTTCATTGGACATTTTTATCTCCTGCTCTACTTTTATCTCTGATGTCTTCTTAACACATATGTGTAGTCTTTGTTGACATTTGTTGACTTCTGAAAGAGATCAAATACAGCAGTAAATTTTTCTGAAAACTGGCCTGCTCAACCATCTTCATTTGTCTCCCTATACCTGTATTTAAAATCCTGTTAAATCTGTGGGGTTTTTTTCATTTAGGAATTTACACTTGCATGCATCTAAGGAAGTAATAATTTCAGACAGAAGAGATACTAACTGGGACTGACTCAAACATTGAAAGGGATGAGTAAATGGAGATCTCTCTGTGATTTATTAATCAATAATGACTCAGTAAGTCTGAAGAAGGTAGTTTTGGACTAAATAAAAGAGAGGAGGCATTTTTAAGTTCTAGAGAAAGCAAGAACCCTGTGTTGCCTGTTTATTTTTCTCTGTGCTAGCTAGAAGTGGTGGACCCTGAAGAGAAGGAAAGTCACTATATCTGGGACATTGACAGGCCAGGAAATAACTGGTAGCCCAGTCAAGACCACCACTGTGAATAAAAATTTTGATAGAAACGGTACACAATTCTAAGGGAAAATAATTTTTAATTTTAATTCAAGTTTATTTATACTGAAAACTTGATTACATGAGTCGAACACATTCATTCAGAATACATAAACTTGTCATGTATGATCCCTCGAAACATCTGGAATTTGAAGGAATACATATTTGCACAAACTTTAACCATAGAAAGAGCATTGCCAAAAATTATTGACAAAGTAGATTGCTGAATAACAAATAAATATAGAGAAGCTGCATTCTGTTTTATAAATCATTCATTAGAGAAAAATGTGACAATATTTTTCTATTGAGAATTGTTACCTGGAATCCAATTAAAGTGGCTTATGATACTTGATGATGATTTAAAAGGCCAGTTAGCAGTGCTCTAGAGAGTAGGCTTTTCATAACCACAGCTGCTCATGTCCCAAAAGCTCTAAAATACTCCCTTCTCTACAACTTTCAGAGTTTTCTGTTCAAAATGTTATCCTGTATACAGCTGGACTGTTTTCAACAGACCTAGATATTTAAGCAAAACGAATTTCAGTGATAGAGTACTTTCTTGATACTGCTGTACAGGTCAGCTGTTGTGTGCAGTTTACATGCAACACAGGTTTCATGCTTCATATTATGAAAACTCGGGGAGATGGAGGGGTTGGGAAATTGTTTTATTTTCTTTGTTTTTGGGGGTAGTGGAGGTTTGTTTGTCTTTGGTTTTGTTTCGGTTTTGGGTCTGGGGGTTTGGGGGTTTTTTGCTTGTTTTTGTTTGGTTGAGGTTTCTTTTTTTTGGTGGAGTTGTTTGTTTGTTTGTTTGTTTGTTTTGTGTGTGTGTTTTTTTTGTTGTTGGTGGTGGTGTTTGGTTTTGTTTTGGTTTTTTTTGTTTGTTTGTTTGTTTGCTGGTTTTTCTTTTTCTGCACTGCTCACAGCTGACCCATCCCTGGGCATTTGTCTGAGCTTCTTGGCTACTGAGATGACTTTTTTCCCTCTTTGTTGCTTTCCTGTCATTCTCAGCCCTGAAGAAAACAAAAAACAATCAGGAAAAGCACTAACAGAACTTCAGCTTCAGCAAATAAGCCAAAGAATGACAAATGCCTTATGACAACTAAGATGTTCCTCTTTTGAAGAACACAGCAGCTATACTTCAGGCATGAAGACTTGGCAGGAAATTCAGCATTTGGAAACCCACTGAAGGCAGGGTAGTTTTTAGTTTCAAAAAACAAATTCAGAAAAAAATATTTTTTTTTTTATTTTCAAAAATGTTTTGAAAGATTTCTTCATTCTTTGTGTCATCTGTAGCATATAAAAGAAAAAGAAAGTATTGTTTTGTTAATTAGTTCTGTGTTATTTTTAAACAAGGTGAAAAAGCTTCTCACTGACACCTATTAAACTGTTCTTTTGAATCACATTAACAGAATGTGGTTTTTGATGAATGTGGAGAGTAGCAGTCTGTATGCTATGTGTGCTACAGCTGAACTTAGCAGTCAGAGGTGATGTGGGACAACAAGAGACCAAAACATCCTTAAAAGTAAAGCTTTCAAAATTACAACAGCTTTTCTAGTAGTTCAATTCTGAAAGTATAGAAATATTTTTTCAAGTATGCATATGGTGGGAAATATGTAATTGTTTCTTTAAAAGCAGGATGATTTCAAATACTCGTGTGAAGAATAATATAGTTAACATTTTGATGTGCATGTAATTGTACAACTGACTTTAAGCTTCAATTTATAATAGTGATGATATTTGTTGGACTCATTATGGGACCAAAAGCATTACTGAACAAAAGCGTAATGCAAGAAAAAGCAAGATAAGTCCATTCTAAAGAGCTCCATGTTCGAAATTACTCAGCTTTTTTTGTTATTCATGTTACATACATAAAAATTATGTATTTGCATTAATCAACATTGAAATTTAAAGAATGAAGGTACACATACGATGTGTATGTACCATATATTTGTAGCTTCAAAACAATCTGTATGTTTTAATGACTGTTTAAGCCAGGTGAATCTTATCTTTACAGAATATTGCAAAGTCTTAAAATACTGTTTTATCTGAACAAACTTTAGGAGAAAAAAACCGCTGATAGTCAATTATAGGAAAGTTGCAATATTTTTAGTGAATTAGGCTAATTTGTCCAAAATGTTTCTTGGAACAATGAGTATTCCCAATGAAGCTTAGTGACAAATATTTCAATATTAAAGGAGATTTAGAAAGCAGATCGAGGGGAAAAAAGAAACAATAAAAAAGAAAACTTTAAAGGAAACATCAGGAGTAAAAATATAAAGAGAAGGACAGTTATCAACCATAAACCATACACACTAATTGTGGTGTATTAACCATCAATAGTGGTTTGTCAATCCTTAATGCAAAGTGACTGAGAAACCTAAATAAAAGATATGTGACTGCTGAGTTCTTATGGATAGTACAAAAAGGATTGATATTTAACAGGAAATTGGAAACTGCAGGGAGTAAGTAAATATTATTTAAGTTTCTTGGACCCAAAAGAAAAATGACAGCTTTGTGTGACCATGATGGGCTTCAACCGGGCTGGTGACAACTTCAGCAGAAGCTCCTCTGTGCAAGGATGCTTTCAGAAACAGAAAGGAATGGCTGTCAGCATCATCAGCAGTCACCAGCCATAGGCTACAGGCAGAGCTGGAGAGAATCTTAATCATTAAACCCAAAAGTCAGGAGATTTTTATTGTACATCTGGGAAGAAAGACATTTCTGACTCAGCATCCACCCTACTTAGCTCTTCAACAAGGAAATCGGTCAAACAATATTCCTTCTGCAGGCAGACTGAATAGAAAGAAATATAAAACAATATAAACTAAAGCAGGTTATAATTCTCATTCTATTATTATTATCAGTATAGCCATCATTATTACAACTACCACCATCAATTATTATAATAGATTATATTTGGTGATTTATTTCATTTCACATTTCTGGAGGCTGAAATAGTCAAATGAAGCAGGAAGATTGCCTGCTAAGTAATAGATCATAAGTAACTAAAACAAAGCAATTAGACAGGATAGACAGAAGTAAAATTTAAGTATTCCTGAATCTGCAGCAAAACGAAGTGTTAAAATGGTAAAAGATGTGAATAAAAGAATGTTATTTTTAAAGGATTTCAATCCCTAAATTGTGAAACCAAAGAACTCAATCTGAGTTGAATTTCCAAAACTAACAGTAATAGTCTGTGATTTACATTTCAATTACTTCAAAGTGCGTGTGTTGATCTTTCATAGTACCAGTCTTTTTCACTGCTATTATTCCATTTTTTCCAAGAGGTACTTGGCTTCTGTCTTTCTGGTTCCTCATTAAATTCCTTTATGTGTCAGTTCCTCTTATTGGCTGATGCCTGTTTTAACGCTTAATTTTAAAGAAATTCTCCTTGAAAGACAGAGCATAAAGATATCTGCCACTGCTCTTGAGGTCCACACAGCCTTTATACAAGGCAAAGGTCAGCAGTTTCCAGAAAAGGGTAGAGGAGTAATGTTCATGAAATATGTGCTTCAGAGTACCCATTTTTGAGGCTCATCATTCACCTCAGGGAAAGTATTTTTCATTTGCCATCTCCTTGCAGTCAAATTCTCTGTACAAATCCATCTACATTATTTACAAAATAAAAAGCAAGCAAACTAACAAACTGAAAGGGTTTTTGGGAGGACTGTAGAGAAAAAAAATCTTTACATTTTCATTATTGCAAAACTACTTCAAAATATTGTAAGAATTTGTACTTGTACTTTTTTATCTACTTTATTCTCTACCAGAATCTTTTGCTAATTTTGACAGCTTAAAACCCAAGATGGTGATCTAATTACTTCATGTGTAGTGGACTAAGTTTGCTTATTTTATTCATACAGTCAGCAAAATTGCCCCAATAAGAAAATCTTGGTGGAAGCAAGATGGATTTATGTGACATAGGTGTCTCAATACTTTGAAAAGAGGAAAATAGAGATTGAAAATCATATTTGTAAGAATAAATTGGCTTCTGCTGTAGCAGAGCTAGTAGATATATCCCCTTTATTTCTGACACTCGGCTAGACCTTGAAATAAAAAAAAATAATGAGCACCTTTTCAGTTAAATGTTTAAACAAAAATTTAAAGAGGAAGTGAGAAATGCTAATGTGAGACTTTGGCTTAGAACAGCCAAACTGAAAAGGAAAGATGCTTAAAGAGTGAGAAAAGCAGGATAGGAGGGATGATATTATATCTATATAGACATGCATAATTTTCCCTGCTCACCATTATAGAGAAAAAAAAAAATGTCTTGTGACAGAACAAAGAAGAGGTATTGACAGCAGAAAAATAAGAAAGAATATCATGTTGAGAGACATGTACAATCCCTCCCAGAATGGCACACAGCAGTGATAATGTACTTGGGCTCAAAAAATGTCAGTGAAGCCTGAAAACTACTTGTGATGGAGTTTCAGCCAAAGCACAGCTCCATCAGCCATACTGAACTACTATCTAGCTCAACTTTAGGACTGCCCTCTTGCAAAATGTGTAAATGCATAGGTCATTCATGTATTGATAAAGTTATAAAATTTGGCACCATGATACACTAGATACTGTCAAAAGAACTTATTTGGGGTCTGAAACAAACTTGTTCATGCATGAAAGTTTGTTTCTGAGTAAAGGTTATTGCTTTGCATATACATTCTGAGCATAGGCAGAAAGCATTCAATGGTCAGCATCATCCAAACGAGCACTTTTGCATGAATTTTATCAAAATAACTAACTGGCAAGGAATCATTAAACCATGTTCTATGCCTGTGCACAGATATTGCTGCCATTGATGGTTTCTCTATGTCAAGGGCTTCTGGTTTAGTCCCTCTAATTTCCAAGCTCCTTCCAAGATTCTGTCGTATGAAAATAAATATTGATTTTCCTGGTATTGATTTTACTGTGATCAGTCCAAATGTGAGTAGTGTGATGTTGTGGCATTCTGTACATCACACCTGCTATGAGATTTGTAAAAGGAAATAGTTTGTGAACAGGCCTGAACTTGCTGTCCTTATTAATGTCTATGAACTTACTGAATGATCTCATATGCTTTCTTGCTTTCTAAATATCAGAAGAAGTAATATTTCTGTTCTGAAATACTTACTTCTTCTGATCTGATTTTTTGCTCAGTAATGCTAATTATTCCACTGTCAATACTGTTTGTCGTCAGACCGCCCACAAGTCATGCCTGCTACTCACTATTCATCTCATGTTTTTCTTAATTTTATTTTTATAAATAATCATAGTTTATTTCTAATGTGAACTTGTTTTTAATAAGCTTAAGGACTGTAAGAAATGTCATTCTGTTTATAAATATCTGTCTCTTAATTTTTGTTCGGTTTTCTCAGTGTTCCCTGATGTCTTTGGCAAAAGCTGCTAACTATTCCCAGAGCTGCACTGACATTGCCAATGATGGTAGCATAAAACTCTAACATGGAAATAAAAATAACATGATTCTCCCTGTGTTTTATTTCAGTTGGAAATCAGGGAGATAGTAGCAGGATAGAAAATCAATGAATGCCAAATGGAGGAAAACAATGGCACTCAGGGGGGAAATATTTTGCAGTTTAATTGTAGACATTAGGACTGAAGAGATTAAAACCATTAGGTACTGAGGAACTGAAATCTGTAGGAGTAAAGGGCAATCAACAGCTCCCTGAGCTATTCACCATTTCTTGTAATAAGACCACAAAACAGTGCTGATGCTTTAGGCTGACCTCTTGTGCTCTGGGATAAGGCAGCTCTACTAATACGGTAAAATAAATTGAAGCAACTGCAGTTGTGGTCTCAAGATTTCCTAAAGCAATCCCTTATTTTGCAGAGAAATACACGACTAATAATTTAGGATTAGTAGTAATATATGCTGAAATTTTCTCTCATTGTTCTTTTTTATATTTTTATTTCAAAAGTTTATCATGTTTCTCCTTTAAACCGTCTGACAGCCAGTAAATTGGATTTATTTACAATCTCCTTGTAACAGAGAAAAATCTAAAGATGGAAGACAGCTATCACTTTTCTAGTAAAAGAATATACAATATAACCACTAAAAATTTTTACTTTTCAATTTCTTCAAAGTTGAATTGAGTTTTTAAATTACAACAAATTTAAGATCAAGTCAGACAATCCTGATCAAATAAAATAGGGATTTGAAGAATAAGTAAATAAATAAATAAATAACACATGTTCTACTAAAGTTTTTGTTAAAAAGAATATAAAGTATAAATTATGTATCTGTGCTGGCTTGAAAATGTTCACCAGAGATGACTGTAGCTACACCTCCTAATTTTCGCCCAGGAATGCCTGAGGCAGAACTCCTGCCTGCTTTCCTAAGTCCTGACAGAAAGCCCAGGTACTTTTTTTTCTCTGTTAGCTATAAAGTGTTCAGGAATAATGGAACAGTAGAATATAGTCTGACAAAACTGAGCATCGCAGACCATTTGAAATATTTTCCTTGATGGAAAAAGAGGGATGTTGTACTGGTAACATTGAAAGGAAAGAAAAAAAAAAAGGTTAAGCCAGAAAAAAACTTATAGTTAGCTATAGTTGAAAGCCTTTGCAGAAGACAGCACAATTATTTTTATTTGTATTGCTTTCTTAAGTAAAATAGATTATTTTCAGATGTAAAAACAAAATCACACAGGTAGAATCTGACTGTTATTGCAGTGTGATGGCGTCATAGGGAATAACAGACCTCTGGTGCATATAGTACTAAATATTTACTAATAATCCCTTTAATTTTTACAAAATAAAAGGAAGTTGTTGCATGTGGTTGAATTGAAGCTATTTCTATCTGCTATGATACCGTCTTCATGATAGAATTTTGGCTAATTTTAGAATGCAGAAATACCATCCAGGATCTGCATCTACACTGGATTACTATTTGATTTTTTTTTTTTTCTGAACGTTAGCTATTTGAATAAATTAAAATGAAATCATTAACAATTTTGATATTTAGACCCATTATGGTTGGCTATTGAAATTTCTTGAAGAACTTTCCTTTTTTAATAATAAAATATATGGTTCCAAATAATTGCTAAAGTATAGATATTACACTAATTGGTAAAATTTTTAAAGCATGACTGCTTTAACAGGAGCAATGTTGCTTTAAAATGGAAAACAAAGTGTGTATGATACAGAAAGAATTTTTCTACTATATGTTTTTGTCACAAGTGCTCTCTTACACGTGTTTTTAGTGTTTTTTCTTTAGTTACAGTACATGTTGCCTTCAGGCTGTACAAGAGTGCATCTAATGGTGGTACCAACCTGCAGAATGAATATGTACTGACCATATGAGCTCTCTGAGAGCACTGAGATCGAGAGACAGAATAATTAAGAAAAAGGAACTCCAGAAGAATCAAGTGAGTTTTTATTCCTGAATTTGACACTGACTTTCCTGGAGCCTTGTCCATTCTTAAGCTTCCTTGTGTAAAAGACAGGAGAAATAATAATTAACCAATACTATATTATTACAATACTTCACATAATGCTGAATTATTGTGAACTTTATTGGATAATGCATGTTCAAACACTCGAATTTTAGAAAGCAGAGACATTTATAGCGAATGGGTGAGATCAGACTGGGGACTGGTGGTTAGAGGGGTTTCACGGGGCTCCATTCTCAGCCCCTCACTCTTCAACATCTTCATAAATGACTTGAGGCAAGACTGAAGGGGACACTAAGTACGTTTGCTGGCAACGCTACATCTAGGGGATAGAAAGACTCTGAAGAGAGACCTTGATAAATCAGAGGGCTGGGCAATGACCAGCTATATGAAGTTTAAGGGGAAAGTGCTGGATTCTGCACCTCGGACTGGACAACTCTGGTTGTGTGTATAGACTGGAGAATGAGATGCTGGAAAGCAGTGCCACAGAAAGAGTCCTGGTGATCCCGGTCAGTGGCAAGGTGAACAAGAGTTATTGTGCCCTGGCAGCCAGAAGGGCCAGCCCTGTCCTGGGGGGCATCAGGCACAGCATCAGAGCCAGGCAAGGGAGGGATTGTCCTGCTCTGCTCTGAGCTGGGGCAGCCTCACCTCCAGTGCTGGGGGCAGTTCTGAGTGACACAGTATAAAAAAATCACAAAACATTGGACTATTAAAGAGCATCCAAAGGAGAAGAGTGAAAATGGGGAAGGTTGTGGAGGGGAGGCCATATAACAAGCTGCTGAGGTCACTTGGTTGGTTCAGCCTGGAGAAGAGGAGACTGAGGGGACACCTCATGACACTCTTCAACAATCTTGTGAGGGGAAGAGGTGGGGCAGGTACAGATTTCTTCACTTTCATGACCAGTGAAATGAATGAGGATTATGTTAGGTATCAGGAGAAGGTTTTTCTCCCAGGAGGTGGTCAGACACTGGAACAAGGTCCCCAGGGAAGTGGTCACAGCACCAAGCTTGAGAGAGTTCCAGAAGCATTTGGATGATGATCTCGGGCATGTGGTGTGACTCTTGGGGTGTCCTGTGCAGGGCCAGGAGTTAAACTCGATGATCCTTGTGCATTCCTTCCAACTCAGAATATTTTATGATTCTAAATAGAAACAAAATCTGTAACACTCTTCAGGAAGAGAGCACAATCCTAAAAACCAACTATGTGCATAATCTGATAGGGAAATATAAAATTTGGTACTTCAATGGAGGGAGACTGGTTTAATTTGATTTGTAATCTTGAACTTTATTATGGGAGAAATTCACACAGTTAAACAGATAAAAGATTGTCCATGAACGCATCATAATTCTTACAGGAATTACTCTAAGTTATGTTTCTTCAGGGTGTAATAGTAATTGTATTGTAAACAAATATATAGAGACACTGAAAACACGATAAATTATATCTATGTCACTCCTGAAACTGACATTTATGAATCTATCCATATTCTAAAATATTTCAAGTGATAGCAGTTCCAGTGGTCTATTTAACCTTTCTTTCTGTTAGACTTCCATTTTTTTTTCCCTGAGAAACAATCTCTCTCTTCTGTGATATTTAATGTCATTATTCCTTCTCCTTCACAACACCTTTTACATAGTCAAAGACCATCATGGCATTTTTAAACCTAATGAACCTATTTTCTTCAACTTTACACATAGTTGTATTTCCTATTTCCACACTTTTTAGCATTTCATGGGCCATCATGAATTGAATCAAGCTAAGATGCTTAAAGCTGCAGTTAATATTCCAGCTGAGATATTACTACCACTTAGAAAAGGAAATTGTGACTTCAGGGGTTTTTTTGCAGGTAATAGTGCAGTTCTTATTTAATTAACTTAAATCAGTTTTCATCATTAGTGTGATATTTTTGATTAATATATGCTGTGACTGTAATTCTGTTCACCACCCTATTAGCAATTTCTGCAGTGCTGCTGCCCAGACAGGTTTTCTACACCCTGTGGCTGTGTAGCCACTTACATCTAATTGTGTGTAAAACTTTGTGGGTTTTGTTACTAGATTACACCCTAATTTTCCACACCATTTCTCTTATTTGCCAAGTTTATTTAGATATATATTTCTTTATTCCAGTATTTTTGGAATCTGTCAAAATTTAACTTTGTTTATCATTTTAATTAATAGAATAGCAGACTTACAGAATCCCATATGATATATTCTAGTTTAAGACAGTGGTGCTCTCTGGAAAACACGTGTAGTTAGGTGTTGATATCATAACAGTTTAATTTTTCAAGATTTCTTATGAGAATCCCAGAAAGGTTGCAAAAGCTTGCTGCAAGGAAGATATGTGCTGTCTAACACTTCCTTTCTATTCACAGAGTCTATTACTCTGTCATGGAAATTAATTTGGTTTAATATGATCTAGTCTTCACAAATTCATGCTGGCTGTTAATCTTCCTTTTATCTACCAGGCAGATAAATTTATTTTAGTCGGTGTATTCTACCCTTTTTCCAGATCTGGTGAAACTCTGGACATGAACCAACAGTTGCATGATCCAGTTACTGAAGTTCTTAGAAATTCCTTTGCCCTAAATAAGGTGCAAACAAGACCATATGCCAGTGGCAATATCATTTTATTTTATTTTATTTTATTTTATTTTGTAGTAAATTTTATTTTATTTTATAGTAAATATGAGAGAGAGAGAGAGCGTGAGAAAGGAAGAAATATAAAACAGGTGAAGGTCCCCTCAAAAAGCATAGAATCCAATGGGTTAATATACCCAGGCCAGGTAGGAAAACCCAGGCACCTCCCTGGGCAGGAGGAGTTTGTCATTGTCTCTTACAACAGACTCTGGTTTTGTTGCATCAGGTGCAGTTTTGTGGTACAAGGCTTCAGGAATGGCTCTGGGGAGTGCTCTGGGGGCCTTTGATGGATCATGTCATTCCCTCTGCTGCCTCTCACATGAATGTCCCATGGATGTGGCATTCCCAGAGTTGGAGGTTTCACAGCTGGGCCAGTTTGTGTAAGGGAGGAGAGGTGTCCACTGCCTCTAACCAGAGGTTATACCCAAAGCCTCCTCCCATCCCTCCCCCCCAGCACCCCCACCTTATTTCAGGGAGGAGTCTCTGTAAATCTGGATTCTGCAGGCTGTGGTCTCCTCACCCCAAACTCAGCCCAGGAAGAATCTTAGCTGAGTTTGGCTTTCTTGGATGGGATTCTCTTCTTCAGTTTTGTTTGTTTTTCCTGGGTCTGAGATGATTAAAGAATGGGTTTTCCCTTTATCTAATCTTAGTGGTTCAAATTACAGTGCAAACGCCAAGTCAGGTATCTTCAGGGAGGCTTCTTTGGTTGTAGCTTCTTTATATAGTTTTTGTTATGATGAGCAAAACTTTATGTCAATGTTTGAGGCATGAATTACTTCAGTTTCTGATAACTTGCAGCCCAGAAAACTAACCATATCATGGGCTACATTAAAAACAGTGTGGCCAGCAAGGGATGGTCAAGGGATGTGATTCTGCCCTTCTGCTTTGCTGCCATGAGATCCCACGCGGAGTAATGAATCCACCTCTGAAGCTCTCAGCATTAAAAAAATTGACCTGCTGGAGCAGGTTCAGAGGAAAGCCAAAAAGGTGATTAGAGGGATGAGAAATCTCTTGTAAGAAGAAAGATTGCCTATGTCAGAGGATTTCTAACTAGATTATCTTTAGGGTCTGCAACCATTCAGTGATTTTGTGTTTCTGTGACTGATATTAACTTAATAGGTCTATACTTTCCTGAGTCTTTGTATTGTCTTATTCGTAAAGACAAATTGTCTTTGTTTTTCCAGTCCTCCATAGTTTCTTCAGTACCTACTTCTTGCAGTTTAAGGATTTCATTAACAACATATCTTAGCATAAGTACTTCATCAGCTCTCACTAATTTTAAGGGGAAGTAACATATGTGAATATATCTAATGTTTATTTTTAATGTTGCTTTTTTGTAACTGGAGTTCCTATTCTTCTGTAAAATATGTCAGAGACTTTTATAATGAAGATTGAACTGAAAATAGTATCCAACTGTTTCCCTTCCCAAACTCATTGCTTGATACTTTATAGTTCCCTTTTTTTTTCTCAGCAGTAAGAAATTTAGTTTTCTGGTCTTCCTCTTATAATGAGGTTTGGAATTATTAATTTGTTTACATATTTGAAAATGTTAAAGGGGTCATGGATTAGCAATAACCAACATAATGTTGGATTTGCAAAGCTGTTGTACAAGTCATTACATGTTTCTGACATAAAAGTAGCATTAGAAGAGAAAGAAAAGTAAAGTGCCATTTGAAAATCAAGGTGACTTGACAAATAATTCCTTTAGCTAAAGGTTCCAGTGGTATCAAAATACCTGTATGACTGTCCAGAGAATTAATATTACAGTTGCAGAGGGAAATATCATATTCCTTCACAACCTATGCATGTAAAGGCCTCTTGGAAAACCTGCAGGTGGTCCATACCTGGATGTTCCACTGTGATTATTGCTACATCGGTGATGTACTTCCACTGCCTGGCACCTGTGGGTAACATGCTCTTGAAAGCCATCCCTGTCTCCACCTTGCACCATGCTTCCATATTGAGTACACTGACAGGAAACCCAGCTCAGATGGTAGCTTTGAAACGCCCTAATGCAGAATGTAGTTGTGGTCTTGTGAGTGTGCATGTGAAAACAAATACAGGGGGCAGTGAATTAATAATATAGATTTATTTTACTTTAAACTTAATTGCAAACAGAGGAGAGCAGCATGAGAGATAGTGTGCAGCATGGCATGAAGCTGAAATTAAATGTTTTTGCTGTAGGAATTATTAGTCTAGTGTGTGAGGTGACCACTAATAACTGATGTTGCTGTTGCTAGGAGCTATCAAAAGAAATGTCAGTCTTCACAGCAAGTGATGAAATTTGACATATGGCATCAAAGGATCATTAAAACTACACCTGCTGCAGACGAGGTTATGTCTTTGCAGAGACTTTCAAGCAGAAAAGGTTATTCCAAAAATGGAAAAGGGTAGGCCTTATTTTCTTTATTTCTTAGTGGATAATTAAGAAGCAGTAAAAAGAGGAAAAACGGTCAGACAAAGGACACAAAGGAAGATCCAGCCTTCTTGATTTTCAATGTTTTATGGAGTGAAAGTAAGAAACTACCAAAATAATTTCTTTCTAAAATCTACATTAACACAGATGATGATAAATCATTAATACACATAGCTGGAAAAGTTCACTATCTTTTCTCAAAGTTCAGTTCTGCATTCTACAGCTATTGACTTAATGAAACTTCTCTATTAGTTTTGATAGCATTTTAAAGTGTGAACATTGAAGATTTTGGTCAGAAGCCTGAAACAGTTTTATATTCAGTTCGTCTTGCACACATTGAACTATGTATAAAAAAATTACTGTTGACTTCAGTAGATGTCAGCACAATTTCTGAGTCACCACTGAATTTATACTATAGAAGAACTGTATTTCATAGTAATGAAGTTTCTGTTGTAATTATATTTGTGATTTTATTCCTGAATTAGAATGGAATTTTCATATATTTTTCTATATTTCAACTCATGCAGTTCTTACTCTGGTTTCAGACAAAAAAAACGAAACACATAAAGACTTTTTTATTGCCTGTGCAGATTTCTTGGGAGTTATTGTTAGAAATTAATGCACACAGAGAAAGGATTCAAATAAAACTTTGCTGTAAAACTGATATTTATAAAGTTGCAGCGTGCCTTTACTGGGAAAACTGAAAATAAAAACAGCTTAAAAATATTAAAAAGAAAAAGGATTACTGTCTCTGTGTATTTAGTGGTTACACAGAACAAAATCTATGAATTATTACTAATTATTTTGCTTTACTGAACTGGGTGTAGTCACAAAATCATTCACACTTTTGCCTTTCTCCTCTGCTTTCTCCATGGAAGAGAGGTCTAGGATTTTCCAAATTGCATTTTATCACTAGTTCTTCTACAATCTCCTAGATAGCTGTGGCCAGATCACTGCCTCTGCATTTCATTTTACCAGTCTGCAAAGTAATGGTAGTGTTACTGAAAAGGTCCTAGATATTACTACTGGTGTTTAAGCTAATGTATTTTGAATGTTTCCATGAACAATACTGTATGTGTTGACCTCTGTTAATATATATATTATATAGTCACTGAGGGAAAATTCATAGATTCATAGAGTCCCAGAGTATCTCAAGCTGGAAAGGACTGTAAGAATCATCAAGTCCGACTCCCTGCTACTTGCACAAGCCCAACTTTGCATAACTGTAAAATATTTCAGTTTACCTTTAAATAACCTTAATCTTGAATTCTAACAACATATAGGAACAATCAATGCAATGTTAAGAAACAGTGCAGAGCAAGTAGATATGAAAGTTGTTGTACAATGTATCTGCTGAATCTCCCATGACCCAAAGGTTTAGATTTCGGTTTTTGGCACGGATTCCAACAAGTCTTTTGCTTCATTTATTTTTGTTGTTAAGTAATGTGGCCTACCTTTATCAAGATGATTCAAAGTCATGATTCCTTATATAATATTTATATGCACAGCCCTAACAGTTGATAATGTTGAAGCCTGTAAGATAAGAATTGATTTGCACGACTCTGCTTTCTAAGAAAGAAAATAATTTTTGATCTTTTTCATTAATCTCTTTTAAGTGCTGGAAATCAGATAATGACATCAAAAGGGGGAAAAGGGAGGCCTAGATAATAGAACTTCTTGAGAGTCAGTTTTCAGTCAATCTTTAGCTAAAACAGAAAAGGATTTCTATAGCAGTATTTCTACCATGTTTTTTTTGCTTTTCATTAGACCAGAGAATAAGAAACAAAATTTCTCAAATCTGAACAAGCTTATCAGAAATCCAAGGATGATACAGATGATTTGGTTGCAATTATGATAAAGGAAGTTTTAGGTTGAGCTTTCTTTTTTGTAACAGGCAAATATGGAGGTACAGAGAGTGATTTGTTAATCGGACACTTGGAGCTAATTTACAATGAAGATGTGAACTTAAAACAACATGCATTTCTATGATGTGACTGCAATAGGAGTGATATGGCTGGTAAAAAGCCACAAAAGTTTTTCAGATGGCTTAAGAGAATGTACTGTCTGGGTTTGAATCCAGACATCAGGGAAATAGTATGTTAAAAGAATACATAAAACTGTAAGTGCTGCAACTATTTTACATTTTGCACCATAATTTCAAGATCAGAATCAGATACAGCCCACTAAATAAACAATTTTGAGCAACTATGTTATGATTGATAAAGGCTTAGGAACACTTATTATTTTCCAGTTTAACTAAATCAAGGACAGACCAGGAAATAAGTGACCTAATTAGAGAAACTCTGCTATAGATACCGTGCAACTCAGGTAAAGAAATAAGATTTTTAACTCCTGCAGCCTAGCTGGTCAAAAGAGTCCTATAGTAATAATGCCTGCTTTTATTCATTGTTGCTTAAAAGAGAGCCACTCAGAGAAAGTGGGGGGCAAACCTGTTTTGTGGCGTTGCTTTTTATACCAAAATCTGGTGTGACCAAAAATGCAAAAGTGGGTAGAACCAGTCTAGAATTTATCACCACTCTGCATTGGTTTTTCAGCCCATCTCTGGAGCTTGTAAGGATTTACTAATGCACATTTATTCAGTGCTTTGAATAACCACATTCTTATAGAGGAAAACCTCATACGCATGTTCTTGGATAAATTCTTCTTCCTGCCTTCAAATGAACCTTGGTCTGAGTTAAGATTCTAAAAATCACCATATCAGCCCATTTTGAATTAATCTGCTAGTAATGAAAAGTTCTAGACTGATAGCTCAAGAAAATTGGATTCTACAAAAATCTCCCATTTAAGTTTCTTTCATTTTGCTTCACCAATATTCCCGACTGTGATTCACAAACAAATAATTTACTGACTGACAGCAAAACCTAGATGTATGAATTCGCAAATCTATTTATTAAACCTTACAGGGACAGTGCCAATTGTGAAGACTATTTGTGCTTACTCCAAGTCCAGTAAGTTCACTAGAAGTGAATACCAATTTATCCTCTTCAAGGGTCATGAAATATTAATACTTTTTTTATTAATAGTAATCAGTTTAAAGTTTAAAATCACGCTAGTTAAAACTGAAAAATTCTAATCCTTTAGTTGTCTCATGATCCACCTAGTATTACCAGGTGCTTTTTGTTAGTTTTTTTCTTCTTGCTTTGAATAGTTGCTTCATCTTCTTCATACCATTTTTGCTGGTAATCTACCTCTCACTCAACCACCTGATTATATTTATGTCTATATTTATGTGGGTTTTATGCAGATTCTTTTATTCAGCTGAATCCCGGAATTTGCAAAAGAGGTGTGTCATTATTTTACATTCTGAAAGACACAACATTTAAAAAATAAAACTGGTATTTTAAATCGGTTTTTCCCATACGGAAAATATTTTATGCTAGTTTGTTTTTCAGGGTAGTTGTGATGTATAGAAATTATATATGTAGAAGAGTAAGTTTTATCTTCTCTGATTAATGAGGGAAATTTAAAAATTAAACACCATATTTAAATTGACATGAAAGAGAAGAAAAAAAATAGTTTGGAGAATTAAATTCAACTTTTATTGTAAGTAACTACAAAGAGAGGGATTGATTTAAAACCTGAAATACTGGTCTAATTTTCTTACCAGTATGGGCTTAGGTATTAAACCTGTTTTTTGGTTGTGAGGTTATCTTAAATGTAGTATAGATTGGCACTATCCTTTTCAAACTACTGGTTTCAATTGCATCTGGAAGTCCCTGGAAGCCTGGAAGTCCAGGAGGGATAAATGCAGGAAATAGTGTGTAAAATTCTGAAATGGGTAGTAGCCTTTTATTCCACACACATAGGTATTAATGTCTGCAATGAAAGTTCTTCAATAACTTGTCTCCGGCAGTAAATTATGTATACTTCTCTGAGATACAATAAATTGCATTTCTCACATTATGGCTATAATCAGGGCACTGGATTTCAGTTCTTTTCATCACAAGTTTTGTCTCTCAGTGGTTGATAAGCTGATAGGTCTCATTAAGTTTAGATTACACCTATCTGTATTTTACCTCTTCCAGAAATATCGGCAATGAAGTCACATGGAAAAAAATTAATCTGTAACACAGACTTTTGATAGTTTGGTGGACTGATACATCCATCAGACTATCAATTTTGAGTGTTATGTTTGTTTATCACTTAGAGCTCATAGTCTTCCATGATTAATCTTCACTAAATGAGGGAAGGGCAAACAGTCAGCAAAGTATAATGCTTTGTTGACAGATGTGTTCAGTGTTTCATGTCCTGACCCCAGTTCTGAAGTAGAATTATGGAAAAAATTATTCTTCATTGTGCTTGAAGTAAAAGTCCATTCTTTCTTGATGAAAAGAAAAAAAGAACCTCAGGATCTGAAGACTGGAAATAGAATTTATTTTGGCAAATCTCATTTTTCATTGGATAGTAAACCTACATTTTGTTTCGTTTTTCTTCTAGCATCTTGATAGTTTCTATTCCTGTTCTTTATAGTATCTCTGTTTTGCTTGTTATTTACAGCCTAGTTACAGTTGCGTTTTCTGAATGCTCTCTTGAAAACTTCTCAGCAGCTGCATGGATAAGAATGATAAGAGAGAGTTTTCCATCACATAGAAATTCCATATACAGCAGGATAAAACTTTCACATCTTTTGCCCATGGTACCTAAATACAGTAAATTAATGATCTAGAAACATAGTTTCTTTTGCTTTCCCTTGCAGCCTTCAGTTAAAGGTTCATAATAAAGATTATTTCTACTCTGATGATAGTGTTACTATGGAGACTTCATGGCATTTCTTAAATCTTCGTTATTATATCCCATTAATTCCTCATCACACTAGCAAATACTTGCCAATACATTTTTTAAAAATATGTAATGACAACTCAGGTGCCTAGCCATACATATATTAGTGATACACATGAAAATTAAAGGCACTAAAGCTCCAAACTTAAAATGTATCACGTGACCTGCCAGTAATAGTGTATTCTTGGATTGTTCATACACAGTGGTTTATTTATGTTAAGTTTTGGTGTGGTTTTTTCCCAAGTGTCAGGAAATCTTTCAACCATTGCATAATTTCACCTTCTAGAATAGTCTATATGTTTTTCATCTGGCACTCTTCAGATTTTATTTTTTTTCTAAGATTATTTGCGATGATTACTACACTGTACTCAACACATGCAGCCAAATTAATCTTATGCAGTTTCTGCAATATCCCAAACTACAATGTTTGATTAGGGCATTAGTGCAGGCTGCAAATATAAACCCTATTCTTTACTGCTATTTGTATGAGATGGGCTAGAAGTGCTGTTTCCAAGTACTATACCAGGCAAATTGATTGATACATGCCAGGGAGAACATCAACTTCTATCTTTCAGAATATTTAACATGGTTATTTCAGAAGCATAAAGAGGCAACTTTATCTACTTTAAAGCAGCTTCTCCATCTGGCTACAACTTGATTGCATGTTTCAAAATGGCAGTAAATTTTAATACGTTAGTATGAAGTGTAAGTGATGCCACAGCTGGTAATGACAAATTCATGTAGTTTGGCCATTTAACTTACATCATGCTAAATAGCTTAGTGCTTTAAGACAGCCTACTTTAGAAACAAAGAAAATTAGTATTTGAACTCTAATGTAAAACTTCTGTGGTTTAAATTCACCATTCAAAGCTACATTCAGTGTGGGTGTAGTAGCAATTGCTATTAACTTTAAGTCTGCTTGTGCATTTTTCTAACCTTTTGAAATGTATTCCATCTGAAAATTTCCCAAGTAAGGAAATAACTTGATATTTGAAGAAATGGGGACAAGCTCTTTTCAAATTATAGCAACTAGTGAGTTTCTAACAGTTAATAGTTCTCTGCATTATCAACAATCCCTTCTCCTTCCCTCCCTGTCCACACTTCAAATTATGGGCATACCTTGATTTCCACCTGAGCCCATTTTGACAGATTTTGACGTGTAATATGTACTAAGTAGCAACTGTACTTCTATCCTCACTTGGTGAGCAAGACATGCTTTCCATGTACTGTCATATTCTGTGAAATATGTTACCCTCCAGCAGAATTATTCTCTGTTTCCGTTATTGATACATCATATCAGTTGTATATAGCATTGGTCTGTTTAATTTTTCCCAGTTGTATTATTGAAACTGTAAGCCACTACACTGCCTACAGCAGTATAATATTTAATGCTTCCCTTGTATATTTTGTGGTTGAAACTCTCCTTTCCTTTTTTCATATCTAAACCTCAGAGTTAATTTTCAAATAACAATGAATACAAAACAGCAGCGAGCACTCCTGAAAAGGTAGAAGTACCATTGTAAACCGTTGTTGGTACCATTGCTGGTATTTTATCCTGTCACAAAAAATGTTAATAAGACTGAATAATACCAGTATTCCTGGCACTGATGACTATTGAATTTTGGGATGCATCTCATTTGATTTGTTTTGTTGAAAGTTCCAACATCTTCACGTATTCTTGGAAGCACTTTGGCAAAGGGCTCACTTGGTCATCCTTCTGAGCTAGTCAGGATATAAAGTATTAGTTAAAGGTCTGCTTATGATTGAGTGTGATTCTGCTTCAACATTTTATCCCATGACTTTTAAAACACTAGTTATCTTAATATTTTAATAACCTAAAAAAGTGTTGTTTTGTTTGGTTTTTTTTAATAATATTTGAAACATCATTATGCATAACCTTGCTCAGGGTACAGTTTAGTGCCTTAGCACGGAAAACTTGGTGACATGGTTGTTGTCAAGCAAAGCCGAGGAAAGAAAAGCTGTTCCTTGAGCTATTTATTTTGATTTCTTATAATAAACAGAGGTGACTTTTTGCATTGTCAGAAGAACCAAGACTCCTGCCGTTAGGAAAATAATAAAGAATATTTCTCATAATATTTTTTAAAGATCGTTTAGCTAAGACTGTTGTCTTAGGCTGTCATCACAGTGTATTTTCATTTATATGCAAAGAGAAGACATGATAATCTCCAATTTCATCCTATTTACTATGGATGAAAAGGAAATTCTTATGGTCTAGAGACATTTCTTTATCTAATGAAAAGGTAAATGAGGACAGACAATTACCTCAGAGTGTGAAATAGTTGTTCTTCAGAAATAGTTATACTTCAGAAAGGTTGATAATTCTGAAATAAGGCAGTGGTTTAGGTGTGCCTCTCTCTGTACAACCATGAAGAATTTTCTAGCTGTTAGATAAGACATCATTATACAACACTTAGAAATAATTTCATATGCTTTATAATGCATTCTATTTTTTCTGTATGTTAATTCTTATTAAAGAACTTCTGCAGTACTGTACAGAAATTAGAATGAAGATTAAAAACCTTGCAAAAGAAAGGTTCCAAAAAATGCCATATTTGTCAATATCAAAGTAAAAGCATCTAGCTGTTAATACTGAATTCATAGAAAGCTGCAAAATTCTTCTCTAGGACTATGAATCATTATGAATATACATATTACATTTTAATATGCTTATCCTTTTCTCTGAGGCACCTATAAGTGCCTTTCTGCCTAAACGTTTTATCTGCCAAGCACTGTTACTCTTGAGTGAATGTTATTTGTCCAAGTATTATGATGGTCACTTTGTTATTTTGATTTTATCAGAGAGGTAAGCATCCAGTTGTACCTTTAGATGATTTTTCTTTTTCTTTCTGAAAACTGAACTTCAGTAAGGCAGAAATACTATGGAGCAAACACCACTGGTTTGACAATAAGTAAACTGTAGAAATTAAAACACATACTTTTAAATTAATAAGAACTTTGGTTTTTATGTATTACTAAACATTTTAAATGGGGAAAAGAAATTCAAAATACAATAAGAAGGAGATTTCTTAATTTTATTTTTTTTCAGGTGTAAGGTCTTTTTGATAGGATTAAAAAAAAGTATAAATTTGCATTGAAAGTCTCAATGAAGAGGTAAATATGATGGTTGGTGGAATCTCAGATACCTGGGAAAAATTTAAAAATATATCTAGATTTAAGTAGAAATTTCATGCATCCTTGAACATTCTTTGGTTTTCCTTCATTCAAAACTTCCATTAAAATAAATGAAAAGAATGTATTTTTAGAAGTGAGCAGGATATAGTTGACAACACAGCAGCTGAAGGCAGGGTTATTATTTATTAAATTGCAGCAACTGAGAACACTTTAAAACTGCACTTTATGAGTTATGAAATGAAATCATTCTAATTTAAAATCAATATCAATACAATAAATTTCTGAGATTAAAAGAGAGTATGTAGGGCTGCAAGTAAGTGTCATTAGGTGCTCTTAAAAATCAGTTAATCTTTGTTATTGCAAAAATGTAGAAATGCAACATGCAAGCAGCAGGTGAAGAAGTAGTTTCAATAGCTACTGTCAATTAGTTTACTGTCAATTCAGTTTCAAGATAGGTTGACTTCTCTAATTTTGTCTGCTTTTCACAAAACCAAAGTTAGTACTTTCTGAATAATGGAAATTTCCTCCCACTAAAAGCTGCATAAAATATTGTAAAATCTTCCAAGAGTAACCTATATGTGGAACCCCTCCATATCTGAAATACAATTCTTGAAGCTGTTAGTGTTTTATTAGGAAAATTTATTAGGAAAATTTATTTCAGTTTGGCTTTATCATGCAAAACCAAGTAGGTACCAGGGAGATGAATGCTGAAGTGTTCAACCATTCACCACTTCTTCCACTATGCCTCATGCTGAATAATAAATTAAAGAGATGACTACCTCAGGTCCCTGTGTTTTTAGGGTTTGGCATCAGGATGGAGCTAGGTGCTGAAGGATCCCTGGGGACCTTGACCTCCAGCCTTAACAACTTGCCCTCCAGCCCTTTCTGTCACATGTTTAATATGGAAATTGATCTCCAGAAAGCAAACACGAAACAATTGTTTTAAGTTTCCAACTGGAAAACATTAGTTTTAAAAAGAGCTAGTGTCTACCAGGAATAATTTCACCTAAAATTTATTTTACAGCTAGAGCCGCCACTTCTTTCAAATTTGGTATATCCATCCATAGCGGAAATAAATTATATTTATTTTTAACATTAAATTATCAAGAAATAAGTCAACTATATGTTTCTCTGGCAGTCCAGCTTCTCCATATTTCATGAAGTAATTTGCTTGTAAAAATGAAAGTTCAGAAAGTTCTCTTACTTCAATACATAAAAGGCACCATGTAAAGTGAAAATAACATTAGAAAGTCTGTGAGGCCAGAACTCCATTAGGTTAAAAAATACTGAAATGAGATCATTCAGGGAGACTGAATCAGAAGCAACTGCTTTGCCAAGCTGCTGTTGATTTCTATTTCCTTTAATTCAGTAGATTCCATACACATCATGACAAATCACGGCTGAACTCAGAACTGAAGTTGCCTCATTTTTCCCTCTTTACAAATAGAATGTCAGGTATCTAGAGAGGAAAAAAGAAAACTAGGAAGGATAATATAGTGTTTATTTCTAGAGGAAGGGACTCATATCATATTGTTGATTAAAAAACAAGACTCCTTATAAATAAGACTCTTTCAAAGTGAAGGTCAGAGATAGCCTAAGCAAAAAATTAATATCCCAGATTAAAATGTTAATGTTGTATCTGAAAAACACAGAAAAATTGCAAACTTGTTAAGTGACATTTCCAGAATTTCAGCAAAGATTACTACATTAATCTTTTATGCATTTTCATTAATCTGAAACAGAGACAAATCTTTAGGGAAGATGGTTTGAACATTCTGAACCTTTGAACTTTTTCAAGTTATAGCAAATTGTAGCCAGCTTTTTAAAGAATATTTGTGACTATTTTCTTCCAGATAAACAGACCAAGACATAAAAGAAGATCAATTATTAGTTATAGTTTACTAACATCACTGAAAACTAAGACTAATTCTTGAGACTGAAATTGTGGAAATTACGCCCTGGAATTCAAAAGCCATACCCCATATGCCATATATTCATAATAACTCTAAGGTAATTTCGGATTTTATGCTTGTGATCAAGTTCAGATAACTTCTATTTTCCGAACACAAGGTGACAGCAGTTATTACATAGCATGTAGTTCTGTGTATAATGCTAATACCTCCATCAATGATTGTGCCTGGACATTTTCTTTACACTGTCAATCTATTTGCAATAACACAGGCATGGAAATAGATATGAAAATGTTTTTGTGCTTCTAATATCCTTGTGTGTGCATTTGGTAGACTGGGTGTTTTATATGTGTACAATAGGTATAAATAGTACTGATAATTTGGCAAAGTGTGGTGTACATCTGCATTCCATCTGGCTCAAGCCTTTTCCACCTACTTTTTGAAACATCTTTCTTTTGCTGGGACTGCAACTCAGTTTGTTTGAATTACTGTGTTAATTGAGGTCTCTAGGATTCACTGGATGTTCTCCATAGAAATTGGGTGGCAAAAAAGATCTTCTGTGGTTGGTCTGGTTTGAAGAAAAGGTTTCTACAAAACAAAGAGATAAGACTTAAAGATACTTACGGCCTCAGAAAATTCCAAATGTCGATTGCTGGAAATGTGCACCAGAAGACTTGTAAGTTTTACCAAAGACTTTTAAAATTTCCTTTTACCTTTGTTTTCCTTCTAGTTCAAATCTGAAAACAAAATCTGGGGAGCAAGACTCTGGAAAATGAAACATCAAGGATGTATGAGGGAGACTGCTGTAGGCAAAACAAAAATGATGTCAAGTGCCTTCAACCAAAAAGTCTGATGAAGGTTCAGCTCAGATGCCTGTCAAATTGCATCCTTGCATCTATCTCATTCTCTAGCCCTGCCTTTCTGGGTGTGATTTCAGTATCCCTAACCTATTATTTTGCCATGTAACATAAAATGTATGTGCTCCCCCATCATGGCCCTGAGACACAACCACCCTTTCTTTTCTCTGCCCACCTCCCCATCCTCCTCCCACTGTGACCACAACCCTGTGCCGGATTGCAGCTCCCAGGGGTGGCAGCCCCTGCCCAGTGACATCCCAGCTGGGCTGGTCGCCAGCTCCCCACAGTCTTGGCCATGGAGCCACCCACACACGGCTTTCCCAGCCCGGCCTTGGCCCCTTCCAGCTCCCAGGGCGGTGCCTGGTTCCTGGGGCTGAGTCTGTGCCCGTGTCCCTCGCTGCCAGGTCCTGGCTGGCACTGTGGGACAGGCTCTGGCTGCCACACCCTGCCCTGGCACAGTCATGGGGAACTCATGCTGCTGCCCTGGCCCCCAGGGAGACACACCTGATCCTGCTGCTTCCTGACACCCATCTCTTTTTCCTGTGAAGCCATCCTTTAGAAGAAAAAATCACCACTAATAAAGCTCCCCTGCAGCAGACTGTTGTTGTTGTGCTGAGATACACACGGGAGACTTTCAGCGTTAAAAATGGAAGCATGGATCTCACACAGGCCTAAGCTGCCCCGCTTCATGCCTGCCTTGCACCAAAAGATGCTTCTAAAAGTCCAGTCAATTTTGTGTCACAGAGTACTTCCATGGCTTTACCTTTATATTTACCTCTCAGAGAGTCCTAAAACATCTTTACCAGGCAACCTGTGCTAGCTGGGGAGGGATGTGTCCACAGCTATGCCATTTTTAAGGAGAGGTGCTGCAATGTGTTTCAATATTCATCGGCATCAATCAATATGTAATCTACTACTTATTTTATTTACTGTATTCAAGAGGTCCAAGATAAAATTCTTTTCAAAGAAAACAAACAACTATGTCTTAAGTGAACCAGCGAAGGCCATGTCATTCTATTATCCAAAGCAAATACACTTTGAAAAGAAGACATGGTACAACAAAAATGCAGGAAATAAAAGATGCGGATTTCTAAACAAAGTTGCCTGACTGAACAAACCAACCTGACTAAGCAGATGCATAATGCATAAGCTAAAACTTAAGTAATAAGTAAGAGAAGGGCAGAAAAAGTCAGTCTTAGCTTGCCTGTTCTCATTATCCACTTTTATGCTAGTTTAAAGATTTCTGAATAAAAAAGGAAAGCGTTAATACTTCATTGTTCCAGACACAATAATGGTACCTATTTTTCATTTAAGATGCATCCTTTCTTGATAAGGTCACACTCTCCCCTTCCTCCTTGTGTTTCAAGATTTCTTCTTTCCTCTCCCTGCTGAATTTATCGTAACAATTAAGAGGAATTCTGAAGTCTTGGCTTTTTTTTTCTTTTTTTTTTTCTTCTTTTTCTTTTTCTTTTTTTTTTTTCCACATTTCTTAACATGTCTTTTTAGCTCCAGTCATTGAAACTAGTAGTATCATTGCTGGTTGCATTTAAGAGAACTAAGTCACAAAGTACTTATGACTTAATAAGAATAAAACAGTGATTTTTCATTCCACAAGGAATTATATAGCACATGTAGAGCCTTTTTTCCAAAGTAAATTATTTTCTAGATAAATTACTTTCTCTCTAATGAAGTCTTTCATAATATAACAAAAAACAAAAACCTAAAAGATGACTTATCCTGCTTTACATCCTGTGTTCTAGGCTTCCATTTGGAAGCTCTTTGAAAATTCAAGAATGGTTTCTGGCCCTTACACAAATCCTACTACCATATTGCACACAAATTATGGGTCCAAAACAGTCTACAGAAAACAATGAGAAAACGTTATGTTACTACATTTCCATTTGATTTTTTCTAAGTTGATTTCTTTGGATTCTGTGGAAGTTTGTCTTGCTTGAAAATATATGGATGGCAGTAGCACTAACCTGTGAACAGAGAAAAGAGGAAATTCTGATTTCTTCATGTTTTCATTTCTCTCAGTCTTTTCATCTATTCAGCACAAAGGAAGCAGATCTTACTTTTCAGGTCCATTATCATTCAAATTGCATAAAGTTAAAAAGCAAAATCATATTCTCTTGTTCCTTCCCCATCATGCTGCTACAAGGACATGTTTTAGTCCAAAATACTGTTGATGCTGAGTTTTGTGCTGGATGAGACTCTTAGGACTAATTAGTATTCCAACAGGTACACTACTTTATTACTGTTACATTTAACATACGGTTACTGCTACTGTATGTGCAACTCTATAGCTTCAGGAACCAATTCAGTGAGACCTCAACTTGAACTGAGACATTACTAATTGCAAATTAATTAAGTTATTTAAGGTCCTGCTGTGTAATGTTGATGCGAGACTGAGCTGGCTGTTCTGTCACTTTTGTGAAAAAAATTAAGGGGCTTGTAAAAATGTAGAACTTCATAACAAATTAAATGAGATGTTCTGAAAAGAGAATGCTAAGGTTTTAAGCTGATATTGTTTTGATTATAATTTAGTTGCAATGCAATTTTATATTAGCTCCACTTAATTCTATAGTGATAATGTATGCTGTTATAAACCAGTGCTGTTAATCTATATTTCAGACAAATTCTGGGTATATTTATTGAGAATTATTCATGGCTTTAGTTCACATGCAATCATTCTTCAGCCTTGTACAGAGTCATCTAAGTCTTCCCTGTGTGAAGGGAATCCAGTAAAACTTTGAATTTACACAAATTTTATGACATTTTTAAAGAACTTTGGTGAAATCATTTTTGGTTAGATGTTTTTAGTGTTTTGAGTATTGCTTTGAGTAAATAGAGTTTTTGTTTGAGCAATCCAACTAAAATATAGAGTAGGTGCCAACAATCAGGGAATATTTGGCCCAGAAAAATGAATGAAATAATTGTCAATAATTTTATTTGGCCCAAGATTTCACTTCCATAACATTTTTGGCAGCTAATTCTCTAAATAAATAAATAAATAAAAGTAATAATAATTTTTTGTCAGCAAAAAATAAATTCTAATTGAGTTCTGAGAGGGTATATTTTAATGTTGGGAAATTATAATTCATAATTATATGACTTGCAACAATATATATCCAACTGTAGATTTTTCTAAACATACTATTAGGCATTTTAGGTATTAAACATGTGTGAGCAGTTGTCTCATGGATTGAGTGCAAAGGGTTGTATTAAAGGATGTTACACCAGTCTGGTGTTGAATCACCAGTGTGGTTCTGGGATCCATCCTTGAGCCAGTGAATTTCAACATCTTCATAAATTACTTGAATACAGAACTTGATGATGCTAAATTGGGAGGAGCAGAGAAGTCCTGAAGAGAGAACTTGAAAGTTAGAGGTCTGGGTAATCACAAAGCTTATGAAGTTTAACAAAGGCAAATGTGGATTTTGCAGCTGGGACGGGGCCATCCCTGGACCTACATATCCTGGATGTACGGACAGACTGGGGAATGAGAGGCTGGAAAGCAGTGCCACAGAAAGGGACCTGGGGGTCCTGTTGATGGCAAGCTGACCATGAGTCAGCAGTGTCCTGGCAGCCAGGAGGGACAGCCCTGTCCTGGGGAGCATCAGGCACAGCATCAGAGCCAGGCAAAGCACCTTTGTGGAGGCAGAGAGACAGACACTGTCTCTCTGTGTCACTCTGTGGTGACCGGTGACACAACCTGAGGGAGTGGCCTGAAGCTGTGTCAGGGGAGATTTAGGTCTGATATCTGGAAAAGGTTGTCTCCCCAGAGGCTGTTTGGGGACTGGAACAGGCTCCTCAGGGGAGTGGTCACAGCACCAAGCCTGACAGAGTTCAAGAAGTGTTTGGGCAATGCTGTCAGACATGTGGTGTGATTCTTAGGGTGTCCAGGGTAAGGTCAGAAGCTAGACTTTGATAATCCTTGTGAGCCCTTTTCCAACACAGGATGTTCTACATTTCACCCTCTGTGATTTCAGTGGTGTAACTGCAAGTTATATATAATAATAGAAAAATCCCAGCATGCAAAAAAAAATAGCCATAAGTTTGTGTTTCATTTTCTTGTCAACTGTTAATGTCATAACTCAATTACTTTTTCAGCTGCTCATTGATACAAACTGTGTAATTTTTAAACAGAAAAAAAAAAAGAGAAGTTAAAGAAAGAAGGAAAACAAGACAATAAAAGGATTAATGTGGAAACAGGCAAAGAAATAAAACTTTCAAGCTTTGTTATTTCATGCCACAGAGATGCAATTCCACCGTTCGTCTGTTTCTATTTGAGTCGCATTTAAGATCACTTTTTCTGAAAGTACAGCTCTGAAAAACATCTTTTAAATAAAAAAATCTACCTGTAGTCACACTTCATATTGACTGTATTTCACTCCCACTATTCTGTATTGCAAAAGACATTTGTTTGAAAACCTTTCTTTGTTTCTGAAAAATTAATATGCTTTAGCTTCTTTCTCTCACCTGAAATAATAATCCTTCCTTTGTGGCCTCACTTTTCATTGTTGTGCTATGATTGATGTCACAATCTCAGATTCTGACTTCAGGTGGGAATAAACAGTAGAAAGAGAAGGAATAATACAGAACAAAAAGACTTAGAGTTTTCATCATCTTAGAATATTGTCAAGAACAATATATAGAAATGAGATTTTGAGCTCAACCAGAATAACCTTAAGAAATTACAAGAAAACCTTACTTGCATCTTTAATTTACATGTATAATGTAAATCAGTAATTCAGACTCAGACTGAGCAATTCATCCGCTGTTCAAGATGCCATTTGATATTATCAATTTCAAGAAATAATGCCCCAATTCTAATATTCCCTATGGTACTTCACCTATTTAACATCTGTTACTTTAGGCAGCCTGTTGAAATTCAGTGCAAAGGAACAATTCTGTAGTGACTTGTAATCTTCAGTATAATATATTTTAATAGACAGATAATGCTCACTGTCTCATCACAATTAATCACTAAAAGCATCATCTTTTGCAATTGTCAGGTTTGAGACCTTACCTCTAAACTGCTGTTAGATCAATAAAAAAAAATTACTTATTCAGGCACATACAGTAGGGTAGTGTGAGGGAAAGGCTGAGAAGAATTCATTCCATTGTAGAAAATTATACAGTAAAATACAATGGACTGAAATTAGACTTTCACGAACCTTGAATGCCATTTTATGTCGTTTGCTTTATGTGTTTCAGCTTCATTTGAGTCTTTAAAGGAGATATCAATTTTAAAACCTCTATGCTTCAAATAAAACTGTATATTTATTTATAACAATAAAATAAATCATATAGTTATAGTCTATCACTTCTTGATAATGCATATTTGTATTTTTAAAATCCAAAAATTATATAAAATATACATAATGAACATTAACTGCATATATCTAATTGTCTAAATCTATATATGTAAACATCTTAATGTGCTGAGTTCTCCTTGGATGTTCATACAATTTCCTTTACATGTGAACTTTCTTCATCCTAATAGAGCTCAATTATGTTTAGTCCCTTTAGAATGAGAATCTTCCCACTGAATAGATTTTAGTTCTTCAAGAATCAGTATGATTGGGAAAATATATTTAATTATGTAAATGCTCCAAAACTGTTATATAAGGGAAACTTGAATAGGTAAAATAATATGAATTGTGAGAACAAAATTTGGAAACTTAGAGAAAAACTGATGAGTTTATAATTCCCTTTGGAAATTATTGCTTTAACTCTACAGGAGAATTGATTCAGTTTGTAAAAGAATAAAAAAGAGCAACCCCAAAAAAAAACCCCAAACAAATCAACATAAACAACAACAAAAACAAATAAAAACAACAACAACAACAAATCACCACAAAAAAACCCCACAAAACCCCAAAAAACCCTCCTCCCAGAAAATAAAAAATAGGTAGATATAATACATCTATGAAAGGTGGGAATTCTTTCCTTATCATGAATAAGGGTATATCAGAATATGTCCCCAAAAACATTAATGGTCAGACAACAAAATGGATCTTTACAGAGAAAGGCAATCTTGTTTAGGTCACACACCCACACATTTCTGTAGATGTTTTTATCAAAAACCAGAAGTTGGAGCAGTAAAGATCAGAGACAGTAAAGTGTCAAAGACAATAAAGCAAAGCAGATCTTCCTGAAGGGAAGATCATGGGCACTGAATTGATGTGTTTTCACATTCAGTAGAAGTCTACACAGTTGCAGTGAATAAACATGGACTCCTTATAAACAAAAGTAAAACAATCTTACCTAATTTTTTTCTTTTCTTCTCTGTTGACTGTCCCACAAGGGGAAAAAATAAAATCTTAATTGTTAGGAAAAAACCACTAAATCAGCAAGATCATTGCCGATATTTACATCTTGTTGAAGCTGAATTTCTTTGCCAGCACCAGATTCTGTGTGTCTTCTCCAACTATGGTAAGATGGAAGAAGATTGTATTAAAAGAGGAAAAAAAAATCAAGTTATTATTTAACAAAGAAACCAGAATGCACTAAGTTTCCTTAAGATATTTTGTTTCCCTAGGAAAAAAAAAAAAAAAAAAAAGTGAAGTCTTACTTTCAAATTTTGCAGTACTTACTGCTCCACATTATTTGTTTTTAAAGAAGGAAAAAGTCAGTACTAAAACTAAACTGTATCCAAAATTCAGTTCATGTGTATCTGCATAAGTAGATATCTTAATTTCTCTACTTTGTTTCAGAATACAGGACATAGGCATGCAACAAATTCAGGCGTTATCTTCTCTCTTTTGTTGGCAGTGTATGGATGCCTTTTGAGAAGACATCACCAATGATAGTGAAAATTTACTCTATGACCTTCTATGAATTTATCAGCATTACTTATTCTTTTTTTCTGCAAGTCATATCTGAATAAAATAAACACCTTATCACCCATGGCATTTTAACAAGGAGGTTATTAGTTACACTACACCCAGACAAATCTCAATATTTTTATTCTGTTACAGGAACAATAATAGTTTAAGTACTTCATCAACTCTAAATTAAGGTTAGAGGTAAATTGTATTTCATCATGGAACAATAAAATTCTTTGGGGTTTTTTTGCATCCCAAGACTGCTTTGGGCTGTTCACTGCATTTCTGAATGACTGGGAGAGCTCACCATGTTTATATTACTACAGAGTAGTAATATAGGTGGAAAGTGGTGGCACTACCACTGACTGAAAATGAAGCAGACAGTGTCATCTCAAAGGGCCACACCAATTTTAGCTAAAGGACTAGGCTTGTTTTAAACAGGTTCACTACTATATTGCAAGCTAGTTATCTGTGACATGAGGTATAACTGAATTTATGCTTACATGGGAACTCCCTGTCTAAAGTGTCAGAGTGTGAGTTCTCTACGTACTGACTTACAGCCAACATTTCTGATAATGACTACTGTGTTGCTTCCTCCATTGCCCAGCAAGTAAACCCAGAATTCACAGCATCCAGTCAAAAAGCAAAGAGGTGTCAGTCCTTGTTTTGTAAGACTTTGTAGTTAAATTTTAATTGAATTCATTAGGAAGACATAATATTTTATATCATAACTCAGATTTTTGCCCTGAAGTGGAGCAGATAACTGAATTTGCTAGAGGATAACAAAGAATGCAGTTGTTATTCCCACCCTGCCCTCAAAGAGGGACTTTGCAATGAGAAAGACATCACTAAAATAATGCATCAGCACACCTTTTTTTCCAATGTTCTTTTGGGTACCATACAGCTGAAATTCCAGTCCTTTGAACCTAACTCTGCTTTGTAGCAAAGGAAATTTAACCCTCTGTTCTTATGCCAGAAAAACATGGATGTGGAGAGACCAGAAAAATAGTCTTTAACTCAAAGTAGACATTGAAAGGAGAGGAAATTTTTACTCTCTTTCTGTACGGAATTTGACCCGTCTTTAGATGCAACCTCCACCTAAATAAACTGTTATCTATTCATTGTTTGTTTCCTATGCTGTTTGAGAAACTATAACATGTTGTTTAAATAACCACTCCCTCCAAATGTAATCTCACTGAAAAAATAATCTTGAATGGAAATACATTGATTTCAAATTTTATTTGAAGCTTTATATAGTTGAAGCTTTTATATTTGATATACTGGCTCCATCCTAGGAGGGGATTTATCCCTCTATAAAATTTTTCATTTGAAGTTGACCTGATATAATAGAGAGATTCAACCTTCAAGAGACATTCAACATTCAAATTCCAGGATTCGTCCTTAATTGCTTCCATTTTCTGATAACTGGTTAAAATTAATGGAATATGTAACACCATCATAAACTACAAAGTACTACCCTCTGTGTAAACAAAGAACTCTAGGTCAGCAACCTGGTACCACTGGTTCCAATAAGTTTACTGAGAAAAATGCATTTTTCTGTGTATTTAACTGGTGTCCACACGGCAGGAAGGTGTGCACAGCAACAATACATGAGGTAAGCATGAGCAATGGGTCAGGCAAGAATCTGTCCAGTGATCTCCTTGAACAAGTCTAATTCCTTGGCATCTTGGAAGGACTCATGTACAATGAAGTAGAATGAAGTCTGAATAACAGGATGGTTGAAATATATGTAAATTATTAGAGACAACTGGAATTATATAGCTTATTGATTTCCTGGATTAACTTATGCTAGTTATGTTTTGAAATGCGTATAAATAACAAACCCAGAAGACTGTCGTGGACTTCAACATTTTTTATAACAAGGCAATAAGCTTATTTTTAAAAAAATCTCCACAGCACTATTGTACATTAAAACTTCTCTGAATAAGCCATACAAATATATCCTTCAAATGATCAGGTTGATGATAATATTTTATCAAAAATATTAATGATTCATCCATTATAACAAGGTAACAAGGATTTTTTACCCAGTAAATTCTCTGTAATACTGTCTCATTTCCTATATTAATGTTTTCTTCCATTTCCAGATGTTCAATTCAGTTGTATGATGAGTTTACTCTCAATTTTAGGAGGTGGGGGCAGAGGAAGTTCTTTCCATGCCTGTCAGAAAAAAACCTCTTATTTTTGGAACCCAAAACCTGTATTTTTTAGTTGTCCTTCAGAAAATAATTGTTGCTTACTCCAAATTTTGGTGTATATCTGCTCATTCAAGAAAACTAATTTAATATCATATTTTCTTCTTATCAATTATTGTTTCTTAATAATAACAGCAATAACAACAACTATAATTATTTCCTCTTATTAGTATTACTTGGGCTTGAGTGAGAATGGAGGATCAGATACCTTAGACAATTTACAGTGCCTACTGTCAAATCACAGTCAATGTGGTAATTATGTGTATGTCTAAGATTTTGGGATTCACAAATTGCTTCTTAAGCACTGAGAAATTAAACGCCCCCTTTAGAGGTGTAAATGACCATGATTACTTCTCTTAAATACTGACTGGTAATCACTTCTGATTTTATTGCAATTTTACTGAAATCACTGCTTTCAGTCATACTTATGACACTAAGCTTACTTTTCATCATACAGAAGTTTCCCTAAGAAAGAATAAAACAAGAGTCTATTTTGTTTTCCAATAGAATTAGTGATAAAATATGATAAAGTTATTGACCATTAAGCACTTATCCAAGAGTCTTTTTAATTAAGAATGGTTAAATAATAACATTTTTTTCCAAAATCATTAGTTTACATGTAAGAAAAATAGATGAAGAGACTATTAAGTTAGCTAATTTAATGATCGCACACTAAGAGACTAAAGGAAATTACTTCAAATTAGAAATCTAATTTTATTTTTGATTGTTTCTCTTTTACAGACTTCAGGTCACTGTAAGCATGCCATAATTTTTATTTTTGCAGGTACAACTTGACACAAAATGAAAAGGAAAAGACCTCACTAAACAAGAAAAGTAACTCTAGAGCCTAGCCAACTGCTTTGATATTTGCAGATCTTGAGGACTTTTAACAATGCAGTTATATAATATTGTAATATCAATAAGGCTTCCAAACCATACTATGTATGGGGATCTTTAGCACCTTTTAATTTTGTCAAAGTTTTTCCAGGATTTTTTGAAAATTATTTTTTTTCATTTCTTTGAAATTCACTGGGCTGTATTCCTGTCTACAGCCCCTAAAGAGCCTTCCATTTTGATTGTAATTTGCATAATCTGTTTTCTTGATTATACAATATAACATTCATATTGCATGAATATTTTTATTTTCTGTTCTGTAATATAAAATCCATTCAAATTGAAAATAATACTGTGACCTACTCAGCTTGTTTACTTATTGTCTTTGACTTCATATACCCAGTATATTGTGATATAAAGCCGGGAAAATGATAGTTCTGATAATTTTTCGCTATCAACATCACTGATTTAGATTATTGAGTTGGACTCAGTTATTTGGTAATGTCATCAGAAAATATGAACCACATGGAAGCAAAAGGTTGATTTAGGCATCTCTACATACATTTATTACATTCAACAATGAATATTAGGTACTTTAATAAAGATTAGCCAAAAAGTGGGTAGTATCAAATTTCTCTACTTTCTAAATGTCTGTCAATGAATTGTTTTATTCCACATTTCCTTCTGCCTTCTTTTTCCTTTTATCTTCTCGCTTCTTTTGCATCCTGTTTCAATATATTTTTCCTTTTCTTTTGTTCTTTCCATTTAGCTGTTTCTGCCTGCATATCTCTCCCTGTCTTAGATTCCCCAAGATAATTTTTCGAAAAAAATGTCTAACTTTTTTTAACCTAAGATGGGCATAATTCATACCAACCATGACTTCTCTTTCTCTTCTTGGAAAGTAATAGTTTTATGTCTTTGCTTTGCCTTTTTAGATCCTAAACTTTTTGTAATGGGATCCATCTTTTAAACAGTAAGAAATTACTCAATGTATTGCTCCCAGCAGGAGCCTTTAGACATTAAAGAAATATAAATAATCACAAAAGATTGCCACATGCCTGATCTCCAGCAGCTGTGAGCTCTGTTACAAGAGTGTGATGCTCCTGCTCTCCTCCCTGTAACCTCTCCAATCCCACTGGCCAGTCTGCAGTAGAGCTTGGCTTTTCCTCCTATGCCAGCAGTAGTTGTCAGGCAGTTTCCACAAGATTTGAAGAACATTGGGCAAAGACTGCAGACCTACATGTCCAGTGGCTCTGCAGGTGTCCCATGCACAGTTGTCTGTGCATCATTGTCAGATATGAGTAGGGAAGTGATTTCTGTTTGTCAGTGTTATCAGTCTATGAGACACTGAAAGTTTGATTTTGAAGTTACATGTAATACAAACTAGCTTCAATATTTGGTTTTTAGCTGTAATTTTTGAGTCTTTAAGTACTGGCAAAGCATATACTACACATGAAACTTGACTCCTGTCTTCAAAATGCTAAAGGTATGTTTAATCTTTTAATTCCTAGGTTTCATGGGTTTTGGCCTGAAAAGAATTTGAACTTATCATCTAAGGTTAATTATTTAGGGGCTTTCACTTTAAGCCCTTCACATGAATGACCTGAAAATAAACACCAAGTCATGATATTATACGCTGGGAACAAGAAAACCCAAAACAATATTTTAATCCAAAGAGCTAAATAGTATGTCTTTTGTAATAGTAGAAGCAGAAATTGTGATCTTAGGAGCATTCATGGACTACAGCATTTACCTTCAGATTTGAAAGTAGCAGAATGCTACACTATAACTAAAACCAAATTTACTTCCCAAATTCATAATTTATTTTCTCTGATACAGACATTAAGTGTTTAACATGCAGAGCTAATAGATCTCAGGCACATCTCAATGCAAGTACAAACATAAATGTGTAATAAAAATTGGTGGTACAAAAGTGTATATATTTCTATGGAGATCTGAGGTACAATGTTGCTAATAAAACTATTTAAGTTATATCTCTAATATTTATCTATGGTAGCAATAAAACTGGATCTTTATTTATAAATGGAAGTGTAACCCATGATAATGAACAAATAAATTGCATATTCATGAAGTATAACTAAACCTAATTAATATTGCTTGACAGGCACAGCTTTGGAAAAATATCTTAGATCTAAACTCCAACTACACAGTCCTAGAAGTAAAGGCTCAGCTTAGATTTTGCACTTTTCTTTATTTTGTTTCCAGTAATTTATAAATGCAGCTTATACACTAACTGCTGTTTTTTATTACAAAAGAAAAAGGAAAAAAACCAGCAATAAGGTCCTGAAATGAATTTACAGATGTACATTTTGTTGGAAATGGGATGCCACCAGGTAGATTATTCTTTCCCCAGAAGTGTTTCAGATTTCACTAGGGAACTATTCTTAGCAATGGAGCCCTTGAGGTTTGAACTCAGATATTAAAAATCAGCAGTCTTTTAGAGAAATGTTACCAAGAATCTTCAAAACCCCAGCAGCTTAAAAACAAATAAATTTTGTTCTCTTTCCTAACAGTTTTAAACTTTATCCACAAAATCATGGTTCTTTTTTTCTATAGTTATCAGTCACTTGCTATTTATCTTTTAAAAGTAAGACTGAATCGTCTCATTTTCTTTGGGAGTTTAAGACATGCAATATATTATGATGTTGTATATTAAAATAAAATGTAAATTAGAAAAAACAACTTTCAAGGATAATTCAAGAGAGTTCATTAGAACATTTAGTAACCAAGGTCTTACAGAATGTTTATTATACAAATTCATTGTCTTTGTTGGGAAGTCTGGAAGATTGTTTTATTTTTATCTATATGTTGTATGGAGACAGTAATTTTCAATTTACCTAGGTTTACGACTGGGAAGCTGAAGAATATCTATCCAAATAAAATTACGTGACAATATTATTAAAATATTCCCAAAATATAAAATCATGTAATCATTTAGGTTCGAAATGACCTCTAAGACCTACAAGTTTATATTAAATATTTTAAGCTTTTTGCATTTGTATATCCTTTCAAGAGTGTCCTGTTTTTTTCAGTTGTGAAAAAGTTACATTAATAATTATTATTATATATTATATATTATAAATCCAGATATATATATATATATTTAATTTGTCTAGGGGAAATAGCAACTTTTCATTAGATCAAACACATGAAAGCATTGACAGAAAATGATGCTTTGTTGTAAATAAATTTTTTTTCTGCTTTAATATTTAGTAACAAACACTATTACAGAGTTCTGCACTGGTATGTTGTTTTATATTTTGGGGACCCTGCATAAATATTAAATTTTTAGGTTTCTGTCAGACTATGATAGGACTTTATGAGATAAAAATGAACAAAAATAGAAAATTTGACAGTACCTTAACTGCTTATGTGTGCATGCAGAAGTAGACTTATAGAAAGATCTCCTTTTGCTACCACAAAATGAATTTCAACTAAAGATAAAATTGAAAATGGAAGATCTGTGAAAGAGATCAAAGGGAAAGATAACCCATAAAGTGCAGACAAACCCATCCAAAATTAGAGGTTACCACAAAGATGACTGTCAATCCTGTTGCATGACAGAGTGATAATGAGAAAGGAGCTTCATTGTCACAGCTACAATCCCTGTGAACGTATTAATATGGCTGGGAATGTTCTCTAATATCTGTGGTATGGAGTAACTAGAAAAGGAATGAAGGGATTTTTTTCCTCCTCTTGCAGATATGAAGAGTCCTTCCATTTCAAGGATTTACCAGCAGTCCTGGCTAACTGGGGAGGTCCCAGTAGTCTGGAGGTTGGCCAATATGATGCTCATTTATAAGAAGGGCCAGAAGGAGGATCCAAGGAGCTATGGGGCTGTCAGCCTGAGCTTAGTCCTGGGAAAGGTCATGGAGAAAATCTTCCTGAGTGCCATCTCATGACATGTGCAGAGCAACCAGGGGACCAGGCCTGGCCAGCATGGGTTTATGAAAGGTAGGTCCTGCTTAACCAATCTGATCTCCCTCTTTGATGAGGTGACTCATTTATTCGATGGGGAAAAGGCTGCGGGTCCTGCCTGGGTGAACCTTAATAAAGGCTTTGACCCTACTTCCCACAGCATTCTCCTGAAGAAAGTGGCTGTGTGCTGTGTGAATTTGTTGTCTCTTCTTTGGGTAAAAAATCTTGCTGGATGGCCAGGCTCAGAGTGATGGTGAATGGAGTTAGATTCATCTGGAGCCCATTCACCAGTGGTGTTCCCCAGGGCTCAGTGTTAGAAGCATTCTTGTTTAACATTTTTATTGACATGCATGAGGGGACCAAGTGAACCCTCAGCAAGTTCACAGACATCAAGTTGGGCAGGAGTGTTGAACTGTTGATGGACATGAAGGCTCTGCAGAGGGATATGGACAGGCTGGGTCAATGGACCGAGGCCACTTGTAGGAAGTTCAACAATGTAAAAAGCTGGATCCTGCACTGGGGTTGCAACAACCTCAGGCAGTCCTATATGTTGGGGAAAGAGTGGGTGGAAAGCTGCCTGGTGGAAAAGGACCTGGGATAGCTGGTCCACACAAGGCTGGATGTGGTCTAGCAGTGCGCCCAGGTGACCAAGCCAGTGACTTCCTGACTTGGATCAGCAATAGTGTGGCCAGCAAGAATAGGGTGGTGATTATCTCTCAGTACTGGGCATGGATGAGGCCACACCTCAAATCCTGCGTCCAGTTTTGGGCCTCTCTGTACAAGAAAGACATTGAGGAGCTGGAGTGCATCCAGGGAAGTGTAACAGAGCCTGTGAAGGGTCTGGAGTAAAAGTCTGATGAGGAGCAGCTGAAGGAGCTGGGGTTGTCTAGCCTGGAGAAAGGGAGGCTCAGGGGAGATCTTATCACTCCCAACAAGTACCTGTGAAAGCAGGTTGTGGTCAGGTGTGGGATCAGTCACTTCTCCCAGGCAACTAGTGATGGGTCAAGAAGAAACAGCCTCAGGTTGCAGGAGAGGTTTAGATTAGGATATTAGGAAAAATTTCTTCAATGTGGTGGTTTGTAAAGATTTCCTGAAATTTTTACAGGATTGTCAGGCATTGGAAAAGACTGCCCAAAGAAGTGATTGAATCACCATCTTTGGAGGTATTTAAAGAATGTGCATATGCTGCACTTGGGGACATGGTTTTAGTGATGATTTTGCAATATTAGGTTAATGTTTGGACACAATTATCTTTGACTTCTTTTCCAACCTGAATTACTCTATTCTTCTATAATATGTCATTTGGAGTTTTTTACTAATTTTGTACTACATTATGCATGTGGAGTCACTGTGAAGGTAAAGGAAAAAGTAAAAAGGCCTCAAATATCTGTGATACTTCTGGATATTTTTGTGAAACAAACACAAAAAAACCCCTTTTTTGTGAGTTCATTTTTGCCTGAATCTATAGAACTTTGCAGTGAAACCACTCCCCAAAACTGAAAAGCTCTCTTACGCACACAACCAGCAAAGGCCACTGTAGGAAGACATCAAAATTGACTCTCAGATATGTAAGAGCACCATGGCTGTGCTAGAAAGAAGCCCTACTGTAGGAAACACAAAAATAGAAATTTCCACATATACTGAAGAGTTTGATTTCCAGCCTTGGAAGAAGCTTAGATTGATGTAAAAATAAAAGTACACAGACATTAAGCAAAAAAATTATAAACTGATATTTCTATAGTTGTAAGTAAGAATATAACTTAAATAAATAAGAAACTGTATTGAATAAGATGGTTAAGGGTTTTGTTGTGTCATAATGTAATTAGGATAAGCTAGGAGTTTAAATGTTATAATAGAAGCATATATGTGTACGTGTGACAGTAGCTGATTGGATAAAAGTATACGCACTGAGGCAGAATTAAGTAAAGATGATAGGTCAGAAAAACAAAATAAACTTCATAGTAACTTTCCACTGGATTAGAACATTATATATTGCCTTGTAACGAAGCAACTCATGCCTATTTTTGAGCTGAATTTTTATGGCTGAATTCTTGCTTCTCTAAATCTCATGGTCTTGAGGCTGATATGAATCGGAGCAACAAATGCTCTTTAGCACGATCATAGTCCCATCCCTTCATTAAAGCCACGATAGTGCCCTACATCTTGCACTCGCTGTCACCTAGATTTTCTCCAGCAGGACCTTGCTGCAAAAACCTGGTCTCCAGAGTAACTAGGGTCAGCCTAGATATTTATCTCATTTCTGGGCCAGTCTTTTGTATTCACCTTGTCTGTATCCTTTTAGATATGATTCTTGCTTTGATCCATTTAAAATCAGCATAGATGTTTTGTGGGATGTGCCACTTGTTCTGCTATGGCCATTTCTCTTTCACTACACTCTGCTTTGCAGGCTTGAACTTCCTCTAGATCCCATTCTTCCTCCAATATTATAAATGAACTCTAAAATTTAAAGCTCCAAAGCTCTTCTCTGTCCTACATATTGTACATCATGTTACATCCTTATTTCCCCAAAACCCTTTACAGAGAATTATCACCCTTGTTTTGAATCCCACCAGTGAAATACTTGGATAAACTGATAACAAAGCACAAATATTGCATCCATTCTGTGGACCTTTTTTCCAACTAGCTTTCCTATCTCCTTTTCTTCATTACTGCTATGATCAGTTTTAGAGGTATAAAGGTAATTCTGAAGATTAAACTGCGTATGTTTGATATATGTATAGTCCAAATGTACAGAAGGGCAAAAGAATCTAATGAGAAGGTATTAGGGAATAGAAAATAGTCCTAAACACATAGTCAAAAATGATGGGGAAAATATTTTTTCAAAACATATAGCACATTACTTAGGTGTTTCATAACATCTCAGAAATATCTATCTATATCTCTCTCAATATGCTTGCATAAAATATAGGTATAACTTCCAAAATTAAAGTTCAAGTTTATTTTATGTATTTCAATAATTTTATTTACATAATCTGTCAAAGCAACAAAACTACAACTGCAAAATAATTTCCCTTGCCACCACCTGGCTTGTCGTTAACTGGTGTACATCATCAAACCAACATGGCTCTTAAGATGCACTGACACAATATATCATCAAAATTGAATTGCTGAGAAGATGTATACCTCAAATATAAGGCCAATTGCCAATAAAGAATATATTCAGATATTTAATTTTTTTCTGTGTTTCAGATAACTTAGGTTATTTAAATATGCAGTTGTATTTGAGAATACTGCCAGATTTCTAAAAAGAAGCATTAACGTGCTTCAATATGTGACTATTGATTTTCCAATGTATTCTTATTTATTTTTATTAATGATTCAATCCATTATTATTTTTCTTTCTTTCTTTCTTTCTTTCTTTCTTTCTTTCTTTCTTTCTTTCTTTCTTTCTTTCTTTCTTTCTTTCTTTCTTTCTTTCTTTCTTTCTTTCTTTTCAAAAGTGTTTAGAGATATGTTGGTTAAATTGTATAATTTTCTTTCTCATATGATTTGGAGCTAACACTCTCAAATTATGTTCCCAGTTTAAACCTTTGTTCAAAAAACTGTTCATGAAATTTCACATTGTATTACATTATTATTACAAGGCATTACTTTTAGTAACAGTGATATCTGTCAAAGTGAATCTACCACAAAATGCATTATTGATTAGGGTTTAGTAAATAATTTGCAACAATGGATTTATTTAAAAAAATTAGCCTATTGTCTGCATGTGGAATAGCTTCCAGCAAAGAAATAAACAAGCAAACAATAACATCCTTGAATAAATTTAGGAACATTCAAATGATCTATTTTCAAGCTTTGCTTTTTATTGTGTTTAATTTGTATCATTCTCTTCAGCTTGCATGTTCATGAACCATTTGTTATGAACATCAAAATTACTAACTTACTGGTTATTTATTTCTGAAGTGTCAGCTGTATCACATTTTTTTTCTTTTTTTCCTTACATGAAGGCAGAAAGAATTTTCTAGGACCAGTAAAGCTTATGCAACTATTTGTCTAAAACCCTGGCTTCGCAAATATTCGCTTGCATCTTTGAAATTTACTTTCCTCAAATGCTCTTGCCAGTAAAACTCAATACTTCAAACATTCCTGCAGAAAGATCACCAAAGGGTTGCAGGTATTGTCAGAGAAAATTCACTCAAAGGTTGGTTTAAAATCTTTCATTGTATTTACTCAGCTGTGTTAAAAGAACAACTCATTCAAGTTGTTATCAAGGCATCCCCTAAGAAAATCTAAGATTAGAAAAGTGTGTTTATATTCGACGACTGTTTATTTTTATATTCTTGATTTAACACAAATTTTTATGAATATGCACTTCAAATTTAATTTTGTTTAGAAAGTTTCATGAAACTCTGATGTTGTTTTTCTAAAATATCATTTGCTTAATAGCCCTAAGAACTATTTAGTGGCAGACAAAGCAATATCTGAAATTTTCTGAATCTCTTTTGGAAATGAAAGAATGTCTAACCATTCAAAATTTTTTGCTATTCTCCTAATTGCCAGTCCATGCTTCTTAGGGATGATTTTATGTTGCTACACTGCACTTCTGTGTGTTTCATTATTTGTGTATTAAAACTTATCCCCACTAAAACAATGATAAGATCATACTGGGACTATAATAACATATGGGGAAAAAAAAGCCCTCATCTTGCATAGTGATTGAATTACTTTAGGATGAGCATGAATGTGATGATATTAAGAAGAAACCAGTAGCCTAGAAAATTTCAAAGCTTTTCAACAAAGTGAAAACTTTAACTTATTTATACCATAATTTTATTTCGTACGTACCATATCCTATTTGACATCTAATTATGAGAGGAAAGGAAGAAACCTTAGCATACTGTCAAATTTGCATTCAAATTTCTAATTCATATACTGTACTGATTTTATTCTAAAAGAGTAGAAAAACTTAAGTTTTTCCTTGTCCCAAAGCAATCTTTATTTCACTGTTTCATTTTTCTAATATGTGATAAACTCTACATAAAATATAGAAAATGCATAAAACTAAATGCAGAAAAGTAAATATGGATTGCTTTTACACTCCCAGAGTTTAAAATTTGTTTTGTCAAGAAAAAATATTTAGTGTAATTGAGACAAGAGGGTTTATGGAAGACTTGCACATATCCAAAGCAGCATGACTTAATTATTTAGTTACATTGATGACTTTGAGAAGTACTTAGTCCTTTGATAAGAATATTTTACCATTTCTCCTTTTTCTGAACAAGGCCAAACATATTATCAAGACAGGATAACATCAATTTATTTTATAAAGTTATGCTTTAAAAACAGTAAAAAACCTCAAAAGTGGCATTTCTTTTATCTTTTTAGTATAACTTCACAAGACACAGATATTCTCCTGTGATAATGTACATCTGTGGTTGGTGTTATAAAAATTGTTAGAAAATCCTACTTTACTTCTGCCATAGCCTTAAGATTATTCAAGTGTGGATTTTCTTGAATGTTAATAAGGAGAGACGTGATAATGTTGCTATTTTTTCCTTCCTTATTGTGTGAAAGTAGTTAGTATTGAAGCAATAAACTCACCTTTTTTTATCTGAAGTCTGAAAGATTCAGAGGATGTGCTAACAAAGACAGAATAGTGAAATATAATGACAGGAAAATTCTGAAGAATTTCATAAGCTGCAGAGACTTAAAGAGTTGGATAAATATTTATAAAGTACAAAGTTGAAAACTGCAGTCACTGGAATTCAACAGAAATTTCCTGTCACAGTTTTTCGTGATAAGCCTTTATATATTCACAGTGCTTCTCACACCTGAGATCTAAACAACAAAAGATCTTTTCTTCCCTCTCCAAAGTTTTTTTCTCACCACCTGAAAGCCAAAAATAGCAGTTAAGATATTACAGAATATCAGTTTTACCTTCAATATCCATCGATTCTTATAGATATAATCCTCTGTAATGTTTCTAGTATTACATGGCAAAAATGTTTTCATTTACAATATGACATACAGAAAACATTAGAAAGGATTCAAGTTATTTAAAGTGAAAACTACATTTGGAAATAATTTTGAGAAGAAATTAAGTGATTCTGAAAGTAATATTGTAGATTTGCATGCATTACTCTCAGTGTTTTCTAGACCAACACTTAATCTATAGGAAAATAAACCATTATATTCCCAGAAATTCTGACTGGAAATGTAATCAAGGCTGAGACCATTCCTTCTCATACTTATTACTATGAGGATTTTTGTATGTTTCAATGATTGCTAGGTTTTGATTTCTCATAAAAATGTTCTGTGCAAGGTACAAAAGTCCAAAAGAAATCAGGAGTTTTTATTTTTGCTACATTTAACCTGTAAAGTAAAGAGTAAAGATAAAGTAAAGGGACTAAAGATAAAAGAATAAAACATACTCCTGCCTCCAATCCAAGTTGATACCAGGAGCAGATACATTTAACAAATGGTTAATATTCAAATGCTACTTTATTCCAGCCCAAAACTGGCGTATACCTTAGTTAAGAAGTCAGCTAAAAGTGCCAGGATATCTGCATGGATGAAAGGTCAGTCTCAAAGACAAAAGGACATTGGTGGAAGGTGGAACAGTTAAAAGAAGGAATAAGTAACCTGGGAGGAATACAGAGACACTCAGAGTGTCCATTGACAAAGCTAGGAAAAGCTAAATCTTAATTTGAATTGAGTAAAGGACATCAAAGGGAAGTTGATATATAGAATGATTTCTAGAAATACAAAGGTGACAAGAGGACGACTAGAGAAAGTGTGGCCCTGACAACACAAGACATGGGCAACGCTGAAGTCCTGAATGCATTCTTTGCCCCAGACTGTGCTTGAAAGATCTGCCTTCAGAAATGCCAGGCCATGGAGGCCAAGAGAAAAGTCTGCATCCAGAAAATTTTAACCCGTGGTGGAAGAGGATCAGGTTTGAGGACATGTTAGAAACTGGACATATATAAATCCATAGGTTCCTATAGCATACCCCCACAGGTACTGGGGGATTTTTCAGCCCATAGGGCTGTTGTCATTGTGAGGTCAATCCTGACTGGGAGAAGTTTCTGGTCATTAGAAAAGAGCAAATACCATTCCTGCCTTCAAGAAAGGCAAGAGGAGATCTCATAGAGCTTCAGGCCAATCAACCTGGCTTCATTCCTGAGAAAGTGATGGAGCAGCTAATACCAGAAATCATGTGCAGGCACAAGGCTGAGAAAGTCATCAGGAGCAGTCAGCATGCCTTCACCAAGAGGAAGTCATGCTTGATGAGCCAGACAGCATTCCACAATGAAACAATTAGCCTGATAGATGAGAGAAGATCAGTGATTTTTATCTACCTGGACCTCATTAATGTTTTTGATACTGCTTCCCATAAAATCCTCATAGAGATTTTGATGAGGACAAGACTCGGGCCACTTAGAAAGTTAAGGGACTGGAGTATCCTTCTTATGAGGAAAGGCTGTGAGATCTGGGACTCTAGAGAAAAAAAAGCTCAGGGAATCTCAACAATATGTACAATATCTGACATTTGGAGTGTATAATGAATATGAAGCCAGAGTCTTTTTGTGTTTCCCAGTGATGGGACAAAAGGCACTGTACACAAACTAGAGCACAGGAGGCTCCACGTAAGTGTCTGGAAACACTTTTTCACTGTGGGGCTGACAGAGTTGAGCACAGACTACCCACAGATTTCATGAAATCGCCCTCCTTGGAGATATTCAAAAGCTATCAGAACGTGGTTTTGTGTAAGAGACCTCTTGGTGACTCTGCTTGAGGTACAGGGTTGTACTGGAAGGGAAGTCCCTTCCAACCTCAGCTATCCTATGATTCCCTGACACTTCAGAATATCCAGACACTATGCAGTGCACCCCTGTTGTACATGTCTGTTCACACCTTTTCAGAACACATTGCTACTAAAGCATATTGATGGTCTGTAGCAGAGTAAGTCCTTGGGGCTGCTGAAGAGAGCCCATGCCTTGGTAAGTTCAGATCTAAATGAAAATAAAGAATTAGAGAGGCAAGACCCCTGAAAGAGATCCAATGGTTCTGACAGAGTTATTAAACTATTTATTGCTTAAGTATTTCCATTCATTCTGGCTTAGTGTTTTGAATTTTATAGGAGAAGAATTTACATTATACGATTTCAACATGATATATAATACTATGTGTAATAGCAACTGACATAGTGCAGCAAAGAAGAGGTGAAGACAAAGATGTCTTTCAGAAATCTTCATGATCTCTTGATAATATTAGGGTCATTACAGCCTCTGGCGAAGTTTAGCACAGCCTCAAGGATGCTCTAAAATCTGCTGGTTTGTAAATACCTCCTGGGGCCATTATGCTCAGAACAGCCAAGCCATGCCCTTGGCACTTGACATGCAGGAAGGACAGAAGATGATAAAGGGAGCATATAACCAAAGATCAAACAGACAACACAAGCATCAAACAAGAAATTCTTAATCTGTATCAGAAGAAAGAATATTGAAAGAAAGTTAGCAAATCTGTCAGAGAATAAGTAGAAAGAAAAAAGCCATTAAGAAAGAACACAATATCAATGAGAAGACAATTTTTTTGTTGTTTTTTTCTTAGGTTTTTTTTGTTGCTGTTTTTTTAATTTATTTGGTTTGGTTTTGGTTTTTTTTCCTTTTGTTTGTTTGCTTGTTTTTGATTTTTTTTAGTCTTTCCACATGCTGTGATTAAGGAGTTGATTATGTGGACTTTCTTTCTAATAATAAAGAATATCAAAGAATTAAAATAAAAAGCTTTGATACAAATTCATATATGCATTATAAAACCTTGCTAACAATTTTCTTCATTTAGCTTCTGCACAAACTGAGGGGAGAGGCTGTTCAGCTGCTAAAAATTTTCAATTTCTTGTTTCAAAAATCAATTAATATACCAAAAGAGTACAGAAAGTACTGTATTTTAAAATGTTGTTAAGCATGATCCAGGCAGCCAGAGATACAAAACACTACTTATACACCTGTTGAAATTATTTAAAATTATCTTTGATAAAATTTAAATTATTGGGAAATGTGGAAAGTAATTGTATTGCTATATGTGTTCTTTTCTGCACAAGGGGAAAGTCATGCTTCAATAATCTGTTGCCATTCTTTGAACATAAACTGTTTTTTTTTAGGATTAACTTTAATAATGTTACTTTGTTGCTTTGAATTTAAAAAGTCTGACAAGAATCTTTTCATAAAGAGAAAAAGAAAATAAAATAAAATAAAAATTAAGAGCTCTGAAGGAAACTGGAGGACAAGTAGAGCAAGTACTGTTTTTGCAGGTACTTCTGCAGTTACACTTCACACACAATACAGTAATCCAAGGCTGCAGGAAGAATTAGCAGGCACAATTTACATGTCCTGTGAAAATCTCCTAACTACTAAAACGAGGAAAGATTTTCCATTAATCTATATTTAGTGAACGGTCTTGTGTTTTACACTAACCTGAACTTTCACAAGAATGTTCTGAGGAGGTTGAATTCAGAAAACGCTATTCTACTTGAGAGAAGATTCTTCTTTTTCTTAAACTTCAGACAGTGATGTGGAACTGGATTGTTTGGAAAATAATAAACTTCAAAAATATGGACAGCTGATGCAAAAGTAATGCAGGTATCCCAAACACATTGCATAATATTGTGTCATTGTTACTGACATTTCTTCTTATGAAAATGCAGTATTCTTCTCATACATTTAGGCCTCAAATATCTGTTGAAAATGATATACTGAATTGGATGATTTTTTTCAAGCAGATAAAAATGTTACATTTGTCTAAAGGTGTCTTTTCCAGACCAATTTGTGAGATGGCAGTAAAGCCCATGTACTTCCTGACAGAAAAATATGTATTTATTCTCTTGCTACAATAAATTGAATGTTAGATATTATTTTTAATTTCTGTTGCTGGTTCAGACATAATTTTTTTCTTATTTTAACATCACTATTATATTTTAAAATTTTAAGTTTTTATTATGAATGCAATTATTAATGATTTAAAATTATTTTATTAGATTATTTTTAATGATAATTTTCTTCTTTTTTTGCCACTGTTAACCATCTGCTCACTGTACAGTGAAGATACAGGTTTAAAGGTACTTTGTAGTCTGTCTCTGGCCCCAGCTGCTATTTTCATAAAAGGAGGTGGGACATGTCTTTATCCACCAGAATTAAACTAAGCACATTTAACATGTATTACTTAGCAGTTATTACTTTGGTGTTCTTTAAAGCTTTGATCCATTAGGCAGAAGTTATTGCAGAAAAATAAAAAAAACTTTAAGCAGAAAACAGGGAGCAGAGTTAGCATAATTAGTATAATTAGCATTCACTGTTGCTAATGCCCCATTAATTGTTCATAGTACCTGTGAATTGTCCATACTACCATACTACCAAGAAAAAATATGTTCCAGGGAAAGAGTCATCATCAATGTGCCTTCTTGTGCCTTTTTCTAATCTATATTTACCTAATATCTCTTAGGGATATTCACTTTTACAATAGAGTCTAATTTTCACAGACCAGATAAATCACTTTTTGACAAATTTGTGGTATTTATCATATTATCACACTTTCATTATTATTGTCATGCAACCCAGAATGGCACTGCTAAATAATATCAGTTCTATCAAAGAGCTCAAATATTTTACTTAACAGAAATGTAATGTCTGGCTTTCTTTTAATGAGGATGCTGATTTTAGCACTCATCTTGAAAGTTTTTCAAGCAACACCAAATGCCCCTTTTTTTCTACCCATTTCTACACATTAACGAAGTATTTTCGGACCTAAAGGTTAACTTTTTTCAAGGATTAGTAATTGTCACATTGATCTTCTCATTTCGGCAACCAGTTCACCTTATCTAATGCAAATATTGATCTAATACTATTACTCCGTAGCAAATTTAAAGTTTTAGGGCAAAATCTTCTTTACTTCTGACTGGGTCATTTATTTTTTGAAAAAGTATCTACAAAAGATACAGCACACACAGGAGCTGAAAGGAAAGGAGAGAACTGAAAACTTTTAATGGGAATCCAAACCTTCTACTGAGAGGTTGGACAGGTCATCTCCCTTAACAAGAGAGATAGGAAGTATTCATTTCTTTTAAACTGACATTGGCAAGGACAAAATGTGAAATAGCTTTATTAAAAGAAAGAACTTGAACTCCCACAAAGGGAGTCATTAAAAACAAGTCTCTTATACAATGATAGTAGTTAAATACAGTGCAATTGGCATTATAATTCCTAGCAGAAGTCTACTGGCTATACTCAAATATGTGATGTCATTTCCTAAAATTAAATTACAAGACTCTTGTGTTAATTATTGAGCTTATAGGACCTTGCCCCACTGTGCTGGACTGCTCTAATGGCATTTGCAAGAAACATCTCCAAAAATATGAAAGAGGCTTTAGATCTTATACATTAAATAACAGACATTTTTAATCTATGTAAAGGTTAAAAAATGCTCAGTATTTCTGTAATTATTCACAGCCTTAAAAATTGTGAGATATTTCTTATCTATTTCACAGTTTTTTAGTGGAATCCTTTTGAAAGAGAATCAGAGAAGATCTATGAATACTGTCCATTTGTTCCAAAAATCTCAACCATTTCACAAAATTGTTATATAAACATGTATAGACTTTGATGTAAATAAGGAGATAATTCAATTATATAACTTTAGAAGATAATGGAGTTCCACATCCTGGTATCATCAGGCCCAAGTCTATTTTAGTTTCACAGGTATATTAGAAAAGACAGCAATCAGATTAAAGACTGTTTATTACTATTCCTTCCAGGTAATAATCAGATGAATTTATATTTCATATTATATAAAATTTCCATTGAAACAATTCCTTGTTGTGTTTCTTTCAAATGTTTGTCTTGAATCTTGAGTAGCAGTTATCCAACACAGCTGTCTTTAGGAAGAATTGTTCCTCTGGACACTTCAATATATTCTATCTATTTGGTGTCACTCAAATGTCACTCAGAGATTACAAAAACTGACAAACATATGTGAACCCACAGACCACAAAGATCTGCAATTTTTATCTCATCATTTGTTTTTATGCCATCTACATGGGTTTCCCTCTGACTTTTGGGAAAAATATTTTTTCAGCTATCACGAAGAGACAATAAAACAAACATCTTGAAGCAGAGAGCACAGACTGGAATGCATAGCAGGAGTTCAGATAAACAATAAACTATCCAAGGAGAAAAGTCCAAGTATACAAACATATCCATACAAATGCTGATGGACTACTTTGAAGACCAAATTGAAGCTAAAAAGTCATTGATTGCCATTGAGACTGAAAATTCTAAAATCATCATCTTCCATAAAATTGACCTATTATTTTAGTGTTCTCTGAGATTTTTTTTCCTATCTAAGAAGATGAGACTTTATCTGAATTTCCTGGGAAACTATCCTAAAACAATGATGATATCAGGGAAAAATACTTTTATATTTATCTCATAGTTTTCTTTCCTTTCTTCATAGCAGCTCCTACTGTAGAAATTGTTCAGAGCAAGGAGTCAGGCAGCAGCAGATTTCCAGGTTGAAAAGCCTTGTATTCATGTTGAAGTGAGCTTCAAAGGATCTGAAATAGAAACTTGCAGAATAGCTCCAAAGCCATAGCAAAACATTTTAATGCCTTCCTATTGCAAACGTGCAAGTTGTATGTTTAATTCATTTTTGGTGGTCAGTGTACTGAAATCTGACCATGTGCCTACTATTATTTGCAACTCTGGAGTCTCCATCCACTAAAGAGGATAATAAAACTAAAATAAAACAGAAAGGGAGGGAATGATCAAAGATAGAAGTACTTCTGTAGAAGGGGATATTAGATTAGGCATCTTTAGCTTAGAGAAAAAAGACCCAAAGGGATATGTTCTTGATGTATAAAATAATAAAAGCCATGAATAAGGAGGCTAGGGAGAAATTAGACACTATTTTTGTAAAACAAGAACAAGGGGCACTAAATGAAATTATCATCCAGAAAATTTTCAGCAAACAAAGGGAAGTGCTTTTTCACACACTGCATAATTAAATTGTAGAACTCATTGCCACAGGATGCTGTGGAGGCCAAAGATATAAATGGATTCCAAAAGGGATTAGAAATATGAAAGGAGATCCATCAAAACCAACAACAACAAAACCCCAACCAACCAACTACCTAACAATAAAAAGAGATGGTACTCAGAAAATACCTCTACATTGCAGTGCCAGAAACTGTAATTCTGTATTTGTCCTGTCCATATACTCTGCTCTTCCCAGGCTGCTACTTCTGACACGTGTCAAGAAAAGGCAGGACATATAATCTGTTCATACTGAATGGATAGGCTTTTCTGGACATGCCTGCCTGGAAACACTTGGATGGAGGAAGCAGCAGATATCTCTGATTTAAAACATGTTTCCTTACACCACCAGAGGTCCCCACCAGAAAATCCATCTGGTTGGTCTCTGTCAGATGCAAGATTCTGTCATATAGTATACATAGCATATATATGGCTCCAATGCTACAGCTATAATACAATAAACCAAGCAGATACCATTCTGACCTGACTTTTGGGCCAGATTTTCTTAACAGAACTCAATTTATTTAAGGCTGTTATAGCCTAGATGTTAATATGACTGAACAATAAAAATCTTATTTATTATGTCTGAATCATCAGGAGACTCTGAGGAAAATCACAAGTTTCTCTAAATACACAGACATTTTCTGAATGTTTTTTCAACAAGAAAGAAGTGAAGAACGTAAACAAACATTTAACCACTATATCAGTTCTTTGAAGTACTCCTATTTGAACCAAAACACATTGTAGTGTTTTGTACTCTCAGCTTCCTTCGACAGATTTTGAATCAGACCAGCAGCCATGATAAGCATTGCTACAAATTAAACAGCCACCTCAGGATCAGTTAGCGCTATCTTTGTCATCTGATAAAAATAGATTTCTTTACAGATTAATTTTTAGTACCTCCACACCTCCTCTCTGAACTCATTTATGTTTTAAGATTCCACAAAAAAATCTAGAAAAAAAGGCTATTTATTTTTTTTTTTAAGTAAGAGAGAAATAAGGCTATATTTGTTCCTAAAAAAACCAAAACTACTCTTCTGCACAAAATTTTGACTTAAACAAATTGATAATATTAACAAAATCTAAAATTGTGCAGTTTGCCAGTAATTGCTTAAAATGGACTTGGGATTTTTTTTATCCTGAACTGTAGTTCTCACAGGCTTGAGTGGACACATACTCTCTCACATGAGTGTTTTTTCACATCTAGTCCTTACTCCAAATATTATATATAACTCCTGACTTTATAGAAGTAATTACATAACTCTCCTTAGAAGGCCTGGCAGGGGGACAAGACCATTAAATAAATTAATTGCAGGACTAGTAGTTGAAGACAAAGCTACCAATTTTCACTGACACAAAATTCTTCTGGTTTCAAGGCAGATGATTTTTATATCAACGAGTTTCCTAGCAATCTCATCTTCAAAATCATCTATTAGTCAACCTCTGTCACTGGACTCTCAAACCAGCACAGCAGATTTTACAAGCAACCAGAGAAAGCAATCACAATTTTGGTTGGATGAACATAAGCTAAAACTCATAGATGAGAGGCTAGATACTGGTTAATTTAATCTACCTAAATGGAAGGTGTAATATTGTATAGTTGTAACACACGAGAAGTATCTGAAATGTTCATCTTGTAAGATTATTAAAAGTACCAGTAAAAGAAAAATATCTTAAATTATTTAGAATTATAGCAATACCTGCTGGCTGATTTTATGTGAACCTACCTTACTGATTAAGTACCATTGCATAGATTTAGCAATTGAAAACAAAACCGTGAAGACTACCCTTGAAGAATGTAGACCATGCCTATCTCTCCCCAGCTGATACCCTTGTGTATATTCATCACACATTAGCTCCCTTCCTCATAAGACATTTTTATCAGTGTAAAGAAAGAGTGTGTTTTAAATACTATTAGTAGATTCATGAATTAGAGCTGGACTTTGACAAAGACAAACTTTGTAATCTGTACCTTAGAATTTCCCCACACTGTTCCTGAGGAAATCTCAGTACAAACAAGCTATTTAGAACAAATTTGCAGAAGATTCTACAACACAAGACAGCTGGGAAAATGCAAATGTATGTCTGCTCATCTAAATATTACATCCTTTGAACTAAGGCTAAAAATCAGGACACTCCTTGAATGTTGCCAAACAACACATAAGGATGTTAAAGAAATATTCTAAACTGTGTCTTTTTTTTAAGGATTGGAATTCATGCTATGGCTGAATAGTGTTTTGGATGATTAAATGTGTGTGAATACACACAAGTGCAGAGTCTCACAAGTAGTTATGATATTCCACAGAATTTTGCAGAAAGGCTTTACAGAGCCTTTACAGAGGAGACAGATTTCCTATGGAGGCAACAATTCTTGCAGGTGGAGAAATCTGCTCCTGTATTTTGCAGTCACCAAAAGTAGGTTTAGAGATTACTTCAAAAGCCTTTCTTACTTTGTCAAAAACCTTTACTGTTGGATGTATTTCCTGCTTTTCCACAGCTATCAGAAATCCTTCTGTATAACCCTTCTTTTTGACCTTAAACTCTTGGTGATCTTTGGCTGCCCGAATAAATTTATACACAGTCAAACCAAAGAGCTTCCCCATTTTTTAAATGAGGGCATCAGCCTCCTGGTGCAAATTAGATGAGGGTCATAATATTTTTTTTCCCAAGCTATACATAGTGCTGACAGAAACAATTGAAATATATTTTTTATTATATCCTTGAGTGAAGTCACTTTTACAGAAAATAAAGATTTTTTCTTGTGAGGCATTTGGTGATGGAGGCAAACTCGTGGGAGAGGCAGAGGTAGTTGAAAGTATTTTTACTGACAAATTCTGATATATCATAGGAATTCTTAAGTCACTTTCCAATCTTTTCTTATATAGCTTTGAGTTTGTGTTTGCTGGGTTTTTTTGCATTTATGCAAATGTATTTGCAATACCTTTATTGCTTAGTCTTACCAGACACATTGCTGAATCTAAGATATTTTAGCAGTCAGAGAGTGACTTTGTAGGACTTAAATTTATATTGCTTGTGAACTTGGGCTTTAAAATATGCACTCTAAAGAGAAAGAAGAGTTAGGCTACAGTCTTTTTTTTAAGATGCTTAAGCACCTTCTGGCTGGTTTAGTCACAATATTCTTAATTTTCTGAGTTATACTAATAAAAACCTGCCTATAAGTTTGGATGTACACAGCAAAAATTGAAATCTATAACATTTGAGAAGAAAAAGAAAGAAATAAAGAAAAATAAATGAGACACAATTAAAAAAAAATTGGAAATATTGTTGATGCTTTTTCCTGCTCTTAAAAAATTGAAAGCCAGACATAGTTAAGGAATAAAGAGTTTTTACCTCAGTATTTAATAGGGATCTTTATGGTGAACCACTTTGCCAAGGTGGAATATTCTGGAATGCACACACAGGATAGATTGCATATCCAATTTATAGAGCTTACAAATTAGCATATCTAACAAAGATGTCCCAACAAGAGGCTTGAATAAATAGCATCATATTCCCCCATCCAGAGGAATTCCCCCCTGGATGGGCCAAATCTCTGCTTTACAGTATATGTTCTAGAGGGGGCCTTGGTTTCTCAAGATAGCTTAAGTCTTTTCCAACTGCCAGGTCTTCAGAAAGTTTGGTCTTCTGGCCTAACAGAATACCAGGACTAGGCTAAATTATCAGAATTAAGGAAGTGCTAAGAGCACTGAGGATACATAAAAGGTATGTAAAAGGTATATAAAAGACATATAAAAGATATATAAAATAAATGGCAAAAAATCATCTTGACATCATTGTGACTGAAAAAGTCCTTTAAACTATAGTGATTAACTTTTTGTCTTGTTCTACCTCTTAAGGCTGCTAATTTTCCCTTCCCAACTATTCCACACTGGATTTAAAGTTAAGATACATTATTCCTTTAGGCATTTGGAGAATCATATAAAATACTTATGTACAGTTTTGCCTTGGGTCTTGCATGTCTTATATTACAGCAAAATCCAGACCTAATCTGAGGTAGTGATTATGTTCACTATTAAGCAATCTGCAGACTTGGTTAGATTAAAACATTTATGTCACCAACATCCATGACCTGAGAGATAGTAATCAGTAAATAGGCAGATTATTCACTTTGCTTTTATGTGACATAGTATATTTAATTTACAGTTGAATACACACTTAGAAAATACATTAGTGAGAGCAATTTCTTAGTGACTTTCTTTGCTGTAATAGCAACAATAAGACTCTGTGTTGACTTGAACTCTTCAATGTGTCAGCTTTGAAAGTCTTCTTGGGAAATAGTTGGGAAACAAGTTCTCTAAACTCAAGAACCATAATGGTCTATAAGCCTGAAGTGACTGTGGGTAAGCTCCTAGCTATAAAAATGTTGAATGCTAGCAGGTTTTCATCAGCAAAGTGAAGTGAAGTCACAGTTATAGAGCAATCTTGAAACACAGAAATACCCATAAGAGTCAGTGGGAGGTTTGGAACTATACAACACACAACTTGCACTTACTGTGAAATGCATCCTCACTGCAGCTAGATTTTGTGGCTCTGAGCATGACTAGTGTAGGGCACCAGCACAAAATTTTCTTCAACAGGGACCAAAACCATGTGATGCTAATTAAATGTAATCAAACTATTATATTTTTGTTATATCCACAATAATCAAGCTATGGACAAACCCACTTATATAAATTATGTAGTAGACATGCTGGATAGGACACTTTGCTTGCTTTGATTCAGTGCCCACTCTGAAAGGCAGATGATAGAACAGTGTGATGAATATTTTTCTTTCCCTATTTAGAATCATGATTTCAAGTATCACTACAATTTAATTTTTATATTCCTAATGTCTACTTAATTTTTCTCTTTCCTTTGAAGAAGCAAGAAATTTTATTTGACATATAAGGAATTAGCATATCTGAATACAGCACTATTTTAATTTCTGTGCCATTAAATTCTATCTTAATCTGCAAGCAGATGAAATTATATGAAGCTGCTGGAGGCATTATTGGGAGAGGAAATGAAATTAAGTGTACAAAAGGCAGATATTTAGAAAGAATATAGTTTCACTAGGATGCAAATAGATATTGAGATAGTGATAGAGGAACAAAAAGCAACTGTATGAGCCTAATCTTAAATATCCCATACACTCAATTGCAAAGGCTTTCAAATGCGTGAGTAAACATAAAAATATACACACGGCTGACAAGATCTTCCTGAAGATATGGAAAAGAGTCAAAAACTTGGGTTGTCTTAAATATCCATGAAATAGATAGTCACATGAAACAAATACTACTGGTCCTGAATAATTAATCAAAACCATTTTGTTATATAATCAAATACAAATACAGATTGTAATGAGCCCTTTAAGGAAATGTGCTTACATTGCCTTTGCCACAGAAAAAATGTTAGAGAACATGTAGGAGTACAAAATCCCATGGAGAAATTATAGGGCGTTTAATATAGCACTACTTAACTGATATGAAGAAACATAGGAAAAATGTAAGATATGTAAATGGTGAAGATTGAGACAAGGATTTTTAATTAGAATTTGAATAAACAAAATGAAGGAATTGAAAGAAGGCTGGGAAAAGTAATACTTTTTATTTGGTCATCTATATTACTCCATCATCACAATGTTCAATTTTAAGGGCTACTTTTCCTAAGAAGGAAGTGTAAATGGAACACAATTATCATCATTAGGTGAAAAGTAAAGCATCAGAGTTTCAAGTGGGAGAGATGCACATGTCTGTTTACACATTTAGATAAACATGTGTTATTTTAAAATTCAATATTACATTTTGGAATACATTTTTCATTACTTTAATAAGTAGACCTTGTAGAGAGAACCTTTGCCATGAAAGGCACATCTCCCACATCTCAAGTAACTCCTGCATTTTCCCAACTTTCCTCAGAATTTCCCCATAAAATGCCGTAAAGAATATCAGTTCTCTACATTGTTCACTTGATAAATCATTTTACACAACTTGTCTTTATACCCACTCTTGTTCTGCTGTTTGAAGAAAGGCACAGAACCTTCTAGACAATGTATTTAATTTTTTAAGTTTCCTGATTTAAAAAAAAAAAAAATTAACCAGGGTTTGAACTATTTTTATAAACTTAATGTGAGTATTTTGCAAACTTTATCTGCCGTCCAAGCCTCTAACCTGCCTTTTGCCCCAAACCATCACATGATAAGGAAAATTCTGTCGTACAAACTGCAGTTAAATGATTGAGTATAAATAACAACTAAAAAGGTTGGTAGAGTTTCTTTTATTTGTTTTATGAAACATCCACTTTGTTTCCCTATTTATCACGTTTAACAAATATTTCTAGCCATAATTACTTCACACCTGCTTTTATGATGGCTCAAGCAAGAAATCCAGCAAATAAATTTCAGGAGCACCAATAACTGCTTTCAGTGTTTTGGCTCCCAGCACCTGCTCTATCAGGCAAATAAGAGAGTTGATCTCCTGTGTACCACTATCCTTGCATTTCCTGTATTAGTGCCCTCTCTCACAGGTCAGAAGCTCTTCACAGTATTTCACAAAGACAGGGTTAAGTATGTGTTTGCCTCCATGTATCCTCCAGCTGCTTTAAAAATTATTGATGATTATGTTAAGCTAGTTAAAGAAGCACTAAATGAAGATTCTCCTGTTTAGGCCCATGCTCTACTCAACAATGGAGATTCTTTAAGAAACTATGTGAAGTTACTCCAGGGATCCTGAAGGCAAGGATAATAGATTTATAAGCAATGTCTCCATGTTTTGACAGACTAAATATATTTCCAATCCAAGAAATGAAATCTCAAGTCAGAAATCTTTGTTACATATACTGTGCTTTATTTTTTTTTTTTTTTTAATAAGGAAAGAAAAATAATTTCTTGTCCAAGCAATAGACTTTCAAATAACTATTTTTTTTGTTTTGGGTTCTTTTATTCTGTAGTTTGATTTGATTGCTTTTAAAGTCCAGCTAGGATTTCAGCTAGGGTTTGTAACTAATAGTCGATTGAATAGCTTTACAATAAGGCATAATTATGCACTTCAATAAACGAAGCACTAGGCTGTCATAATGTTTAGTTTCTTCCAAGAATGAAGCTAGGTTTTCTGACACCAAAATTCTGTAAAATTATAGCTTGCTGATGAGTAAGAAACATGTTTATAAATATAATTTTCAATCCTTTCCAGAATATTGGGTACAAAACCACAGGTGTATAATAACTAATAATTCATATATTATTGCTATATTTTAAGAAAAATTTCCTCTTACAAGTGTTTTTAAAGTTGCTTTTATATATTATTCCTTCAAAAAGATATTATCCTTATTTTGTCTAATTTCATGTTAGATATACTCAAGCAAAGTGTCATTGTAAAAAATTACGTAATATAAATTAATATATGTTTATGTAAAGTTTATTCATTATATAAACTACTATTTCTTAAGTACATGAGATGAAAGCAGATGATACAAGAGATGATTCCCTGTAGATGAATGTCTCATGCTTACCAGATATCTCCCTGCATTCTTCTTGCCAGATGCAGAGATGGGTTTCCAGAGGTATTTTCCATTGTTTGTCAGCTGCCTGGTAGTAGGCAGGTAACTCAAAACTCTTCTTGGACACTCCTGAATCTTTTAAATGAGTCTGGAAAACATGTTTAGGCATATTCTAATAATAACAACAAAATGTATTGATAATTAGTTACATATTTTGTTCATAGTTTATACAGAGTGGGTCTGAGGGTTTGTGAGTCGAAATGCTCTTCAAAGAATAGATTTCAAAGGCCTAAACTTTAAATTAGTAAAGGCCTCATTTTATCCATTATCCAGAAACTGAAGATATGTTGCAAATCTTTCCCTGAATCAACTCCCGACTTGAAGAGTAGCTACATTTCCTTATTTATTTCTGATACTTGCCTAAGATCACTGAGAGATTGAGATCAACATATGCAAAGACCAATTACCTTTAAAACGCACTAAAGAAAAAATATTTTCTGCCATGTATGTATATAACTCTCTACAGGATGACTCTTTTTGGATATGAAGGGTAAAATCAAAAGTTCGGATTTTGTTTGAAGAGTGAAAATACATTTCTGCATAAACTCCTGGAGTACATTTTGTGAAGCGAATATTTTGGTCTAGTAAGGTTGGTGCACTAATTTCTGGCATGGAGAAATTTGTGTTCTTCCAAACCTATTTTGTCTGCAGATGAGAGGGAAATGTGAAACAGCTGGAATGTTGTATGTAAAGAATGAGTATGTGTGTAGAGCAGAATCAACATGTGACTACTAGGACTAGTAAAATGTATTAGTGAAATGAGAAAAACCCTACATATATAACCTAATTCTGACTTTTTTTTTTTTTTTTATAAAGGAAAGAATGTAAGCTTTGTTTTTTTCTTCGTTACATAAGATGAAAACTAAATTCAAATACATCCTGCCATAGTATAATGATGAATGTATTGAGGTACCTTTACTACCAAATGCCTGAACTGGAATTCATCCAGCCAGGTCATTAGTAGGAGAGCTCAAAATTTGTAATATAAATAACTGTTACTGAGCAACTAGTCAAGTGAACTAAGCATAGGGGTGTCCTGTGAAAAAAAGAAGGTGATACTATTTAATATTTATAAAACAAAACACTACAAGGACCGTAAAGGAAGATAAGCTGTTTTGAAATACTCTAATAAACACATAGCACCTGTCATAGCTAAATCCTGTACTCATTTAGTTAGGATTAGATAAATTGGTGTAAGAATTATTCTCAAGAGCATAATACTGGATTCTTTAGATTGAAGAAAAGACAAAAAGGTGGAATTTTCTCATACATTGTCTCAAAAGGGGTGGCACATCATCAGGGCCCCTCTCTTTGTCTCTTCAAGCAGACAAATCTGTAGTTGATGCACAAGACTCCTAATTCACATTGTGTTTCAAATTCCTAACAGGCATTTAATGAGTATATTCTTTTTTTAAACAGGTTTTTTATCTTAGTATTGTTTTGCAAGCTGGCTAATAAGGAATTCTACCATATGAAGATTTTAGTGATGGAAGAAAGTATTGAAATACTAGAAACGGAAGGAATGGGAATGAAGACTGCGTATTCTGTATTGGTGACTCGATTTATGTTTGTGCCATATATCCTTGATGTTAAGGATTTTCTTCTCAGTTGAGGAAGAATTGAGTAAGGTCCTTAGTGAATTCCTTAGGTATACAATGAATTGTTGAGGTGAACCTTTTTTACCATTTATTTTTAAAAATGCATTATAAAAGCATTAACTATAAACCCAGCAATTCTGGTAACAATTTGGATCTTGTGTTGGCTTAGAACCAGCTGCTCTTTTGGTCTCTATCCAGACATTCATGTGAGAATTTTGATGAAAACCGTGTTTTCTTCAAAGTTTGAAGTCATGTTTTCAGAATCAAATTTGATGCCTCATGAGTTTCACTTTGGGTCACTACATTCCTCTATCTTCCTGGTATAGTCCCAAGACAAGTGAAACTACTGAAATCATATTTTACTATTCTGAGTTGGTCAAAGCTCCATTATTTGCAGAATGAGTCATCACATTCCTTAATCTCATTGTTCATTTTCTGGGAAAAATTTTCATTGTCTCTGAAGTACTTAAGTGATAAATAGGACAGGGATAGAGAAGGCAGGTAAAGGTCTAGAATCATGTATAAATGATGTTACAGATTACATTTATAATGCTGGGGTTTTTTGTACTTTTATATATACTCTTCCTACTATTATGTATTTATAATGTAGTGGTGTCTAGAGAGCAACAAACTTTGGCAAATGTATAAAAATGGCATTCCTTTGCTCAAAGAGATGACAGTCTCAAAGAGACTGTGTAACAAAGTAGATGCAGCAAGCATATAGCATAAGGGCATGACTGCTGAGATGTTGTGAAGAGGTGGGAGGAGTATGGTTTTCAGCTAGTTGCAGTGCCATCCCAACACATTGTCTGCAAGTTCACTGTGTACTTGCTAAATTTCACCATACACAAGTTACACACGCATCAGTTCATGTCTCTGAAGTGCTTGCCTCCAAACGCAGGCAGCATGGGGAGTTAATGTGATGAGGGAGAGCTCTGCATGCAGTTGTGGACAGTGTTCTTTTTGGAGATGTGGTGGGATGGTTTCTGTGTCAGGGGTGTTGCAATGAAGGGGGGATATGGACTCTCTAGGAAGTACAGAAAGAAAAAATGTAGGAGGGAGAATTGTCCTTTTTCTAAGGGAGCATCTGGAGTGCATAGACCTTTGCTAGGACGGATAAGGAACTGAAGCTTATTTGTTAGAGTTTTAGAAAACCCAACATGTAAAGGTGACACACAATATTGACCCACACCATAACAGCAGGTGTCTGCTATTGGCCACCTGAGCAGGGAAGAGCAGTGGATCAGTTCCTCTACAGAGGAACAGCTTTATTTTCACAAACATTGGAAGTCATGAGGACTTCGACTTCCCCATATCTTCTAGAGAAACAGCACAGCAAGACATAAACAATTCAAAAGGTTGACAGAGTGCATAAGCAGTTACTTTGTCCTCTGACTGATAGTGAAGCCAACAGAGATGGTGTCCTAGACCTCATGCTCACCAGCAAGGAAATAATCTCTGGAGATGTGAAGATCAAAGCCTGCCTTGGCTACATTGACCATGAGGTGGGGAAGTTCAAGATCCTAAGAGCAGAGTGAAAAGCAGACTCACAGGCCTGGGCTTCAGGAGAGTATATTTTGACCTCTCTCAAGACCTGATTAGAAGAGGTCCATTGAATTGAGTCCTGGGTGAAAAAAGGGGACAAAAGAAAATTGGTTAATGTTCAAAAATCACCTCTGCCAAGCTCAGGTTCCATCTGAACAAATACAAAGTCAGACAAATATGAATGAACAAGGAGCTTCTAGCCAAACTACCTGAAAGTAAGGTGTAAAGAAAATGTACTCAGGCTCTTAGTGGCACCCAGTGACAACAAAAAGGGCAAAGGACTGAAACAGGAAGTTTTCGCTGAACATCTGAAATCTGCAAGGGTGTCTGAGCAGTGGCACAGGTTACCCAGAAAGATTGTGGGGTCTCCATCACTGTTAAAACTCAGGAATTGCCTGGTTATGGTCGTGGGCAAGCAGGTGACTTTACCTGAGCAGGAGGGTGGATGTCCAGAGGTCTCATTCAACCTCAGTCTATAATTTTGTGATTCTGCTTTACACCAAGGGTAAATCTTGAGGTGGAATAGTGTTGCAGCATTTTTACAGAGGACTCAGAAATCCACACACCTCTGGAAAAATACCTAGAGCTAAAAGACTTTCTTCTCATAGATTGTGATGAACCCTCTCTATTATTAATGCTATGCCAAATGAAAAACCCAGTATGTATTTTCATCTGATTAATCTTGTTGAATTGCATATAACAGAAATAAATCACATGAACTTAAACAGACTTTTCAAGGACAAATAAAATACATTAGCACAGTGCGCATGAAACAGAAAAAAATGAATCCTAATAACAAATGTCATTCATTACAAAGATATAATATGTAGTTTTGCTTAGATGATACTGACATTTTACCAGTGTGGAACCTTAAACTGTTCCCTATTAGACAAAATTACTTATTCTTTTTCTTCTAGAAGATCAGTGAAAAAAAATAATACCCTGTCTCTCCAATAGAAAACATTAGTTTGTTGAAAAAATCCCAGGCCAAATCTGCCTTACCTTTGCTGCAGCAGAAGCTTCATGCTGAGACTAGAGGTGTCTGATTGACCCATCATCCCTGCTGGAAGCCTCTACTCCTTTGCTAGTCCTGACTTGTGTGACCTCAAAATAAGTGCTGATATTTTACATTTCATGACACAAAGGAAAAGGAAAAGAATTAAAATGGAATATCTGATTAGGAATATAATTTTCAGCCACCACTGTCTCCTGAATGCTTTGACTCCAGCTGAATGTGTATATATATTATATATATTATGCTGAAATCCTTCTTCCTGTTAAGACAAACTAATGAAGACTTGGATTTAGGCCATTTTTTTTGGTCCTCAAGTGGCATGCAAAATGAAAAGGAAAGAAAAGAGAAAGTATTAAGTACGAGTACTTGTCCTTTATCAGCCAACAGAGAATTTAATTAATATATTGCAAAGATCTTTTAATGTGTGACATAGCTCCATTATCTCTACTGGAATGCTGGTGGAAGACTAAAGTAAAATATCATATTGAATTTTAATAAAGATTTGTGCAACAACTTTAATAAAGATTTGTACAACCACATGACAGGTGGCTGGAAAAAGTGATGGAATTTTACTCTGTTTTAGAACTAGAAAGATACAAAACAATATAAAATCTGTATTGAAAAAGGACAACTACTTGATTATGCACACTTTTTAGTAATTCTCACCAAAAAGAATCCTAAAATTCTGTACTATACTTCCTTTTAAGGATTTATTTCCTTATAGGGACTAAATAATGTTTTATTAGTTTGTGGTACTGAAATATTTATTTAGAAGAAATAATACTAAGAATTTAGTGTTCCAAAAAGTGGGTTCTTGATCATCAGTATCTATGCAAACATTTGAAGCAACTTCTCTGAAATAGTTGTTTCTCAGTAGCCAGTTTTTCCTATTATCATTCTGGTTCAGTCTCTTCTCACTGCTCTATCATTACCAAAGGAGTTACCTTGACTAGTGCTGCCTTACCATAAAATTTTATTTTTGCTTAGGCTTACAATTATTTAATTCTCCTCTTACCATTCTGTGGTGTCTACCCATTGATATTTTTGGAGTGCCTGTTCAGAAGATATGGTGAAAAAGTAGACAATCCACCCTCCATCTTCCTTGCAAAAAATCAAAGCAACCAACCACCCAACCAGCAACAACAAACAAAAACAAAACAAAACAAAATGAAAACAAACAAACAAAAAACCCAGGGAAAGGAAAGGAAAGGAAAGGAAAGGAAAGGAAAGGAAAGGAAAGGAAAGGAAAGGAAAGGAAAGGAAAGGAAAGGAAAGGAAAGGAAAGGAAAGGAAAGGAAAGGAAAGGAAAGGAAAGGAAAGGAAAGGAAAGGAAAGGAAAGGAAAGGAAAGGAAAGGAAAGGAAAGGAAAGGAAAGGAAAGGAAAGGAAAGGAAAGGAAAGGAAAGGAAAGGAAAGGAAAGGAAAGGAAAGGAAAGGAAAGGAAAGGAAAGGAAAGGAAAGGAAAGGGTTTTTTCTGCTTTTTTTCCCTTCCTTTTCTCTTTACACCTGAATATTGCCAACTGCCTTAATGTAAACAGGAAGAATATTTGGGTCTTTATTAGAATTTGAAAGAAATTGATAACCTACACTGAGTTGCTATACGCTGAGTATAATTTTCTTCTATATAAACATGTGATTTCTATTTTATTCAGTTACATAACTCAGATCAATGTATGCTTGCATTTATAGTCTTTTGGAAATTAAACAAGGTATATAGATACATATACATATACATATACATATACATATACATATACATATACATATACACATACATATACATATATATGTGTGTGTGTGTGTATGCATTTATATATATATTTATCAGTAACTTCCTCTTTTGGTTGTAAAAAAATTAGAAGTGTGATAATGAACCCTGTTGTGAAGGACACTATCACGGTTCTATTTTTTCCCTATAAAGCACACCTTGACTTCCAAAACGGAACCAAAACACCCAACCCAAAATATTTTTCTTACTTTCTTATTTTACATATTATTCTAAATAAACTACTATTCCAGAGTCTCAATAGAAATGCTGGTCCTAAATGTAATTGTGACAAGGGCTTTCAATGCTAGCATAAAATACTGGTAAGAACCAGTATATACAATATACAGATACTTCAGAAGTATTAAATCAATTAAAAGTTCGAGATGCTTTCCTTATTTACTTTATCTTAATGCATTAATTGAATTTATTTTTCTTCTAGCTAGAAGTGGATGTCTGAACTTCAGTCTTTTAGCTTAAAAATCTTATATTTCTCTGCTGTGAACGAAAAATTGTTTCTGTTTTCAGACTACAGTACTAACTGAGCTCTTTAATAACTAGTTATTTCTATCACTATAGATAAAATTTAAGACCAAGTTCTCCTATATCTGAAGGCTTTATTATTGCTTAAAGGAGTTGATATTAATTTCAAGTCTGCTTCAGATATAGTTTTATATATGACCAAATATCATGATAAAGGATCTATTCATCACTTTTATTACCTAAATTATTCTGAGCCAATAGGTCTAGCATGTTATTAAAACACACTTTTTTTTAAAAATTTTATTTTCTGTTAACAGTTCAATCCTGAATCAAAGTATGTTACTATAGTTATTTGCCAACAACATTAGACAACTCTTTGTTTATTTGTATCTTCTGATTAATTTTCTTACTGCTGTTGGGAATTCCTAACTCCATCACAGTTTTCAGAGATCATTTGAGTTCCACTTATGTTCAGCTTTGCACGTTGCCCATCCCTGGTGTCACACTCTTAATCTCCTGACACCTCAGAAAATATAAAATTTTAATGTACAATATAATTTTATTCCTGGGGCCGTGCTGTGTCTCTTGGTCAGCTTGACTAGGCAAAGCAATACCTTGGGCAAACTACCAGAGGCAGCTGCTTTCTCTGGGTAGTCACAAGACTGACTGATTCTAGCAGGCAAGTAGGAATGGTTTAAACCATCATCCAATGACAGCATCAGTAGTCCACGCTAGAAACATCAATTATTACCATCTTCCCCAAAGCAGCTTGATGTCTTTTTCAAAATCTCAGTTTACCTCCTGCTCTCCAGGATAATTTCATTCCTTTGAATTTGTCCTTTCCTGTAGCAGCCTTAATATTCAGTACACCTTAGTACTCAGTAAGTGCATTTTGCATTAATGTCCCACAAGCTTTGGGCTCTATGTGATTATCCCGAGGTCATAGCTAATAGATCACCTCATAACAGTTTGTGTGCAAACTAATACTCCATATCTTTGGGCAACCAATAATATAATTTTCTCTTTAAGTAGTAAAGCTCATTTTTTATATCAGGCATAAAAATCTAGGTCTTCACTTGGGTTTAATCTTGCATCAAGTATTCTTGTTTCCATGTACATCTCCATACTCACATGTAGTACTCTGTCTCTACTACTATAGAAATAGCAGACATAACATAGCAAGAAAAAGTAATTTCCTTGGTTGGTTTGCTATCTGCAAAAATAAGTAATTGTCTTCACTCCTTTATTCCTATTGGGTTTCTCTGACTCCTGAACTCTTTTCTCAAAACACAGATTTGAGGATTAAGTGTTAATTGTCTCCTGTGACTATGAGTAACAGAAAGTGCCAAAATTGATGTGACAAAACTCTCTCTCTAAACACCATTCTAGCATCTAAATATTTTATATACCCTGTGCAGGCAACACAACACAATGTAAAGTACTTTCACTAGATGGTTGTAAATTATGAAACAGCTCCCAGTTTTCCTGAAACCTTAGGTGAAATGTAAGGATGCTTGCCAAGATGTGTCATGCAAGTAAATCAACTCTATAAGAAAAACTGTTTAGACAGATGGCCATTTAGAGTCCACTGTTTTGCCAGGGAGGACAAGGACAAGAAAATGGAGAACAGACCATATTAGGACAAATCTTACAGTAAAATATGCAATTTCTCTCTCTTTATTGCACTGTGAATTGAAAGTGCTAACTAACTGAAAGGTGAAGATAGACATAGCTGCAATATTAAAAGTATTAAAGTGACATTTGATGTATTCATAATACTTGCTTGCTTACCCATATTTGGTAAGGTCTTATGTGCTGTGTTACATGATCTTAAGTTATTGATAACTAGGATTATAATATAAAATCCATATTCCTTGAAAGACATGAGCAAAAATAACTTCTCATTCTCAGTCTGCCATCTGATTTGAGAACTCCACTTCAAAAAGGATTTTCCCAGATCACAGACTAATTGCATTTGAATTTCCAAATCATCCGCATAACTGGAAGAAGAATGAAAACAATCAACTTGCAGTATATATATTTAAAAGAAAGAACCCAAAATCATGTGTATTTTTGCCCAGGATTCCTCATAAGACATGGCAAATATGGTAAAAATTGTTCCAGTCCTTTATGTAGAATATGAAGTAATTATTATTTGCTAAGTCATATTCTATCAGGTTGACTTTCCATAACATTTTTTTTTGGAAGTTAATGTTTTTTCCGGAAGTTATTGTTTTTTCCTGCCAAGCCTTTTCAGCTGGTGTCTCACCTGAGCAGGAGTAACAACTGAATCCAGAGGGCTCTTATTGCCACTGAAATGACACTAAGATCATTTTTGCCTACATCTCCCTGGATTGGTGTATTATTTGAACCCATTGTGTTGCATATTCTCACAGTCTGTTTCCCTGGCTTGCCCAGGGGCCACAATTTTTTCAGAGATGAAGTTAGAGTACAGTTCCAGAAAATGATAGAGTATTTGGTCTCACAAATCTGCTTCTTGAGTGCAGCCTGTGTGCCCAAGCTCTTTGGCTGTACCTGAACATCCTACCATAGTCAAACCATTGGCAGGTACTTCTCAGATCATAGTCAAATCAGTCATTAATTCCTGTTTACTCACAAATGTTCTGCATATCTGTCATGAGAATCTTGGCTCTGAATTAGTCCCCTTCAACCAAAGTACAGCATTACATCACTGGAGTTGTTTTTGAGATCAATATAAGGACAATTTAATCAGTAAAGTAGTATAAGAAATTAACACAGCCTACATTTCCAACTGATCTTTAGAAATATACAAGAAAGTAACATGAAAATGGTGTTGGGAAAGTAGAAGAATAAACATTAAGAATAATAAAACAACCAATAGAGTAGGTAATTCACTTGAAAGAATCACAAATAAAACTATGGAAATGTACTTTTATGGACTAGCCATAACTCTACAAGCTGCACAGTTTTTGAGGATGCTACAAAAGGTTAAGATTTCTTTCAGGGATAACTACATAGGATTTATAAATCAGATTATTTCTACTTTTCTATTTCACATGTATTTAACTTTTTGTTGTTGTTCTTAAAAGTGATTTTTTTCTTGTGAATTCTTGTGAATTCTTTTGTATGTCACAGAAAAAGGATATGTAGACATATATACCATTCCTATTATACGGATTATAATCAGGCCTTCTGGTAAGTACTTAGAGCCAGAAATTTACTGGAGAACTCTGGCCTCCCATTGTCTTTCTTGATTTAAGCCAAAATTGGCCCTTTTTCTCTGTGTTTCCTTTCTGCCTTCTTCTGATACAAGACTGGCAGAAAATATCTCCCAAAGGTGGGATGGCAATATTTAGTTTTCTTTTGTTATTTTTCTCCATATATCTATGTATACAGAAGCGTAAGTATACGCACATGTATGTAATTTACAAGCAGAATAATTTAATTTTTTCCATATCCCCAAATACTACACTAACTATGCAGGGTGGTTTTGAATCTCCAAATTTAATTCTCATTTTTGCACTCTATGAAATGTTTTGGCATCAAGTAAGTAACTTTAAAGCAATTAACACAAAATGTTCATAGAAATGATTAATGTAGCAATTAGTACAGGATATGAAATTCTAGTTATAAAATATCTGAATATGAAACTTGAATTTTAAAAGCAGATCACTTAATATATAAGTAAGTGTGTAATCTTCTGCTTTGTGAGGTTATATTCTTCTCACTAATGAAGCAATAAGTTCCAAAGGAAAACACAGCATCATTTACCACAAAGTTGTCTTTAATATCCCAAATATTCTAGGACTTTCTGAAATAGTGTATTAATGTAACATCATGACCCAAAGTCCACTTTCCATTACATCAGTATTTCTGTCCTACAGGATGAATAATACATCCTAAAACTAAACAAAACAAAACCCAACAAAACAAAATCCTCTCACTTTTTAATGGACAGAGAATGTCCTGCCTCTTGAGGATAATTTGGAAGAAAGCTGAAAGCAGTAGCCACTCTTAGTTATGTAAGTAATAGATAGTCCTTTTAATAATCTGACAGATACATGCAGTGGAGTGCTATAAGGTACTTTGTTTGACTTCTTCTGAAAAGGCAGCCCAAACCGAAGTTGTAGTAGGTTAGACACCGTGCGTCCCACTGCTCATGTATGCAACTTATTACTATCACCACACAAACCCAGAATAATTGAACAAAAGAAAAACTTCACAGGAAAATATAAAAAGAGGTATTAAATGTCAAGAAAGAAGACCTTCTCAAAAGATTTTTTTTTTTTTTTTGCTTAGGATTAGATTTGTTTACAGAGACTCTCTCCAGACCCTGGGATGTCAGAAATAATCTGGATGTAACAAAAGGCTTCCAGCCTTGCTTTTCTGTTCATCTGTTTATCTTCAAACTAGAAAGGCTTTGAAACACTGTACTTGCTTATCTTCAACTTCTAAGCTTTCATCTTGTCATACTGCTCAATTATTTCTTATATTAAAATCCGAAGAATTACACTATCCTTGTACCAGTACCTTTCCTAAGGAAGAATCTATCATTAAAACATCTTGGAAAGGTAACAAATGAAATAAAATACTGTCATGAGTTAAGATTGCATTCATAGAGTTTCAGTTTTAACTTTTTTATAACATTATTTATATATTTTATTTATTTTCATTTTAAGCTGTACTTCGATTTTTATTTGAAAACTTCTCTGAATTTTTATTTGAAACCTCTCTGAGCTCTACCTTCTTTTCTTGTCTTTGCTTTACATTTCCCTTATGTAAATTTGCCATATTTTTCACTTACATTATAAAAAAAAATAAATTATTTGTCAGAATCCTAGTTAGTCATATTTAAGATTATTTCTTTTTTAATATCTCCTTAGTTATATTTCTGTCTGCACTTGTGATCTTGCTTTCTATTGTTTCTCTTTTCTGTTCACTATTAAAGTCAGATTTAATAACTACCAGCGCATATCAGTAAATGCTATCTTCACTCCCAGCAAGTAGAAAAGATTCATATCATTATTTTTTTGGCTTTTCTGCTCTCTCCCAACTTTTTATCTCTATTTGAAATATAAACCTTTTGGCAATGACATTTTCCTTACTACTGTAATCATATAATACTTGGAACTTGGTTTAGTAGTTACTGATGTTCAAAATTATCATTATTTACCAAAGCAAGGTTGTAGGGAATTTTTTCTGTACATAAATAAATGAAAATATGAATAACAGAACACTGTACACAAAACAATGCAGTCCTCCATAGTTTCAACACAAACTTTTTGGTTCTTTGAACTCTGCATCTCAAGTATAGTTCAGTTTTGACATTACATATCTCATTACTTTTTGGAATTTACTCCATGATGTTCTAAGAAATTCTGTTTTTTCTCCCTTATTTCATCTTGGTGCTGTCATAATGCTTTTCATTGTGTTGTACAGATAGAATTGCAAAGGAACAGAAAATAATTCTGATTCTGTAAATCATCTAAACTCATTACAACAGAAGTCCTGGAAATTTTCTTTTTTATTTTCTTTTCATAAAGAAATTATATTTTCTAATGAAATTGAGTTAGTGTGTAAGATTTCAGTGTATTTTATTGATTTCAGTCCAAATTAATTTCTCTGAAAACTACTGGTTTAATTTGAGCTCTGTAAACACTTCATTAATATAGAAATATAAAATGATTAAAAGCCCCAAGATTTATTTAAATGAAATGTTATGCTTATAGTATTACGCTAGCAGGAAGTCATCCAAATAAGTACAAACCACTCAAATTTAGGTAATCCATTAAATTAGAAACACCAGGTTTCTTCCATAGGTAAGGGGGATGTATAGACATCTCTAAGAAACAGTCCAGACTACCTAAGATTTGAACCACACTTTTTAGACCAGCCCTCTCTCTGCTTTAATTATAAAAAATAAGCAAGAAAGCAACCTCAAGTTTATAGCAATCCTACTTTAGTTACATTTGGGTTATGTTAAAATTCAGTGGAATGTAAAACCAAAGTACATTGTATGCTAAGATTTTTATTCCCCACCCCAAAGGTACCTGATGAAGAATTTCTGACTTGTTTGTGCAGATTCACATGGAGAGACAGAACCTAACCTGCTATTTCTTCATCAGCTGTTGTGTTGGCACACACCAAAACCAGTTCCTGTAGAGGGTGTCAAAATATAGAACCTGGACATTTCTATCGAAATTCAAATAACAGAGTTATTTCATAATTTAGAGCCTATTAGGACTTGAGCCTCCATTTTCTGCCAAATGAGCACCTTGGCAAGGGGATGAGTGGTTAATTTTATTGTACAGCATTTTTATTAAATACTGAGCCTGTAGCACTGTAAATTTATGTCATGCTTTACAAACAGAGAATAAAATACAGTTCCTCTCCCAATTTTGTGATGAGATTTCAAAAGAAAAAACAGAAATGTTTCAGAAATTTAAAAAATGTGGATATAATAAAGAAAGAAAAGGTGGAAAAACACTCAACTTTATTTCAATGAACCTCATTTGAAGCGAAATAAGTGTCAGCCTTGGCAGGGAAAAGAATCAGACTTTCCAAACTGCATCATGAGAGAAGGCATGAAATGAATTTGGGAGAAAAAAATATCAGATTCTCAGAAAAGAGAACAGGGAAAGAAAATTTATCTAAAACATCTGTCTCTGTATCTCCAGAACAATTAATATAATGACATCTTTGCAAAACTCCTTCATTACCTTCAATTTGGGTAACTGTAAATAACATTGACTCATTTAAGAAGTCAGTTTGCTAATAATTGCTTTCTTTATGTCTTTATAAGTGTATTAAACACCATATGATGAAGTCAGATCATGAGCACTAACTTCTCCTCTTATTTCCTACTTCTTATTTCATTATCAATCAATTAAAATATGTTCTATGGATTGTGCCTCACCACATACCCATTCACTCAGTCTGCTAATTAATTTTTTTTAATTCAACTTTTTGTTCAAGAACCAGAATAATATTTTTTTTTCTGGACAAATATATGTAGATATAATAAATATCAAGAATGTTGACATGGTGAGAAGTATACGAGAAGCAAACAGATAAAAAGATATTTTGGATACTTAGAAAGATAAGAGACCAAACAGGAGAAAGAAGGAAATCTGTCTTAAATAGTGTTATGAAAATCCCATTACAGGGCCTGAAAAGTCAATCTGCTCAAGGCTGAAAAACAATACTCTGTATCAGCTGTTGAAGTAAGATCGAGGTAAAATATAAAATTCTTCCACCTATTGACAAAAGTTTCTCTGGGGGAGATACAAGTTGAGTATTTATGCAATAATTTTTTAAAAGTCTGTTGGGCTTTATTTATCTCTTCTTAACTTAAAAATATATGGATGTACCATTAGAGCCTTCCTTAAAAATCTCTCCTTGTGTACACAGCTAGATTATAATAACCATAAGAATCCAGATTTAGTAAGAAAACAACAGTTTATTCCATGGTACCATTTTCTGTCTCTTCTTCCTAGCAGTTAAGGATTTAGGAGAAACAAAAAGAAAATAAATCTAGAAATTTTCACTGTAATTTTTATTTAGTGAAATTGAATAAAATTAGGTTTATAAGTATAAAGCATGATCACCCTATGACTATATAGGAAATTTATTTAACATTGTACTTGGAATTGGACATATCTGACAAGCAAATTTTAAAATATCTGAGATCAACTTTTTGTCACTTTCAATTGAATACACTTAAGAAGAAGTAAAAATATATATAGTGATACTTTTTCCCCTGTATAATTTTACTTTGTTCATAGCACAAACCTGTATGATTACTAATACCTGGAAGAGATTTTTTGTCTGCTTGTTTTTAAAATTCAGAATTCTTGGAGGTTTCTCTGTTGCTGTACACTTAGTATGAGAAAAAAAAAAATCTTATAATGAAGCTCAGCTCAGCGTTTTATAGACTTTAATATTAAAATAGATGCTCTTATACAAAAGGAACAGGTTAACCTGGGCACGATGACCTATAATGGCCTAACTAACCTGTTTCTTTACATGAAATGCATTGAAGATGAAATAGTATTTCATCTTTCCCTATTTTTGTTCACTATATCCAATAGATGAATCAGAATTGAACTAAAGCTCTTTTCTATATACTGTGTTCTGTAAGGTGTGATGGATAAGAAAAAGCGAAGCTTTCCAGCATATGTTAGATTAATATAAAACCTGAAAGGAGTTTGGCAAACATAGATTGTCATGGCCATAAGTATTGCTTACAGGTAAAAATCGCCCTAATACATAGTTCCAATTCAAAGAGTCAAAGATTTTCTGACTCGAACAGGTTTTTAGTTAAGATTAACTGTTTAAAAGCCCCATCAGTTCTGGGGGAAAAGAAAAACCCTAAGTGCTGCTGTGCGATGAAAAGCATGCAGGACTTTTAAAGAATTTAACAATGTGAAAGACATAACTAAAGTACTGGGGTTTTTGTTTGGTTGGTTGGGGTTTTTTTTGTTTGTATTTCGTTTTCATAAAAGAATAATTTAGATTGGAAAAGATATTTAAGATCCTCTAGTTCACCTTAAACCTAGCACTGCTGAATACCAATAATAGCACCACCATTAAACTGTGTCCCTAAGCACCACATCCACATATTTTTGAATGCTTCCAGGGGTGGTGATTCCACCACTTCCCTGGAAATCATATTTGAGTGCTTGTCAACCCTTTCCAGTGACAAAATTTTCCTAAAATCCTATCTAAACCTACTGTGGTGCAACTTGTGCTTGTTTCCTCACGTGTTGTCCCTTACTGCCTGGGAGAAGAAGCTGACTGACCCCTGCCTGGCTACACCCTCCTTTCAGGCAATTATAGGGAGTGATAAGGTCTCCCCTGAGCCTCCTTTACTCCAGGCTAAACAACTCCAGCTCGCTCAGCTGCTCCTCATGGTTTTGTTGCTATTTGGATGTCCTTCAGCAAGAGCTTTCTTTCATTCTTTATAATAATGGCAAAAGTAAAGAGTCACATTTGTCATTATCACTGACTTAAAATTGTTGAAAAAACTGGAATATTTTTAAAATATTATTTTTTCTTCACATTGGTTAGCAGATCAGATCATTGGTAAAGTGGGTAAATGAAAAAATTGTACATACATATATTGATATTTTTTCCTACATGTTGATCCCTATTTTAGTAAAGTTATTCTATAAAAATTCAATGAGTTTTAGAAATTCAATAAGTGGTCTTTGGGCCAGATGTAAATATTTGACAGCATTCTTAGATCTAAATCATTTTTCTTCTACTAAACTTAACCTTTTTATATAGATTATGTTACTTACTGTGAAGAAAATGGACTGCTAAAAATTAAACAAACATAACTCATGAACGTAATAACATTCCATGAGTAAAATCAAGGGTTCCAGATAGTCAGCTTAAGAAAGCAATAGTCCCAGAATAAAACTCTGTAGAAGTCACATTGAAATTGGCAAAAAGCAAGTTTTTCAACATAGCATGGTCAATGTTCTTCTGCTCTGTCCTTTAATACTTATTGCTGAAAAATTAACACAGTCTTAATGCATATTCCTTGGCTTCTGTGCTAAAACTCCATCTAGTAGCAATTGGATTGAGAATGTAAATTTTTTATAAATGGCACAGTACCACGCAGTCATTGTGAATACAATAAAGTGTCTAATTGCCTAAGATGAACTGATTGCAATGCCCTAAGAGGCTGGGGAAGATCTTGTATCTTTTCTACCGACACCTGAAATATCTAATCTTTCTCCCACTGCAAGTGTTGGACATGCTAAGGATATAGAGATTCATTACTTTTTGTTTTCATCACAAAAAGCCAGTATTCTGTAAGGTTTTTCTGATGTTCAGTCATAAAATCTGAAAGTGTGACATTGACTGTGTAATTTGAGTGGGAGTTGGTCAATGAAATGAACTTTTCCAGTTCATATCATCTAAGAGGAGGTCTGTAAAATAAACGAGTATAGTTATAAACCAGCTATATTTCAAAGAAGGACAGCCACCAAGCAGACCTGCCTAAGTATGCAATTCTTTGTTTATTGAATCTTGTACATTTGAAATTAACAATTCACTTCTTTAGCAGCATTAGCTGCTCTCTGTTAACTGTTGAAGTAATCTGACACCTGAACTGCCAAGGGTTACAAAGATACCTCAGAGCAAAACTTTCAGAAATAGTGGATTTACTTTTCCACATAGAAAGTCAAAAACACGATTAGAAAGAAAAAGATGAAAAGTAGAAAAGAAAACTGACTGTGGTGAGATCCGAAAGAAACTGGATGAGCTGATCCTGTTTCAGGTATCCCTTTTCAAGGGGTTACTGTGTGTTACATTCATACATGAGATTAATCAAAATATTAAGAGACACACAGTGAGAAGGGTAAGATTATCTGTCTAATTGTCTAAGCTGATTACTTGGACCCCTTTAGCCATCAAAGGAGAGGGACAGGCACCTCCAAAGGATATTGTGCTGTGTGCATCACACAGGGTGATCCCATCAGTGCAGAGTCTCTGTCTCTCCAGTCTGCAGGGGAAAACAGCTGGGAGTACTTGTAAAGCCAATTCTTTGTGTATTTATTAGGCAATGATAAAGAAAGAGAAATTTACCAGCCACTTCTGGTGTAAGGTTTGTGGGGAAGACAATGCAATCATTGGCTACTATATAGCAACTGGCTGATAGTTACATTAAGAAGCTTTGTTTTCTTTCTGGGCTAAGACCAATTATAGACTGAAAAAATGAATGATAATGGTATGTGGGAGGTGGTTGAAGGTTTGAGCAAAGCTACTTTCTCAAATACTTTTATGTGAAAGTGAAAGGTTGTGGAAAAGGTCCAAACAGTGTCAGCATAAAATTAAAATGAGATTTCATAAGGTAGCAGTAAATTAGTTGGTGTGTTTTAGAGAGATTGTCTTGGAAATGACAGAAAATATCAATTCTAACTAAATTTCTAATTAAAAGGATTAATAAATATATTAACCATAACAGAAATATTAAGCATCTCTGACATACAAAAATGTTTCTAGTATTTCTAAAGAGAAATTCTAATTCTAGATTATTATTCTATAGAAGTACTTACAAATTTCAGCAGTAAAAACATCCCCATACATATGTAGATAGATAGATAGATAGATAGATAGATAGATCTTATACAAATTAAATATAGCCTGCTCACAATATTTCTCTTAAGAATATATTTTCAACACTCCATTTTTGATCTATAGAACAATGATTTTCCAGCAAATGAAATACCTTGATGTATGTAACAGACATCAGTGCCAGCTTATAATAAAAAAAAATTAATATATCATTATACAGACTGCTACTAAACAAAGCATTTCCTTATTTTCTCTATGTCGGATTTCCTATGTACAGTGCCTTTTAGCATTTTGCAAGCTTAGTCTAACATCATTTCAGTGCCATGACCTTACTGCAACTCGGCCTCAACCCAGCAATGAGTACAAAGGGTGATGCTGAGATCTTATCAGAACTGGAATTATTAGTCCACAAAATCAGTCTAAGGAGTCATCATTACCCGTTGAATCTATTCATATATTAATTTTCTACTAACTAAACACAGCTTCTTGTAGATGATGAAGAGACAAAAGCCTCAAAGCTCTCAGATGCTTCCAGAACCAATTGTGTCTTGCTGTTTATCCAGATCAAGGATGAGTATTTCAGTTATCTCCTTTGTACCTGCAAACATCATCCAACCGCAACTTTAATCCTCTGCAAACACCACCTGTGCATGTAGTAATACAATATACAGTAGGGTACTAGTTGGATACTTTCTACATGTACCATGAGAATTGCATTAGGGTTTAGCACAAATTGATACTATTATGCTGATTGTACACTATGGAGCATAGAAAAGGATTACTGACCAAAAAGGCTGGGATTAGGTTTGCCTTTTAAGAATGACTTTTGAGTGTGTGGGCCAGCATAGCTTTCTGGGGATGTCAGAGGCGGTTGGAATTACTGCTGTAAACCCTTCTGTTCTCCACTCTCTGTCCATCATTCTCGACCATCTATGAATAGCTGCCATCAAGACCTAATTAATTTTAATCAGAATGACCTCGATCATCTTAAACTGCTTTAAAAATTAAAAGCTTTGCTGACATGACTCCATTTAACTGCAAGTGGCTACAGAACAGTCACATAAGCGTTTTTACAACCATACCAAGGAATAGAGGGAAGGGAAACTTCTGTAGGTTGGAAGTTTCTGTCAGTTTAAAATGGGTCATTAGTCTTTGGTGCAATTGCACGGTTCATATATGCCTGTGGGTGCATTGTTTGGCCAATGTCTATGAATCGTGAGCAGCATTAATACATGCTCATCAAACTCAACTCTGCTGATTTTGGTTTGCTTCTTTGTCATCACTTTTTTTTACTGTTGCTTCTCTTCCTTCCTACTCATCTTCTCCAACTCCACTTGCAATGCAGAAGAAAACCCAGTACTTTTCTTAGGCCTCTAAATATAATTGGTATTTTTGTGGTATTTCTATGCATTCTGACAAAGTGCAAAATAAAAATATTTGTAAAGATCTTCAAAGCAGAACAGCATATTAAAAATATTTATTAAATTCTTTTCTTAACTTGAAAAAAATTGCAGTGGGTGTTATTTGTTTATGTTTAATATATTTTTAATTATTTTAAGCAATCATGTTTACTGTGTCATTTGGTAAAACAGATTTATGTTTACTTTCATCACCACAGTAAAGATAGATCTATAAAGGTGATACATCTTTAAGTGCTTCATAACCTTACACAGTCTTTATAGGTTGAAAGATAATCAATAATCATGACAGAAAAACCGCATATGATTCATCTTTCAAATCAACTTCCTTCTTTATGACACAATGCCAATAGATGAGAATGTAAATGTTGTGATCAATTTTTTGTTTTTTATAAAAATACCTGGACTTGAAAGGCTATTCATTAGAATTACTTTCCTAGGCAAAATTAACACTAGATGGATCTCCCATGTTTTCTACACTTCACATGCTGTCAGATTGCACTATCCAATTATGCTGTCTTTGCTGTCTACTGCAAGGTACTTCTGACTGCAAATTTAGCTATATTTATACTTTTATTCTGACAGTGTTTTCTATTTATAATTCATTAATGTGAGCAAGTGCTAGTGAGGGGTTTTCTACCCAATGTAATCAATTACTGTTGAATAATTCAATAGATTGAATTTCATTTTAAATAAGCAGCTTTTCGTTTCTGAAGTGATTGTATCCCAAAGTGTCAAGCTTTTCTTGCTGAATCAGTGTGCTTGAGCTCAGACAGCCTTCAAGATGTTTGTTGTCCTGGTGACATCCTTCATAGTATCACTTCAGCAAACTTAAAGTGCCAAGTAATCAGGAATTTAAATTTATCCATAAAGGCATTATTTCAGATAGGGCTCTCAGAATCAGGATTTTTCTTTTCATTAGTGTTTTTTTTTATTTTTATTTATTCTGGACTGAATATCAGGACAAAATGTATCAGGAACAGTGTTTGAAATTTTTTCTTCTTTTTCTTCTTCTTCCCCTGCCCTCTTCTCCCTTGAAAATACAGAGAATAGTATAGTGACAGCACAACCTGGAAAGTCACTCTGTAATTCTCATTTGGGAAGAGAAATTTGCTCTCACTACTTAAAACCTTCTTTGCCTGAAGGTATTGCAGATTTGGCCTAATACTGCTACTCTACTGAATGTAGAAACTGTGCTAGCATGATTAGTAAGATACTGAACAGCTAAATTGTGACATAATTTTAATCAGAAAAATGGCCAGTCTCATTGGATATCAGCGCACTGATTATATGTGCCTGGACTAGTGAAAGAAAAATTGACACTGAAGCCTTGTTCGTAAAATCAAAGTTTCGTTCAGAATGTGACTGTCAAGTGCACTGATTACAGGATAATTATGTTAGGCCCATCAAATTCTATATTGAACAGTTAAAAGTACCATATAATTACTTTTTGAAATATCTCTGTTGGGGTTTTTTTTGTTAATAGAGTTTATAAGAGCATAAGCAGTTTGCCATTCCAAGTTTTGAAGCATATAGCATTAATATGTTTAGGATTGTTGCATTAAATTAAAATATAGTTTAGCTTCATATACAATGAAATATATATTTAATACAATTTTTAGTTTTATTGTTTCTCACTCTAGAATTTATACTAGTTGTACAATAAATTACGGAGCAGATGAAATATGGCAAAACATTATCTTAACAGATGCAACTAATTTCAAATATTAATCTAATACATATTTGTTTAGGGTTTAATTATGCATGCGATGTACCTCAGAGACTGGGTTGGTGCATGTAAATAGACATTGTCTTGGGATTATATATGCTGGGTTACACTACTTTATTAGTGTATTATTTATTATCTCAATTCCAGTAGACATTCATTATGCTGTGGACTACATAATAGCAATAAATAACTCTACCATGGTCACTAGATTGAAGTTCTTTTGAAACTTTATTCTTCTTTGGTTTATGATATAGGTAGTTCTCATATTTTCATTCAAAATGAAAGCAAATATAAGACCATTCAGGAACTTGAACTCTCTTTCCAGAACACATTCAGCTAGATATGTCTGTAGAGGAAGTGTGTGAAAGTGAAAAAAAGGAGACAAAGCACCTCATAAAACCTGATCAACCTTCCTGCAAGAACATGAGATATGATGGGTTTGAAAACAATTGTTGTTGCTATTTGAAGAATGTAGTCTGCACTCAGATATGAAAAGATATGTTTGTAGTTTTTGTAAATAAAGAGAATTCTATAAATTATATTATGCACAGTACTAGCAGTTCCTAAGTGGGATAACCAACATGCCCCAGTTTCACTTTGCCTCTCACAGAAAAAGGGGGAACCTAGGAAGATTCTTTGAAGCTGGTACTTTCACAATCTGCAGCCAGATGTGTCTGTTGGCACATAATGTGCTTCTGACATGACTCCTGACAATTAGCCAAGCTGTTACCTTTTCAAAACGTTTGACAGTGACTATTTTATTGAAAACAAGCCCATGGATGCTGGTGGGTAAGGGGAAGAAGAGGTCGAGTCCATCTTTGGATCTTGCTGTGGTGTGGGGTTGAACCATGTGAGTTTTGACCCATTTCTGGATGTGGTACCCTAGAAATGAGCTGTTTCAAATAGCACAAATACAAACAGATAATTGCTGGTGGATTTTCAACTCTTTCTGGGCTTCAGCAAGTCTGAGTATTAAGCCTTTTAGGATTCTATGAAAATTTCAATCCTTTTGAAGTAATATTTTTACCAACTCTTCCCAACTTAAGTAGAAACTATTCTACAATAAAAATAACATTATACATGTACTTATACCACAATATATAGCCTAGAGACAGAAATTGTCCCATAATAGATAACAACTCAATACAATTCAGAGACAAGATAATAAGTATAACAAATATCCAGAAGTTTTAAATTTTCATTAGTTTTAGACTAATCTTCAGTAGTATTCACAGAAAAATTTTCTGTTAAAATGTGCATATAAAACGGATTTTTTTATTCTCATTTAAGAATTGTACTACGAAATATCAATTTAATTTCATAATTTGTCATTGATAGGAATAGGGACAAGAACAATTGTTTCAGTGCACTATATAATGGATACAGTATCCCACCCTGTGGAGTAAAAAAATATTCTTACACTAACTTATAATTCTTATAATAAAAAACTCTTTAGGGTTCAAATAACTAATATATCTTGATATTTTATTAAGTTTAGTAAAAGGTGTCAAAAAGTGATAAAAAGGTGGTATAGCCCTCCAAAAGAGCTGAGGAACAGCATCTATTAATATCAAATTATAAAATCATCTTACAAGACAAAGCTGGACAATAATTTAAGCTACCTACTAAAGCAGTGTATATAATAAAATTCAGAGTATACCAGGAAATGAGTACGCTAAAATGAAAAATTATATATATATATAATATACTAATTCTTCATAAAATTCAGTGTATTATTTAGGGATCTGATTTATGCTGTTTTACACCGTGAAATATACTATAGCGTGAAACTTGTTTCACATTCATGGAACATATACCTGTGCTAGTTTAGGGCAAATCTGGGACGAAACCTCTGAATGAGGTTTCTCTAGGAAAAAAAGAAAATATTTAAGCAGTTTTTTCTTTAGTCGGCTCAGGAAAAAAAAAAAACAACAACTCCTTGGAGGGAAGTGGAAAAAAGAAAAACTGTTTATTTAACAGGCAACACACTTCCTAGCACAAAAATGAACGATATTATACAGTAAAACTTCTCGCTGTTCCAAAGCGATGACAGATTTAGAAGAGTTCTTTTTGTGGGCTCACTCAGTGTTTTTAGTCTTCCTTGTGCTGGGCAATGCCCAGGCCCAGGCCAGGCCCGGGGGGCCACAGGTGTGAGCTCCCGGTGCTCTGCTGGGTTTTCAGTCCAGAGCAGGTTCAAACAGTTCTAGGAAAAAGGAAAAAAGGAAAAAAAAAACAATTTAGGGGGCTTCTCTGCCTCAGCTAACCACAAAACTAACCAAGAGCCAAGGAGAGCTCTCTCTGTCTCTCTGTCCACCGCAGACAGCACAGTCCGAGAGCAGGAATGCGGGGGAGCCCGTGCAGTCTCTGATAACAAACTCTGCACTTCTTCTTCCCCCCCCTTCACTCCTGGATCCAGTCTTAAAGTTGCAGAATTTAATATTTAACACCAGCAGAACAGACGATTTGGGGATATAGGCATCATACAGTCACCCCAAGACAATACAGTCACTCTTAACTATGTGTGGATGTGCAGTCCCACTGAGCTGAGTACAGAGTAAACCTGGTTTTAATATTTACTATCTAAACAGATAAATATACTGTCAAAGGGATCTGATGAAAATCTCTGTCATTCAGAGCATAAATTAACAAGAAATATAGTTTGACAAAGTACTATTACTTAGTTCTCATAACGAAAACAAAAGACAGATAAACATAGCCTCTTCTTCCCTAGTCTAGTTGTCTGTATTATGTTGTGTTGATTTTTTTTCCAATAAATAGAATGATTGACAAGAAAATAGGATGACTCGTTTATTTGTACATGAAGGATTTTAAAGAACAATTCTATAACTTAGAATAGCAGCGGCTGTTGGACTACCTAATATTTAGCTTTTGGGGGTCGCTGTTCATTTAAATAGTGGTCAGTTGCTTTCTGCTTCAGCACATCAATTTAAATAGATTGCACTGCAATGAAAGCTGGTTAGTTGAACAGTTTTTTACATTGAAGTACTTTAAAATAATTACATATTTTTAAATCTTAATTCCTCATGTTAAAAGTAGAAGCTGCTTCTATCAATCAACATGAAAAATTTCCCCATGGTGGTGAACTAGCTAAGTATTCTATGATCACACTGAATAAAATATAAGGTACTGGTGTAAAGTTTAATCATCCTGTTTCCTCAATTTCCTTCTATCCTTTCAACAGCAGCCACTGGGGGAACAATTCACTTTTCTGCTTTGTGGAAAGCTCAGGCTAAGGATTTTCTGAGCTCTTTTAATTACTCAGTTTAAGCTAGAGATGCCAAAGGACCCACTAAGCAACAATAAGGGGTAATGACTTATGCATAGAAAATTGAAAAGTGTTCATCTTGGTAGAACAAAGGAGAATAAAACAGAACAAATGGCAAGTAAAATTGAAAACACAGAAGAAAAGAAGGTGAACTATATAGATTTCAAAAGCAATCTATAGCTGCAATTAGAAACTATGCATTAAATCAATTTTTAGTTCTTTTGAGGAATCGAAAGTCACAAGGGTAGTTCAGAGTACTGTACCTACTTAATAGATTATTGATTTTCAAAAAAAAGATAAGACATCTTTCACGTAGAGCTATCAAATTCACACTTATGGTACCTTTACATTCCTTTTCTTTTTTTTTTTTTTTTTTTTTTTACCCCCTTTTTTTGCTTAGTTGACTGTTAATTGTATTTTGGTTTAGTATTGAGGCAACAAATTCATGATTGCTTTTGGGAAGTATTGTCTCCCAGGCACATATTGTTCAGGATGTCTAAATGAGATCCTGATAAAACTTCAGCAATCTTCCTATAGCTATAAAGTTATAAGAGAATATGAGAATATATTGAGTTCTATTGAGAATATGAGTGCTATTTCAGTGTTTTGGTCTTCTTTGCTACCTCTTCCTTCCAACAAGACCTGGACAAAATCTCCCTTGGTTTCCTTGCCACCTGCAGTAGCAGGGTAATCACATTGGGAAGAGTGGGTGTTAGAAATTCCTGATGCACTTCTGGGATCACTAGACCATGACAATAGCCAATTCTGAGCCACTTTCCTGCAGGGGGAAAGAAAAAGGTAAGAAATCCTTAAACTGATATTATAAAATATAGGGGTAATGCGAAAGACCATTGCCTTTTATGTGGGGTTTTGAAAAGAGGAAAGTGCAAAAACCACAAGTCTCATCGGGACTTTGATTTTTTTTGTCATTGTTGCATACAAAAAATACAAGAATTTTCGAAGGAACTATTTTAATTCCATTATGCATCAATAGTAATGATATTTCTGTCTATTGGACATACAAACATTTGGACCTTAGGCAAATAAAAGCTTAGACTTTAATTGGCAAGATAACATGATTCTTTCCATTTAAAGCAAATTATTGAAAGATTCATGCCTAAAATACAGCTTTATGCAGTGTGATATTTGTATAGACAGTTTGATTTGCTACATTATGCAGCTCCTTTTCTACTACCAAAGATGCCTAACTGCACATGTGACCTGGAGAAAAATCCGTTCAAGGCTACTAAGAACAGAAGTGACAGAGCAAAAAATTTTTAAAGTTTAGGAAGTTATTCTAGAGAGGAGTTATGACGTTTATTCCGTATTCGTATTCCTGAATATACAGTGTTTGTTACTGTCTTAAATAGGGTGCAAGAATGTGAAAACCTTTAATTTGATTCATTCTGTCAGCCTTATCATTAAAAGTGAATTTTCAAAACAGTTTAAAATCAGTCACTTTTTTGATTACCATTATTCTCTCAGTATGACTACAAGGTCATAATTTCAAATGTGCAGAAATATGTTTGAGCTAAGAACTTACCTTTAATTTTAATATATTTTCAAAAAAGAAACCCATTTAATTTGAGAAGCCAAACATTTTATTCTGGTTTTACTGTGCTTTATTTGATGGCTAAAACAGTTGCCCAGCAAGAAGATAACCCACTATAGCCAGTCCTTTTAGTGGAATTAAATGATCTGATACATCTCTGCAAAGCTGGTTTTATTTTGTTTTGTTTGTTTGAGGGTTTTTGTTTACTTCTTTGTATGAAACAAATCTCTTGGACTGCTTTATCAAGCCCTTTCAAAAATAGTTGCAGATTTTTAATTTCATTTTGTTTGGATGTAGCTTCCAAAATTGAGTTTTCATTATTACTTTCTCTTCAAGTAGTGTCATTTACCCCTGTGATGCTAAAAGCAAATTTACTATTTATCTTGTTGAATAGCTCTTTTATAATAGAATGTTTGGTTTCAACATCTTAAATCTACTGAGGGATGAGCTTTTTTTCCTGTTATTTTTCCTCCAAAGCTGGATTCCATTATGAACAACTACTTCACTACATTTTTGGACAGGTACTATATTTTCTCTATGAAATTAGTTACTTTATATGCTGTATGATTAACCTTGACAATACAGGCTCACTGCTACTCTATGAACCTTAGTCCCAAAATTGTAAAGAAAATATGTTTACTTTTTTCTTCTTTCAAAGAAGGGCTTTGCCCTTTTGAAAATATATGACAATAAAATTACTCATTTTTAGAAAACAAAAATTTGTCATTTTTCTCATCTAGCATAATACATCATATACCATTCGAGTAATTATTATGTCACAGTATTCTTTGGAAATTCAAAATGGTGCTCAAAAATATAAATTCAGTCTAACCATTTGAAATGCCAAAGTAATTTTTCATTGTTAGCTCTTTTCATTGAATTGAAATCTCCTTCATACCTAAAACAAGGTGAGAACATTAGCTTCTCTACTGACACGGTTCTGTGTCCCATCTCTGAAGAAACATTTCTGACTGGCCTTGAGTTTACTTTGCTAAACAGGTATTCAAATTTGGTGTCAAAAACCAGTTTTAAACAGAAAGATGATAAAAGCAGCATTTAATTTTAAAAATATTTCTCCTGATTTCTTATATATAAGATTTTCAGATATACATGTGACATTTTAAATGCTATTTTAAAATAATTTATGCTTATATATATATATATATATATATGTTTAACTAAGTGGAAATTTCAAATCCAAATGAACGATAATCATGTAGATCTATTGTATCCAAAACATTTCAGCCAGCAATTTACTCTCAGTCTTTCTTGAGACCCTAAAATGGAAGAAGACTCTGAGAAGACTGACACAGAAGGCTCATTCATGAGGCTCAGGGAAAAAATATATGCAGTGACTGACTGTGGCTGTTGCAAAGAATACTGAATTTATCTCAGCACAAAGGGGGCTGAAGGTGGCCCTTGGACTGAATAAATGGCTGCATACGAACCAGTCAGCTGAGCACATTTGGCAGCGAACTTCATCATTCAAGTGGATCAACCGGCTTTACCTCTACAGTGAAATAATCTTTTAGACTATAGAACACTAGTGTAAATTACAACTGCCATATTCTCATAGGTGTGATTTTTATCTGTCCTGAAATTTACCTATACAGTTGTATCCCTCACTAAATTAAAATTCAGTATAGCATAAAAATTTAAAATTTGATATTAAGCATCACACTTTCCACAGGTAGATAATTTTTAAAAACTTGGTCAGAATGTATTAGACTCTGATAAAGCCCTAAAGGAAAATCCTCCTGCTCCCATGTTAGCACTGTTCACTCATCTCCCTGCAGTCCCATCCAAATTTACACGAGGAAAATAAATGAATGTTATCGGACAACTTGGAAGCAGTC